>NW_027551604.1:1651250-2397500 GCF_051989575.1 Stigmatopora nigra
CCATATAATGTAGTGCATGACTACCTTTTGAATTGTTTTTATGAATTTAGTCATAACTAGAATGAAGTTACTGAATTAAAAAAAATTTTTTTTGTTCTTTGTTCAAGATCAATGCGATACTTGCACCCGTATTTCTTATTATCACAAATTTGTGAAGTTAAAATCAATTCCTCTTAAAATAGCCTTTTAAAAAAATCTCTGAACATTCAAACATATCTAAAAATATGCTAGAATTTCTGTCTTAACGATTGTTTATTATAAAAAGAATGCTAACCCCAACTTAGCTTTCACTCTACAACACCTGCTGACTTTAAAATCTTTAGTGCGACCATTAAAAAAAATAATTACAAACATTACTACCGACTAAAGTCTTTAAATAATCAATGAGTCAGCAATTGTTCTCTTATTCGATTTGTTGTAGAAACCTGCAAGTGTTGTTTACATGTTTACAAATGCAGAAAATAATTAAAATAACCAACGGCAATGTTTTTGTGTGTAAATGTGTTTGCCAAATAGCAAAAAATAATGACATTGATTAACATTCCTTTGTCGTATTGACCCGGAACAAAGAATGAAATTATGTATAAAGTACATTATTCATGGATGCTAAAATAAAGGGTACCGTATTCTCACGACTATAAGGCGCACTTAAAAGTCTTACATTTTCTCCAATATAGACAGTGCGCCTTATAATCCAGTGCGCCTTATATATGGAAAAAAAAACAGAAAACCAAAAACGTAAAACCACCACTGTCGGATATTAAAAAAAAACACTAACGCCTGAACTAAAACAATACTGTTAAATATGCAGATGCCATCTTAGTTTACAACATCTTCCATCATATAGCTCCTCCCCCACTGCAAGATTTTATACCAAAAAAATCCAAAACATCAACAATGGCTGGCTCTAGAGGTGACTGTAAATTAGTGAGTGCTTCATACCTGCAAGTCAATAGCAATTTCCGTATTTTCACCACAATAAGGCGCACTTAAAAGTCTTCAATTTTCTCCAAAATAGACAGTGCGCCTTATATTACAGTGCGCCTTATAGATGGAAAAAACAGAAAACTAAAAACAAAAAAACACCACTGTCGTATATTAAAAAAAACAAAATCGCCTGACGTGAAACAATACTGTTAAATATGCAGGTGCCATCTTAGTTGACAAAATCTTCCATTATATAGCTCCTCCCCCACTGCAAGATTTTATACAAAAACATCAAAAATGGCGGCTCTCGAGGTGACTGTAACGTAGTGAGTGCTTCATACCTGGAAGTCAATAGCAATTACCCTATTTTCACGACTATAAGGCGCACTTAAAAGTCTTAAATTTTCTCCAAAATGGACAGTGCGCCTTATAATACAGTGCGCCTTATATATGGAAAAAATGTCATTCATTGAGGGTGCGCCTTATAATGCGGTGCACCTTATAGTCGTGAAAATACGGTAGGTACTTTAATCTTTTTAATACGCCTCCCAAAACAGGGTTATTGTCTCTGGCACCCCTGCCAGGAAGGTCAGTTTGGATCAATGACGGAGTGTACTACGCGAGAATATCCAATTGTAGCTCAGAGGGTGGTGACGATATGGTGGTATATTATTATTATATTGTTTTTGTCAAGGCAGGTTTTTATTAAGCAATGTTTATTGTTGTGGTTTAAGATTGCAGTGGTGTATTGGGATCTTTGCAAGTCTCGCCTCAGCAACTACGTGGAATTAAATGATGAATAATTGAGTCTTGAAACAAAAGGGGAAGAAGGGAGTAGTTGTTTGAATGGAGCTGCTTGGGTGCCTGTTGATTTACTTTTGTGAGGTATAGAAAAGACTCATTAAAGTATTTTGCCGTTATTTTTATCAAAAGAAGGAATGTCAAAGTCCTCTTTGTGGTAGTGAGGGTTATATTTTATAATTTTTGGGATCTTGTGTACTTTAAATGAGTAGTTATTACTATTGAAATGACAAACACAGGTGGACTGACCTGGATTTGAGCCCAGGATCCCAGAACTGTGAGCCCAATGTGGTAACCACTCAAGCTGTAGGGCTGCCACAATGAAAACCTTTAAGTTAAAATGAAAAATTTTCATTAGATTACAGTAATCCCTCGATTATTGCGGTTAATGTAGACCAGACATGGCCGCGATAAATGAAAAAATGTGGAGTAGGGTCACCCCTATTTAAAAATAAATAAATAAAAATATTTACAAAAATCTCTATTTTTTAAGTAGGGTCACCCTAATTAAAAATAAATAAATAAAATAATAAATAAAATACATTTTTTTAAAAAACTATAAATATAAATATATATTTAAGTAGGGTTACCCCTATTTAAAAATAAGTAAATAAAAATATTTACAAAAATCTCTATTTTTTTAAGTAGGGTTACCCTAATTAAAAATAAATAAATAAAATAATAAATAAATACATTTAAAAAAAATATGTATTTTTTTTGAGTAGGGTCACCCCAATTTAAAAATAAATAAATCAAAATATTTAAAAAATCTCTATGTATTTTTTGAAGTGGGATCACCCTATTTAAAAATAAATACATAAATAAAATCTATATATATTTATTTTTTTAAGTAGGGTCACCCCTATTTATAAATAAATAAATTAAAACATTTTTAAAAATCTATATATATATATATTTTTTGAAGTAGGGTCAACCCTATGTAAAAATAAATAAATACATTTAAAAATATTAAAAATCTTTTCAAGTAGAGTACGTCCTATTTAAAAATAAATACAAACCTTTTTTTAAATCTCTTTATATATATTTTTTTTTTCTTAAATAGGGTCCACCCTATTTAAAAATATTTTTTAAATATTTTTATTTTTTTACTTCAGTGCTGAGTTCTAGTAGCAAGCAGAGAACAATTTTTATCCAAAAAAAAATATATATATAATAATAAAAAGACTTCCCCAGAAAAAATCTGCAATGTAGTGAAGCCACTATATTCGAGGGATTACTGCATTTTACACATTGCCTTTGACTTAGCAAAGCTTGTGTAATACAACTGTTTTTATTATCTATTATGGCCAACCAATACTAAGGGGAATACGCTGTTGTGTAGACAGTTCGACTAACTGTTGTTAAATCTGCTCTGGCTTCCCAGAAGGCCGACCGCCGTGGAGCCGAAATGGATGTCGTAAGCCAAAATAGTCTCAACAGAGTAGCGATAGCAAGTTAATACCGTTCCCAGAACAGATAGGGAGTGTCACAAATTGCAGAAAATCCAGCTACTTTTCAAGTAAACCCAACATCCAATAGTCTTGATTGAATCACTGAACCGAGTATAGGAAAAAAATCTACGAAAAACCCTCCCACAATTGCTCCCCGGACTCCTCGGACGTAACAATGATGTACGACACGTCCCCCTAGGGGAAGTCGATAGGTTAACCACGGGTTTCCGACCACGGAACAAGGCCACATTTCTTCACCGATACATCGATATGACGGCCTTAGCTTTCTCAATGAGGTGGAAAAAGTAACAGTTCCTGAAAAGATGGCGACTAATTTACATCCTGAAGTCAAAAAAACAAAAACGGGTCTTATAAATATTTGCACCGGCTCTCATTTTCTGGAGTACCGTATTTTCACGACTATAAGGCGCACCACATTATAAGCCACACCCTCAATGAATGCCATTTTTTCCATATATAAGGCGCACTGTATTATAAGGCGCACTGTATTATAAGGTGCACTGTATTATAAGGCGCACTGTCTATTTGTAGAAAATTTAAGACTTTGAAGTTCGCCTTATAGTCGTGAAAATACGGTAATTGCTATTAACTTGCAGCTATGAATCACTCACTCACTACTTTACAGTCACCTCTAGAGCCAGCCATTGTTGATGTTTTGGATTTTTTTGGTATAAAATCTTGCAGTGGGGGAGGAGCTATATGATGGAAGATTTTGTAAATTAAGATAGCATCTGCATATTTAACAGTATTGAGTATTCAGTTCAGGCGTTTGTGTTTTTTTAATATCAAACAGTGGTGGTTTTTCGTTTTCTGTTTTTTTCCCATATATAAGGCGCACTGGATTATAAGGCGCACTGTCTATTTTGGAGAAAATTTGAGACTTTTAAGTGCGCCTTATAGTGGTGAAAATACGGTAATTGCTATTGACTTCCAGCTATGAAGCACTCAGTCACTACACAGTCACCTCTAGAGCCAGCCATTTTTGATGTTTTTGTATAAAATCTTGCAGTGGGGGAGGAGCTATATGATGGAAGGTTTTGTAAACTAAGATGGTATCTGCATATTTAACAGTATTGAGTATTCAGTTCAGGCGTTTGTTTTTTAATATCCGACAGTGATGGTTTTTCGTTATTGGTTTTGTTTTTTTCCCATATACAAGGCGCACTGGATTATAAGGCGCACTGTATTATAAGGCGCACTGTCGATTTTGGAGAAAATGTAAGACTTTTAAGTGCGCCTTATAGTCGTGAAAATACGGTAAGTTAGACTCTAGGATGTGATGAAAGAGGCAGACTACTGTTTTTTTTTTTGGGTTCAGCCTTTAAATCACTTCAAATTGTCTTGTTCTTACAAAGAAGACGCTTTGTAGACTTTCAGGAATGACCTTAATGTTGACCTTTCTCTTCTCCACTGCTTTACAACTTGTTAGAATTCTCCGGTAAGACGATACGGTGCGATGACAAATGGTGCTTGTTTACGACAGATGGTCCTTTTGTCTTTTTTTGGCTCTCTTTGCCCGTTTCGCTATGTATGGCACGTATTAGAAATTCCCAGTATGAAGGCTGTGAACTGGAGTACAATGCAGGTATTCCCAAACTGGGATTAAAACTGGAATGGCATTCAGCCATGATTTTTAGTCTATGTCCTCTAAAGCGTTTTTTTTATTTTTGTGGTTTTAATGGAGGAAATGTGTTGCTCGGACGTTTGGTCCCCGGTCTTTTGGTGACAGTGTTTACTGTTGAAACCAGCTCTTTATATTCGTGAGAGAGACTTTAATATCTAAGAGTTTAATATTTAAGAGAGTTTAATATCTAAGAGAGTTTAATATCTAAGAGAGTTTAATATCTAAGTACTGTTTAATATTTAGGTACTCTTTAATATCTAAGTACTGTTTAATATTTAAGTACTGTTTAATATTTAAGTACCGTTTAATATCTAGGTACCATTTAATATCTAAGTACTGTTTAATATCTAAGTACTGTTTAATATCTAAGTACTGATTAATATCTAAGTAATGTTTAATATCTAAGTACTGTTTAATTTCTAAGTACTGTTTAATATCTAAGTACTTTTTAATATCTAAGTACTGTTTAATATCAAAGTACTGATTAATATCTAAGTACTTTTTAATATCTAAATACTGTTTAATATCTAAGTGCATTTGACCGGCGACCAAAAGACCGGCAACCAAAACACCGGCGGCCAAACGTCCGGTCACGATGATATGTAGATAGATGCTTGGCATCTTGAGTGGTTAGCATGTTGGCCTCGCAACTCTGGGGTTCTAGATTCAAATCCAGGTCGATGAACTTGTGTGGGTTTTCTCTGGGTACTCCAGTTTGCTCCCACATTCCCAAAAACATGCATGCTAGGCTAATTAAACACTCTAAATTACCCTTAGGTATTAATATGAGCGTGAATAGCTGTCCTTCTCTTCGTGCGCTGTGATTGGCTGCCCACCAATTCGAAGTCAGGTACCGGCACCCCCTCTAGTGAGGATAAAACCATTCAGAAAATGTTCCATGTGCCTGAAAATACGATAGATTAGCTTCATCCTTAACGAAAAAATTCTCCTAAATGCTATCAAATATGTATAATTCTTTGTTTTTGAATGTTATGGTAAGCTAAATTACCCAACAGTATTTTTAGTCCTATAAATACCAGGAAAGCATGTTGACAGAGATAATACTATATATATGAAAGACTCAATTCTGAGTCATTATGAGCTGAAATGACGGTAATTTCCAATTTTGGAGGCAATTCCAGCGCCAAGCATAAATCCTTCACTGTCGTATAATGACTAATAATAAAGCCTTTTGGATATTATTAGTCATAAAAGTCAATTGGCAGTCCGAAAAGCCGCCTTGGAGGCTTTTAATGAGGGTACTGGTAAAGTTCAGGAGGGTTCAATTCCCCCAAGTGGGTCAAAGTTAGGACGATTCCCAAAATTATCGTCATAAAAGCTGGAATTCGTTGGATTGGTTCGTTAACAGGTCGTAGAAATTGGACGCCAATTGGATTGGTCTTTTAGTTGGTGTGGTTGGGGGATAGCGGGGGGTCTTTGCGTCAATCCCGTGTCGGAAATGTTGCGGTTGTGGAAAAATGAAGTTGGAGTACAAGGATAAGTTGAGGTTTTGGGGTTTTTATTGGTTGGTAAAACTCGGTTTTCGGAAAAAAAGGTTAAAAGGTCAGAGGAAAAAATTGGTTGGCAGTTGTGTGATTGCTAAAATAAATGTTTTGTTCAGGTTGGGGAAGAAAAGGTAGTAATAAAAGATAATTGATTCAAGATTATAGGTTTTTTAAAGGAAGGGAAAAATGATTTTTGTTGAAGTTGTGGTCATTTTGACTTTGACTGCTTTGGATGAAAAGTATAAATCTTAGAAAACCAATCAAAAACAAGTATTAGAAAGAAGATAGTATTTAAAAAAATATTTTTGTCAATTTAAGGATTTTAAAAAAGTTTTGGTGTAAATTTTAGCATTAAGTTAAAAAATTTGAATACATGTTTTTAAATTTTTAAATTATTAACATAGTAAATCAAGTGTAAATACATGTTTTTAAATGTGTAATAGTAGTAATAAAAGATAATTAATTCAAGATTACAGTTTTTTTAAGGCAAAAAAAAGACATTTTTTGTTGAAATTGTGGTAATTTTGACTTTGACTGCTTTGGATGAAAAATAGAAATGTTGGAAAACCAATCAAAAACAAGTATTAGGAAAAAGATAGTATATTTAAAAAATATATTTTTTGTCAATTTAAGGATTTTAAAAAGTTTTTTGTACATTTTAGGATTAAGTTAAAAAGTTAAAATACATGTTTTTAAATGTCGGAGAAATTTTTAACATACTAAATCAAGTGTAAATACATGTTTTTAAACATGAGAGAAATTATTAAAATTATAAAGCAAGTAAAATAATATTTTGAAATATCAATGGTTTCCAAATTCATGCAAAATTACCCAAAAATGTAAATTTTAGCATTAAGTCAAAAATTTAAAATACATGTTTTTAAATGTGAGAGAAATTAATAAAATAATAAAGTAAGTGTATGCAAGTAAAATAATATTTTGAAATATAAATGATTTCAAAATTCATGCAAAATGACCCAAAAATTCCGTTATTTATCCTCACAAGGATCACAGGTGTTAACGATAGTTATACCTGAAAATTTGGTTGAGTACAAAATAAGCTGATTGGCCACCAGTTGCAGTGAAAAAAAATAAAATAAATAAAAAAACATTCACTAAGCATTTAAAAAAAATTGAAGTACACAAAGTCTCCAAATGATCCTCCAAAATATCAAAATAATTAAATTTAACATTTTCATTTTCAACCAATCAAAAAATCCCTTATTTCTCTTTTAATTCTAATCAAACACATTTATGTGCGTCCATTTTGTAAAAAAAATCCATATATGATAAATATTTGACCACCAGTGGATTTATATTCTAAAAAAAAAATGAAGTATTGCCTTCTCTATAGTGTGTGTGTGTGTATGTTATGCAAACCACTTAAACTGGTCGCTCCAGGGGATAAAAACAAAGATAATGAAGCTACTCTGTTATTCTTCCCATGTATCTTTATCCGCGTTTCATAAGAAATCCTTCATTTTTTTCTCCCATTGTCACCAGGCTGTTTATTTCGGGCTATTTTGAATCCGGGGGTCAGTTGGTCTGACAATCGGGAACATTTCCAAGAGATATATACGTAGACG
Source organism: Stigmatopora nigra (assembly GCF_051989575.1). Classification (NCBI taxonomy): domain Eukaryota; kingdom Metazoa; phylum Chordata; class Actinopteri; order Syngnathiformes; family Syngnathidae; genus Stigmatopora; species Stigmatopora nigra. The sequence continues at coordinate 1,659,166 of NW_027551604.1, forward strand.
TAGCGAGCCCGGCTGGGGTGTTAAAGTGAATCCCGCCGGCAAACAATGGCAGCTTGTGTTTGGAGATACTCGGTTGTCTTCGTGCTTCCACCGTGGTGACAATAGTCTGCAGGGGGCGGGGGTTGAGATAAATGCAAGCCAGGGACAGCTGATGGTGTAAATATAGCGTTAGCTTACCGTTCTTAGCCAATTAAAGGGCCCATATAGTCTGTCTGAACAATCCACTTTACTCAGGAACTTTTATAAGTGGCTTTGTTACTCATTGGCTGTCAACTGTCTCAGTACAAATAGTTTGGGCGTCAACCAATGATGTCTATGATTCATTTTTTTGACATTTTGTAGTACAGGGGTGGGCAAATTTTTGGGCCAGGGGGGGCCACATTGAGTATAAAGATTTGGCAGATGGGCGGGGTCAGGAGAAGATAGGATACATGTAAAAAAGTGCATCCGTTAAGAGTACATATGAAATATAAAGAGAAAAAAAGGACTAAAGTATCAACATACTCATCACTCGTCATTAAAATAAAAAGTATAAAGTACAAAGTCAAGTCAAAAGGAATGTATTAAGAACTATTAAAATGTCATTTAAAAACAGATAGAGGGACTGTAAAACACGAAAAACAAATAAAAGTGGACACAGCTACTGCCCTCAGCACTCTCAACAACGCTTTCCATATTTTAGCTGACAGGTTAGCTCAGGGGTGGGCAAACTTTTGGGCCCGGAGGCCACATTGACTTTAAAGATTTGACAGATGGGCGGAGTCAGTACAAGATAGGATACATGTAAAAAAGTGCATCCGTTAACAGTACATATGAAATGTAAACGGAAAAAAAGGACTAAAGTATTAACATACTCATCACTCATCATTAAAGTCAAAAGTATAAAGTACAAGGTAAAGTTTAAAAGAAAAAAAAATACAAAATACCCCCAAAAAATAAAAAAATAGTACAAAGTCAAGTCAAAAGGAATGCATTAAGAAATATTAAAATGTCATTTAAAAAAAGATAGAAGGGCTTTAAAACATGAAAAACAAATAAGAATGGACAGAACTACTGCCATTGGCTTCCGCGTAACGGCGCCATCTTGGGGTGAAAAAAAAAACATTATTTGGACAATGTCGGCGGGCCGGATTAAAAAGCCTAACGGGCCCTAATGTAGCCCGCGGGCCGTAGTTTTCCAATGTCAGGGTTAGCCATTCCAAAGAGCCACATGTGGCTACCGAGCCATAGCCTCCCTTACCCTGCCATAGGCCATATGATACATAACAAAACTGATGTGAGTGAACGCACAGGCTAACTTTTTCTTTAGCGATTAGCTCCTAGCGTGTACGAATAGAAGCAAACGGGGAGATTTACAAGGACCAATCAGCCGGCTGAATACATTTTCCACATCAAACATTCTAAATAAAGACCAGAGGCGGTTGGATTGTTTTAGTCTGGTGGCTTGATGTTGCCTGGGAGACATTTACGTCATGCTAGATACGACAAGTGAGAGTAACATCAATTAATTAGCAGTGTAGTAAAAAGGAGGGGGGGGGGGTGCCGGAGAGGAGGTGGGGGTAACAAATTGCGGTTGCCATAACGCCAACGAGGCCGTATAAATGGGTTGGGTTATTGTGCGCCACACGTACCTAACGGCACGGGTGGCCTGTTTGGCTTTCACGGCGCTAATGGTTTGTTAGCTTTACGCATGCTAATAAAAGTCGCATCTGCTCGTTGTGTTGTCACCCGCCGAGAAATGTCACTGTGAAAGGAGACGTTTGGTGTACTCGTCACCTTGTTTTTTTTCACTTTTTTGGTTTGTTTTTTTGGGGTGATTAAGGGTTAGCGTCATTTTTCAGAACTCATTCTATTATGATGTTATGACTGTTAGATGGGAAAAGGTTGCTGAGGGTATGGATCGTTTGGTGCAGTGTGATTTTGTTAAGTTAAGATAGGGGATTATTTGTTTTAAAAACACTGTTGATTGAAAATTCTGTGCTAAATCAGGGGTGTAAGACTCGGGTTGGTTCGCGTCAACTTGATTTTAAGGGCTGGACCATTTTAGATATAATATTTAAGTCTTTTTTAATAAATGGATTAAAAGAACTGGATTAAAAACCCTGAATATTCTGTTTTTTGGTCTAAACAATGTTTATTTTAGCTTTTTTAAATATTTTTTGATTTTAGAAAATGATTTTTGAACTAAAAACACAGAAAAATGATTAAAAAATTACAATTATTGATTTAAAAAGGGGAAAATATCAGGAAATTTAATGTATATCTAACCATTTAATAAATAACATTTAGTTATTTTTTTAAATGGATGAAAAGCCCGGAATATTCAGTTTTTTAGAAATCTAAAACAATATTTATTTGAGCTTTTTTAAAATATATTTTTAGATTTTACAAAATTATTTTTGAACTAAAAACAGAAAAAATGGATTTAAAAATGACAATTATTGATTTAAAAGGGTGAAAATCAAGAAATTTAATACACATCTATACTTTAATCTTAATTTGATCCTAAAACAGAAAGTCGGCACTCATCATTTACTTTCCCGGCCCACAAAAAATGATGCGCCGGGCCAAAATTTGGCCCACGGGCCGCCACTTTGACACCATAATTTCTGATCATGTGATCAGACTAGGGAAACTCTCTATACATTTCTTCCCTATCAACAAACAACCATCCATACATCACACATAAGGGCCAATTTTGATTGACTTGGATGAACCTGCCAATCCATACACACACATAAGGATATGAATTTTGATTGGATCCATTTGCATGATGTATTTTCCTATCTTTACACTTGAAAATCAATCTCTGGAACGGCACCTGGACTCAAAAAAATTGCGGTGTGATATCCAGCTGTTGCAAGCAATCTAATTCCAATAGAAGCAAAGACGCATTTTTTTGTGTATTTCTGGTGTCAAACGAGCTGCCATAGGATTGGTTTTGCCTGCAGTGCCTGATTTCCCATTCAAATCAGCATTTAAAATGCAAGGCAAGCTGGAGAAGGGAAAGGGTGGGCGTAGATCAGCCATTTCTGACAATTCAATCCCGTCAAACCGGGTGAAACTGTAATTACCAAAGCTTTGGCATTGTGTGCGGTGGTTCTTCATCTTCTAGACCAGGGGTGTCAAACATACGGCCCGCGGGCCGGATCCGACCCGGGGAAGAAAGCTGCATTGTATTAAAAAATGAATTTTCTTGGAAATATGTAGTTCTTGTATTATCCGTTAGGGGGCGCAGTGTTTTAATACGTGCAGACAACATGAATTGACATTTATTTGTGTTCTTATGTTATTCTCTTGTTCATAATATATTGTTCATAATGAAAAGGGATTTTTTTTATACAAATTTTGATAATTTACTCATTTTTTTGCACTAATTATTAGTATTAGTGACTAATATAAAGGAAAAAATAGTGGGCTTATTTTTAGTTCTATGTCATTTTGCAATGAGTTTACTGGTCCGGCCCGCTTGATCTCTAATTAAGATGTATTTGGCCCGCAGACCAAAGGGAGTTCGACACCCCCGTTCTAGCCTGAAATATGTACGACATATCTGGATTTGGATTTTGGTGATAAAAGACAACCTTCAATGTTCACTTGTTAAAATGAGCAAACGTCATCGTCATTGATACGAATTGTGGATCCTTCCAATCTGGGTTCTACACTTGATTTATCACCAACTATAAAACTGGTCAAGGATGACATTTCTGAGTGATTAGCACGTTTTGGGGTCATGAGTTCAATCCCGGGTTGGTTTTTACACTGTGGAGTTTGTATAGTCTCCCTGGGCTTGTGTGGGTTTTCTCTGGGTACTCCAATTACCTCCCACATCCCCAAAAACATGCATGCTAAGCTAATTGAAGACTCTTAATTGCCTATAGCTATGATTGGTTGTCCTTTGTCGCCTTCTGATTGGCTGGCCACCAATTCCGCCTGCTGGGATAGGCTCCAGCACCCCCCAACCCCACCCCACCACCTACAAAATGAATGACAATATGACAGTTTAAGTGAAAACGCACCCGCGTTGACTGTACTTATTGTAAACTCCAGTTATGAATTATTGAAAGAGGGAAGACTTTTATTTACTTTGACGGTTTGTCACCGTTTTGGAAGAAAAACGGAGAAGTTTATTTTGGAGTGTACCATAAAATGGAGGATGGGGGGGGCTTCTCTAAGAATTTTGACAGGAAGTTAAAAGGCTTCTCTTGAGAAAATATATTTAGAAGGTCAAAAAGGGACGTTCTATTTTTTTCTTACTGTTTAAGTGTCTTGGCAGTTTGACAAAGTCATAATAATGTTCTTAAAAATAGGAAGAGTTGTTGGTTCTATTTTTTTTTGACTATTTATATTCTATTTCCTGGAGGAAGTATTGGGGGAAACTTTTTCACTGTACTTGAACCCCCCCAAAAAAATCCATTTTAATAGTTAGAAGAATGATTTGTTGCTTTGCAACCCGCATTTAACGGCGAAATGAAAATGACTTGGAAAACACATGAAAAATGTGCCTTATTAATTGATCAATGTTGGAGGAAATTAAAGTTCGACCTGTTCCGGCTCACACGCGTATTATTATTGGCTATAATGAAAAAAAAAAGTGTTGATGACGACTTACACACTCACAAACACACAAATAAATAATCTTCTATTAAAAAATCACGCTAGATTAGACAAGATGTTCCCGGAAGAATTGTTAAAATGACATTTTAGACCTTTTTATTTAACGTGACATTTATTTATCATCTAAAAAGTGTCCATTTCATGCAAAAAGTATTTTATCTCACCATTTTTTTGTCATCATTTAATCTCATTACACTTGTTATATGTTTTTTAACTTTAGCATATTTTACTTCTACAAAAGCCTGAAATGGAACTCATGTATTATTATTAATATTTTTTTGGAATTGAATTATATTGGCTAACTTTATTTGGGATATTTCATTGTCACTATAGCAATATGGTGAGAATACAGACACAGAAAAAGACATTTTAGACATAAAGAAATAGGTAATAAGTAACTTAATAAATAAATGTATATACATTAATATACAATTAAAAAAATATATAAATAAATTAATAAAAAGTAAATACATATATAAGTAAATTAATGAACAAGTAAATCAATGTAAAGATAAATTAATAAACATGTAAATAAATATATAAGTAAATTAATAAACAAGTAAATAAATATATGAGTAAATTAGTAAACAAGTAAATAAATATATAAGTAAATTAATAAACAAGTAAATAAATATATAAATGAATTAATAAACAAGTAAATAAATATAGGTTAAATAATAAACAAGTAAATAAATATATGAGTAAATTAATACACAAGTAAATAAAAAATATTAATAAATGAATAAACAAGTAAATAAAAATATCAATAAATGAATAAACAAGTAAATAAATATATAAATAAATGAATGGACAAGTAAATAGATAAATTAATAAACAATTTTATAAATATATACAAATAAATTAACATGTAAATGAATAAAAAACATAATTTTAGGGATTTGGCCAGATGACTTAAATCAATCCCCCAATAAATTCCCTTATTATTTCCCCTTTTCCAACCAATCACGTTCCTCCAAATTCCATCATCCAAAACCAAGCCAAGAAAACATTACATTTCATTCCCAAAATGCTCCGCCCACTTCATCTGCCTATTGGATAAATAATCCATCAAAAGCCCATAGTGACAAAAGTAAAAGGGTGTCTCCGATGAATTAATAATAATTTGCACAAGGCCAAGTAAGTATTCTCCCGTCAGCCTCCGCCGCCATCGACCTTAATATTTCAACACGTACCAGAATGTACGGCACAAAAGCTTTTTGTCCTCTCCAAATCTTTCCTTCATTTATTTCACGACTTTTTCCACGCCGGGAGTTTGTTAATATCCACCTGGTTTGTTTATATACCGTATTTTCACGACTATAAGGCGCACCACATTATAAGGCGCACCCTCAATTAATGACATTTTTTTCCATATATAAGGTGCACTGTATTATAAGGCGCACTGTCTATTTTGGAGACAATTTAAGATTTTTAAGTGCACCTTATAGTGGTGAAAATATGCTAATTGCTATTGACTTTCAGGTATGAAGCATTCACTACTTTACAGTCACTTCTAGAGCCAGCCATTGTTGAGGTGTTGGATTTTTTTGGTATAAAATCTTGCAGTAGGGGAGGAGCTATATGATGGAAGATTTTGTAAACTAAGATGGCATCTGCATGTTTAACAGTATTGAGTATTCAGTCCAGGCCTTTGTGTTTTTTTAATATCCGACAGTGGTGGTTTTTCGTTTTCTGTTTTTTTCCCATATATAAGGCGCACTGGATTATAAGGCGCACTGTCTGTCTATTTTGGAGAAAATTTAAGACTTTTAAGAGCGCCTTATAGTGGTGAAAATACAGTAATTGCTATTGACTTCCAGGTATGAAGGTAGCACTTACTACACAGTCACCTCTAGAGCCAGCCATTGTTGATGTTTTGGATTTTTTGGTATACAGTCTTGCAGTGGGGGAGGAGCTATATGATGGAAGATGTTGTAAACTAAGATGGCATCTGCATATTTAACAGTATTGTTTCAGTTCAGGCGTTTGTGTTTCGTTTAATATCCGACAGTGGTGTTTTTTCGTTTTTGGTTTTCTGTTTTTTTCCATATATAAGGCGCACTGTATTATAAGGCCCACTGTCTATTTCTGAGAAAATGTAAGACTTTTAAGTGCGCCTTATAGTCGTGAAAATACGTTACGTAAAAACGTTTTGCCGTCTATGTATAGTCGACCCGCGTCACGTTTGACGACGTGCTATTCTCGGAACAAAGCGTGCCTAGACACGAAATTGTGCGCCGTGTGGTTCCACGTGGCCCTCCGCGAACGTGCCGCAGATGGAGAGGAGCTGAACCTATGAACGTTTCGTACCGTGTGGGGAGTGCGCGCGGGGTGCCGAGGGACGGTGTTTTGTGAGCGAGTCGCTCGTAAATGGTTTTCGTGGTAGAGTGCACCGAAGCGATGAATGCCCGCAATCACGGATGTTTCCAGTTGTACCGTCGAGGGTCGCTGACGGGGAAATAAAAGGGTTAGGGATAGTTTTTTTATGTGGGTAAAACATGCTCAAATTGTGGGGGATATTTTTGCTGATTTTTTAGGATTGACTGGATTTTTGCTGATATTTTTTTGGGGCAAGAGACAGGATGGATACTTTGAAAATGCAGAATATAGAATTGTATACAAAGTTACATTTCGAACACACGGGGTTTAAATAGATTGACGAGAGTTGATTACAAAATACACCCAGCTGGTTACTTTTTTTTCGGAAGGAGACAGGACAGAGACTTTAAAATACGCAAGATAGAATTATATATAAAGTTACATTTCAAATACACAGGGTTTTAGTAGATTGACAAAGGTTTTGAGACACTTTGCCTTTCAAATGAATGATAAAATGTCTCAAAATTTATGTTATGTTAGCCCCTCATATTTTTTTTGACATATTTTAGTTGGGACATTTTTTTTTTCATTAGTTAGTTAGTTTTTTAGTTTTGTTTTTTGTCTGTAGTTCATCGGTTTGTACAGATTATTTTTTAGTTATTTAATTAGTTTTTTTGTATTATTTTTTTGTCCATAGTTCATCAGTTTGTACAGATTATTTTTTAGTTATTTAATTAGTTTTTTGTATTATTTTTTTGTCCATAGTTCATCAGTTTGTACAGATTATTTTTTAGTTATTTAATTAGTTTTTTGTATTATTTTTTTGTCCATAGTTCATCAGTTGGTACAGATTTATTTTTTAGTTATTTAGTTATTTTTTTTAGTTTTATTTTTTTGTCTGTAGTTCATCAGTTTGTACAGATTATTTTTTAGTTATTTAATTAGTTTTTTGTATTATTTTTTTGTCCATAGTTCATCAGTTGGTACAGATTTATTTTTTAGTTATTTAGTTATTTTTTTTAGTTTTATTTTTTTGTCTGTAGTTCATCAGTTTGTACAGATTATTTTTTAGTTATTTAATCCGTTTTTTAGTATTATTTTTTTGTCCATAGTTCATCAATTGGTACAGATTATTTTTTAGTTATTTAATCTGTTTTTTAGTATTATTTTTTTGTCCATAGTTCATCAGTTGGTACAGATTATTTTTTAGTTATTTAATTAGTATTTTTGTATTATTTTTTTTTCCATAGTTCATCAATTGGTACAGATTATTTTTTAGTTATTTAATTAGTTTTTTTGTATTATTTTTTGTCAATAGTTCATCAGTTGGTACAGATTTATTTTTTAGTTATTTAGTTATTTTTTTTAGTTTTATTTTTTTGTCTGTAGTTCATCAGTTGGTACAGATTATTTTTTAGTTATTTAATTAGTTTTTTGTATTATTTTTTTTGTCCAGAGTTCATCAGTTTGTACAGACTATTTTTTAGTTATTTAATTAGTTTTTTGTATTATTTTTTTGTCCATAGTTCATCAGTTTGTACAGATTATTTTTTAGTTATTTAATTAGTTTTTTGTATTATTTTTTTTGTCCAGAGTTCATCAGTTGGTACAGAATTTTTTTTTAGTTTTTTAGCTATTTTTTTTTGTTTTATTTTTTGTCCGTAGTTCTTCTTGCTCTGTTAAATACAATTCCCGTCATGTACTTTTTGTGTATAAAGTATTTAGCAAATGGAAACCCTTCTACGTCCCTGGCTAGCATCCAAACGCTAATTCCACTGAAAGGAAGTGCAATGTGACTAATTGAGGCTCTCTCCAACCAACCGCCGTTCCAACAAAGTGAGTCTCGTTCACCGGCAGGTCATTAACAACGTCACTTAAATGTCTTGGCGCCGCTACATTGGGCTATCAGCTCACCAAAGAGACATTGACAGGCCAGATCTCATGATTGGAATGACCCTCAGGAGCTGACAATGGAAAACACTCAGTGACTAAGCAATTATGGATAGTATAAAGACGGCATCCATTTTAGGTACCGTATTTTCACGACTATAAGGGGCACCGCATTATAAGGCGCACCCTCAACGAATGACATTTTCCCTATTTATAAGGCGCACTGTATTATAAGACGCACTGTATTATAAGGCGCACTGTATTATAAGGCACACTGTCTATTTTGGAGAAGATTTAAGACTTTTAAGTGCGCCTTATAGTGGTGAAAATACGGTAATTGCTATTGACTTCCAGGTATGAAGCACTCACTCGCGTCACAGTCACCTCTAGAGCCAGCCATTGTTGATGTTTTGGATGTTTTTGTATAAAATCTTGCAGTGGGGGAGGAGCTATATGATGGAAGATGTTGTAAACTTATATTGCATCTGCATATTTAACAGTATTGAGTATTCAGTTCAGGCGTTTGTGTTTTTTTTAATATCCGACAGTGGTGGTTTTTCGTTTTTTGGTTTTCTGTTTTTTCCATATATAAGGCGCACTGGATTATAAGGCGCACTGTCTATTTTGGAGAAAATGTAAGACTTTTAAGTGCGCCTTATAGTGGTGAAAATAGGGTAATTGCTATTGGCTTCCAGGTATAAAGCACTCACTCACTACACAGTCACAGCTCCTCATCTTGTTTTTCTCTTGTCTTTTTTTCCCATCAGGGTTCCTGACATCCTGCAGTAGTGTCATCTTCATCCTCACCATCATCATCATCATCTTCAACAACCATGTGACCACATCCTGCAGCCCACTTTGGCCACATGACCCCGAGAAGATGACGATCACCAGTCGGCAGTCCTTGAATGTCCTGACGGTCATTTTTCTTTTGCTGTCCACTGCAGGTCAAAACTTTCTTTTTTAACTTTAAAATGAGCGTGATTTTGCGGCAAAAACTCGCTCATAAGATAAATGTGCTAAAAGATTTTATGTTCTCAAAAATTCCCAAAGATATTACTTATATATCGAGTTTTTTAATGATTTTATACTTTTAACTACAGTGTTACCTCAATGTCGATATTCTCATAACGCAAACTAACGTTTCCCATAATAATAAACAAAAAACTAATTAATTTGTTCCAACCCTCTGAAAAATACACCGAAAACAAGATATTGGATTGGAAAAACATTTTTATTTGTTCTAATTCGCGATCTTTTAACAAAGTAACAAATAACTAAATGTTTTTTTAATTATTTATATATTTTTTAGCCCTGGATGGCGCTGTCAGGCGGAAGCTAGTGGCAGTAGCTTTGTCCACTCTTATTCGTTTTTAGTGTTTTACAGCCCTTCTATCTTTTTTTAAATGACATTTTAATACTTCTTAATACATTCCTTTTTACTTTGTACTTTATACTTTTCACTGTAATGATGAGTGATGAGTATGTTAATACTTTAGTCCTTTTTTTCTGTTTATATTTCATATGTACTGTTAACGGAGGCACTTTTTTATAAGTATCCTATCTTGTAATTTATGAAAAACTTTGCTAAAAAGATGCAAAAAGTGAACCAGGGTTCCCGATTGGTCGCCGCAGACCAGCAATGTCAAAAACTGAAAAACAGATTTCCAGTTTTTCCTTCTTAATTCAAATTTTAATCTTTAATACATTCCCTTTTACTTTACTATGTACTTTATACTTTTTACTTTAATGATAAGTGATGAGTATATTAATACTTTAGCCCCCTTTCCAGTTTATATTTCATATGTACTGTTAACGGATGCACTTTTTTATATGTATCGTATCTTCTGCTGACTCCGCCCATCTTTCAAATTTTTAAACTCAATGTGGCCTCCCAAACCTGAACTAACGAGACAAAAACACTGCAAAAGATGTCTCCAGAGTTTAAAAAAAACTAATTTTACCAACTCGAGTACCCCAAACGTAACTTTACAACACCGTAAAAGAAAACGAAGCAGGTAAATTACAAGACAGTCCTTCGGCGTCCCTTGAGGGAACCAATCAGACGCTACTTTAAACCGCCCTCATCATCTCCATACTTTACAATCCACTTTTGCCTGTTCAGCTCTTTTTTATGTCCTAGAATTTATGAGCCTTAGAAGCGCTAATGAGTCCTGTTACACCGTCCCCAACATGTGTAGTGAGCGTAAAGGTCGAGCAAAACGCTTTACGGCACCCCCTTTTTTTTGGTGGCGTCCTGAGATGAATATGATTGTTCTGCGGCAAGATAAAAATCTAACCTGAAAGAGATGGCGGCCTTTATTTAAATGCTGATCTCACCCAAACACGTCTAAGTGGACCTTCATCTTATTCTTTGGAAGCTTTTTTAGATAAAAGCAAACAGGCGTGCTTCAATGAAATTGAACTTAAAACGATCACTTCTTTCTTTCTCCCAATGTATGAAGCATTATTATAAACGATTTAAATGACAAGTACGGATAGGTAGTTTATTTTATGTCTTTTGTAACTGTCAACATCGTTTAATTGCTCACCTGGTGCTCGGATGTTTGGTCGCCGGTTAAATGGTGACAGAGAGTTTACTGTTGAAAGCAACTCTCAAAATTATATTCATGAGAGAGAGTTTATTATCTATGAGAGAGTCTAATTTCTAAAAGAGAGAGTTTAATATTAAGTATTGTTTAATATCAAAGTACTGTTTAAGATCTAAGTACTGTTTAAGTTCTAAGTATTGTTTAATATCTAAGTACAGTTTAATATCAAAGTACTCTTTAAGATCTAAGTACTGTTTAAGATCTAAGTATTGTTTAATATCCAAGTACTGTTTAAGATCTAATTATTGTTTAATATCCAAGTACAGTTTAATATCTAAGTACTGTTTAAGATCTAAGTATTGTTTAATATCTAAGTATTTTTTAATATCTAAGTTCTGTTTAAGATCTAAGTATTGTTTAATATCTAAGTACAGTTTAATATCAAAGTACTCTTTAAGATCTAAGTACTGTTTAAGATCTAAGTATTGTTTAATATCCAAGTACTGTTTAAGATCTAATTATTGTTTAATATCCAAGTACAGTTTAATATCTAAGTACTGTTTAAGATCTAAGTACTGTTTAATATCTAAGTATTTTTTAATATCTAAGTTCTGTTTAAGATCTAAGTACTGTTTAAGATCTAAGTACTGTTTAAGATCTAAGTACTGTTTAAGATCTAAGTACTGTTTAATATGTGAGTACTGTTTAATATCTAAGTACTGTTTAAGATCTAAGTACTGTTTAATATGTGAGTACTGTTTAATATCTAAGTACTGTTTAAGATCTAAGTACTGTTTAATATGTGAGTACTGTTTAACATCTAAGTACTGTTGAAAACAGTAGATATTTAGATATTAAACTCTCTCATGAATATAATTTTGAGAGCTGGTTTCAACAGTACTCAGATATTAAACAGTACTTAGATATTAAACAGTACTTAGATATTAAACAGTACTTAGATATTAAACAGTACTTAGATATTAAACAGTACTTAGATATTGAACAGTACTTAGATATTGAACAGTACTTAAACATTAAACTGTACTTAGATATTAAACAGTACTTAAATATTAAACAGTACTTAGATATTAAACAGTACCTAGATATTAAACTTCTCTCTTAGATGTCTCTTTTAGATATTAAAAACGTATAAGTTGACTGATGTGGTGTTTTGTTCTCGCCGTTATAGCACTCTCAGCTCACTACCGGGTGTGCGAGCCTTACTCCGACCACAAGGGGCGCTACCACTTTGGCTTCCACTGCCCCCGGCTGTCGGACAACAAGACGTACATGTTTTGCTGCCACCACAACAACACGGCCTTTAAGTACTGCTGCAATGACACCGAGTTCCAGATGCTCATGCAGATCAACCTCACCACCAACGCCGATGGATATTCACACAAGTGAGTACTACAAAAAATACCTTTAATAACCTTAGTAAACATTTTAAAATGAAACCAACATATTTAGATATACTAAAGGTGGCCTAAAAGATCGGTGACCGAAAGACCGGTGACCAAAATTCCGGCGACCAAACGTCCGGCGACCAATTTTACTGCGACCAAATGTCCGGTGATCAATTGCCTGGCGACCAATCGTCCGGTGACCAATCGTCCGGCGACCAATTGTCCTGCGACCAATCGTCCGGCGACCAAATGTCCAGTGATCAATTGTCTGGCGACCAATCACCTGGCGACCAATCGTCCGACAACCAATTGCTCGGCGACCAATCGCCCGGCGACCAATCGTCCAGTGACCGATCGTCCGGCGACCAAACGCCCAGCGACCAATTGTCCTGCGACCAATCGTCCGGCAACCAAATGTCCGGCGATCAATCGTCCGGCGACCAATTGTTCTGCGACCATTCGTCCGGCAACCATTCGTCCGGCAACCAATCGTCCGGTGATCAATCGTCCGGTGATTAATCGTCCGGCGACCAAACGTCCGGTCACAGGAATGGGGTGGAATGTTGTCCTAATGTCTTGCAATAATGCAAGAATGACGAGAATTTTCCTTTAAAAATGAGGGAATTGAAAATGATTGGAAATGCATTCCAGACTGTAAAACAACAAGGGTGTTCTCTGCAGGGCTGTCATATTCGAGAGAAAAAATGGCACGTACTGAGGCCATTGTGATAAAATAAATTGCTTTTATTCTTGCCATGTTAAATAGATCCATCCCGCTACGCTATGTTCCACCTTTTCAGCTCTTGTCCTAGTTTAAATTCAGGTCTTGCGTTTGAGGGGAATCCTGTTGGCTCGGAGAAAAGACAGAAAACAACATAACCTCCACAGACGCCGCACTCATATACGGAATGTGTACTGAATATGAAACGATTAGAGAAAAAAAACATTGCGGGCACCTTTGACAGAAAAATCAATTGGCTGAAGTATCCCATGTGCCATCTTGGATTGGATACTGTTTATTCCTTTGTTCTCAACAATTCAGATATTTCTTAGGCCAGCAGAGAAGGCCTTGAAGGCCCTGACGGCCCTACCACTGTAAACTGTAGTGAAAACAATTTCATTTTAGTGTCCTGTTTTTTTATTGAAAAAACAGTAAAGGACACTAAAATGAAATTGTTTCCACTACAGTTTACAGTGGTGGGGCCTTCAAGGCCTTCTCTGGAAGGATATTTTGTACAGTGAAAAGGATTTTTGGTTGAGTAAAATATGGATATATTCCTAAATAATATTTCAATTGTATGAGGTTATTATTGTTGATGTTTTTATGTGTTGCAGCTGTAGCTGCAGTAGCTATAAAATAATTTTTGAGGGTTAGATTGAATAGTTGAAGGCGCTATGACAAAATTCACGGACCGCAACTGACACTTTATGGTTTATGGCGACCAAAATGTACCAGAAAACGGCAACCAAAAGATTGACAACCAATAAAATGGCAGCCAAAAAACGGCAACCAAAAAAACTGCAACCAAAAAAAACGCAACCAAAAAAAACGCAACCAAAAAAACGCAACCAAAAAAAACGGCAGCCAAAAAAACGGCAACCAATAAAAACCGCAACCAAAAAAACGGCAACCAAAAAAAACGCCAACCATAAAAACGCAACCAAAAAAACGCAACCAAAAAAAACGGCAACCAATAAAAACCGCAACCAATAAAAACCGCAACCAAAAAAACGGCAACCAAAAAAACGGCAACCAAAAAAACGGCAACCAAAAAAAACGCAAACAAAAAAAACGGCAGCCAAAAAAAACGGCAACCAATAAAAACCGCAACCAAAAAAACGGCAACCAAAAAAACGGCAACCAAAAAAACGGCAACCAAAAAAACGGCAACCAAAAAAACGGCAACCAAAAAAACGGCAACCAAAAAAACGGCAACCAAAAAAACGGCAACCAAAAAAACGGCAACCAAAAAAACGGCAACCAAAAAATCGGCAACCAAAAAAACGGCGACCAATCGTCCAATTCAGACTAATTATTAATTATTAAAACGGCCGTGTCAAATGATGGCTGATAATATACATGGAGTAGATGCAACTGATATGAAAGAACCAGAATTTTAGTGAAGAAAAGACAGTTTGTCCCTCCAGACATTCTCAGTGGGAGGATTAGGTGACAAAAACACAGCTTGCATGGCCACTAATGCCCTCCCAGCATGCCACAGTGCCCGGCAGCATCACATTTCTTGACATTTTTCTTCAAATCCTGCAAATATGATCAGAAATTCTAGAAAAAATAATAATAATTAAATAATTGGAACTTGTTTTTTTGTTGTAAAGGTGGACATAAAGAATAGAAACAACGGTTCTCGACATTCTCGTTTATTTCTGCTTGAATATTCGCTATTTTTGGAAGGTCACGAATCACAATCGATTCTGTTCAGTCGATTGTGTTTTTGTTTGCTCCCCGTCGCTTTAAATAAAACGCTGTGTGGACAAAATGGGAATAAAAGTGTCCTTGTAAGCTTTAAGCATAGTCCTTGCTAAAAAAAAATAGAGTACCGTATTTTCACGACTATAAGGCGCACTTAAAAGTCTTACATTTTCTCCAAAATAGACAATGCGCCTTATAATCCAGTGCACCTTATATATGGAAAAAATGTCATTCATTGAGGGTGCGCCTTATAATTCGGTGCGCCTTATAGTCCTGAAAATACGGTAGTCTTTCTAATACCATAACATTTGCTTTTTGAATGCAGGGATTCTTTTCCCAAGGCTAATAAAATGTATTTTTTGGCTATTTTAGTATAAAATATTTGTATAGAAACCTCATATGTGGGTTTATTATTATTATTTTTTTACAATTGTACAATGAATCAATGAAATAATCCGTTATACTTGACTCCAAAATTATTTTTTTTAGCTGAATCTGTAATTTCCAAGTAATCAGATCACTCGTATGTACCTAAAACCCCCAAATCCACTTTTGTTGATTTCCATTGAGCAAACAACTCAGTGCTAATCATTTGTCATTGACACAAGTGCACAGAGGGGGTGACGTGAGTCAATCTCTGCCATTTAGTCTGTGATTTAACCCGAATTCTCACCCAAAAAAACAAAAAAATCCAAAAAATCGCCAAAAAAGCTCACTTACAAACGCATTTACGAAAAATAGTTGTAAAAATGTTGTTTCATTTCTCATTTAACGGGTGGGCGGGCCCTCCCAAAAAGCCGACTATTTGTATACAAGCCATTAAAATGTCACTTTTCCACCATACGCCCCATTAAACACAAAGTTGTTTACGTATCCATCCATCTTTTTTGCAGTAATTACACGGCCCTGGTGGGAGTTTGGATCTACGGCTTTTTCGTCATGGTGCTGCTGGCCCTGGACTTCCTCTACTACTCGGCCATTAATTACGAGCTATGTCGGGTCTACCTGGAAAAATGGGGTCTGGGTGGGCGTTGGCTAAAGAAAGCTCGAAGCCAATGGCAGCGGTCATTGGCGGAAGAGAGCCAAGCCCAAGCTCAGGCTCCGCCCACTGTTCCCGGCCTATACCAGCCCAGGCTCAGCCTCCGAGGGGAAAGCCACACCCCCACGTTGCTGCCCTACAACACATCCAGCGCGTGGTGAGTTCATCCTCTTATGCTAATGCACTAGTTCAGCCATTTTGAGACAGAGAGAACCAGAAACAATTCATATTTTCAATTGTTATTTGTTAATAGCCATACTCAGAATTTATTAGAAGTAAAAATACATGAAATTTAGTGCATTTTTAGTCATTTCACTGCCTTTTAAAGTAGGAAAAGTCTCAGAATTATGTTGATAAAATTGTTAGCTTGATGCTAATCGATGGGAAACATGCAGAAAGGTTTAATTAAAAACTGGATTATTAAAAGCAAAGTGTCCAGATTTTAAGATCACAGTTTAGCAGAGAGCCTTGAGCACCCATTAAAAGAGAGCCACATGTGGCTCCCGAGCCATAGGTTCCCTAGTTTGTCGGGAAAGATTCCCATTCAAGATTCCACAGGCTTACGGCTAATAGTACGATAGAGTTTAGGAATAAAATAAGTTTTTTTTATTTTTGAAATACATTAAATCGTAGTGAAATGATTATACTTAAATATAATATACTCACAAATTTTTGGTACAGTATGTTGTGATGAAACATTGCTGTTCTGCTTTGTGTTTATCTTTGACCTAAAAATAGCGTAAGAAAAGACTTATTCCCTGAGCCAGATTTAACCGGAAGCTTTCGTCTTTAAGCCTCTGTGGACCAAGTGACTGTTTTTGGTCATTTAGAAAAATTGGACCTCAATTTGGGTCATTTAAGTCACAATGTTAACATTGCTATATTTATGAGTATGGACTCCGTAGACCACAAAGGGAAGTTTGAATTGAATGTTTTTATTTTCATTATACAAGTATAATGAGATTGGAATTAAGTTCACAAATAACAACAACAAATAAACAGACAAATAAATAATCAAGAATTAAGTCATAAATAATACATAAGTCGTCAACATAGTAAGTAGTCACTACATAACTAATTAGGGAAGTGCAGAAATAACAATGTTAATATTAATGATGATGATGAGGATGATAGGGATGTTGATGATGAGGATGATAATAATAAGGATGAGGATGATGAAGATCATAATCATGAGATGGGGAGGAGGATGATGTTGATGATGAGGATGATGATGAGGATGTTGATGATGAGGATGAGGATGATGATGAAGATGATGAAGATGATGATGATGATGATGATGATGATGATGATGATGATGATGATGATGATGATGATGATGATGATGATGATGATGATGATGATGATGATGATGATGATGATGATGATGATGATGATGATGATGATGATGATGATGATGATGATGATGATGATGATGATGATGATGATGATGATGATGATGATGATGATGATGATGATGATGATGATGATGATGATGATGATGATGATGATGATGATGATGATGATGATGATGATGATGATGATGATGATGATGATGATGATGATGATGATGATGATGATGATGATGATGATGATGATGATGATGATGATGATGATGATGATGATGATGATGATGATGATGATGAAAATACCCAAAAATAAGTAGTTTATTTAAATAAGTAGTCAACATAATAAATTAGTAGTTAACATAGATAAGTAGTTAACATAAATTAGTGGTGACATAATTAAAGTAGGTTTAAAAGTGACTAAAGTGGTCACATAAATATAGTTTCATAATTGATCATTATTAATCATCATTTTATTGTATGTTTAAATATATTTATAAATGAATCAAATGAAAAAGGATCAAATTAAAACCAAATAAAAACATGAACAACCTCACAAAGACACTTTTAATTGGACATGGTTTCATGTCAATGACTTTAATGAACGTCTAACATCTTAATGGATTGGTTTTCTCCCTCAGTTCCGTTTTTATTCTTCTTCATTTTTACCTGTTCATGCCCTAGTGAGCTTTGTTAGCACATAAAAGATGATTTACAAGGTGTACTCGTAGCCTACACAGTCATTTTCTATCCTTTTGGGAGTCTTCCCCCGGGAAGTCATGCAATCATTCCGAGCTCGCTCGATTTCTCGTTGAATTTCCCACTCGTCGCCATCATTACACGTGGCCGCTTTTGACAAATGGCTTCCGCCGCCATCGATGGCGAATTCTTCAGGCGTATGTCCCGGGGCCCCCCCTCCACACACCTGCCGGAGACTTCCTTAACTAAGAACCAAAGCATCTCCTCATTAGACGTTAGCTCAACTCGAGGCGATCGCTCTCATCAATCGTCTTGACTGGTGAGGATGACCCGGGGGAGGCGGAGCTAAGACTAGAAAAGACACTGGCGAAAAATGCTAATTGGAAAATTGGGCCAACGAAAATAAGTGTCAAGTTCATCAATAAATATACTTTAATATCATTATAAAACAATACAGGGGGACATTTGATTTAATTAAGCAAAAATAACAGCTGTAACAATTATGGCATATCAGGTATTCAATAATAACAATTATGGTTGGTCAATCAGCAATTTCGTAAGCGTCCTTCCAGGTCTGCATTATATAATATATGCATTATATATAATAGTATTACAGAATAGTATTACAGTGTACACGTGGCAAACGTAGCTAAAGAAATATGCTAACTACTCTTTGTATATCAGTCTCTACGAGCACTGGGCGGAGCCTTGTATTTTTTCCGTGTTTTTTTCTATTTTTAGATCTAAAACAATGTTTATTTTAGCTTTTTTTACATTTTTGGGGATTTTACAAAAATATTTTTGAACTAAAAACTGAAAAAATGGATTAAAAAATGACAATTACTGATTTAAAAGGAGGAAAATCAGGAAATTTAATATACATCGGACCATTTTAGATAAAATTTTAGATTTTTTTTAAATAATTGGATTAAAAGAACTGGATTAAAAGGCCCTGAATATTCAGTTTTTATAAATCTAAAACAATGTTTATTTTAGCTTTTTTTATTATATTTTTAGAATTTACTAAATATTTTTTAACTAAAAACAACCAAAAAAATTGATAAAAAATTTGATTATTGATTTAAAAAGGGAAAATAAATCAGGAAATGTAATATACATCTATACTCTTCATTTTAATTTCATCCTAAAACAGAAAGTCGGCATCATGATTTACTCTCCCGGGCCACACAAAATGATGTGGCGGTCCAGATTTGGCCCCCGAGCCGCCACTTTGACACCAGTGATCTAAAATATCTTATTAACTTGCGGCTGGGGTGGCCACACCCCCTTTGTAAGTGCCCAATTGTGCTATATCATCGATTAAAGCATCGTTTAGATTTGGTGGATGCTAATTGGATGCTTGACATTTTAATGATAGCTTGAAAAATTAGACTTGTAATTAATATTTATTCTTTCTCAAATGTCCTTGCGTATTTTTACCCCGTTTTGCATTCCTGGGTTGTAAATAATAGCCATAATGAGATGATGATGTCATCATGTGACCTCGTTAAAGTACAGCAACACTAGCCATGTGGCGTTAGTTAATTAACAACGTGATTCAGCCGGTTTTAAAAGTTGTTTTTAGAAATTCATCTTGTTTTATCGCAAGGAATTCAATATTTATTCTTTGTTGTTTTTTTATGAGATGCACTCAGGTTTATTTTCTTTTATTTTTATTTTTTTTTTGTTATTATCTCCAGGGTACTACATTGGAATATCTTTCATGTCTTTGTTTACTGAAATCTCACGGTAATAAACCGCTTTATTTTGGTCTCATTTCTTTGGGAAATATAAGTTTATTTAATATTTATTTTAACGAAACAAAATAGCAAATTGGAATTGAGTAAAGTGGAGATTGTGGAGCAAATTGTTTAAAGTAATTTCTTGATGTATTACCTCTTTGTATTACAAACCCCGAGTACCGTATTTTCACGACTATAAGGCGCACCGTACTATAAGGCGCACCCTCAATGAATGACATTTTTTCCATATATAAGGCACACTGTCTATTTTGGAGATAATTATAAGACTTTTAAGTGCGCCTTATCGTGGTGAAAATACGGTAATTGCGATTGACTTCCAGGTATGAAGCACTCACTACTTTACAGTCACCTCTAGAGCCAGCCATTGTTGATGTTTTGCATTTTTTTGTATAAAATCTTGCAGTGGGGGAGGAGCTATATGATGGAAGATGTTGTAAACTAAGATGGCATCTGCATATTTAACAGTATTGTTTCACTTCAGGCGTTTGTGTTTTTTTAATATCCGACAGGGGTGGTTTTTGGTTTTCTGTTTCTTCCATATATTAGGCGCACTGTATTATAAGGCGCACTGTCTATTTTGGAGAAAATTACTGTTAAGTGCGCCTTATAGCCGTGAAAATACGGTAATAGTTATTCCCAAAATCTTTGTTCTTAAATGTTTTGAAGATATCTGACATGAAACAATCTTAGTATTCAAATATTTTGGAATCTGCAAATGTAATTTGCCATTGAATAGCTGCTTCATTTTCGATTTTCTTCATCGTGACCGTCACTGTGATATTTACCCTGAATGATGATATGATTAGTCAACCTGATTATTGTTAGCTTTGCGCAGTGGCAGTATCGTAGCCTATGAGGTTTATCCGAGGCGTGATTATTGCTAGTTGAAAACTTTACCCAATACCCCGCCATAACGACTTTAAATATAGTCAGCCACGGCAATTTTTGACGGTTTCTACGGAGACTAACAATAATGTTAATTAATCAAAGGTTATTATTCAGATAATGGAGTTCAATGCCCAAAATACTTACCAGAGATAATGCAGTTATTATTTTATTCTTGAGATGATATGCCACATATTACAATGTATCAGTTACTAAACACTCTGAGTATTCAAGTAATGTGAATAATCTGGAAACGCAATAGACCACTTGTTTTTTCAGTTTTTCTTTATTATGACCGTCACTGTGGAGGGTATAGTCAATGATGACCAAGTTAGTCAACTTACATCCAGGTCATTCTTGTGCAGTGGCAATATCATAGCCAATGAGGTCTACCCGAGGCGTGATTATTGCTAGTTGAAAACTTTACCCAATACCCCGCCTTGATGACTTGAAATATAGTCAACTATGGCAATTTTTGACAGTCTCTATGGAGACTAATCTCTATGTTAATATGATTAAGCGATAATCAATTCAGACGCAACCGTTCTATAGCTAATCTATCTACCAATGATGAGGTAGCCATTGATGATTGCCAGAGATGAAACTAAGGCATTCTCAAACATTAAAAAAATGAGTTTCTGTGCAATTGAAGTATTCAAGTAATGTGAAATATCTGAAAACACCATAAACCACAGATTGACAACTTAATTTTTCAATTTTCTTCATTATGACCGTCACTGTAGATGGTATAGTCAATGGTGATCACATTAGTCAACTACCATCTAGGTTATTCTTGTGCAGTGGCAATATCATAGCCAATGAGGTTTAACCGAGGCGTGATTATTGCTGTTTGAAAACTTTACCCAATACCCCGCCTTGATGACTTGAAATATAGTCAACTATGGCAATTTTTGACAGTCTCTATGGAGACTAACCTTTATGTCAATGTAATATATTAGGAATCAACTCAATTAATATAACTCTAAGGCAAAACTACTTGCCAATGATAAGGTAACTATAATTTCTTGCCAGAGATGTAATTTTGGGCATTCTCAACCTTGAAAATATTATGAGTTTCCATGCAATTGCAGTATTCAAGAAATGTGAATGATCTGAAAACGCAATAACCCACAGATTGACCGCTTGTTTGTTCAATATTCTTCATTATGACCGTCACTGTGGATGGTATACTCAACAGTCATCACATTAGTCAACTTAACTAATGTTATCTTTGCGCAGTGGCAGTATCGTAGCCTATGAGGTTTATCCGAGGCGTGATTATTGCTAGTTGAAAACTTAACCCAATACCCCGCCTTGATGACTTGAAATATAGTCAGCTATGGCAATTTTTGGCAGTCTTTATGGAGACTAATGTATATGTCAAAATAATTGAGTCACTGTCCTGATCTTATTATTTTAATTTAGTCAAGGATGTCCAATGGCCATAATGTCTTCCAGAGATGATGTAGGTATAGATATTTGTCTGAGATATTATGCCAAACATTTAAAAAATATCAGTTACTATGCAATTTGAGTATTCAAGTAATATGAATAATCTGAAAATGCAATAACCCACAGATTGACCACTTCGATTTTCTTCTTTATGACCGTCACCGTGGAAAGTATACTCAATGATGACCACGTTAGTCAACCTAACTGTCGTTAGCTTTGCGCAGTGGCAGTATCGTAGCCCATGAGGTCTATCCGAGGCGCGATTATTGCTAATTGAAAACTTTACCCAATACCCTGCCGTGATGACTTGAAATAGAGTCAGCTATGGCAATTTTTGGCAGTCTCTACCGAGGCTAATATTGATGTCAAATTAATTATTGTCTCATGTCAAACCTGTTTGTTGTTTAGTTAATTTAATCTGCCAAGCTACATACAAAGGCAAAGTCAGTTCTATCTCAATTTAGAAATGATCAGATTCAATCATCCAATCTGAGTATTCAAGTAATGTGAAATATCTGAAAACGCAATGAACCACAGACTGATCATGTGATTTTTCAAGTTTCTTCATTGTGACCATCACTGTGGACGGTAAACTCAACAGTCATCACATTTGACAACTACCATCCAGGTTATCCTTGCGCAGTGGCAATATCGCAGCCCATGAGGTCTATCCGAGGCACGATTATCGCTAGTTGAAAACTTTACCCAATATCCTTCCCTGTTGACTTGAAATACAGTCAACTATGGCGATTTTTGGTAGTCTCTATGGAGACTTATCCTTATGTCAATACAATTACATGACTGATTATTCAGGCAAAGTCACTGATTGGCCACAATTGTCAATAGGTCAGTTAATAGCCATTTATTCCCCCAAAAAAAATCATTACTAAAGAAAACATCTTAAATATCAAGTTTATTTGACAAAAGACAATACACTGATAGTTAATTTTCTGAGTTACTTTGGGGGCGCTATATGAAAACATTTTATGTCAATTTTTGCAGTATGTCAACAAAAACCCTGACTTAAGATACTTTTCTATCTTCATGATCATTACTTCAGATATCTTACTTTACTCTTGTTATTTGACATGAATGTATCCGATTATTTCTTCCAAAAACCCAGTAGGGTGGAGTACCATTCCGTGAGTATTGATTTTATTTCAAGTCTGATATTTAGTCAAATAGGTCAATTCTTAAATTTGGGCTAAAATCTGTTGTTTTTTGTGTTTTTAACTTTTGCTCGCTGATCCGTGATTGTCTTTCTCGTTTTAATATGAAGTAAAGCACTTTGATTTATTGCCTGTTGAATTGTTTTACACAAAAAAATGTCTTGCCCTTAAGACTTTTTTTTTAAACATTGTATTCTTTCAATTTATCTAGTGTTAGCAGCTGGCTAACGTAATATTACATATGACCTTAAAGTTGATGTACCATACCAATTCTTTGGAAAGACAATATGTAGATAGTAGACATTTTTATAGTCTTAGTAGGGAACTCTTCTTTGAGGTAAATTGTACACAAGTACATTGTACCCAATACCGTCAATGTGGAAGGTAGTTAAAAAAGTGACTCAGTGGTCAAGAAATTTGAATGGTAGCCTTGCGCAGTGGCAGTATCATAGCCAATGAGGTTTAACCGAGGCGTGATTATTGCTAGTTGAAAACTTTACCCAATACCCAGCCTTGATGACTTGAAATATAGTCAGCTATGGCAATATTTGACAGTCTCTATGGGGACTAATCTTGCTGTTAAAAACAATATATGTCTTATCTGCCAATTGTTAACAATTAGGGCTTAATTAGCTGTTCTTCTTTTGATTAAAATGTGGCTAATTTATGTCAATCATTGTGTTTCATAGGGATAATTGTATACATATCTGAATTTGTTGATAAAAAGCCAATCTAAAATGCTATGAAAATATTCCTGAATATATTGAAGACATTGTCAGATAGATAACAAACAACCTGAGTCTTCAAGTAATGTGAATATTCCGAAAACACAACTAGCCATAGATAGACAGCTTTAAATTTGGTTTTTTTTTCATTATGACCGTCACTGTGGATGGTATACTCAATGATGACCACGTTAGTCAATGTGCTATTTTATTAGCTTTGCGCAGTGGCAGTATCGTAGCCTATGAGGTCTATCCGAGGCGCGATTATTGCTAGTTGAAAACTTTACCCAATACCCCGCCTTGACGACTCGAAATATAGTCGGCTATGGCAATTTTTGACGGTCTCTAAGGAGACCAATCTTGATGTAAAAATAATCAAATATTCACTTACCTACACTGTTAGTATATATAGCTTAAAGGCTAAACTATATACCAAGGGAAATCCCGGTAGTGTTGTGATATTGAGCTGTTTTGTGGGCATTTAAACAGTGATGTGAATTATCTGAAGGCAACAAACCACACATAGACCACTTGATTTTCTTCATTGTCACCGTCACTGTGGACTGTGTCGTTGATAGTCATCAGATTAGCCAGATCGCTTCCTGGTTAGCTTTGCGCAGTGGCAGTATCGTAGTCTATGAGGTCTATCTGAGGCGCGATTATTGCTAGTTGAAAACTTTACCCAATACCCTGCCTTGATGACTTGAAATATAGTTAGCTATGGCAATTTTTGACAGTCTCTACAGAGACTAATTTTAATGTCTAAATAATCTGAAATACCGACTTTTACTACTTCTCATATAACAAATGTTAGCAGTCATACTATATATATGCTTAATGTACATACATTTATTATCTCTAGATGTTTTGCAGGCATTTTTAAATGCTTTATATATCATCAAATGCCATGCAATGAGTATTCAATTCATCTGAATAATCTGAAAACACAATAAACCACAGATTGACCACTCGACTTTTCGATTTTCTTCATTATGACCGTTACTGTGGAAGGTATACTCAATGATGACCACGTTAGTCAACTCCCATTCAGGTTATCCTTGTGCAGTGGCAGTATCATAGCCTATGAGGTTTATCCGAGGCGTGATTATTGCTAGTTGAAAACTTTACCCAATACCCCGCCATGACGACTTGAAATATAGTCGGCTCGGCAATTTTTGAAAGTCTCTGCGGAGGCTAATCTTATTGTCAAAACAGTCAAATAAACCCCCTCAATCTGTTGTAGTCAGTCAGTATAAAATGTCACGACGGCAAAATTTATAACATAGTTAATTCAGTTATTCTCAATCAAATGCCATGTAATCTGAGTATTGAAGCAATCTGAATAATCTGAAAACACCATAAACCACAGATTGACCACTTGATTTTTTTTTATTTTCTTCATTATGACCGTCACCATGGATGGTATACTCAATGACTATCAGATTAGTCAATTTCCATCCAGGTTATTCTTGCGCAGTGGCAGTATCATAGCCTATGAGGTTTATCTGAGGCGTGATTATTGCTAGTTGAATACTTTACCCAATACCCCGCCATGATGACTTGAAATACAATCAGCAATGGCAATTTTTGACGGTCTCTTAGGAGACCAACCTTTATGTCAATAAAATAAGATATTCCTCTCAAATTGATATAGTTAGCAAGTTAGCTAATAGTTCAATAACCAGTTTTTATCAAAGATAATGCAGTTTATGTTTTTTCTTCAGATGTTTTGAGGGTGTTCTCAATCAAATGCTCTGTAATCTGAGTATTCAAGCAATCTGAATAATCTGAAAACACCATAAACCACAGATTGACCACTTGATTTTTTTTTATTTTCTTCATTATGACCGTCACCATGGATGGTATACTCAATGACTATCAGATTAGTCAACTTCCGTCCAGGTTATTCTTGCGCAGTGGCAGTATCATAGCCTATGAGGTTTATCCGAGGCGTGATTATTGCTAGTTGAAAACTTTACCCAATACCCCGCCTTGACGACTTGAAATACAGTCAACCATGGCAATTTTTGACGGTCTCTTAGGAGACCAAACTTTATGTTAATATAAAATCAGACATTCCTCTGAAATTGATGTAGATAGCAAGGTAGATAATTGTATTAATAGCCAATTTCTTCCAAAGACAATACAATTTTTGTTGTTTCCTCAAATGTTTTGAGGGTGTTCTCAATCAAATGCTATGCAATCTGAGTTTTCAATTAATCTCAATGATCTGAAAACACAATAACCCACTGATTGACCACTTAATTTTTCAATTTTCTTCATCATGACCGTCACCATGGATGGTATATTCAATGACTATCAGATTAGTCAACTCCTCTCCTAGTTAACTTTGCGCAGTGGCAGTATCATAGCCTATGAGGTCTATCCGAGGCGTGATTGTTGCTAGTTGAAAACTTTACCCAATATCCCGCCATGACGACTTGAAATATAGTCGGCTACGGCAATTTTTGAGAGTCTCTTCAGAGGCTAATCTTAATGTGAAAATATCCACTTTGTATCTTAAAATCAATCAATGAATTTGCACTTTTATAAACTTATAGTTGTTCCATTTTTGTTATTGTTTTTACAGAATAATAGTGTCTGGGAGAAGAGTAGCTCCAAGTTCTCCATCCAAGACCGTGATTGAGGAGATGCTCCCTACTGACACTCTTGAATCCACACCTAATAGGCGGCCATCTTGGGTCAGGACGCCCTCTTCCCCAACGTTCCATTCTGACGAGCACAAAACAGCCGTGGACCGACTGACAAGATGTCGACCAGAAACCGGATCCGGTAGAACCGCCTAGCCCCGCCCCCCACCGGATGAGCAACTCTCTCGTGATTGGACGGATGGACAAAGTGGTCACATGTGGTGGGTTTTTTAAAAAAAATAGGAAATGTGTATTAGGCTGCCATGTTGGTTTGTGTTGCGTAGCAGTTAGACACAAGTCTCCATTTTATTTATGTGATAGTCACACAAAAAACGTGGCGTGGTGAAACTTTGTTCCGTTAGGTGGATGCTAAGCATCTCACGTGAACTCCCAAACGCGTTTTGTCGGCGTTAACGTGTTTTGAAACCGTGCTTTTTAGATCGTGAAATGTCCGATGAGGAATCGTGACGTTTTTTCCTGCTGTAGCTACACAAATAATCAGTTTTTTTTACGTGTTAGCGGTGTTTGTTATTGTTTTCCGGCAGGGTTGGGAATCCTAAAAACAAATAAAACCTCAAAAAACCCTTAATTATTAAAAAATATAAGATAAAAGTCATTATAAAGTCCGTCAAATCATAAAGTGAGGATCAGGGACCCTAAAAATATTGTTGGAAACAACCCGTTTGGGTCTAGTTGCCGTGGTAACCGCCGTCAACATGAGCTGGTTTAGCAATATGATTCCTAGCGTCCAATCGAGGAGTATAAAATGGCCCCATTTGTTGGATTTCCATCTCTATTTGAATTGTCAGCAATAATGTACAGAAGGATGACGACGAGGCGGGGTGGCGTACGGGTTTTCGGTGAACACGCATTAGGCGTAGTTATTGTTCCTGTTCTTTAAAGGACAGTTTAGTTGGCTTTTTGTTCAAAAGCGACAGTATTTTTGACATAGTAATTCAAATTTGGATTGTTTTAGAATAATAATGTTATGTTGGTGTTCGTGCAAGTTATTGCAGTTGATTTTAGCGCCCTAGCAAACTCGGACTTTTGGTCGCCGGTCTTTTGGTCGATAGTCAAATGGTGAGTTTACTGTTGGAACCAGTTCTCAAAATTATATTCATGAGAGTTTAATATCTAAGAGAGAGAGATTAATATGTAAGTATGCTTAATATCTAAGTACTCTTTGATATCTAAGTACTGTTTGATATTTAAATACTGTTTGCTTTCTAAGTACTGTTTAATATCTCAATACGGTTTTATATCTTAGTACTGTTGAAACCACCAATCAAAATTATATTCATGAGTTTAATATCTAAGAGAGAGAGTTTAATATCCAAGTACTGTTTAATATCTAAGTACTGTTGAAAACAGTAGATATTTAGATATTTTAACTCTCTCATAAATATAATTTTTAGAGCTGCTTTCAACAGTACTTGGATATTAAACAGTACTTAGATATTAACCAGTACTTAGAAATTAAACAGTACTTGGATATTTAACAGTACTTAGATATTAAGCAGTACTTAGATATTAAACTGTACTTAGATATTAAACTCTCTCTCTCATAAATATAATTTTGAAAACTAGTTTCAACAGTAAACTCTCTGTCACCATTTGACCGGCGACCAAACGTCCGGTGACCAAACGTCCAAGCCAGAACGGCAACAATTTTTTTTTCTCGCAAATGTCAAATAAAAAAGCCTTGACTGGAGCCCAACCACAATAATAATAATTATTATTATAGTAATCCATACTGTCGTAAAGTAGGTCAAATTGTGTCGCCATGGCAACAACCAGGATGCCGTCGCCCCAATCGCACTTAAGTCACGTTTCCCACTTAAACCACGACACGCTATCGCTTTAAGCGGCTGTCGCGCCCTTTTTTCCCGAAGTCACCTGCAATAATTTTAGCATTAGCCGCCACGTTCGCGTTGGGGTGCATTCCCACGAGACAGACCCGAGTTTAATTGGTCGCCTGGCGCCGCCCGTTTTTTTCGGGGCCACGCGAGCGAACGAAGGAAATAATTGGCCGGCCAATCATCCGCACTTTTAATTCACGCTCCCCTGACCGCGCAGCTGGCGCGCTAACGTTCCCGCGCCAACGCCAAGAACTTTTATTCGGCGAGGATTTAATGAGTTGCCGGGGAAGATTTAGGAATTCAGTAAAAGGATTTTAGTCCTCCCGGGAATTGGACCCACGGTAGAGAGCCGATAAAGCATTCGGTTGTTTTCCACGCTACGCAAAGTCACCGCGCCCCGGAGGGGGAGGGGTGGGTCGACTTTGGCGTCTGCTCTGCGGGTTGTCATGGTAACCCTTGCCTTACAGTTCAATACCCACAAGTACACAAAAAAAGCTGGTGGTGGTCGGATACCTGACTTTTCCAGGTGCGGCGCGCCGGCGGTAATAAGTGTGCGTGGCGTGGTGGTTTCCGACTCGCTAGAATGTGGTGTGGCGTCCTCACTTGATTGCACTTGTTGACTTTGTATTGTCAAGACAGGGACGAATAAAGTTTTATCTTTTATCATGGTTTTCATGAGTCTTTTTTGTGTGGATGTGATTTGGATTGTGATGGTTGTTTTCATCATTTATTTTTATGAAACCGTTGATTGGCGTGGCCGGGTGTTTGGCGTGGCCGGACGTTTGGTTGCTTGGACGTTTGGTCGGCCGGACGTTTGGTCGCCTGGATGTTTGGTTGCCCCGGACGTTTGGTGGCCCGGATGTTTGGTGGCCCGGACGTTTGGTGGCCTGGATGTTTGGTTGCCCCGAACGTTTGGTGGCCCGGATGTTTGGTGGCCCGGACGTTTGGTGGCCTGGATGTTTGGTCGCCTGGATGTTTGGTCGCCCGGACGTTTGGTCGACCGGACGTTTGGTCGGACGGATGTTTGGTCGGCCAAACGTTTGGTTGCCCGGACGTTTGGTCGGACGGACGTTTGGTCGCCTGGACGTTTGGTCGCCCGGACGTTTGGTCGCCCGGATGTTTGGTCGCCCGGGTGAATATAGTTTTGAGAGCTGGTTTCAAAGACACTTAAAAAACTAATAATACATTATATTTAAAATAGAAATATGCAGATTGGATTTTTTATGCTGCTTTTTTTTAAAATAATATGTTATATTCAAAATAGAAATTGGCAGATAGGTTTGTTTTTTAAGATGATAAGTTATATTTAAAATAGAAATTGGCAGATTGCATTTTTTGCTGCTTTTTTAAAACTAATAAATTAAATTTAAAATAGAAATTAGCAGATTAGATTTACAAATAATAATAATAATAGATTATATTTAAAGTAGAAATTGGCAAATTGGATTTTTTTGCTGCTTTTTTGAAAATATTAAATTAGATTTAAAATAGAATTTAGCAGATTGGATTTTTTAAAGAAAAGTAATAAATTATATTTAAAATAGAAATTGCCATATTAGATTTTTATGCAGCTTTTTTAAAATAATAATTATATATATTTAAAATTTAAACTGGCTGATTGGATTTATTTATCCTCCTTTTTAAAAAATAATAAATTATATTTAAAACATAAATTGGCAGATTGAATATAAGGTTCTTTGACTCTCAGAGTTTTGGACTCTTTGCGTCTGTCTAGTAGTTCAAAGCCTTCTCGCCCCCCTATTTTTTTCAGAAGCATTTCACGCACTGCAATCAAAGCACGTACGGGAAAAGGCCAGTCTTATGTTTCAAGTCGAATGCATTTTTAATGAACTGGCGTCGTCGGCCTTGTTTATTCATTTTTGTGACTCCATGACTCAAGTCTTGGACAAGTCTTCTCTCTCACTAAAGAAGAGCAGACATCATCTCTTCTTGTCTTCCATGTTTACTAAAAAGCGCGTAGAGGACCTTCAACGTGGCTTCGGTGTCCTGAGCGACGATATCTGCAAAAAAATCCCATTTTAGGTCAAAAACGGCAGGAGATGAAGATTCAATCCATAAACGACTTGAATCGTGAAGACATCCTATAATAACAGCTTATGTCTCATCATTTTGTTTATTTTTAAGGCCGATTTGTGTCATTTGACTGCCTTTTAATCCAGTTTAATCTGGATTAGATTAGGAAATTGTCACCTTGTGCTTGGATGGCGGAAATTTGAAGGCCCAAATCAGCGAGGAAGCTCAATGCTAACGACACGTTGTGCATCTAAAGTCCAAAACACAATAACAGCAAATATTAGACCAGGGATAGGCAAACTATGGCCCGCGGGCCCCATACGGGCCCATTAGGTTTTTTAATCCGGTCCGCTGACGTTGTCCAAATAATGTTTTTTTAAATTTTTTTCCCCAAGATGGCGACGTCACGGGGAAGCCAGTGGCAGTAGCGGTTTCCAATCTTATTTGTTTTTCGTGTTTTACACAACCTTTATTTTTTTGAAATGACATTTTAATATTTCTTAATACATTCCTTTTGACTTGACTTTGTACTTAACACTTTTTACTTTACTTTGCACTTTACACTTCTTATTTTACTTTGTACTTTATATGTTTTTACTTTACTTTGTACTTTATACTTTAATTTGTACTTTAATTTGTACTTTATACTTTTTTACTTAGTAATTTTTACTTTGTACTTTTTACTTTGTACTTTATACTTTTTACTTTGTACTTTTTACTTTGTACTTTTTACTTTGTACTTTTTACTTTGTACTTTTTACTTTGTACTTTTTACTTTGTACTTTTTACTTTGTACTTTTTACTTTGTACTTTTTACTTTGTACTTTTTACTTTGTACTTTTTACTTTGTACTTTTTACTTTGTACTTTTTACTTTGTACTTTTTACTTTGTACTTTTTACTTTGTACTTTTTACTTTGTACTTTTTACTTTGTACTTTATACTTTTTACTTTATACTTTTTACTTTGTACTTTGTACTTTATACTTTATACTTTATACTTTTTACTTTGTACTTTTTACTTTACTTTGTACTTTCCTTTGTACTTTTTACTTCACTTTGTACTTTCCCTGGTACTTTTTACTTCACTTTGTACTTTATACTTTTTACTTCACTTTATACTTTTTACTTTACTTTGTACTTTATACTTTTGACTTCACTTTGTACTTTATACTTTTGACTTCCTGCCTAGTGCCTGTAATTACCTGGGATAGGCTCCAGCACCCCTTGCGACTTTTGTGACTATAAGCGGTCCAGAAAATGAACAATCCCCTAAAACCTGAACTCCCACTCAAAATGTTAAACCAGATTGAAATATCAACTGGACAACCGGCGTCCAATCAATTGATTGGACGTCATTTTTTCAACTCCACCATCTGCGCATGGTCGCCGGGTGTCAAAGTGAAGTCATGGAGAGGAACGAAGAAGCCTTCCAGCTGTCCAATCAGAAGCAACAACATGACGCCGTCAGAAAACTACGAAGAAAATAATAATAATAATGACGCAAAATGAGCAAAAAAATCATACAAAGTTTATCAGCCAATGGGAAAGCACCTGCTTCTCCAAATCGGACACTTGCAAGCCGAGGCCGACCATATTGGCGTTGGCAAAGTCGAGCAGGGCCTGCGTGACGGGAAGACATTTTTTTTTGTTCAGAAAGGGGAACTTCACCTTAAAAGGTCCGAGCGGGTCTTGAAGGTCCAAGTGCAAAAGTCCAAGACAGACGGCAGCACTTAACTGCTTTTCTGTCAGTGGAGTCCCAACGGAGCTTTGTGGGAATTGCGTCCTCCTCGTGGTTCCAGTAAAGGTACGTACCTGCTTCACCGTATCGACCTTTCCGGTGTCCAGTTTCAGAAGCTGCTCCATGGGATTAGCGTCTCCTACGGGGCGGAAGACAAAAGTTCCTTATTAGGCTGTAACGTATAAGCACAACTCTTCATTTTGATCTACATACTCAAGATATAGTACTTTTTAAAAAAGACCTTCATTTGTGTGTATATATGAGTATGTGTATACATATGTATATATGAATATATGTGTATATATGTATATGAGTGTGTATACATATGTATATATGAATAAATGTGTATATATGTGTATATATGTATATATGTGTATGTATGAATATATGTGTATATATGAATGTATATGTGTTTATATGTATATATGTGTATATATGAGTATGTGTATACATATGTATATATGTGTATATATGAATATATGTGTATATATGTATATGAGTATGTGTATACATATGTATATATGAATATATGTATAGATGTGTATATATGTGTATGTATGAATATATGTGTATATATGAATGTGTATGTGTTTATATGTATATATGTGTATATATGAATAAGTGTGTTTATGTGTATATATAAATATATATGTATATATGTATGTCTATGTAAATATGTGTATATATGTATATAGAAAAACTGGAATAGTGTGAGATATATATATATATATATATATATATATATATATATATATATATATATATATATATATATATATATATATATATATATATATATATATATATATATATATATATGTATATATATATATATATATGAATATGTATATATAGATATATATGTATATGTATGTATATATATATATATATATGAATATGTATATATAGATATATATGTATATGTATGTATATATATATATATATATATATATATATATATATATATATATATATATATATATATATATGAATATGTATATATAGATATATATGTATGTATATATATATATATATATATATATATATATATATATATATATATATATATATATATATATATATATATATATATATATATATATATATATATATATATATATATATATATATATATATATATATATGAATATTTATATATAGTCTATATAGATATGTATACATATATGTATATAGGTATATATGTATATGTAGATATACATACATATATGTATATATAGATATATATGTAGTCACCCTCTGCGCCGGTGAGGTTCTCGGAATTCTTCCTGGAAATTCAGAAACCAAATGTGGTGAAAAACCGGAGTAGAGCGAAGAAGGGAAGGCCGAGACGATCCTCGCCTGTTTTCCGTCAAAACCTCCGTCTGAACCCGAGAGCGGATTCCGCCGGCGCCCACCTGTGGGGATTCGAACAGCGTTAAAGAGCGAACGGCGGGGCGTTGGGAGGAGACCGCTTACCTCCGCCATCACCACTTGAACCGTCACGTCGGAGGGCAGCTCCATTTCGGGCTGGAAATGTCTCACCATGGCAACCAGCAGGTGAAGCGTGGACAACAGGTCTTTCTTGTGGACCGCTGGACAACAATAACAAAAAAGCAACCGTGGACAAAGAGAAGGAGGATGAAGAAGATGACTCACAATGGACGCTCCACTTGGGTTCTGTCGGGGACAGTCGCTTGTCCAGTTCTCCCAGTACGGCTTCCAGTTTGTGGATTTGCGCCGAGTCGCTCAGCGCCATCTCCGCCAAAGGTAAGTGCACGTCGGCCAATCTGCCTAAGGCGACCAATCGGAAAAGTTTTTCGTAAATTCACTCGTTGTTTGTAGATTTAAAAAAAACAATTTTATTTAATACAAGAAGAAAAAAATGGAAATCTGTTTTTCATTTTTTGACAGGGGAACATTGATGGTCTGCGGCGACCAATCGGGAAACTTTATTCACTTTTTGCGTCTTTTTAGCAATGTTTTTCATAAATTCACTTGTGCGTAGATTTAAAAAAACTATTTTATAAAAAAAAATGAAGACATTTAAGCACAAATTTGAATTAAAAAGGAAAAACTGGAAATCTGGTTTTTTCATTTTTTTGACAGGGAAACATTGCTTGTCCGCGGCGACCAATCGAGAAATTTCATTCACTTTTTGCGTCTTTTTATCAAAGTTTTTCATAAATTCACTCGCTGTGTGTAGATTTAAAAAATTCTTTTTTTAAAAATTAAGACATTCAAGCACAAAAATTTGAATTAAGAAGGGAAAAAACTGGAAAACTGTTTTTCATTTTTTGACAGGGAAACATTCTGTGGCGACCAACCAGGAACCCTTGTTCACTTTTTGCGTCTTTTTCATAAATTACAAGATAGGATACATATAAAAAAGTGCATCCGTTAACAGTACATATGAAACATAAACAGAAAAAAGGACTAAAGTATTAACATACCACTCATCATTCAAATAAAAAGTATAAAGTACAAAGTCAAGTAAAAACGAATGTATTAAAAAATATTAAAATGTCATTTAAAAAAGATAGAGCGGCTATAAAAACACCAAAAAACAAATAAGAGTGGACACAGCTACTGCCACTAGCTTCCGCATAACAGCGCCACCTTGAAGAAAAAACATATTTGGACAACATCAGCAGGCCGGATTAAAAAACCATTCGGCCCATATGTGGCCCGCGGGCCTTAGTTTACCCACCCCTGGAACATAATGTTCCCCCAAAAAAAGAAGCAAGTGGAAAAAGCATGAACTGACCCAGAAGATGATGAAGAACCAGTCCATCATAAAGATCTTCAACCAGACTCTGAACCACGATGTGCTCCGCCTTCAGAGTACTATTGATCCAATCCAGGAGTGTCTGCCCGGTAACACATAAAAAACACACACACACACACTTTGATCTCTTTGAATTCTACTCTAATGAATTTCCTGAGATAACAGCCAATCACAAGCTAGCAAAAAGAGCTCTTCTATATGTATTCAGTTTGACAACATAGAAAGAAGCTTATTTATTCATTGCCACTTGCAGCAGTGGGGGGGGGGTCTTGTAGTCATATAAGAAGACCTGTCAAGTTCAAAGACCCCCCCCCAAAGACCCCCCCCCCCCCACCCTCTTCCCATCACCTCCCATAATTACCTTCATTAAAATTTCACCCAACCTTCCACCTCGTTGTATTATTCGTGTGTACTTACGGTATATGAAGTCTGTCAAATGCAATTCTCGGACCCCCAAGACACCCCCGGGAGACCCCCACCAATCCATTTACTGGAGGCCAGGCCAGGTCGTTAGGGACATCAGTCAGGATTAGCTCTCTCTTGCTCTTTCTTGCTCTCTCATAATGTGTGAGGAAGTATATGTATTGTGTGGAAAAATGTCAATTGTGATATGTTGGTGTCTTAGTGTCTTTGATAGAATGGTATTTGTTGGAAAATGACAATGAGGTCTTTCAGTGGCATTGGTGGTATAGTGGTGAGCATAGCTGCCTTCCAAGCAGTTGACCCGGGTTCGATTCCCGGCCAATGCATGACTTCAATTAAGAACATTTTCGGTGTTGTGGCATCTGTTGTGTCTTTATGTCTTTGATGGAGATGAATTTATGAAGAATAACATTGGTGATGTTCAGCATTGGTGGTATAGTGGTGAGCATAGCTGCCTTCCAAGCAGTTGACCCGGGTTCGATTCCCGGCCAATGCATTTTCTTTGTTGATGGAACTATTGTGTCTTTATGTCTTTGATGGAGATGAATTTCATATAAAATAAAACTAATATATTTCCGTGGCATTGGTGGTATAGTGGTGAGCATAGCTGCCTTCCAAGCAGTTGACCCGGGTTCGATTCCCGGCCAATGCATTTTCTTTGTTGATGGAACTATTGTGTCTTTATGTCTTTGATGGAGATGAATTTCATAGAGAATGACAACTTTAGTTTTCAGCATTGGTGGTATAGTAGTAGTGAGTGTAATTAGTAGTGAATGTAATTAAGTGTTTCCATTTAAAATTTCTTTGTTGATGGAACTATTGTGTCTTTGTGTCTTTGATGGAAATGAATTTTATAGAGAATGGCAACAATCTTTTTCAGCATTGGTGGTATAGTGGTTAGCATAGCTGCCTTCCAAGCAGTTGACCCGGGTTCGATTCCCGGCCAATGCATTTTCATTGCTGATGGAACTATTGTGTCTTTATGTCTTTGATGGAGATACATTTCATATAAAATAAAACAATCAGATATCAGCGGCATTGGTGGTATAGTGGAGAGCATAGCTGCCTTCCAAGCAGTTGACCTGGGTTCGATTCCCGGCCAATGCATTTTCTTTGTTGATGGAACTATTGTGTCTTTATGTCTTTGATGGAGATACATTTCATATAAAATAAAACTGGTGGGTTTCAGTGGCATTGGTGGTATAGTGGTGAGCATAGCTGCCTTCCAAGCAGTTGACCCGGGTTCGATTCCCGGCCAATGCATTTTCATTGTTGATGGAACTATTGTGTCTTTATGTCGTTGATGGAGATGAATGATATATCAACTAAAACTACTGGAGTTCTGTGGCATTGGTGGTATAGTGGTGAGCATAGCTGCCTTCCAAGCAGTTGACCTGGGTTCGATTCCCGGCCAATGCATTTTCATTGTTGATGGAACTATTGTGTCTTTATGTCTTTGATGGAGATACATTTCATATCAACTAAAACTAGTGGATCACAGTGGCATTGGTGGTATAGTGGTGAGCATAGGTTCCTTCCAAGCAGTTGACCCGGGTTCGATTTCCGGCCAATGCATTTTCTTTGTTGATGGAACTATTGTGTCTTTGATCGAGATGAATGTCATATCAACTAAAACCAACATATTTCTGTGGCATTGGTGGTATAGTGGTGAGCATGGCTGCCTTCCAAGCAGTAGACCTGGGTTCGATTCCCGGCCAATGCATTAATTTTCATCTGCAAATCATTTATTTACCTCCTGAAGGTTCTCAAGTTTGGGGTCTTTTAAAGATGTCGGCTGGATCATTTTGATCTTTTCCTCTGTCCACAAAATCAATAATCATTGACACATATTCGGACAAAAAGCATTATTTTAACATACCTTGTAAGTTTTCATTTTTTTGTTCATTCAAGTCGTCGACTTCCATGACGTCCACTCTGTCAAAAAGTTTTTTATAAAAGCATTTTAGATGACTTAAGTCTTCTGTCATGACATTTTCAAAGACCAACTTGAGGAATGGTTGACATGTTTTCCTCCCTTTGAGGCATGAGAAGCCCCAAAAAGGTCAAAAAAATCAATATTTTGATGTTTTTTAATGTTTCTTATGTTGCAGTCTTTGTGTGGCCTCTGACTTTGTTGCCTTTTCTCTCAAAAACAAGATTAGGAAGCCATAAAAAGCCTGTTTTGGAAGCCGCTTACCTCCTGGGCTGACAAAAATGGGCCTTCAAGTGGATCAAACGCAACGCTTCGCTTCAATATTTTGGTGGATTTCGTTGAAAAGTCACTCGTCAGCTATCGCCGCTTTAAGGGAAATAAAATGTCAGTCGTCCGGAAACTCAAGCTCAAGAGGAAGTACTTGAAAAGAACGTTAGCACTTCCTCTATCTTGGCTCAGAGAACATTTGAAATTGAAAAGAGAAGGGTGGTCCAATCGTCTAGGAGTGGGAGGGACGGTAATAAAATGGTTGTCTGGGGTAAAGGATGAATTAAGTGGAGAAAATGGAAGCAAATTAAATGAAGAGTGGGACTTTATTTACTGATCTGGAAAGGCATTTATTGGTTTGTTAGCTGGGGAGCTTATCTTCCTTCACATGGGTGGTTGGGGGGTGCTGGAGCTCGACCAAGCCAGGTGAGGGTCACCCTGAATTGTGGTTTAATGAAGAAGTTATTTGAGCATGATTTTTTTAGAGTACAACTTTTTGGTGGAAAACTTTTTTGCAGAATATAGAAAATCTGTTTGTTTCCTTTAAAATTTGTCTTTGATGATGCCTCGATGCGATGGGTGAAGTTGGAATTTCAACAAAATAATCTTAGTTTTCACCAGTTTGATGGTATAATGGTGAACATACCCTAACCCTAACCCCAACCCTAACCCTAACCCTAACCCTAACCCTAACCCCAACCCTAACCCTAACCCTAACCCCAACCCTAACCCTAACCCCAACCCTAACCCCAACCCTAACCCTAACCCTAACCCTAACCCCAACCCTAACCCTAACCCTAACCCCAACCCTGACCCTACCCTAACCCTAACCCTAACCCTAATTTCAACAAAATAATCTTAGTTTTCACCAGTTTGATGGTATAATGGTGAACATACCCTAACCCTAACCCTAACCCCAACCCTAACCCTAACCCTAACCCTAACCCTAACCCTAACCCCAACCCCAACCCTAACCCCTAACCCTAATTTCAACAAAATAATCTTAGTTTTCACCAGTTTGATGGTATAATGGTGAACATACCCTAACACTAACCCTAACCCTAACCCCAACCCCAACCCTAACCCTAACCCCTAACCCCTAACCCCTAACCCTAACCCTAATTTCAACAAAATAATCTTAGTTTTCACCAGTTTGATGGTATAATGGTGAACATACCCTAACACTAACCCTAACCCTAACCCAAACCCTAACCCTAACCCCTAACCCCTAACCCTAACCCTAATTTCAACAAAATAATCTTAGTTTTCACCAGTTTGATGGTATAATGGTGAACATACCCTAACCCTAACCCTAACCCTAACCCTAACCCTAACCCTAACCCTAACCCTAACCCTAACCCCAACCCCAACCCCAACCCTAACCCCTAACCCCTAACCCTAACCCTAATTTCAACAAAATAATCTTAGTTTTCACCAGTTTGATGGTATAATGGTGAACATACCCTAACCCTAACCCTAACCCTAACCCTAACCCCAACCCCAACCCCAACCCTAACCCCTAACCCTAATTTCAACAAAATAATCTTAGTTTTCACCAGTTTGATGGTATAATGGTGAACATACCCTAACACTAACCCTAACCCTAACCCTAACCCTAACCCCAACCCCAACCCTAACCCTAACCCCTAACCCCTAACCCCTAACCCTAATTTCAACAAAATAATCTTAGTTTTCACCAGTTTGATGGTATAATGGTGAACATACCCTAACACTAACCCTAACCCTAACCCTAACCCTAACCCTAACCCTAACCCCAACCCTAACCCTAACCCCTAACCCTAATTTCAACAAAATAATCTTAGTTTTCACCAGTTTGATGGTATAATGGTGAACATACCCTAACCCTAACACTAACCCTAACCCTAACCCTAACCCTAACCCTAACCCTAACCCTAACCCTAACCCTAACCCTAACCCTAACCCTAACCCTAACCCTAACCCTAACCCCAACCCTAACCCTAACCCCTAACCCTAATTTCAACAAAATAATCTTAGTTTTCACCAGTTTGATGGTATAATGGTGAACATACCCTAACACTAACCCTAACCCTAACCCTAACCCTAACCCTAACCCTTAACCCCTAACCCCTAACCCTAACCCTAATTTCAACAAAATAATCTTAGTTTTCACCAGTTTGATGGTATAATGGTGAACATACCCTAACCCTAACCCCAACCCCAACCCTAACCCTAACCCTAACCCTAACCCTAACCCCAACCCTAACCCTAACCCTATACTATATGAAATTAAATTATATCAAAGACTTAAAGACACAATAGTATAATCAATAAAGTAATTACTCACAATTATAAGCCGGAAGTGGCCGGGACTCGAACCCGGGTCCACCGCTTCTTTGTCTGCTACGCTCACCACTATACTACCGAAACTGCAGAGCAAACCTTATGTTTTGTGATAAAAACCCTTCTATCAAAGACACACCAATTGAATGAAAATACACACAAGGGACACAATTTGATAGTCATCGATTCCCAGCCAACACATGCAATGGATTCTAATTTCTACTTTCTTTAATATTTTACGTTTGTATAAAAACGAATTCCTACGGTGATGAACCCTCCTGGAAACTAAACAAACAACCATGTTTTGCCCAGTGTTGTTTCTACCCAAACTGAAACGTGACACTGAGTGAGCTGAACCACTCAAGCCAATACGTGTGTGTCAGTGTTCGTGTATTTTGTGTATGTTTGTGTGTGATCCGATCGATCGATGGTGGTCTCAAGCGTCCTGCAAGCCTCCATTAGATCCACCAAAAACAGTGGTGAAGCCCAGCAAACAAGCTATCAAAAAGAAGAAAAAAAGTGGAAAAAGCTGGAAACGGGTGAAAATAGGAAGCAAGGGGCAAATTACAAGGAGGGGGATCTGGCCCAGGTTACCATAGCAACAAAGGAGAGAGCTCGAAAATAAACCCACCAAATTGCCGGGACGCTTCGGAGACACGAGGAATCCAAGCGATAACAATTTGTGGCGCTCGTGCAAGGTTGTCAAAGATTCGGCTCGTGTGCCAGAAGTGGTCTTTAAGACATAAAAAAAAAAAATATCAAAATGTAGTAAGCTAAAAATGACACAGACTGGAATGAAGCATTGGTGGTATAGTGGTGAGCATAGCTGCCTTCCAAGCAGTTGACCCGGGTTCGATTCCCGGCCAATGCAGCAATATATTTACTTTGTTGATGGACCTAATGTCTCTTTATATCTTTGATGGAGATGAATTTCATATAAAATAAACCTAACTGCTTTTAGCATTGGTGGTATAGTGGTGAGCATAGCTGCCTTCCAAGCAGTTGATCCGGGTTCAATTCCCGGCTAATGCAATAATGCAATTTTTCTCATGTTGATTCAACTATTGTGCCTTTATGTCTTTGATAGAGTTGAATTTGAGTATAATCACATTCAATGCCATCATTGGAGGTATAGTGGTGAGCATAGCTGCCTTCCAAGAAGTTGACCTTGGTACGATTCCCGGCCAATGCAGGAATACATTTACTTTGTTGATGGAACTATTGTGTCTTTATGTCTTGGATGGAGATACATTTCATATGAAATAAAACTATTGGATTTTAGTGGCATTGGTGGTATAGTGGTGAGCATGGCTGCCTTCCAAGTAGTTGACCTGGGTTCGATTCCTGGCCAATGCATTTTCATTGTTGATGGAACTATTGTGTCTTTATGTCTTTGATGGAGATGAATGTTATATCAACTCAAACTAACAGAATTGTGTGGCATTGGTGGTATAGTGGTGAGCATAGCTGCCTTCCAAGCAGTTGACCCGGGTTCGATTCCCGGCCAATGCAGGAATACATTTACTTTGTTGATGGAACTATTGTGTCTTTATGTCTTGGATGGAGATACATTTCATATGAAATAAAACTATTGGATTTTAGTGGCATTGGTGGTATAGTGGTGAGCATGGCTGCCTTCCAAGCAGTTGACCTGGGTTTGATTCCCGGCCAATGCAGGAATGCACTTTCTTTGTTGATGGAAGTTTTGTGTCTTTGTATCTTGGATGAAGATGAACTTCATATAAAATATACCTGCTTATCGTCAGCATTGGTGGTATAGTGGTGAGCATAGCTGCCTTCCAAGCAGTTGACCCGGGTCTGATTCCCGGCCAATGCAGGAATGCTTTTTATTTGTTGATGGAAATATTGTGTCTTTATGTCTTTGATGGAGCTGAATTTGATAGAGAATAAGCACATTAAATGTCAGCATTGGTGGTATAGTGGTGAGCATAGCTGCCTTCCAAGCAGTTGACCCGGGTTCGATTCCCGGCCAATGCAGGAATGCATTTTATTTGTTGATAGAAATATTGTGTCTTTATGTCTTTGATGGAATTGAATTTCATAAGGAATAAAAATAATACCTTCCTCGAACCCAGAACCCCAGAGGCTTGATCCAAGTGTACTCACCACTCATCCACAGTGCCAAATGACTCACCTCCTCTTTCAATAATTCAGCCGGGCGTCATCATGCACAGCTTGCCGTGTTCCAAACAGTTCCAGCAGGCGAGTAGGGGGTTGGGGGTGGGGGCTGTTTAGCCGGAGCTCTGGGGGCCTTCTCGGAAAGGTCAGTCGATAACAGGCTCTCAGGCGGCGGCCCACCTGGGACCACCGCGCCGCACTTGAGAGGCAGCGGGCGACGCCCTTTTAGGAAAGCGAGCATTTGTCACTAAAGGGGAAGATTGATTGATTTTTTTGGGGTGAGGTTGAATGCAATCTGTTTAAATTGGGAAATAATAACAATTTTAGTGTACATTTTTGTCTGAAAAAGCTTCAAAAAATAACTGCCAACCCTCCTTAGCCGACTGGATTGGACATTGTTTGTCGAAAATGGCTCTGAAATGAGATTATTTGAAAATATAGTCATATTTATGTTAGGAAAAATATTTATTTTAGATTTATAATCATGATTAAAGCATTCGGTTTTGAAATAAACACATTAGTCGGATAAAAAGACAGATATTTTAGATGAATTCTGATATAAATATTTAGGAAAAAACATTGATATTATGGAAAAATGAAAATATTTTACATTTATAATCATGGTTTAAGCATTCGGTTTTGAAATAAACACATTTGTCGGATAAAAAGACAAATATTTTAAATGAATTCTGATATAAATATTTAGGAAAAAACATTGATATTATGGAAAAATGAAAAAAACACTGCATTAAGAATAGGATTAAAATGTTGAATTGAAAAATGACAATATGCATTTTGATGTAGAACAACTACATAAACATTCAAATATATATATTTTTAATTATAAGGATGAAACAAATATGTTCCCAGGAGAATTTCAAAATAAAATAACAGATACATGAAATGTCATTACATTCAGAGGGATTTTGTAACCTGAAATTTTCATACCCAGAGTCATTTGTAAGTAGAGGTCACTTTGTGAACACATGAAATGAGAACTAAACCACTAAAAAAAATGGCGGAGCTTGTTTGCTAATACGAGAGCAGTATATATTGTAGTTATCGTGCGTTATTTTATTGCGGGGACATTTTTGTGCATCATTTTGGGAATATTTTGAAGGGAAAACAAAAGTAAACAACCCTCGATTGGTTGCATCTGAAAGTCAGGGTGGAGGCGGGGCCAATAGAGCCAAAAAATGTATCAAAATTATAAACAAAATTAGAAATAAGTTAAGTGTAATGTAAGAATAAATTTATTTTTGAGTGTGTTTGTATGGTAATCCAAGTTAATTTCAATTGGTTGATTTTATGTTACAAGCGTGTTGTCGTGCAAAAAAAGAAGTGTGATTATAATGCCGTTGTTTTGGGAGTTGGAGGTGCGTTGAGTGGAATAAATAAATAGAAGATTCCAAAAGCGGGATTCCAAAAGCGGGATTCCAAAAGCGGGATTCCCAACGGTCCTCCACTGGAGTCGCGGTTCCCCGCCTCGTTCTCCTCCGGGCTGGAGAGGATCCGTCACTCGGAATTCTTGTAATTAGTGAACAGGTTGTAAAGGACTCGTAGGGTGGACTTGAGGTTCAGGTTGA
This sequence comes from Stigmatopora nigra, assembly GCF_051989575.1. Lineage (NCBI taxonomy): Eukaryota > Metazoa > Chordata > Actinopteri > Syngnathiformes > Syngnathidae > Stigmatopora > Stigmatopora nigra. The sequence goes on from NW_027551604.1 coordinate 1,703,194, forward strand.
CCACGTCTGCAAAAAAATATGACAATAGAACATTTCATTCATCGAGATATTAGGGTACTAAGTACTTATTAAGATCTCAGTACTGTTTGATATCTGAGTACTGTTTAATATCTAAGTAGTATTTAATATCTAAGCACTGTTTAATATCTAAGTACTGTTTAATATCTAAGTACTGTTGAATATCCAAGCACTGTTTAATATCTAAGTACTGTTTAATATCTAAGTACTGTTTAATATCTAAGTACTTTTTAATATCTGAGTACTGTTTCATTTCTAAGTCCTGTTTAATATCTAAGTACTGTTTAGTATTTAAGTACTGTTTAAAATATAAGTACTGTTTAGTATCTAAGTACTGTTTAATATCTAAGTACTGTTTAATATCTAAGTAATGTTTAATATCGAAGTACTGTTTAATACCCAAGTACTGTTTAATATCTAACTACTTTTTAATATCTAACTACTTTTTATTATCTAAGTACTGTTTAATATCTAAGAAGTGTTTAATATCTAAGTACTGTTTACTGTCTAAGTACTGTTTAATATCTAAGTACTGTTTAATATCTAAGAACTGTTTAATATCTAAGTACTGTTTAATATCTAAGTACTGTTTAATATCTAAGTACTCTTTAATATCTAAGTACTGTTTAATATCTAAGTACTGTTTAATATCTAAGTACATTTGACCGGCGACCAAACGTCCAGTCACGGAAAAAAAAACATGTCTTCCATTCTTCAAACTAGGCCAAAATAAGAATTTCCATGCATTGCGATGTCATATTTGCATATTGTAATCTTCTCCCAAGTAGGTCTTTGGAGATAAATAGTTTGTTGGAATAAAATCACGACGGATCTGTAATTAGGATTCAAGGTTAGCCGCGACTCGGCCACCTGAAAATGTTACCAGAATAAAAAAAGCAATGTGATTATTTTCGCATAATTTAATACCAGAAATGCATCGCTTCATCTTTCCATTGCAGTGGTGGACGGAAATGAGTTTAATGGCAGGAAATGTTGATTAAGTTGTAAAGTAGTGCATCCGTCATGACTATTAGATTACTCCATCCGGCTAATATCATTTTTGGATGAATATGGATGCATGAATTGGATTGGATTTGATAGAAGACGCTCTCCATGGCCGTTTTGATTCAATTTCAAAGTGAGAGTCGGCTGAGGTTTGAAACGTGAGGTGAGGTTTCCCTCTTGTGGGGAAGCAACGGCAAACAGCAAAAAAAAAAAAACCCTCAAAAAAAGGTTTAGACTGCATAAACCAAAATCTGAGAAATTTGATCAAAAATGGTCATCAGTGGAGTGTGTCTTTGATGATCAATAGTATGTCTAAATGATGTTGATTTTTAGACATAACTTGTTTGGAAATCAGCATTGGTGGTATAGTGGTTAGCATAGCTGCCTTCCAAGCAGTTGACCCGGGTTCGATTCCCGGCCAATGCAGAAATTTTGTTGATTTCTTTAGAATTTTTGTAGTGAGTGTCTTATATGATGTCTCGATGTGACTGATGAATTTGTATTATCTACAGAACAATGGTCTTTTTCACAGGCATTGGTGGTATAGTGGTGAGCATAGCTGCCTTCCAAGCAATTGACCCGGGTTCGATTCCCGGCCAATGCAGTAATTTGGTTGATTTCTTTAGAATTTTAGGTGTTTCTTATATAATGTCTCGATGCAATTGATGAATGTGTATTTTCCACAAAACATTAGTAGTTTTCAGAGGCATTGGTGGTATAGTGGTGAGCATAGCTGCCTTCCAAGCAGTTGACCCGGGTTCGATTCCCGGCCAATGCAGAAATCTGTCTTATTTGTTCAGAATTTTTTGTGTGTGTCTGAAATGATGTCTCGATGCAATTGAGAAAGTTACATTTACCACAAAATACACCTCTTTTTTCAGTTGCATTGGTGGTATAGTGGTGAGCATAGCTGCCTTCCAAGCAGTTGACCTGGGTTTGATTCCCGGCCAATGCAGGAATTTGGTTGACTTCTTTAGAATTTTAGTTGTGTGTCTAATATGACGTCTCGATGCAATTGATAAATTTGTATTTTCCACAAAAAAATGATCTTTTTCACGGGCATTGGTGGTATAGTGGTGAGCATAGCTGCCTTCCAAGCAGTTGACCCGGGTTCGATTACCTGTCACTACATTTTCTTTGTTGATGGAACTTTTGTGTCTTTGATGGAGATGAATTTCATATAAAATAAAACTAATGGATTTCAGGGGCATTGGTGGTATAGTGGTGAGCATAGCTGCCTTCCAAGCAGTTGACCCGGGTTCGATTCCTGGCCAATGCAAGAATCCATCTTATTTGTTCAGATTTTTTTGTGTTTGTCTGAAATGATGGCTCGATGCAATTGAAGAAGTTAGATTTTCCACAAAATACTCATATTTTTCAGTTGCATTGGTGGTATAGTGGTTAGCATAGCTGCCTTCCAAGCAGTTGACCCGGGTTCGATTCCCGGTCAATGCATTTGACAGAATATATTTTTCTTAATAACTTGACTGGAAGAGTGATAAGACTTTACCTTCTGGTCTCGCTTTGGGCTTTTTCAAACCGCCATCTTGCATGAGCTCAAAGGCAAACGCCACATTGTGGACCTGAATTAAAAACACATACACACACAATGAATTCTCACGACACACCACTTGACAACCACATTTTCTGCGGAGCCCAAATAACCTTTTGCTCAAAGTTCTCGGGGGTGAGGAAGAAGTTGTACAAAGGTACAAAGTAGTCTTCTAGCAACCCCATTAAAAGGATCAGGTAAACTCCATCTGCAAACTGAATTAAAAAATAAAATTTGATGATTATACGACATAGAAAATGTCATTTGAGGACTAGAAAAGGGGCGGAGCAACTTTGACTACCTGAGATTCCAGCTCAGTGACCTCCAAGTTCAACTTGTTCAAATGTTTGTTGACAAACGTTATGAGGGACTAAGTTGGGAAAAGTGTTATTATAACCATAATCTTTTGTCATTTTCATATAAAAAACATTCAAAAAATGTGTTTTTCTCTCACCGTTTTGACCACATTGAGTTTATCCGGCGCGTGATCCAAAAGTGTGTCAAAAGCGTCTCTTTCTATGATCAAAACAAACAAAAAACTTGATTAAAACTACTAAGCATTCATTGAAATCTGGTTGGGGTTAGCTTAGCATTAGCTAGGTTGCTAAGCTACGTGAAAATGACGATGATTAAGACCTACCAAACCTTCCCATCATCATCCTGAGGAGCCAAAAAATAAAAACAAATACAGAAATGAGCATTTAAAGATCAAAATATGGACGTAACGAGGAAAAATAAAAGATTTTACTCACTCTGTGGTGCTTGTTAACTCTTTGTTGACGAGGGCAGTTTGCAGCAAACCTTCTCGTTTCTGATAAAAAACAACGTTTCAGGTTATTTAAAAAAAAATAGCTAAAATTGTAGCTGTGAGTCGTCTTGCCTTGACTACCACCACTTTGACTGAAACGTGTTCTGGGAGGCGAATGGCCGCCTGGAAGTGCATTGCCAAGGATACCAGAAGGTAGACGATGGCCACCAGGTTTTTGGAGTGGATGGCTGAAGAAGAAAGACACTGAGATTAATACTGATTAAATTATTATGGAATTTTTTAGGCATTTTCATTTCAAATGTCATTGATGAGAAATTATTGTGTCTCAGTGCCATATGTGGGAAGATTTGTTAAAACATAAAAGAGGGTACTTGTTCCACAGGCATTGGTGGTATAGTGGTGAGCATAGCTGCCTTCCAAGCAGTTGACCCGGGTTCGATTCCCGGCCAATGCATTTTCATTGTTGATGGAACTATTGTGTCTTTATGTCTTTGATGGAGATACATTTCATATAAAATAAAACTGATGGAGTTCAGCGGCATTGGTGGTATAGTGGTGAGCATAGCTGCCTTCCAAGCAGTTGACCTGGGTTCGATTCCCGGCCAATGCATTTTCATTGTTGATGGAACTATTGTGTCTTTATGTCTTTGATGGAGATACATTTCATATAAAATAAAACTGATGGAGTTCAGCGGCATTGGTGGTATAGTGGTGAGCATAGCTGCCTTCCAAGCAGTTGACTTGGGTTCGATTCCTGGCCAATGCAGGAATTCAGTTTAGAGAAATTGTTTTGTTGATGGAACTATTGTGTCTATTTGTCTTGGATAGAGATGAAACTAATGTAGAATACAATTGTTTAATTTCAGTTGCATTGGTGGTATAGTGGTGAGCATAGCTGCCTTCCAAGCAGTTGACCCGGGTTCGATTCCCGGCCAATGCAGGCAAATATTTTAGAGTAATTTCTTTGTTGATGGTAAAATTTTGTCTTTATGTCTTTGATCATAGCTGCCTTCCAAGCAGTTGACCTGGGTTCGATTCCTGGCCAATGCAGGAAAGCATTTTATTTGTTGATGGAAATATTGTGTCTTTATGTCTTTGATGGAGATGAATTTCATATAAAATAAAACAGCAAGATATCAGTAGCATTGGTGGTATAGTGGTGAGCATAGCTGCCTTCCAAGCAGTTGACCCGGGTTCGATTCCCGGCCAATGCAGGAAAGCATTTTCTTTGTTGGTGGAACTATTGTGTCTTTATGTCTTTGATGGAGATGAATTTCCATCAAAGACATCAAGACACAATAGTTCCATCAACAATAAAAATTTGAAAATGATCGTTTTACATTGTATTTCTGCATTGGCCGGAAATCGAACCCGACTTAACTGCTTGGAAGGCAGCTATGCTCACCACTATACCACCAACGCTTATTTTAGTCATTTCTATTCTCTATGAAATTCAACTCTATCACTACAATTTAGAGAAATGACTTTCAAAATGTCTTCCTTGTGTATCTTTGTTCATGGAACTATTGTGTCTTTATGTCTTTGATGGAGTTGAATTTCAGGATTTTCACTTTTCCATCTTTGTTGCTAAAATACCAGCTGAACGGCAACTCACAGTCAACACTCCACTCAATGGACCAGCCGTGGGGTCGCAACAGCTCATTGACGGCCTCCAAAACCGTCTGGAGCTTCTGCTTCTGTCCGATTTCTGATTGGGTCACCTCGGCTACGTTCAGCTTTCGTCCCGACAACTTTTCTGTGGGGAGGACGGCATTTACACAACATAAAAATAGATTTCCATAATTGATATGATTGTCTTCTCACCAAACAGCTTCTGCAACACTTGTCCGTCATAGCAGTCTTCCTCCAAGTCCTTGACAATAATCCTGTCCTCCTCCAGCTCACTGTTGATCCAGTCAATGAGGACCTGTCCACAAGGGTCAGTCCATCAAAAAAAATGTCCACCTTGAGTTCTTCTCACTTCTCCAAATAGTACCTTCAGAAGATCCTTAAATTTGGGGTTCTCCCTCGACGTGGGGTCTAGCATGACTCTTTCGGCGTTCTCCTCTGATGGACAGAAAACGAGAAGACAAACTTTAAAGTACGACCATTTACAAAGAGTCAAAAGCTAATTTGGTGTTTTTTTAATGGACAATAGATAAAGAAAGGGTGTCTCTTTTTAGTCCACTTTTACAAAGTCTGACAACATACCCAGCAGAGTGTCCTCTGGATGGACATCCGTCCCGGAGGGGAGCATCGGTGCGTTGATGGCGTTCTTCCCATCCTCGTGGAGGTCACTCACTGCTCACACAAAAAAAATAAAAACAATGCAAATGCACACAATTACATATTCAATAATTTTCTGAACTGCTTAAAAAAAGCCAACACAGAATGTGCATTGGCCGGGAATCGAACCCGGGTCAACTGCTTGGAAGGCAGCTATGCTCACCACTATACCACCAATGCCACTGAAATCTGCTAGTTTTAGTTGATATGACATTGATCTCCATCAAAGACATAAAGACACAGTAGTTCCATCAGCAATGAAAATGCATTGGCCGGGAATCGAACCCAGGTCAACTGCTTGGAAGGCAGCTATGCTCACCACTATACCACCAATGCCACTGAAATCTGTTAGTTTTAGTTGATATGACATTGATCTCCATCAAAGACATAAAGACACAATAGTTCCATCAGCAATGAAAATGCCTTGGCCGGGAATCGAACCCGGGCCTACTGCTTGGAAGGCAGCTATGCTCACCACTATACCACCAATGCCACTGACATCTGTCAGTTTTAGTTGATATGACATTGATCTCCATCAAAGACATAAAGACACAATAGTTCCATCAGCAATGAAAATGCATTAGCCGGGAATCGAACCCGGGTCGACTGCCTGGAAGGCAGCTATGCTCACCACTATACCACCAATGCCACTGACATCTGTTAGTTTTAGTTGATATGACATTGATCTCCATCAAAGACATAAAGACACAATAGTTCCATCAACAAAGAAAATGCATTGGCCGGGAATCGAACCCGGGTCAACTGCTTGGAAGGCAGCTATGCTCACCACTATACCACCAATGCCGCTGAAATCCGCCACTTTTATTTTATATGAAATGTATCTCCATCAAAGCCATAAAGACACAATAGTTCCATCAGCAATGAAAATGCATTGGCCGGGAATCGAACCCGGGTCAACTGCTTGGAAGGCAGCTATGCTCACCACTATACCACCAATGCCACTGAAATCTGATAGTTTTAGTTGATATGACATTGATCTCCATCAAAGACATAAAGACACAATAGTTCCATCAACAATTAAAATGCATTGGCCAGGAATCGAACCCGGGTCAACTGCTTGGAAGGCAGCTATGCTCACCACTATACCACCAATGCCGCTGAAATCTGTTAGTTTTAGTTGATATGACATTGATCTCCATCAAAGACATAAAGACACAATAGTTCCATCAACAAAGAAAATGCATTGGCCGGGAATCAAACCCGGGTCAGCGGCTTGGAAGGCAGCTATGCTCACCACTATACCACCAATGCCACTGAAATCCACCAGTTTTATTTTATATGAAATGTATCTCCATCAAAGACATAAAGACACAATAGTTCCATCAACAAAGAAAACGCATTGGCCGGGAGTTGAACCCAGGTCAACTGCTTGGAAGGCAGCTATGCTCACCACTATACCACCAATGCTACTGAAATTCACTAGTTTTATTTTATATGAAATGTATCTCCATCAAAGACATAAAGACACAATACTTCCATCAACAATGAAAATGCATTGGCCGGGAATCGAACCCGGGTCAACTGCTTGGAAGGCAGCTATGCTCACCACTATACCACCAATGCCGCTGAAATCTGCCAGTTTTATTTTATATGAAATGTATCTCCATCAAAGACATAAAGACACAATAGTTCCATCAGCAATGAAAATGCATTGGCCGGGAATCAACCCCGGGTCAACTGCTTGGAAGGCAGCTATGCTCACCACTATACCACCAATGCCACAGAACTCCAGTAGTTTTAGTTGATATATCATTCATCTCCATCAACGACATAAAGACACAATAGTTCCATCAACAATTAAAATGCATTGGCCGGGAATCGAACCCGGGTCAACTGCTTGGAAGGCAGCTATGCTCACCACTATACCACCAATGCCACTGAAATCTGTTAGTTTTAGTTGATATGACATTGATCTCCATCAAAGACATAAAGACACAATAGTTCCATCAACAAAGAAAATGCATTGGCCGGGAATCGAACCCAGGTCAACCAAGAAACCCATCAACCAAGAAATTCAACTTTTCCTATTTCTGTTCGCCCCAGTGACATCATCTGTTTCTATGCAACACCAACATTTCCTTCCCATATTTCGTGTATACAAAAATGGCATCTATGTAAATAATTATACAAGTTGAAAGGCCATTTTCAGGGAGGGGAAGGCGGTCCCCATCTGATACTGTACTCGCATTTAGCCTGGAATCCCCACATGGATCAAGATCAGGCGGCGTAATTACAAAGCAGCTTTGCTGGATTTCATCCCAACCGCTACACCAAGGGTGGGGAACCTACGGCTCGGGAGCCACATGTGGCACTTTTGATGGCTGGATATTGCTCAAGAGCCATATGTGGGGCATATATTTTTGACTTTGTCAATTCTGAGTATGGCACTCAAGGAATAACATTTGAAAATATGAATTATTTATGTCTCTCTCTGTCAAAAAGCTTCACAACCCCTTGCTGTACACTACAGTTGTTAAAGTGGCGGCCCGGGGGCCAAATTTGGCCCGTTGCATCATTTTGTATGGCCCGGGAAAGTAAATCATGAGTGCCGACTTTCTGTTTTAGGATCAAATTAAATGTAGTATAGATGTTTATTATATTTCCTGATTTTCCCCTTTTTTAAATCAATAATTGTCATTTTTTAATCATTTTTTCTGTGTTTTTAGTTCAAAAATTCTTTTGGAAAATCTAAAAAAAAAAAATTAAAAATCTAAAATTGTTTTAGATCTATAAAAATGAATATTTAGGGATTTTTATCCAGTTCTTTTAATCCATTTATTAAAAAATAATCTAAATATTATATCTAAAATAGTCCGATGTATATTAAATTTCCTGATTTTTCCCCTTTTAAATCAATAATTGTCATTTTTTGATCATTTTTTCTGTGTTTTCAGTTCAAAAATCATTCTGTAAAATCTAAAAATATATTAAAAAAAAGCTAAAATAAACATTGTTTTAGATCTATAAAAAATGGAATATTCTGGGCTTTTAATCCAGTTCTTTTAATCCATTTATAAAAAAAAAAAATCTAAATATTATAACTAAAATAATCCAACCCACATAAAATCAAGTTGACTTTAAAGCGGCCTGCGAGTCTGATACCCTTGCTTTACATCATCAGGTGTCTATGACCACAATAACAATTTTTCAAAAACACTCACAATAAATCCTCCTAAATCAAAAGCAACTTCATATCTCACCCATTTTCTTTTTCTTGGTTCCACAAAGGAGACCCGCCATGTCGCCACTGGACGTCAAATCCCGATCGTAGCGTGTGCGGGGTGCCGTAAAGCGACTATGAACGTGATTTTCAATGTGTGCGTCAATATATGTGAGTGGTAGCATTGAATGGTAGTGGGAGGGGAGGCGGGTTTATTTCTGTCACAAATCTCCTCCCTAACTTGGAGGTCCAGTTACTGGAGATGGATGGCAAAGTGTGTTTCTGTGGGTGTGTGTGGGTGTGTATGTGGGTGTGTGGGTATGTTAAAATATAATCCTGCTAATAAAAGAAGACTCTATGTTGAAAGTATTAATGATGTCACTGTTGGACTTGGTCATTGGTTCGTTCATTTTTTTGGTCATTTTTTTTCTCATGAGGGTCACAGGGGGTGCCGGAGTCAGGGTGGAAATACTACAGGCAGAAGACAGACAGGTAATGGGATAGCACATGTAGACAAACAACTATTTGTAGACTATTGAGAGCATTTAATGAGATTTAGGATTGTGGGATGTTTTGTTTGGGAGGTTTAGAAGCAAATATTGGCTGTAAGCCCCGCCCATTTCTGATAAAAATGATTTTGATAGCATTTTTGTTTTTGGTTTTTGCTCAGTAACACATTACATACTTTGTAAATACTCTACTAATAGTGTAGTATAAGAATCAATATTAATATGTTCTTCTATGCTAGTAGTTAGCATGTCTGCTACACAGTTTTGAGGTCGACAGTTTGATTCCACATTGTGCCTCACTGTATTCCAACATGTTTGCATGTTTTCTTGGGGCTTGTGTGGGTTTTCTCTGGGTACTCCAGTGTCCTCCCACATCCCTAAAAGATGCACGCTAGGCTAGCTAACCCTAGCTATGATTGGTTGTTCTTAGTCTGTCAGTTGATAGTGTTGCATTCAAGAACGTCTGATTTTTATCTTGTGAGTGGACTCTTGCGATCAGCATAAATGTCACGTTTGAGTATGCAGCCAAATGAAGCCTTTAATATATCACCCAGTGGCGGACAATCAATCGGGCACTGAATCCATTACCGCTAACACCATTACGCTAATTTAATCAAGAGGGAAAAAAAACAGCTATGGAGGACATAGAACATTTTGTTGCTAGTTTTACATATACTATATGTGTTATCCCAGCCAATGCAGGAATACAATTTGGAGCAATTTCTTAGTTGGTTGAACTATTGTGTCTTCATGTCTTTGATGGAGATGAATATATTATATAATAAACTGACTAGTTTTCAGCATTGGTGGTATAGTGGTGAGCATAGCTGCCTTCCAAGCAGTTGACCCGGGTTCGAATCCCGGCCAATGCAGAAATGCATTTTCTTTGTTGATGGAACTATTGTGTCTTTATGTCTTTGATGGAGATGAATATTATAGAGAATAAATATGAAAGATTTGAGCATTGGTGGTATAGTGGTGAGCATAGCTGCCTTCCAAGCAGTTGACCCGGGTTCGATTCCCGGCCAATGCAGAAATACCCTTAAGAGTAATTACTTTGTGGATGGAACTATTGTGTCTTTATGTCTTTGATGGAGATGAATATCATAGAGAATGAATACCATAACTTTCAGCATTGGTGGTATAGTGGTGAGCATAGCTGCCTTCCAAGCAGTTGACCTGGGTTCGATTCCCAGCCAATGCAGAAATGCATCTTTGTTGTTGATGGAGCTATCGTGTCTTTATGTCTTTGATTAAGTTTAATTTTATATAGAATACATTATAACTATCAGCATTGGTGGTATAGTGGTGAGCATAGCTGCCTTCCAAGCAGTTGACCTGGGTTCGATTCCCAGCCAATGCAGGAATACAAATTAGAGTAATTTCTTTGTTATTTGGAACTATTGTGTCTTTATGTCTTTGATGGAGATGAATTTCATAGAGACTAATATTACATAATTCAGCATTGGTAGTATAGTGGTGAGCATAGCTGCCTTCCAAGCAGTTAGCCCGGGTTCGATTCCCGGCCAATGCAGGAATACAATTAAGCGCAAGTACTTTATGCTATATGCGCATTAAAAATAAATGTATATGCACACAGTAGTGTTCTGTTTTAGAGAGGAAAAGGAACAGTATTTGTTAGAAACATCACGTCATTTCTTCACTTTACAAGAGAGGGATAAAAATAACGTGGCGGTATATGTAGGCTCTTAAATAGAACTCGGCTTATTTACACCGGCACGGGACTGGCGCTGGATATTTTGGGAATGATGAGTCGGAATTGCCGTGGGAGGAGGGAAGACAACCCGGAGAAGAGCTAACATTGTTGACAGAATATTTTAAAAAATGGGGGATGTTTTTTTCTCGTTTTTTAAATAGGTGCCTTGTGATTGGCTGTCAAAGTGAGTTTGGATGGGTACTCCCCAATGGGCTGGTGACCCTAAAAAAGGTCAAGCGCTAAAGACAAACAGATGCTTGAAATATGACCCTTAAAGGCAGGATGTCAATTAGTGACGCTTGGTGGGTTTTTGGAGGAAAAAAATGGGTTCATTTAGAATATCACTTGTATAGAAGAATGCTTAAGAACTAAAACTGCATTTTTACATCTAAATTAACAATAAACTTTCATTTTTTTAAATCTAGTGGACTTTTTGGGCTAAAAAAAATCAAGTACCGTATTTTCACGACTATAAAGCGCACTTAAGTCTTCAATTTTCTCCAAAATAGACAGGACGCCTTATAATACAGTGCGCCTTATATATGGAAAAAAAACTGAAAACCAAAAACGAAAAACCACCAAATGTCGGATATTAAAAAAAGACAAATGCCTGAACTGAATACTCAATACTGTTAAATATCCAAATGCCATCTTAGTTTGCAAAATCTTCCATCATATAGCTCCTCCCCCACTGCAAGATTTTATACCAAAAAATCCAAAACATCAAGAATGGCTGGCTCTAGAGGTGACTGTGTAGTAGTGAGTGCTTCTTACCTGGAAGTCAATAGCAATTACCGTATTTTCACCACTATAAGGCGCACTCAAAAGTCTTACATTTTCTCATAAATAGACAGTGCGCCTTATAATTCAGTGCACCTTATATATGGACCAAATACTAAAATTGTTATCACGATAAAATAAAATAAATCAGTCGATAGGACAATTACGGCAAAAGTATCCCCTGAGTCTACTATTTTACCGTAGATAGAGTCCTGCTGGGATATGTAGTATTTCTTAATACACCCAGAACAGAAATAGCACTCGTTATTGACACTGCGGCTAAAAATGTGATGCGTTTAGTAGTTGTGAAAATATGGTAGATATCATTACAATGAATTACATTGAATAACACTGAAATTAAAACTGTACAATGTTGACAAAATATATTATTTTGATGTAAAGTATAAAATACGCAACTTACTATTATTGGCAGTCCGGCGAAGTTTAAGTTTAACGAGTATGTGTCCGCTGTAAAATGTGAAATGACATAATCAGGATGTAAGTGTCATTTTTTAAAGTCGTGGACGTGACACGTTTGCCTTGTCAAATAAAAACATGCTTCCTGTCCGTTTTTTTTTTGGAGGGGGGAGGTGGGGGGGACTTCAAAAAGAAAATGACTGCAATCTGGGCCATTTGGGAGAAAAAGTTAGAAAATGAGTTGTGTATATGAAATATGAAATTTGATGTAGGTAGATGTCAATATTCTCATGGGAAACAAAAAATAGTTTTCAGCAAAAAGTTGTGCAACTTCTAGGGCGTTTCCTCTTTACAATAGAGTCATAATGTCCTGAAAAAAACCACAAGTGCAAAAAAATATCATATTGAAAATATTAATCATGTTTTATAATGATTTTTGTTTAAATTGTATGATACAAATAAAAAAGTGCATCCGTTAACAGTACAAATGAAACATAAACAGAAAAAAGGACTAAAGTATTAACATACTCATCACTCAAGTAAAAATATAAAGTACAAAGTCAAGTAAAAGGAATGTATTAAGAAATATAAATTTAAAAAAAGATAGAGGGGCTGTAAAACACTAAAAACAAATAAGAGTGGACACAGCTACTGCCACTGGCGTCCGTGTGACAGCGCCATCTTGGAATACAAAAAAAAACAAACAGACAAAAAAATTATTTGGACAACGTCGGCGGGCCGGATTAAAAATCCTAACGGACCAAATGTGGCCCGCGGGCCGTAGTTTAACCAAAGCTAGGGTGATCTCTTTTACTCACACACACACACGGACACAGACACACAGGCGCTAAATCTCACAGCTGTCTCTTTAAACACACACACACACACACACACACACACACACACACACACACACACACACACACACACACACACACACACACACACACACACACACACACACACACACACACACACACACACACACACACACACACACACACACACACACATTCTGTCAGCACAGTGGCTCCAAAAAGTTAAGACAACAACTCACACAAGCGTGTATAAAATCTCTCCCTAAAACCACTTTTCCCCTTTTCTCACGCCTGTGGAACGTTCATAGACACATTTATTTCCATCAGTGACCTCCTGGCGAGTTCATTCGCTTTGTTTCCACCCCCGACGACATATTGTTTGCGGTTATTAAATAAAAATTCATCCTAAAAGTGACGTCATCAATATGATCAGCGAGACCGCATCTAACTCGCGCATCACGTGATCGCAGTATTATAACTGCCCAGAAAACCCCCAAAAACTAAATACTGAATACATAACGATTTTTTTTTAAAAGATAATAGTAATAATAGAAGATGTAAAGAAATGACTCACCTTCTTTAGCTTTTTTCCTCCGGACCAAGGTGCCCCCGAGTCTCCCCAGAAAGGACTCGTCCTTCTTTCCTTTAGCGGACATCTTTAACCCTGCAAAAGTGTGTCCGTTTATGGCAAATGTGTGTCTCACACACACCAGACACACCGCGATAGTGATGACAATCGGGGAAGGGGCATACAAACACAAATGGGCAGACTGGAACGACGTTTTGTGTCACTCACATGGACCACGTAGTCGGTAAACAGCGGCTCTGGGTGGTTGGATGTGGAACTACACACGAGTAAATATTTCCATCACTTTGAAGAATTGAAGTATACGTGTACACGTGATGTCATTCATTCATTTTCTGTCCTGCTGATCCTCATAAAGGCTCGCCAGGGGGTGCTGGATCCTATCCAAGTTGAAGTGGAAACCCTGAATCGGTGGGGAGCCAATCAGAGGGAGAGAAAAGACAACCAATGGTAGGTAGGGTTAGGCAATTTTGCACATAATTAGGTTAGCATGGATGTTTTTGTGGTGTGGGAGGAAACTGGAGTACCTGGAGGAAACCCACGCTAGCCCAGGGAGAACATGGAAACTCTTCATAGGAAAGTTCGGATGCGGGATCGAACCCGGAATCTCAGGATGCGCTATCCACTTACCCACCGGATCGCCAGATGATGTAATTGAGATTTAAATATTTTAATTTGGTATAAAAAATACATAATCAAGATGTATCTAGGACAATAAATGCTAAATAAAATGGAATGCAGTGAAAAAATATGTTAGCATTTTGCACAATTGAATGTTCAGTTTGTTTTGGGTTTAAGTCAGAGTATTTTGCAGGTTTTTGTGTGGGTTGAAATGAAAGGACAGAAAAAAGAGGGACATTGTTGCTTCAGTTGTCTTCGTCTTTGTGTTCTTGGACTGTTTTAATGAGAAAAAAGGAAAATAATACAAAAAGGTTAAATAAAAAAAATAGGTTTTGCATAGAGAACAAATCAGATAGGTTAACAAATATTTTTATATTATTCCAAATTAATATTATTATATTGCTAGTAAAAAATAGATGAGTACTACTCTAGAAAAAACTAAAAAAAATGCAAATATCCTAAATATATTCATTTTATGAAGAGTGTTTACCGCAATTGTAGCCATTTTTATGGAAAATATTGCAACCAAAACAAATGATACTCACCCGACGTCCAAATTATGTTTTTTTTTGTTTTTTCTCCCTAGATGGCGCCGTCATGCAGAAGCCAGTGGCAGTAGCTGTGTCCACTCTTTTTTGTTTTTCGTGTTTTACAGTCCCTCTATTTTTTTAAATGGCATTGTAATATTTCTTAATACATTCCCTTTTACTTGAATTTGTACTTTATACTTTTTACTTGAATGCTGAGTGATGAGTATGTTAATACTTGATTATTTTCAGTTTATGTTTCATATGTACTGTTAACGGATGCACTTTTTTAGATGTATCCTATCTTGTGCTGACCCCGCCCATCTGTCACATTTTTAAAGTCAATTTGTCCACCCCTGGTCTAAATAAACCTTGATATTCTTTGATTACTGCAGTTAATTTACCCTCACCTGATGTTTTCAGCATCTTCCAGTCGACCTGAAGACGTCCTCTCAAGCCTTCTAGTGCTTCAAAATCTTCCGCTTGCGAAGTACCAAACTGACCAAGAGAGGGTGCCGGATTCCCAGTAAGCGAGGACGCCGTTGGCCCAATGAACACTTCATGGTCTTCCTGAAATGTGCATTTTGAGTCATTATGTCGTATACGTACTATCGAGACGGAGCTATTCTTACCCGCAAAAGTACTAGAACGTGAGCCTGAGCCAAGCCGAGCAGGAGGCCGACCAATTGCTGCCAACAGCTGTAACTGGGACGGTCTTTGCTAGGAGTTTGGGCCAGTAAAACCAGTCCTGGGTCGTACTGGTAGGCAATTGGGAGCAGGAGACCCAATGTGGCTTGGATAAAACCTGATACATCTTCAAAACCATGTTTGAGACGTATGGGGATGTAGTACTTGCATCTGGGCTCTTCTAGTACTTCATTGGTGATGTGGATGGTGAGTGTTGTACTGCAAAAATAACCAATGAAATAGTAAGTATGACAGAAACAATAAAATGGCTCTATTAATGTGTATTTGCATGAAGAAAATGCTATTTTTTTGTTTTTTTACCATTTTCTAGTTCGTTATTTCACCCAAAACAATGCATTTGGTAACGCCCACTTTTCTGGTTGTGACATCACAACCAGAATTTAAGGAACGAATGACTAGTAATGAACATTCGATGTAATGATTGAGGTATTTTTGTCACTTTTTTGGATGGATTTTTAGCAACTTGTGGTTGTATTTGATAAAACACAAAGTATTTTTTGAATGTTGTATTGTATAAGGATATTATAAAATTGCTTTGTCAGTCATTTTCAGGTTATTTTGACACTATCTTACCACATTTACCTAATTTTATGAAATCTGTAATAATTTGCCTTGTTTTGGTCGTTTTTTTCGTTGTTTTTTTGTTTTTTATTTATGTTCTTCCGAAAAATCTGCAAATTAGTAATGAGATGCAAAAAATTAAGAATATTTACCCATCTTCTGGCATGAGACTCTGGATTCCAGTCCGTCCAACACAAACTACCAAAACACTGTAAAAAATGTACAAAAAACCCCAACTTAGTTTCATTGCTACTTCTAATCCAATCAAAATTTAATAATTACAATTTTACCGTTGTTTAAGAGCAGATGCGTCTTTTATGACGGCCACCATCGCCATAGAAACATCTTCAACCAAAGCTAGTCCATTACAAATCTGGCAACAAAATACCCGCATTTTTTGTTGTTAAAATCTAAAATATACACATTTAAAAAAATTCAAAATAAAACTTTCTGACATTACCTCATTCTTTTCCATTTCCCCAACAAGTGCTGTAAGACTGTCTCCAGTAGAATCATTTGAAAAGTCTTCTTTTCTAGAAAATAGACCAAAAAATGTTATGTTCCAGAATTATTCAACATTTCTGTTAAAATAAATCAACTGACTGTGAAATGTTGAATTGTTGACATCCATCGGGACAAGACACTTCCTCGGGAATGATCGCCACCGTGCGTACGGGAGGACGACGACGCTTTTGAGGCTCGGGCCACGTTATGGTATCTTTGCCATCATTGGCTCCTCCCCTTTGCGTACTTTCGTCCTTCTCTTCTGGCTTTACGCACTTTGTGCTGACTTCTGAGGGGAGTTCCGCAGCTGTGGAAAGATAGGAAGAAAGCTAAGACACTGCCTGGGATTGAATTCACGACCCCAGAACTGTGAGGCGGATGTGCTAACCCACAGGTGTCAAAGTGGTGACCCGTGGGCCAAATTTGGCCCGCCGTATCATTTTTTGTGGCCCGGGAAAGTAAATGATGAGTGCTGACTTTCTGTTTTAGGATCAAATTCAAATGAAGATTATTGATGTGTATATTACATTTTCTGATTTTCCCCTTTTTAAATCAATAATTGTCATTTTTTAATCATTTTTTTTCGGTGATTTTAGTTCAAAAATCATTTTGTAAAATCTTAAAATATATATTTAAAAAAAAAGCTGAAATAAATATTGTTTTAGATCTATAAAAAACGGAATATTCAGGAATAAATGTATATTAAATTTCCTGATTTTACCCTTTTAAATCAATAATTGTCATTTTTTAATCATTTTTTTTCTGTTTTTAGTTCAAAAATCATTTTGTCAAATCTAAAAATATATTTAAAAAAGGTGAAATAAACATTGTTTTAGATCTATGAAAAAACTGAATATTCAGGGCTAAATGTATAATAATTTCCCGGATTTTACCCTTTTAAATCAATAATTGTTGTTTTGTAATCATTTTTTTCAGTTTTTAGTTCATAAATCGTTTTGTAAAATCTAAAAATATATTTAAAAAAGTTAAAATAAACATTGTTTTAGATCTATAAAAACTGAATATTCAGGGCTTTTAATCCAGTTCTTTTAATCCATTTATAAAAATTAAAAAATCTAAATATAATATCTAAAATGGTCCAGCCCACATGAAATCAAACCACTCTACCAACAAAATTATTTTCAATAAAAAACTTGTTACCGCAATCTTACATGAATGTTGAAGACAGGACCAAAACTTCCGATGTGCTGCACGTACACAGTGAATTGACACGAGTGCGCTAAAACAGACAAAATTCATCTATTCACAACCAAAAAGTGAATCATGTTACAAAATTATAGATTAGTGTACAAGAACCTCTGGGAGGGGCTTTGGAGGTCGGTCAGCCGGGGTGCCGGATCCCCAAGCAACGTTTGAACTGTGGCGCATACGGACTGACCGAGTGAAGTCAAGTTATATCCTCCCTGTAATACAAAAAAAAAAATAATAATAATAAATTGCAGGGTGTTCTAAAAAGGTCCAAATATGGGAGGGCAACACAAATTTCTTAACCTCCAGCACCGCACAAAGTTTGCCTCCAGCCAGGTTCATGAGCAAGTGTGTCAGATGTGCAAAAATATCCGGCGTAGCACACATTTTGCCCTGGAAAATCAAGAAAAGCTACAGTAAGTACAATGATACCTCGACATATGAGCAATTTGAGATAAGAGTAAAATTTTGAGCATTTTTTTGTCTTGAGATATGAGACAAATTTTGATATACGAGCATATAGAGAGGCTGCTCACCATCGCAACTCCCTTTTGTAATAATATCTACGAGCACTGGGCGGAGCATTGCATTTTTTTCAGTGTTTTTTTTCCTGTTAGTCAGTGCAAAAGGCGGAGCTTGTTTGCTAATATAAGAGGGGTATATATAGTACTTATTGTTGGCAAGTGGTTGTGTGTTATCATATTGTGAGGACATTTGTGTGCATTATTTTGGGAATATTTTGAAGGGAAGACAAAAGGAAACAACTCTCGATAGGTTGTATCTGAAAGTCAGGCTGGAGGCGGGGCTAGTAGAGCCAACCCGGGAGAAGAAAGGTATCAAAATTTTAAAGAAAATTAGAATTAATTTGAGTGTAAAGTTAGATTAAACGTATTTTTGAGTATTTGCATCGTCATCCAAGTTCATTTTAATTTGTTTATGTTATGTTACGAGCATGCTACCATGCAAAAACTGACAAATTACAACAAATAAAAATGTTTTTCCATTCCAATAATCCGTTTTTGGTGTTTTTTCAAAAAGTTGGAACCAATTAATTAGTTTTTACTTTATTTCTATGGTAAACATTCACTTGAGTTACAAGTAAATCGACATATGAGCTCAGTCCCGGACCGTATTAAGCTCATATCTCAAGGTACCACTGTACATGACAGTTAAAATGGCTACCAAGGAGAGCGAATTGATGTCTTGGGATAGAATTTCATACCTCTGGGTCACCAATAGCGGAGTCAAATCCTGCACACACCATCACCAAATCTGGGCAAAACTGCAAATGAGAGTCAGGAGAGTTCATTTAAAGCCACGCTTACCGTATTTTCACGACTATAAGGCGCACTTAAAAGTCTAAAATTTTCTCCAAAATAGTCAGTGCGCCTTATAATACAGTGCGCCTTATATTTGGGAAAAAAACAGAAAACGAAAAACCACCTCTGTCGGATATTTAAAAAAACACAAGCTCCTCCCCCACTGCAAGATTTTAGACAAAAAAGTCCAAAACATCAACAATGGCTGGCTCTAGAGGTGACTGTAAAGTAGTGAGTACTTCATACCTGGAACTCAATAGCAATTGCAGTATTTTCACCACTATAAGGGGCACTTAAAAGTCTTACATTTTCTCCAAAATAGACAGTGCGCCTTATAATACAGTGCGCCTTATAATACAGTGCGCCCTATATATGGAAAAAAATGTCATTCATTGAGGGTGCGCCTTATAATGCCTTATAGTCCTGAAAATACGGTACTTAGCTTTATTTAAATCTGGTTTTACCTCGTAGGCCACTGGTAACAGGACGTGAAAAAAAGCGGCGAGATAGTCGCTGTTCTCCATGCACACCTGGATATAACAAAGAAAAAAAATCACAAAAAATGAAGGGATGGTAAAAAAATATTAATATTTTTTTTTTTTTTTTGGCGCTAACCTTGTTCCATGGCACATTTATATTAAAACCAAGGCCTTTATCCTTGCCAATACTGTCATAGTCGGATTCCCTGAGCTCAGGCCAGAATTTTTGGTGCTCGTAACGATGCCAAGAAAAGTAAAGGACACTAAAAAAAGTTTTAAAAAATTAATATACAGTCAAAAGTAGTGTAAATGTACATACCTTGGATCATCCTCAAAGGCGTACTGTACTCCCTGACCATGATGTATGTCCCAGTCAACGATTAGCACCCTAAAATAAACCGCAAAATTTAGCTGAAGGATAAAAATAAAATGGAGTTGATTTTGCAATCATGTTACCTTTGAATTCCATATTTTTTTTGGGCGTATTTAGTTGCTATGGCCACATTGTTGAAAATGCAGAATCCACTGGCAGCATTGTGCATGCTGTGATGCCCTGGAGGTCTATTTAAAAAAATAATAAAAATAATTTTTAAAAGATAAGTGATTTAGTTAAACCAGACCTGTCAAACTTATATGTTTTCACAGATTTTATACATTTTTTTTAGCATTTCAAATTGTGTACACCGTATAACAACTTTTTTTACTGGATTTTTTAAGTACTTTTTTTGCGGTGATTTAGTAAAACCATACCTATCAACTTATACGTTTTTCTGCATTTTATACATTTTTTTGCATTTCAAATTGTGTACACTGTATAACAACTTTTGTACTGGATTTTTTTGAAGTGTTTTTTTCTGCTCTGGAGGTCGAGAGGATTTAGTAAAGCCATAGCTATCAACTAATATGTTTTCCCGTATTTTATACATATTTGTTAATCATTTCACATTTTGTAAAGAGTAAAACAACCTTTGTAGTGAAGTTTTTGTTCAAATATTTATTTTCCTTTGGTGGCCTATTTTTTTTAAATGACTTAGTAAAGCCATACCTGTCAACTTTTCAGTTTTCCCGTATTTTATACATTTTTTTATCATTTCAAAGTGTACACCATATAAAAACATTTGTACAGGATTTTTATCAGTATTTCTTTGGTAAAAAAAAAGCCATTTTGGCTTTAATCCAGATCATCATCGTCGACTGCTAATATTGTCATGCTTTAAGCATAATATGCTTGTGTCAGTCCACCTTTTCACGATATAAATATAGCGTGTCAGCAAGCAATGTACTCAGAGAGTCAAGCTATCAGCGTCATATAGCGACATCTACAGAATCTTGAATTTAGTGCATTCTAATTGGGCACCATTTTGGATTTTTAAAAAAAATTGCTTAATAAGGGGAATTACAATCATAAATAAGGGGAGCAATTGGCTAAAGTTGACAGATATAACCTAGTGATACACATTAAAAACCTTCTTACCTGACCAGAGCCATGCCATTTCTCACCGTTCCGCTCAAAACGCCATCAACTAGTTGCAGTGCGGCTCCCACTGCCAGCTTTGCACAGTGGTAACTGTTCTATAGCATAAAATGGAAGCCATTTTTGAATAAAAATATATTGTGAACTTCAATATGGCGGATTGACTTTGAATACCACTGACAGGGTGGAAGTAGACATCTCCATAAAGTTGGGTAAACTGCTGAAGATCTTGCAGACTCATGTATGGGGTCTTCTTTACGGCTTCCAGGTACTCCTGGCTAATATTTTTTGGTAATTCATTAGGAGGAATAAAGAAGGTTTGATTGGGTATGAAAGGTTTACCTGTGAATAAGGAGAATTTCAGCATCTGTAGCTTGACGGACAGGTATGGAAACACATCGTGTGGCCAGGCCACTCGCCAGCAAAGCTTCATGACTTGACGTCAGACGCTCGGGACGTTCAATCTCACAGTCTGGACTGGGATTTAGAATGTTTACATTTGTATATTGACTGAAACATAGTTTAAACTAATAAAAAAAATAACATTGTGTTTTTTTTTCAGGGTCATTCTTTGTAACATTTATAAGTTTAAAGAATAAATCAGGAAATACAAACTATACTATGGTACAAAAATAGTACTAATATAGTACAAAAAAACCATTGAAATTAATAAGGTGTTCTTCTGTGATTTAATCTATTGAGATGAACCAGTACAAATCTTATCAATAATATTCTTATTTATTGCCGTCGCAGTTTGATGGAAAAATAATTAAACTTTTTGGTTGCGGATAAAATAAATTGTATTTGTTATAAAAAGTAAATGTTAAAAAACATTTTATTTATTTAATTATTTTTGTTATAAAGAAAAAGAAGAGCAAATATTTATAAATTGCATTTATGTACTATATAGTTAATTAACTATTCGGCAAAGCTACATTGTAGTAAAATGTCCGACCAGCAACAATGGTTTGACATTTAATGTTCCGACAAAACACTAAAAAAACACGGCAGTTTTTCTTCTTGGTGTACATTTAAAATAATATGAAAACTAAAATGACATATAATTTATCTTCTAAATACATTTTAAATTATTTTTCCCAACTTCATATATGTGCACCAACCAACTAATCCGACCGTAAACAACCACTGTTCCAAACAAACTTTTCCGACGACCACATAAAACATAACATATTCTGAAATAGACGTTTGAACGCGACAGAACACGAAAACCCCCACACTTATTAGTTATTAATTTATAAACTCTAGTGGCATTTTATTCCAAATGATGGAGGGCTAAACATCGCTCTTTTCTGTCAATCAATGCTACACGTGACATACATTTCATTCATACATTAATTTCACGAGCCTATTGTCCTTACAAGGGTCGCGGAACGACATATAAATGGAAAAAAAACCCCGAGACTTATTCAGTTAAATCGCTTTTTCTGGTCACATCTTGCACTTACTCGGGCCACAATAGTTTGTAGCGAGTCATCTCCTCATCGTAAACCAAAGCTGTGCCCATCTTGTAAACTACAATTGGCAAATGAAAAGAGGAAAACTCAAGAACTTCAGCAAATCTCGCAAAAACTCCCACGAATGGGTATCAGCGCCCTCTGTGGAAATAACACGGTACTGCGCTCTTTCGCCAACGTTTTAGGTGGTAGTACATGTATTGTTATCGTACTTTTTTTCAGTTCTTTTTAAAACCCATTTCAAAAAGCAATACAATTGTTTAGTTTGAATATAAAATTATAACGCAAAACAAAAGCGGTTCAGAAAATGAGACGAGATAAGAACATGGACATAAATAGGAAAATAGATTCATTAAAACAAATAAAAAAACCTAAATATGTAGTTTTTATTTGCATCATATATACCTATATACAAAAAAAATACAGTAACACTATAAAATCACAGTTTACCCCCACTAAACTTTATTTACACAATTTTATGTTAACATTTTTAATATAACTGCAATAAAAACATGACTTAAAAAGCTTTTTGACTTAATTTACTGTGACAACCGCTCCATACATAAAATGTCTCAAGAATAAAGATTAAAAAATAACACTATGATGATGCATAAAATATGTACAATAAGCCTCCCAATTGTATCATTCACTTTCAATTATTGCTCTCTCAAACCCTTTTATTTCCCATTTTTTTATTTTCATCTGTTCCTTGGTGGTCCACAAGTTCCAAAGTTCTCACTCCCATTTGCTCCCACGGAAAATTCCATCAAGGAGACGAGGATATTGCCCACAGACCGTAAAAAAACAAAACAAAACAAAAGAACATATTGACAGAGGCCAGAACAAATGTTTGACATATTGATGATGTCATCTTAAGGGGACACAAACTGCAGATGACATCAATCCATTGCATCATCTCAAATGTCATACTTTATATGCCGGGTTAACAGTACATATGAAACATAAACAGAAAAAAAGGACTAAAGTATTAACATACTCATCATTAAAGTAAAAAGTATAAAGTACAAAGTCAAGTAAAAAGGAATGTATTAAGAAATATTAAAATGTCATTTAAAAAAAGATATAAGGGCTGTAAAACACCAAAAACAAATAAGAGTCCACGTGACAGCGCCATCTTGGGGTAAAAAAAATATAATAATAAAAAATAAAATAAAAATAAAAAATAAATATTTGAACAACATCGGGGGGCCGGATTAAAAAGCCTAATGGGCTGGATGTGGCCCGCGGGCCGTATTTTTAAACATGACGGGTCTAGGGGGTGTCGGATCACCCCTCCACACCCGCGTCTGCCTCCCTCGTCTTCCCCGAGCTGTCCGATCTTTCATCCACCGCCTTAATCATTTCCCCCACCTCCTTCTTTTTTCTCTCGCCACACGTCGACCTAAGCATCCGCCCACATTTCCTCCGGAAGGAACGGTCGCAGGCGGCGTAGAGCAACGGGTTTAAACAGGAGTTAAGATACGCCACACAGGTAGCATACGGATGCACTGCTAGGAGAATCTGATCTAAAACGCAAGAATACGGCAAAAAACCCAACTCCAGAAGGAGTGATAACGTCTTATTGACATGTAGGGGGAGCCAACAGAGGAAAAAGGCTAAGACCAAGGTCACGATGACCCTGAGAAGCCGGCGTTGGCGAGGGCGGTCCGGCCGAGGCCCGCGTCCGAAATGGCGCCCGAGGAGACGTGCTAACGAACAATAGCACGCTAGGAGAACCGCTAAAGGGAACAGGAAGCCTAGTAGTGTGGATTTGAGGCTTAAAACCGCCGCCCATCGCATTTGGGCGACCTCTCTCGCCTCCTCGTCGGGTTGGTCGCCAATCAGGGCGGAGTAATCCATCCGGCAGGCGACAGAACCCGACGGATCCGGCCATTCGGGGTCCCGGGTGGAGCGTAGGAGGAAACCAGGGAGGGCGAGAATTCCTGATAGTGACCACAAGGCGGCTAAAACCCGACTGGAGGCGGGGCATGGTCGTCGTGGCGGCCCGGTGAGGACGCGATGGCGTTCTATGCTGAGGACGCTTAGGCTGAAGACGCTGGCGTACATGTTGAGGGCGGTGAGGAAGCTACTAAGGCGGCATAAGGTCTCCCCGAAAGGCCAGTGGTACCCCAAAGCTGTGTAGGCCGCCCAAAGGGGGAGGGTCACCAGGAAGGACAGGTCGGCTAATGCTAGGCTAGCTATTAGAGAGTGCGTCAGGGAGCGGGGTCGGTTGGTAGGGGGGGAAGACGAGGAGCTGGAGGAGGAGGAGTTTCTCTCAAGCTCCGCCTTCTCTTCCTCACCTGGGCATGGTGGACTGCAAAATTTCAACAGGTGGCTCCTCCTACTCCTCTTGGGGGTTCGGTCTAGGTAGGCCCAGAGGACCAAGGCGTTGCCTAGGCAACCCACGGCGAAAGCTAGTAGGTAGATACTGGGGATGATGGAGAAAGATGGAGACCAGTCGGTGTAATCGCATTGGAGGAAAGGTGAAGGGGAGGTCAGGTGGTCCAAATCTGATGTGTTGGACTCCATTTGGAATTCCGGTTCCAACTGGATTAGCACTGTATGTATGAGGTGGAAAAAAATGGTTAGTAGAATCATTATTAGTCAATTCAACAAGGTTTTTTAGACAAATGATACATATTCATAATTGTTTCAATATTGTTTTAACTACTTTAGGATCGCAGAGGGTGCTGGAGTCTATCCCAGTTAAGGGGACACTCTAAATGGGTGGCATTCCAATTGCAGGGCATAATTATACACACCAATCTTAGCTAGGGTTAGCTTAGCATGCATGTTTTTGGAATTTGGGAGGAAACCGGAGTACCCAGAGGAAACCCATATAGGCACAGGGAGAACATGCAAACTTCATACAGGTAAACCATCAAATACAATCCTCCAAATACACCACATTGACTTGAAAAATTTAACAGATGGGCGGGGTTAGTACAAGATATGATACATATAAAAAAGTGCATCCGTTAACAGGACATATGAAACATAAACAAAAAAAAAGGACTTAAGTATTAACATACTCATCACTCAGTAAAGTAAAAAAGTATAAAGTACAAAGTCAAGTAAAAAGGAATGTATTTACAAATATTAAAATATCATTTAAAAAAGATAGAAGGGCTGTAAAACACCAAAAACAAATAAGAGTGGACACAACTACTGCCACTGGCTTCCAAGTGATGGCGCCATCTTGGAGAAAAATAAATAAATAAACGTTTGGGCAATGTCGGCGGGCCGGATTAAAAAACCTAATGGGCCCATATGTGGCCCGGGGGCCATAGTTTGCCCATATCTAATTTAGTTCTTACCTGCAAATCCTCCATCCACTTGACTCACAGTCCAATGCAATGCAGAGAAAAGTCAGCTCCTTTCAGCCTTTCGATGGGGTTTGTGTCTGGGATTTGCATGGTGACACCATGGAGCGCCACTCCTTATATACAAGCTATGAAATCCCCAACAAAAAAAAAAAACACACACAAGCACAAAAGCATCCCTCCTCGTAGTAGAAGACCACACCAGTGGAATAAGAAGCCTTTCAAACAGCCCCCCCCAGTATATACACAAGAAGATCCCCCCCCCCCCCCCCCGCCCTCCACAATCCTCCTACTTGCAAACACACAACTGCAAAAGGCTAATTCAACGTATTCAAATACAAGCCAACGGCACAAGTTGACAAATATAAAAGTCGGCATTCTGTCACGATCCTGGTGAGTCATTGAAAATAAAACAATAGGTACTTTTGGAGTATTCCTATAATATACTGCACTAATTTTTTCACTCTATACTCCAGAAAATACACATTTTATTTGTTACATTTCCTTCCATGTTAGGGATGTTAGTCTTACTAATTAGATATACGATCAGATATACTATAAGATACATATACTATTAGGTATACTATAAGAAATACTATTAGGTATACTATTAGATATACTATTAGATAAACTATTATATACTATTAGATATACTATTATATACTATTAGATACACTATGTTATACTATTAGATATACAATTCGATATACTACTATACAATATACTATTCGATATACTATTCAATATACTCTTCGATATAGTATTCAATATGCTATTAGATATACTAGTATATATACTATCAGATATACTACTAGATATACTATTAGATGTACTATGATACACTATTGGATATACCATTCGATATACTATACGATTCAGTATTCGATATGCTATTAGATATATTACTAGATATACAACTAGATATACTATTAAATATACTATTGGATACAGTATTAGATATACTATAAGATATACTATTAGATGTACTGTTATACTATTAGATATACTATAAGATATACTATTGGATACACTATAAGATATACTATTGGATACACTATTAGATATACTATAAGATATACTATTAGATGTACTATAAGATATACTATTAGATGTACTACTATACATTATTAGATGTACTATGTATTATTAGATGTACTATGTACTATTAGATGTACTACTTTATACTATTAGATGTACTATGATATACTATTAGATGATACTATTAGATTTGCCTTGCCCGACATGCTTGCACCATGGAAACGCTTGTATTTGCTCTCCCTTTCTTTTCTTTTACGCTGTTTGCGTGCGTGCGGAGAAAAGACGGAGAAAAGACGGGAATGTACGTAGAAACATCTGTTCCCGTAACGACAGCTCCATGCTAATGTGACCTCTGAACTCTTTGTTTACTCCTTTAGCATCACACCTGTTTACACAGCAACTATCAACAGTGTAAAAGCAATGGTCCTCTGGGAAGAAAAAAAATTGACTTTAGAGTACATTTTGGGTTCTACGTTTAAATGTATTTTTATTTAAAAAAAAATGTAAATCTAATATTATATCTTATATTGTATTTTATAATATATCTTATAATATATCTTATAGTACATCTTATAGTACATCTTATAGTACATCTTATAGTACATCTTATAGTACATCTTATAGTACATCTTATAGTACATCTTATAGTACATCTTGTACTATAAGATGTACTATATCTTATAGTACATCTTATAGTACCTCTAATAGTACCTCTAATAGTACATCTAATAGTATATCCAATAGTCTATAATAGAATGAAATATAATATAGAATAATATAATATAGAAGGAAACCCACCTGGGATGGACATCATTTAAAATAAATAACAACAAAAAACAAATAATCTTAAATGATTTTTAATTCCAACTCACTGAAAGAGTCAGGCTTACTACATTCAGTAGGCTTACATTTGTTTTTCTTTAAAAGGAAAGAAAAGTCCTTGCATGGGCAGGCACGAAATAATTAATTTTATCGCCTGACCTGTTTTTAAAAAGTTAAAACATCAAATTAAAAAAAAAAAAAAAAAATTAGATGCAATAAAAAAAAATGCTTGTGAATAAGCTTGCATTCTATTGGTTGCTTTCTCCAAGTCACCTGATACTTTTTCAAATTTTGGGCGTTCCCCCAATCAGTTGAACCAGGTGGTATTGAGTTGCGTTTGCTTCTTGATGCTAGTGTCCAACTTGAGTACTTCCCGAATGGCCATGGTGGCGTACGTGGAGGGCGGCAGCGAAAACTCCAGGCGAAGGGCGCGGTATTTGCCTTCTGTTTGGATTGAAAACATTCACATCAACCCTTGCTATCCGCTACTTGGCGTCGACTTTTTCGGCACTGACCTTTTTCCCACACCGGCGCCGGTTTGTTCTCGATTTTCTCAAAGTCGGTGTGGACCAGAGAGATTTTGGGGTCGTCGTACTGGATCACGTCCCTGTACAGAGAAGGTGGATACGTACATGTTGACAAGTACTGTGGAATATCTAAGTGTAATATCTAAGTACTGTGTAGTATCCAAGTACTGTATAATATCTAAGTACTGTGTAATATCTAAGTACTGTGTAGTATCTAAGTACTGTTTAGTATCTAAGTACTGTGTAGTATCTAAGTACTGTGTAATATCTAAGTACTGTGTAATATCTAAGTACTGTGTAATATCTAAGTACTGTGTAACATCTAAGTACTGTGTAATATTTAAGTACTGTGTAATATTTAAATACGGTGTAATATTTAAATACTGTGTAATATCTAAGTACTGTGTAATATCTAAGTACTGTGTAATATCTAAGTACTGTGTGATATTAAAGTACTGTGTGATATTAAAGTACTGTGTGATATCGAAGTACTGTGTAATATCGAAGTACTGTGTAATATTGAAGTACTGTGTAATATTGAAGTACTGCATAATATCTAAGTACTGTTTCACATCTAAATACTGTATAATATCTAAGTACTGTGTAATATCTAAGTACATTTGACCGGCGACCAAACGTCCGGCCAGGCATCGTTTTGAGCTTAAAATTCGGCTTTGAAGCTTTTAATTTTAAGTGGAATTATTCGACTGAATATTTAACAACAAAGCAGTTTGGGGTCATTTAATTTCATTTAGCTTGAACAAAAAAAAAAAAAAAAAAAATCACATTTCTGGCTAATTGATTGCTTTGTTTTTGTTTTTTTACTTGAAGAGACAGATTGAGTGTGAATGTATTGTATTTTGCAGACTATAAATCACACTTTTTACTGTATTTGAATGCAACTGTGAGTAGTTTAATGGATTCAAAGTGTGATTAAGAGTATAGAAGAACCTGCATATTGAAGAAAAAAACTGGAGTCCGCCACTAAATCAAAAGCCTTCAAAACGCAATGACACATTTCCCAGCAGGGCCCAAAAGAACTCCGAACAAGTCGCCACACTCACCAGCTGACGTCAGATGGTCTGATCAGAACTCGTCGATAGGCTCCTGCCAGCGAGTAGTCTTTAATTTTGTGTCGCATGTTATCGATGTCCAAGCCATCTGCACTCAGCATCTCCTTGTAACCGTTACCCACTGACATACACACACACAAAAAAGACAAATTATGTCATGTCTATTCAAAAACTCAAGTTAGGGGCGCAACCTCACCATGGTGTGTCGGGTAGATGACGTCGAAACCGGGAAGCGGCATCACGATGTCGTGGATGGAGTGGCTCTCTGCATCCTCCGCCGACAGTACGTGCGCTTTGACTTGAGGGAAACAAATATTATTATCTCTGTTCATATTTTCTCGCATATAAGCCGCATCCGCATACCCTTAAAATTGTTGCATTCTACAATTTCCCTCGTATAAGTCGCCCCCTGATTCATAATTTTTACATCTAGATTCATAGTTTTAAGAGGGAGTAGAAATGGTGCTCGGACTTTTGGTCGCCGGCCAAATGGTGACAGATAGTTTACTGTTGAAACCAGCTCTCAAAATAATATTCATGAGAGAGTTTAATATCTAAGTACTGTTAAATATCTAAGTACTGTTTGATATCTAAGTACCGTTTAGTATCTAAGTACAGTTTAGTATCTAAGTACTGTTTGATATCTAATTACTGTTTGATATCTAAGTACTGTTTGATATCTAAGTACTGTTCGATATCTAAGTACTGTTCAATATCTAAATACTGTTCAATATCTAAATACTGTTCAATATCTAAATATCGTTTAATATCTAAGTACCGTTTAATGTCTAAGTACCGTTTAATATCTAAGTACCGTTTAGTATCTAAGTACTGTTTAAAATCCAAGTACTGTTTAATATCCAAGTACTATTTAATATCCAAGTACTGTTTAATATCCAAGTACTGTTTAATATCCAAGTACTGTTTAATATCCAAGTACTGTTTAATATCCAATTACTGTTTAATATCCAAGTACTGTTTGATATCCAAGTACTGTTTGATATCCAAGTTCTGTATAATATCTAAGTGCTGTTCAATATCTAAGTACTGTTAAATATCTAAGTACTGTTAAATATCTAAGTACTGTTTAATATCTAAAAACTGTGTAATATCTAAGTACTGTTTAGTATCTAAGTACTGTTTAATATCTAAGTACTGTTTAATATCCAAGTACTGTTTAATATCCAAGTACTGTTTGATATCCAAGTACTGTTTGATATCCAAGTTCTGTATAATATCTAAGTACTGTTAAATATCTAAGTACTGTTAAATATCTAAGTACTGTTTACTATCTAAGTACTGTTCAATATCTAAGTACTGTTTAATATCTAGGTACACTTGACCGGCGACCAAACATCCGGCGACCAAACGTCCGGCGACCAAACATCCGGTCACGTCCTCGGACGGGGCACTCACGTCCTCGCAGCACCAGATCGCCCTCCACGGCCTTCAGCCCAAAGGCATCGATCCTGCGGCTGACCATGGTGTTCCACACCAGGCTTTGATAGCTGTGGATGTACATCAGGCGGTTGTTCCGGGGGATCTGCAAAAAAAGACCACCAAATCACAAAACGTGGACGAAGGGAATGTCCTGGACTCGAATGACACGAACCAATCCAAAGGCAGTGACGATGTTATTTTTGCCGTACTGGGACAGTCCGCGCAGAAGTTGGCCTTCCACGCAACGCTTGTTGGGGAGCTTCTTTAAGGCCGCGTTGGGGTCTTGACTCTTGGCCCATTCTTCTCTACAGCGCACCAGGAATTCTTTCTCGGCTGGACAAGTAGACAAACCCCACAAAAAAAGACTTTAGGAGATAACTACCCAAAAAAATATTTTTTAAGAAGATTAGGAATAGTTTTTATTACCTCCTGGACGAGGTTTGAGGATCAAATCGACCACCAGCTTCCAGTCATTCTTCAGAATGGCCCTGGTATAATAAAAGAAGAATTATGAAGTATCATATCAGGAATTTAACCTCATTGGCAGCCATTGACGGTTGGGATGTTTTGATGCAGATTATTAAATATTTTTTTTGTACTACTGATCTGGTTTGATTTTTGTTCAAGGTATGTTTTATAAAAAAAAATGCACAGTCCTAACCTCTACTTATGAAATGAATTGGTTCCAGAACTTTTTTGTAACTTGAATATTTCGTAAGTAGAGCAGTACTTTATATGTAAATTCAGTCATTGGTTCCAAGGCCCTCAAAAAAAACTACCTTTAATAATGATCAAAGTGTCTCACTTTTGGATAAAATAATGAAACAAAATGATAAGAAAATTAATAATGTAATAAAAATGAATATCAAGAATGTAAACATGTGCTATTTTGTCTAAAAAAATGCTACCAGCACAATTTTTAACGGTCCGAAAAAAAATACATTTGATAATGAGCAAAGTGTCTCACTTTTGGATTAAATATGTGAGAAAAAGACAAAAAAATAAGAAAATAATGAATTAATGTAATAAAAATTAATATCAGGCATACAAAAAACATGCTATTCTGCCCAAAAAATGCTACCAGGACAATTTTCAACAGTCCTCAAAAAACTACCTATAATAATGATCTAAGTATCTCATTTTTGGATTAAATGTGTGAGGAAAAAGACCAAAAATATATAAGAAAATGATTAATTAATGTAATAAAAATGAATATCAAGCATATAAAAATGCTACCAGTACAATTTTCAACAGTCCTAAAAAAATACTTTTAATAATGATCAAAGAGTCTCACTTTTGGATTAAATATGTGCGAAAAAGACAAAAAAAAGATAGAAAATGATTAATTAATGTAATAAAAATGAATATCAAGCATGCAAAAAACATGCTATTTTGCCACAAAAAAATGCTACCAGGACAATTGACGTCGTTACCTGCCGACTTGGTAGGTGGGCACCGCCGTGGTCCCGAAACGCTGCATCCCATAGTAGTTGATAAATCCGGTCTGCTTAAGGGACGACAAGGCTTGTTGGACTTGGTCATCAGTTCCTGAGATATTCCTTGGGTGGTGGAGATAGAGAAACAGTAAAAAAGGTATTCCAGAATATTCTCCAGGCTTGCATTCACATGTATTGCCACTGAAAAATGGATGACGGATTCAACTTACCGAATGACCACTGTGAAACGGTTCCCCTGCAGCTCTCCGAGCTTCAGCGGGTGATTTTTGTAAGAGAAATTTCCGAGCTTGAGGTTCATCAGGCACTTGTTGAGGTGGCCCAATCTTTCTGCTGTGATTCTGAGGCAGTTTTATTGTTACCAGTGGCACATTTCAACAGTCATATAACATGCTACGTCCTCGATACTTACTTTAGGACAGCTATTTCTTGCACTGTGATGGCCCTCTTGTCTTTAGTGCCCATATAGGAGAACATATTGGGCCTAAGCCTGAGGAAAAAATGGCTAATTGGAGCTGGAAATACACTGATGATGCATAACTAGTAATTTAGCTGGGCGATAAAACAATGACGATGATAATCGTGATATAATTTTTGTTAACAATAATAAAAACTTCCGATAAAAAAAAAAAAATAAAAAAAAAAAAAATCGTTATTTTAAACTGTAATTACACAATTCAACCACATTGGGAATTGGGGGCGCTGTTGTGAGATGTGAAAAAAACTGATGATGATATGCAAGACAGCAAAGAGCTGATCCACTAAAAGATTTAAGTGAATTCTCTCTGGGTTCATTCAATTTTTTAGTTATTTTTTTTGTGAGTGGCCATATTTGAGGTAAATTTACTGTTTCTTTACATGAGGCTGACAATAGTCTGCTTGCTAATGGTGATGTTTATTTTATGTATTTCATATTGCACAGCAACTTTTTTGGTTTGAAGGCACATTTATAAAAATAAAAATGCCTGTCAAAACTTTTGCACGTTTTATTATTTACTTTTCATAATGTAAGGATGGAGTTATCTTATCTTTATTGCACAACAGAACAAAAATACTTAAAATTATATGCCAATTATCAATAGACTGATATAAATATATTTTTAAATTGTGAGAATTTTTTTGTCATATCGCCCAGCTATACTAAATATTTTAAGATAATTGCCTGGATCTGAGAAAATTTCCAATCTATTTTTTTCCAAATTACAACATTAGTGGCAAAATTGTATAAAAGTTAATACCTGAGAAACTTTGACAGCACGTTGATAGCCTCCATTGTGTCTTTGTTTTCCTTGTACAGGACAAAATGACAATAGCTGCCACGGTTTTTGGGCCAGGAATGCTTCCTTGGTGCTTTGTACATTAACACACACAAAAAAATAAATATAAAATACTTGTCTGGACCCATGAATCTGCATTTTTGCCTTCAAAACTTGGAACAAGATGGCTAACTTTAACAGTTTTAACACCTGACATCTCCCATTTGTGTTGAGATGAATATCTTACCTGCTGATGTCTTGGCCGCTATCCCAAGAAAAGCAAAATATAGACAATAGAAGAGTGTTATACTTAAATTGATTTTTTTAGGGAAATGCTGAGCCCCATGCATGACCCATAAAAGGACTGGATTGGGATTGAAAATGGATTAAAAATACAAAATAAAGATTGGGAAGCCATTCAAGATGGTGGATTGTGGTGCAAAATCTGAATATCACTCGTTTTTTTTTTAATACTCATGCATTTCAAGTATTTTTTGGCTGAATTCACAGTGCGTGCATTCAGTGAAAATTAGAATTTTACATTACATACATTACTGCTTAAAATGTGTTTTATATAGAAAAATTGAACTAGACCTTCACTGAAATTCAGCCTGATAGTCATGCACATGCCATTTAATTGTCATAAAAATGTTTTTTTTTAAGTCAAACCAACTTGAAAATGGGCAACAATTTCATGCAAAATCAACTTTGACCTAATAAAAATCGATGTTAATTCATTCTAAGTTTTTTTAGTGAGAACTTACATTTAACATGCATCATTTTGCAAAAATGATATTTTTTTTGCATGAAATATGAACCAATTCAGTTAAAACAAGTTAAGCCTGCATATATAAAATGTTCTATTATTTAAAATGGGAAACATTTTAGTGTTAGCGTGAGTTTATGGTTGCTGTTTGCTAACAATTAAATCTGTTAATTTTTAATTTTTTAAAATTAAATTGTATCTATCTTAAACATATTTATTTGTACTTTATTTGTACTTTTTTTAACTTACCAGCCAAAGCTTTCTTTCCAGCAACATGATACACCACAATAAACTTGCGTCCATCTTTCTCCTCTGTCTTTGTCTCCAGACCAGGGAATTGAACCTTGATAGCTTTGTGTACAAGTGTCCTCTTCTCCTTTGATTGATCCCCCTGTCAAAAAATAAATAAAATAAAATTCAATAACCCAACCCGGGTCAGCACAAGATACGATACAAATAAAAAAGTGCATCCGTTAACAGTACATATGAAACATAAAC
This sequence comes from Stigmatopora nigra, assembly GCF_051989575.1. Classification (NCBI taxonomy): domain Eukaryota; kingdom Metazoa; phylum Chordata; class Actinopteri; order Syngnathiformes; family Syngnathidae; genus Stigmatopora; species Stigmatopora nigra. The sequence goes on from NW_027551604.1 coordinate 1,737,906, forward strand.
AGAAAAAAAGGACTAAAGTATTAACATACACATGACTCATCATTAAAGTAAAAAGTATAAACTCACCTCTATAGAGACGGAACTTTCTTTATTTTTGAACATTTGCAGTTCCTCAAGCTGCTTTTTTTGCTCTTCTGTCAACAAACTGCATTCAGATGTTGGGTTTTCTTCATCCGCTTCTGCAGCAGATGCTTCCTGTAAATAATAATAATAAAATTAAAAAAATAAATAATTAGTTTGACGTCACAGCATGGGAATATTTTGCTTACCTCGACTTCTTTAGGTACAGACAAGTCGTTTAAATGTACTATCTTTCCTTCTTTGCTGATTTCATTTACTACAAAATCAGAATACCTGAGAAAAGGTAAGAATAATTAGCATGTCAGCAAATTGTGTTTATGTCGAAAAGCTTGTTTGTAAGTAGGGTAGCGTCTGTAGTAAAAAAAATGGAGGACAAACCTTTCCTTGAGGATACCAGAGAAGCCCTGGTGGTCACTGACATAATTGCAAATGCCGACATCTAGCTCGGTAAGGCCGTGCTTCATCATGTCGGCAAATTTTTCGCCACTACAGTCCTCCTCCTCCTCTTCCTCATCACCTTCAGCATCGCTAGTTGCTTCTTGAGGAACTCCGTTCTCATGTTCGTCCTCAACTCGGGCTTTCTTGGTCACAGCCTCGACGTCTTCTTCATCCTCTGGGCAGCCTCTCTTTTCACCTGGTTGGACTGTATCTGATTCCGGGTTGGATTCCTCCATTGCAAAGAAACTGGCATACCAAAAAATAATCATTTTTAAGTTGACAGTATGACTTTTTAATTTTTTTTTATTTTTTGTCAAATTACATTAAAAACCTTCCATGAAATAAGTGTACGATAAAATATAAACCTTAGTAGATTTTTATATTTAGACATGTACGAACTACGTTGCATTTTGAATATCTTGATTCCATTAAATGCATACATAGAACGAAACCTTAGTTATCTATCTTGCATACAAGAACGAATCAGTAGTTATCTATCTTGCATTAAACAATATATCCAACAAATAATATAAACACCATTCACTTACCCGTTAGGATATGTAGCTTAGCAAGCGTAGATGTTAGCAAAATATAGAAAAACAAGATGTGTATCGTATTTAAGAGTGTAGTTATCTATAAGACATCAATTTCTTGGATGATCATAAATGGATCTTAATTCAAATAAATAGAATAACATTTTTTTTCAACCGAAGTGTGGTGTTAGCACAGCATGAAGCGAGGTGAAGTTAAAAAAAAAACATGCTTGCTCGTCGGCGCATGTGCAGATCAACTTCCGGGTTATGACAACCAATCCCCGCCCACTTGAAAAGTCAGGGAAAGATCTGAAAAAAAGGCGACATCAAAGCGTGCGCCGTTCACGTTCGCCTCACATGACGCAAAAATATGTTTCTATGACTAAGAGGCTTGAGTAATTGGTGAGACATGAACCAAAATACGTTCACCTAGAGCTCAAGTGTATGCTTTACGAAATATGCGGCAATACTTGCCTTTAAAAACAGTAGAATGTGCATCTTTAGGTGAGTCGAGAACGCTCCTTTACGGTCATTGTCATTTTCTGATTTTTTTCTCGTGTGTTAAAATATATTCAAAGAAATTGCAAAAATAATTCGTTTACAAGAAATATAAAAGATAAAATTTGATTGTACAAAAAAGTAGAATACTTGGTTCTTAATTAATTAACTGGGTAGGCTAGGGCCACTAGGTCAATGTTTGGGTCGTAGCCCTGTTGCTCTTCTCTCTTGATTCGTCACACCGTAAAAGCTCCCGTTAAACACGTAAAACACCGTTGTTTGCCTGTTGTTTTAAAATCATATCAATGAAAAATATGTGGTTATTCGCTAGGAAACGAGAGCGCAAACTTCGTTTTTTGTTGTACATATAATGCATTTTAAAAATACATAAATAAAATAGCCGACACTTGTATATTCGTGCTTGTTTGAAATTCCATATTTTCAAATGGAGAGGCGGCCGGCGCCGTGGCTTAGTTGGTTAAAGCGCCTGTCTAGTAAACAGGAGATCCTGGGTTCGAATCCCAGCGGTGCCTTTTTACTCCAAATCACGGTTAAAAAATGCTAAAATTGCTTCCACGACCCCCCTAGTAGATCCACTGTAAATCCATAAGCCAATGTACGAAAATATACAATTAACTAAGACCGTTCAGAATGTCGTTCCTAAATCATCTTATCAATATTGCCTTATATTTCCCCCAATATTATACATTATATATATATAATCCTTATCTTTTGTAATTTGAATGTCTTTCTATATCCCAGATCCTACAAGAACCCAGGATCCCAACTGGAGTCAAGAAGTGGTTACACGCAATTCCAAGTTTAACCTAGAGGGGGAGCCAAAGAGCGGAAAAAGAAAACGAAAAAGCACAGAGTGGATGTAAGAGTGCGTGTCAGTCCTGGCCGCTCCCGCCCCGAGAGCAAGAGGAGGAAAAAACATGATCTCCAGGAAAGGTGCGTTGATCCCCATGGCAAAGAAACCCATCTTTTCCACCCCGAATGCAACCGGAAGTGTCGCTTCAAATCCATGCCTCATTTTGACGTTGGGTTCTCTCGTTTCCTCTCCCATCTCTTCCTCGCTTCCTCGCACCCTGGGATCGCTGGTGCCATGCCCGCCGCTAACTCAGTAGTGTTGGCTGTGCAGTCCCGAAAGAGGAAGCCGAAGGGGAAGAAGGAGAAGGCGGTTCATCTACGGAGGTAAAACGGGTTCGGGGGGGCTGGGGTAGACAATATTTATCCGTGCATAACGTTTGTATGAGGCTCATAAGTTGACATGTTTGGGTTTATACATATTTCTGCAAGATAAATGTGTTTTTGGTTTGGAGAATAGTGTGAGTATCTGCAGTGGCTTTGTAAGGTGCATGTGAATTGGACTGAATGAGTGAATGAATGAATGAGAAATTGATTTTTTTTTTTTTGGAATCGTGGCTCGGGATTGGCTACAACGTCACTCAATGTTCCCACAGGAAGTGTTCTGATTTGGGCAAACACGTGGCGTGTATTCCGTGCTGAATGTGCATTCATTTATTGGGATAAATTAGTGTACTGAGTAAGATGAAGACAAAATATGTATTTTTTTGGGGTCAAATATAGGCAAATCTTTGACATTTTGATTAAAAAATATATCATTTTGATGAATCCAAGCCCCCTTGGTTTAGTAATTAAACACAATATTGGTTAAATGCAGAATTTAAACCAGGATGGGCAAACACTGGCCCGCGGGCCATATCCGGGCCGCGAGGCGTTTTTAATCCGGCCCGTCCAAATAATGTTTTTTTAATTAATTAATTTAATTTTTAAATTTTTTATTTTTTGTTTTCCCAAGATGGCGCCACCACGCGGAAGCCAGTGGCAGTAGCTCTGTCCACTCTTTTTTGTTTTTGGTGTTTTATAGCCCATCTATCTTTTTTTAAATGACATTTTATTATTTCTTAATACATTCCTTCTTACTTGACTTTGTACTTTATACTTTTTACTTTAATGAGTGATGAGTATGTTAATACTTTAGTCATTTTTTTTGTTTAGGTTTCATTGTACTGTTAACGGATGCACTTTTTTATATGTATCATATCTTGTGCTGACCCGGCCCATCTGCCAATTTTTTTTAAGTCAATGTATTTGGATGGATTTTTGGACAGCACATTTCTACCAAGGGTTTCTTATTCCAGAGTGTAATCCCTCCTGTCTTTATTGCATGAGGACCGCTCCCTAAAAATAACGTCCCACCACGCTTTGGACGGAGAGTGTGTTGTTTCGGTTACCACGGAAACGTGTTGTCGAGCCGGCCTGAGTAATGCCGCTGGGCTCAAATCGTTTGCTGAGATTACAAAGTCATTGTGCCTCTTGTTTTTTTATTTTGATAAAAACCTCAGGTTTGCAGGGGGTGAATAGACATCAACACTAAAAATATTTTTTATTATGACTTGTTAAGAGATGGAGAAAGTATATGAACAAATATTTAGGATGGTTAGTTGACTTTTTGGGGTTAGAATTCGGCTGAGTGGCATTTAAAGGCATTTTTTTGTTATTTATGATGGTGTTGCCATGGCAACTCGCTTAGGTATGCTTCTATTCAGACCTTGATTGTGTGCACAATGGGTGAAAATGAACTATTGTAGTCTTAAGTGCAGTGTGAGGAAAGCAGTGGACGAGTGGTTAGTCTGTTGGCCTGCAGTTTTTGGGGTTCTGGGTTCAAATCCAGGTTTGTCTACCAAGTGTGGGTTTTCTCCGGTTTCCTCCCAGATTCCAAAGAAAAACAAGCATGCTAAGCTAACTTTATGCTAAATTGCAACTCGTTTGAATGGTTGTTTGACTCCTATTGCCCTGTGATTGGCTGGGGTGAGCTGGGATAGGCTCCGGCACCCCCCTAGTGAGGAAAAAAGTGGTTTAGAAAGTGAATGAATAAAAAAAAGTAAAAAAAAAAAAAAAAAATGAGAAGGAAAGCCCCAATTGATTAGCTTGTAATTCTATTTGTGACCGTTAGGGGGCAGAAATGTACTCCGGACACTGGTTTTCCCACAAAAATAATGTTCTGCTCTTCTGTCTCCATTTTATTAAAAATAAGTCTATTTTTCATTTTAATTTGAGTCTTGGGGTGTCAAAACAAACTATTGCATTGTGGAATGGCATCCATCTTGAATGAAGTGGAGGTTAATTAGCCCTTACTCAGCAGGTAATGTGCTCTGACTCCCTCAAATCGCGCCTCCCCCATCCCCCGTGTCCCCCCCCCCCATAGCATGGTGCTTCCATCTGCAAGAATAGCCATGACCCACATTTGTAAATTAGCCAGCATATTACAATTATGTACATCTAGCCACTTTCATGCTGTTTTTATTTGTCAATTTGGGGTGCTTAAGTCAAAATACTCCATAGTACTTTGTTTGACAAGAATCTTTTAGGAACTAAAATAATTATAATAACCCATATAACCCATAATATCACAATGTCATCAATCCATCAGAAAACAGCCCAAATTATTTAATGCCATTAAAAATAAATATTATAACAGCGTCAATCACCACTTACTTTATTTTTGTGTATTTCTTCTAGCGGATTTTTTTTGGTTGGTTCTGGTCTACATTAACCGCGATATCCGAGGGATTACTGTACATTTTTCTACCCCTATTGTGTGTATTTCTTTTCTTATCCACCAGAGGGCAGTGTTTGGTAATTAGACATTACAGCTGCTGATTTGAGCATTGACAGACACAAAAAGCACAATATAGATATCTCTTCTTTTTTATTTTTTATTTATTTATGGGATTTATTGCTGCCTTGTGTGTCCAGACATAAGTGTGTAGTATTTTTGTGTGTGTGTACACACACTCCCCAGCCCGCATCCACCAGGCAATATGGAGAAGTAGGCCGCTCAAAGATAGCTCAAGGCAGCCTCAATACTGACTCCTAAAATATTCCTGCTCATGAGAGTCATCATCATCATCATCTTTTTCTCTCTCCTCCCTTAACCGCCTCCTTCACAATCTTTGTTGCGTTTTTTTCACAAGGACTCACCCAGCGTCCGTACATATTATACCCCATGAGAGTGTCGCTTCCACGTGAGTGTGTTGCTTTCCTCTCGTGGGGAAAACTCGCTAAGCAACTGTTTCTAAACGCCCTCTCGGGAAATCCCTAGCCGCCTCGCTGCCTGACCTGACCTTGAGTGATGTTTACCGTATTTTCTGGACTATAAGTCGCAGCTGAGTACCAAAAAATGCATAATTAAGAAGGAAAAGTTAGTTATAGCCATCTCCTTGCCAACTACCTAGCTTTTAGCCCAGGGGTGGGTAAACTTTTGAGCCCGGGGGCCACATTTTTTACCATTTCAAATTATGACTAGTATGGGAATTTTGGAATATTTTTTGAATATTTTGGAATATTTTGGAATATTTTGGAATATTTTGGAATATTTTGGAATATTTTGGAATATTTTGGAATATTTTGGAATATTTTGGAATATTTTGGAATATTTAGGAATATTTTGGAATGGAATATTTTGAAATACTTTGGAATACTTTGGAATATTTAGGAACATTTAGGAATATTTTGGAATATTTTGGAATATTTTGGAATATTTTGGAATATTTTGGAATATTTTGGAATATTTTGGAATATTTTGGAATATTTTGGAATATTTTGGAATATTTTGGAATATTTTGGAATATTTTGGAATATTTTGGAATATTTTGGAATATTTTGGAATATTTTGGAATATTTTGGAATATTTTGGAATATTTTGGAATATTTTGGAATATTTTGGAATATTTTGGAATATTTTGGAATATTTTGGAATATTTTGGAATATTTTGGAATATTTTGGAATATTTTGGAATATTTTGGAATATTTTGGAATATTTTGGAATATTTTGGAATATTTTGGAATTTGTTTGAATTTTTTCCCCCATATTGGCTCATCTTTTCAAATGTTTCCATCCCCCTCCAAAAGTAGGTGTTCGAAAATAGTCACGCAGAATCAAAACAATTTGCGCCCCGCAGCTTCACGTTAGCTCAGCGCCAAAAAAAAAAAAAACGCTGTTTCTTTTCAGCCCGTTGGCCCATATGAGTACGGAATGAGGACAATAGTTTAGCTCGGAGACATGATGTGGTTCTTTCATGTGAGAAAGAAGTGGAACTCATGTTTTTTCTTCTTCTTCTCCGTATCACTGCTTTTAAGCGGGTACCCACACCTTATTGTTGTCATTTTCTGGCGTTATATTGACACAATTAAGAAACAAATCAAGTCTCCACTCGTCATTGAAAGAAAAGTAGGCGATAAATGAATTCTTAATAACTGCCCTACTTATTTTTGCCCTTTTTCAAACAAGCTGACATTTCACGCAACAATGTGTGTAGCGGAACATGTATTTTAATTAAAATGTTCAAAAGCTCATTTGTTCGTTATTACCATCAAAACAATAGACCTAATAACTTTGAATTATTGTTTACTGTACCAGAGGGGTTTTAATCTGGTCACATTCTTTAAAATTTTGCAATATATCACAGGAGAATAATATCTAACGTATTTACTCGCATATAAGCCGTCCCCACGTACAAGCCGTAGCCTTAAAATGGCCTAAAAATGGTTAAATTTTATAATTTCTCTTGTATAAGCCGCCCCCTGATTCACAATTTTCAACTCCATATTCATGGAATAGAGAATATTTACTATTACTGCATTTTCTCACATATAGGCCGTCCCCACGAATAAGCCGTACCCTGAAAATGGCCTTAAAATCATTGAATTTGACAATTTCTCTCGTATAAGCCGCCCACTGATTCCCAATTTTCAACTCCATATTCATGGTTATAATAGGAAGTACAAATGTATTACTTTGAATGAAAAATCTTAAGAAAAATCATCACAAATGGTATTTCTGAGATATTGTATGAATCAAAAGCACATTATTAGGGTTTATATCATAAGGAAGTTCATATGCCTGTCTTTATAAATGCAAAATATCAAAATAATCAATTTGAAAAAATAATTTAACAAAAATTTCAATTTTACCATACCGCTAAGCTAATTCGCTAATACTTATATCTGTTTATCTTCTCTCTACTTTAAAATAAATGACCGTATCGGCCACGTTGTTTTTCTTTATGGCATTTCGTCTTTATCACCTTGCAGTTTTATACCTATCATCTTTTTATCCACATATAAGCCTTACCCTTGACTCAGTCATCATTTTTTTGTCCGAAAAATGCGGCTTATACTCGAGTAAATACGGTAATAATCTTTTTGGACTCTCCCAGTTCAAAGCAGTTCATAGCATCAACCCCTAGAATTCCCCTCACAATTCCCCCAACACACACACACCTACAAAAAAAATGCATGGGTGCACCCAGAGAGAGTAATATTGAGGTCAGACTAAGGGATCGAGACAGACACCCCCCACCACTCAATAACATCATGACGGGGCCCTCTGGCTAGCACACAGTGAGCGAATCGCTCATGTGTAAGCACATCCATCTGCTAAAATAAAAGCTCCCTAAAAGAGCCTGAAATTAAAATGAGTTTTAAGAAAAGCCAAGTGAGGATACAAGATAAGGAGGTTGAGGTTGGGGGGTGTCGTGGTCTGATCTCCTGTCGCGTTGCCCCGAGATACAGGATGTGGTAATAAGGCCATTGGGAGTGAGGGAGCCCGAATGAGCGACATTGAGGCATAGATATATAGATATTTAAGGCTAGATGTTTCATTTGCATGGTGAGCTAATAGGAATGGATGTTGTCAGTCATTGGCCATTGGAGGGAGACAGATATTCGTATTGCAAACATTTATGTCAATAGAATTAATGTGAATTGTTATATTTTGAGGTGGACCAGTGGTTGAGTGGTTAGGTCTTGCAGTTCTGGGGTAGAAGGTTTGATTCCAGGTTGGTGTGTGGAGTTTGCATGTTCTCTCTGGGCTTGTGTGGGTTTACTTCAGGTACTTGGGTTGCCTTGCACATCCCAAAAAACATGCTAGCTCGTTTAATATACTCTAAATTTCCTAACCTTAGTTATGATTGGTTGTCTGTGTCCCAGTGCTTTGTGATTGGCTGGATGCCAATTCAGGGTGTCCCCCATCTGGGATTGGCTCTGGTGGTTCAGAAAATGAGTGAATGTTCCATTTTGTATTTGGCATTTTTTAGTAAAGGACAAATTATAAATAATACTGTAGCTGTGGTTGAAAGTTTTAATGAATTGGATGTCTAGCAGTGATGAATACATGGATGTCTTTCACCATCAATGATTAAAACAAAATACAACTTGATTTTAACATGATTCAAATTAAACCCAGCCACGTTAATATGCGTTATTTTGAACTGACTCGTTTGTAAAAGCGCGAAGAAACCCGCGAGGTAAGACTATTTTAGTAGGTCAAATGGATGCAACCGAAGAAATATCTGTTGCAAAATGGCCGCCAGTTTGTCATCTCTAGTCCATCTCGCTGTACATATGAACAGAACAAGTCGGAGGTGGAGAAAGGGGAGGGGACAACGAGTGCGCCAGAAGGAAAAATGCATTTATTTCCCTGTTGCTGTCACAAGGCGACACCCCTCCACGCGTTCACGCAGTGGAATGTTCCACCGGACTCAGCGCGCTGTTGTTGTGCAGAGCTGCAGAAGGCCATACACGAGCTTCGGAGAAACCCAAGCGAAGAGCCGGAGCCACACTTTGTCGTAAATGGGAGTCTTATTTTTTATTTTTTTGGGAACGTATCTCCATTTCACCAAACTACTGGACCAGGAACGAAACAAGAAGCATTAAAAGGACCGAACCAAGGTGAAGGAGTAAAAGGAAGGACGGGAGGGAGGAAGAAAAGGAAGTGTACTAGTCACAAGCGCCTGGTTGACAACACCGGTTCTGTCAGCATCTTTAAGCACATTGCTTGTCTTTTTGTGTCCTCCATCCTCCTTGGAGAACGTGGACAGAAGAAGAGGAGGAGGGGAAGATAATAACACACTCCTCTCCTTTCACTCAGACGCACATCAGCAAGATCCAAAAAGACCAAAAAGGGGGGGTTGGAAAACGTCTCCTCAATTTGCTTTCGGTCCCTCGGTCAGCGAGCGGCTAACAGGCACCGCTCATGTCAGTGAACTCGGAGAAATCCTCGTCCCCGGAAAGGTAACAACCACCAAAACCACCACTACCGTCCGTCCTTCTTCTCCTCCTCATGTCCGCCAGCATGTCGTTCCTTAATGTTTCCGTATGAGAACACCTCGCATGCTTCGGGCCTTGACGTTTATTGTCGTCTACTGGTTTTCTTTATTGTCTGCCTAAAACAAAACCCAATAATAACAACAACAACATGGTGCATGGCGGAAAACAGCATCCTTATTTATTAACACACGCAGAGCTTTGTCTCGCTCATAAATACACAAATATATAAATTACGCACGCATAAATAGCTACCGTCCATTTTCTGTTTGTCCTGTTCAGGGTCATGGGGTGCTGGAGTCGAATTCTGATTTCTAGATTTAAGCCAATCACAGTGTCACATACTAATGAGGATGAATCCCAATTTGATGATGATTGGGTCAACAGTCAGGTTTTTAAACAATAAACATTCCTAATAGTCCATTTTTGTCCTTTTTAGGTCATTGCAAATCGTGCGTTTGTGGATTTTGAAAGGAATTTGTTGTGTACTTGTGTTAGTTTGACCTCAAATCTATTTTTACATATGATTATAGAAGACTAATAATTACAAACGTGCTTTTTCAGCTAGTTTAAGACTAGAAATAACCAAAATATGGAAATTATCTTATTTGTTGTCATTGATGGTGGTAGTTGTCCAATTCATTTTGAGCAGGAGGGTTGGTAGTGATACATAAATTTGGTAGCCTATGACAGTAGACCCTTTGAAATAATGGAAATGTATTTAATATTGACAAATAAATGATTAATGCAATGTGAACCACTGAAAACCAATATTAGCAAAATCTAAGATGATATTGTTAGCAACAATATGCTAATTGAAGAATACATTTCTACCCATTCTGTTAGGGTAATTAATGATACGTGTCCAAAAAAAAATACAACTTAGTTGAGTTACCCAAAGGCTAGTGTCATTGATAGACAAGACACATGTAATTTTGTAAACATCACAGACCCACTATTGTCTTAATTTAAGATAATCAATGATACGTGTCTAAAAAACAACAACTTAGTTGAGTTAACTGAAGGCTAGTGTCATGGATAGACAAGACACGTTTTTGTAAACATCAAAGACCCTCCATTGTCTTAATTGAGTCTTAACTTGCTAATTAATGATGCATGTCTTAAAAAATGCAAGTTAGATGAGTTAACCGAAGGCTAGTGTCATGGATAGACAAGACAAATGTTTTTGTAAACATCAAAGACCCGCTATTGTCTTAATTGATTCTTCACTGAAGCTAATTAATGATACATGTCTAAAAAATACAGCTTAATTGAGTTAACAGACGAGACATATTTTTGTAAACATCAAAGACCCACTATTGTCTTAATTGAGTCTTAACTGAAGCTAATTAATGATGTGTCTTAAAAAATACAACTTAGTTGAGTTAACTGTAGGCTAGTGTCCTGGATATACAAGACACATGGTTTTGTGAACATCAAAGACCCGCTATTGTCTTAATTGAGTCTTAATTGAAGATTAGAAACTTAAGTACGGGATTTTGAAGACGCCGAAAACATTTTCATCTGTAATTAACATACTCTGCTGAAACATCCGTGTCTTTGTAAACATCAAAGACAAGAAGAACCGTTCAAAGAACCGAGTTAGCGTAAAGTCAAAGAGCAAAAGGAAAATGCAATTAGACGACACACAAAGTCAGCAAGACTGTCAACGCGGGTCAACATTAGCGATGCTAGGCTAACCCGTTTAAACCAACTAGCTCCCCTCAGGGCCTAGCATCGGACCGAGCATCTTTTCAAGCGAGTCGTGTGGCGGACAATGCGGTCGATTGAACATTCTCAGCTGCTCTATTTCATAACAGACAAAGACGGGAATGACGGGGGCTTCTCCCGACCAATGGCGGGTAAATCTAGCTACAATCACATATTTGTGTCCTACATTTGACTCAGACGTTGATACACTTTTTGGCATGAATTGTAAATTTGTTGTTTAAAAAAAAAGATGACTGAATCCAGGGTACGGCTTATATGCGCACAAATTAGACTTGAAGCCATAACGCAAGAGAATATGGTCATTTATTTCAAAATAGAGAAAAGATAAACTGATAAAATGCTAAAAAAAATTGATTTAGACATCTATGAATGAAATTCATGAAAAAAATAACTATACTTTTTACTTGAATGATGAGTTTTTCTGTTTGTTTCATATGTACTGTTAACGGATGCACTTTTTTATATGTATCATATCTTGTGCTGACCCGGCCCATCTGGCAAATTTTTAAAGTCAATGCGGCCCCCACCCCCACCCCCACCCCCCCCACCTCCCCGGGCCAAAAAGTTTTCCCACCCCTGCCGTATAAGCCATTATTTTAAGTCAAACAGCTAAAAAAACACACAAACTAACAACAATGACATTTTTACATCAAAAAAAACGTAATCCAGTTCACACAGTTTGTTGTAAAACTGTAAAACTTTGTTTCCCTATACGAGGGGTGTCAAACTCCCTTTGGTTTGCAGGCCGAATCCAGCTTAATTTGAGATCAAGTGGGCCGGACCAGTAAACTCATTGCAAAATGACATAGAACTAACAATAAGCCCACTTTTTTTAGTCACTAATACTAATAATTAGTTCAAAGAATGAGTAAATTATCAAAATGTTTATTAAAAGAATTTTCCTTTCATATTATGAACAAGAGAATAACATAAGAACATAAATAAATGTCAACTCATGTTGTCTAAACATACTAAAACACCGTGACCCCTAGCGGATAATACAAGAACTACAAATTTTAAAGAAAATTCATATTTTTTTATACAATGTAACTTTCTTCCCTTGGCCGTACCAAACCAACAGACGGTCCGGATCCGGCCCGCGGGCCGCATGTTTGACACCCCTGCCCTATACCTCTTATGCTACCTTAAATCGCTATAATTTTAATAAAAGTCATATTTTAAGACATTTTTCCCATTTAAAACAAGTTTCACATTGAGTGAAAGGTCATCTGAGAACAGCAATCCAGGTTTGGTCATAGGAAAAATTAAATTTATAAATCATGATACTAGATCTTCCTAAAAAGACCCGAAACAGTCGATTTAACCGAATCGATAGCAATCCGTGTACGTAGGAGTCATCACAGCTTCAGCTTTCCATCCCGCCATTGTTTGGCTCACGGTCTTCTGACTGTAATTAAGAGTTAAGCGGTAGTCCATTGTTGCCTGGCTGTTCTTGGCCTAGAGCTAGCTACGCTAAATGTAGCTATGCCTTGCAGCATCCAATAACAAGACGGCTTTTTGTCTGTTTTTTTACATACGCGTATCCACCGGTTTGGGGGGGGGGCGGTTTTGGGGGGTCATGAGTTTTTATCCCGGTGGTGTTCTTAAAATAACCAACAAAGATTTACTCATTACTGCAATACGAGAGTGTGGAAAGGAGACAATTTGGGTTGTTGTACTTGCTTACCTAACAGAAGATTACTGCTTATTTTCAGAACTTGGAAAAACTGGTTGAAAATTCTGGTTTTTCCATCTGATATGCTAATCTAAAATTTGCTGCATTTAAATGAAGTGGATTGAAAATAAACCGGCTCACCTTTTTTTTTTGGTAGTTTACGGTCTGCGTCAAACCGTAGAAGTTTAAAACTCACTTTTTTTTTTTTAAACATTTTTTCCCTATACAAAATGTGTAATACGGTCGGGGTACACAATTTGAAATGGTCAAAAAATGTCTAAAATACCGGAAAAATTGACAGGTATGTATAACCTAGCTCGCTAGCTAGCTCAGGAGCTAAGTAGGTCCATACCTGTCAATTTATTAGTTTATTTTTTTGTATTTTAGACATTTTTGATACCTATTTAGCTCTCTGGCTAGCTAACTAGCTATATAGGATAAGCTGACAGGTATGTTAACCTACTTAGCTCCTTATATAGCGAACTATATCTCATTGCTAGATTTTATAGCTAGCTAGTGAGGGAGCTAAGTAGGTAACCTACTTAGCTCCCTCACTAGCTAGCTATAAAATACCTGTCCATTTATTTGTTTTTTTTTCCTGTATTTTAGACATTTTTTTGATACCTACTTAGCTCCCTAGCTAGCTACCTGGCTATATAAGATAAATTGTACCTACTTAGATAAAAAATGTCTAAAATACAGAAAATATGGAAATGTTGACAGGCATGTACTTATTTAGCGCACTATATAGCTAGCTATATCTCATTGCTAGATGATATAGCTAGCTATATCTCATTGCTAGATGATATAGCTAGCTATAGCTCATTGCTAGATGATATAGCTAGCTATATCTCATTGCTAGATGATATAGCTGGCTATATCTCATTGCTAGATGATATAGCTGGCTATATCTCATTGCTAGATGATATAGCTAGCTATATCTCATTGCTAGATGATATAGCTAACTAGCTCTGAAGCTAAGTAGGTACATACCTGTCAACTTTTTCGTTTTTTTTCTGTATTTTACATTTTTTGATCATTTCAAATTGTATTGCAACTTTTTTATGGGAAAAATGTTTTAAGTTGACTTTGTATATAAACTCCATGCTTGTGTCTATAACGCCCATCTGTGCCGAAGACGGAAAGGTTTTGCGCCGTTTGCCCGGAGTAAGACCGAACAGATCGGTCGACTTATGTGTGTCGGAACAAATGATCTGATGGCTGGATGAACTGTGTTTTAAAAGAAAATTAGGTTTTTGTTTCTATTGAAGGAATATTATAACTTTGGGGATGTTGACTTCTTCACAATCTGTAATTTCTTCTGGTTTTGCCATGTTCAGTTGGGTATAGGTCAGTGGATTAGTCACTAAGTCCTAGTGGTGGATGGATAAGGTTTTGAAACAAAATATATGTAATATATAAACAATGTCAAAAAAAACAAAAGCCGGGCCATTTTTGGATTTTTAGCAGAAACCAAAAACAAACATGTAAATCCATAAATAAATGTAATCTACAAATATAACGTGGAAAAATAATAGTAGACTGACTACATTAAAAAAATCTGTTGTACAGAATCCATTCATTTTATAATATAATTCAAGTACGCTAAAAAATTCAATGTAGTCAAAATAAATAGAAATTCATTTACTTTAATAAACAACAAATGAAAACAATTCAAAAAGGAAAATAGCAAAAAAATAAATGAAATTCTACCATCAAGTCTAACGAAAATAAAATTAATGTCATTTTTCTTGTAATTGTACTACCAACAACTTTTGATCCAAAACAGACGGCTCAATTAAAGATGCTGCACGCATGTTAATCAGTAATGGGAATAAGTACGAGAACTGGACACTCGCAGTCGTCATGGCGATACACCCGATCTTAGCCGGGCTATTTAACAGAGTTCAAAGGTCACATGGTGTCAATTTTGCTATAAAAAACACTGGAAAAAAACAAATTTCCTTTCGTTTGGTTGAATTTTTTTCAGTATCATGTCGTCGATTAGCATTTAACATGCCGGCCATAAATGTTGCTATGCGTAAATACAGAATTAAGAATGTGCGCTATGTAAAGAGAGCAAAGTGCGCTACAAAATGGAGGAAATAGCTAGCGGGTATGTTTGCAGATGCTACAAAAGCGTGGCTAATGGTTTCTTTGCGCTATTGTTGCATGTAGCGCATGCTTTCATTGGTTTTGGTTATTACTAGCTAGCACTAGAATTTTTTAAAAATCAGTTTTTAGTGGTATATGTTCATTATATTTCAATTGGAATGGATAATGGTAATTAATATCTGTTTTATAGCAGAGAGTGTCCTGATTAGTAATATAGGGAAGGATTTTGTGCTTAGCAGAAGTCGCTAATGATAGCATTGCTAATGCAAAACAATTGAGTACTACTCTTTTCTTCTTTGCGCAGTAAATAAAATCGAAACTTTTTTAAATTTTTCATTTTTTTTAACTGCTATTCCCCATGACATCACAATTTTTAAAAATTACTTTTAGAAAAGTGTTAGTATATTATGGAAATCATTTTCTTAGTCAGTTTTTTTTTGTTATTTTTAAGTGAATACAATTTTTTTCTCAGAAAAAAAACATTTTGTATATGACATTTGTATTGTTAAAAAGACATTGCCAGAAAAATCCATTTTAGAATCCACAAAACTTTAAAAACAAACCAAAAAAAACAAAAAAAGCCGGCAGCCACTCTTATGTTTTTCGTGTTTTACAGCATGTTTTACATGAAAAATTAGAGGGAACATTGACATGCACATGCTTATGGCAGGGAGGTTGTCTTTCTGCCCAGACCAACGAAAAATTAGAGGACCGAGGACTGCATCAGTCTTGCGCTTGCTTTTATTTCCCTACCATGCTAATTTTTTTCCTGATGAGCAGGTTTTATTGCACAATTTGACTGCGGACAGTCGTTTTTTATTTTGCATGCGCCGCAGGGTTTTGCATGTCTCTCGCTAATCATTAGATTGCCAGTTTTCCGAGCTTTTATCGCAAGGGTAGGGAACCTATGGCTCGGGAGCCATATGTGGCTTTTTTGATGGGTGTTTATGGCTTCAGGGAGCCATATGTGGCTCTTTTGATGGGTGTATATGGCTCCGGGAGCCATATGTGGCTCTTTTGATGGGTGTATATGGCTCCGGGAGCCATATGTGGCTCTTTTGATGGCTGTAGATGGCTCCGGGAGCCATATGTGGCTCTTTTGATGGGTGTATATGGCTTCAGGAGCCATATGTGGCTCTTTTGATGGGTGTATATGGCTTCAGGAGCCATATGTGACTCTTTTGATGGGTGTATATGGCTCGGGAGCCATATGTGGCTCTTTTGATGGGTGTATATGGCTTCAGGGGGCCATATGTGGGTCTTTTGATGGGTGTATTTGGCTCGGGAGCCATATGTGACTCTTTTGATGGGTGTATATGGCTTCAGGAGCCATATATGGCTCTTTTGATGGGTGTATATGGCTCGGGAGCCATATATGGCTCTTTTGATGGGTGTATATGGCTTCAGGAGCCATATGTGGCTCTTTTGATGGGTGTATATGGCTTCAGGAGCCATATGTGGCTCTTTTGATGGGTGTATATGGCTTCAGGAGCCATATGTGGCTCTTTTGATGGGTGTATATGGCTCGGGAGCCATATGTGGCTCTTTTGATGGGTGTATATGGCTTCAGGGGGGCATATGTGGCTCTTTTGATGGGTGTATTTGGCTCGGGGAGCCATATGTGGCTCTTTTGATGGGTGTATATGGCTTCAGGAGCCATATGTGGCTCTTTTGATGGGTGTATATGGCTCGGGAGCCATATGTGGCTCTTTTGATGGGTGTATATGGCTTCAGGAGCCATATGTGGCTCTTTTGATGGGTGTATATGGCTCGGGAGCCATATGTGGCTCTTTTGATGGGTGTATATGGCTTCAGGAGCCATATGTGGCTCTTTTGATGGGTGTATATGGCTTCAGGAGCCATATGTGGCTCTTTTGATGGGTATATATGGCTTCAGGAGCCATATGTGGCTCTTTTGATGGGTGTACATGGCTTCAGGAGCCATATGTGGCTCTTTTGATGGGTGTATATGGCTCGGGAGCCATATGTGGCTCTTTTGATGGGTGTATATGGCTCTCTGCAAACTTCTCATTGATACTCATTGATAAGCAACAGTGAAATATTGTTCTCCAAAGAATTTACTCTCAAAGTGGTGAAATTAATAATAAATGCTTACATTTTCATGTATTTTTACTTTTAAATTCTGAGTATGGCTCTCAAGGAATAATGTTTGAAAATAGGAATTGTTTATGGCTCTCTTCGTCAAAAAGGTTTCCGACCCCTGATCTATACTCTTTATTTTTCAATTTAATTTTCATTTACTTTCCCGGGCCACACAAAATCATGCGTCGGGCCACATATGGCCCCCGAGCCGCCGCTTTGACACCTGATCTAAGGTATACACCCCCACTCCCATGTAAGAAAATCCCGTTTTATAGCAACGCCGCACTCTTGAGGGAACGCCAACGACAGGATGACATAGTACCTTAATTCCGCCTCAGCGCAATTCATACAGCGGCTGATAAAAAAAAAACTCTGGGGCATCCCAGCTTGAGCCAATGGCATAAAACGGCCTGATGTATCTTTTATACTTCTTTGTTCGGACAGGCATCGGGGGTGATAAACCTACCGGCGAAGGGAGTTGCACGTGGGTATTTTTAAGTGAAAATAGTGTCAGGTCTAGGGTCTGGACCAATGTTACCTCTAAGCTGTGCGCAATTGTGCACTACTCTCGTCTTCTTTGCGCAGCAGCAATCATATGGCGTGCAGTAAATAAAATCCAAACTCTTGTTAAAAAAAAAATCAGTTTTATTTTTTACCATTTTTGTTGTTAAGAAGACATTGCCCCTTTTCCCCATGACATCAAATTTTTTTAAAATTATTTTTAGAAAAGTGTAAGTATATTATGGAAATCATTTTCTAAGTCAGTTTTTTTGTGTTATTTTTAAGTGAATACATTTTTTTCTTAGAAAATAAAGATTTTGTATATGACATTTGTATTGTTAAAAAGACATTGCCCCTTTTTCCCATGACATCACCAATTTTTTTAAATTATTTTTAGAAAAGTGTTAGTATATTTTGGAAATCATTTTCTAATTGTTAAGTGTTATTTTTAAGTGAATACATTTTTTTCTTAGAAAATAAAGGTTTTGTATTTCCAGAAAAATCAATTTCAGAGTCCACAAAACTTTAAAAACAAACCAAAAAATACATTTTTTTGTACGTTTTTTTAAATGATATGACTTTTTAAAGTTACCGTATTTTCACGACTATAAGGTGCACTGCATTATAAGGCGCACCGCATTATAAGGCGCACCCTCAATGAATGACATTTTCTTCCATATATAAGGTGCACTGTATTATAAGCACTGTCTATTTTGGAGAAAATGTAAGACTTTTAAGTGCGCCTTATAGTCGTGAAAATACGGTACTTTCACTTTCCAATGGAATATGATAAATTACTTAAACAAATTGCTTTTTTAAAGTAGGCTGCAGCAATGTTCCCTTTAAGCTGCGCGCAATTGCGCACTAATGTTGTCTTCTTTGCGCAGCAGCAATCATATAGCGCGCAGTAAATAAAATCCCAATTTTTTTTCACCCCTTTCCCCATGATGGCGCTGTTTACGCGGCAGCCAGTGGCAGTAGCTCTGTCCACTCTTATGTTTTTTGTGTTTTACATCATGTTTTACATGAAAAATTAGAAGGAACATTGACATGTACCTGCTTATGGCAGGTATTATACTGGTGTATACCCATAGTGAGCAATGATGGTGTTTCTCCCACTGGTACTCAGTGTCTTTCTGCCCAAACCAACCAAAAAATTAGAGGGAACATTGTTTTGGACTCAAAGCCAAACCTTTCGGAGTAGAACGGGCAGGGAATGAGTCAGCTGTCCCGCCGACTCGGCCGCGATGGAGACGCTCGGGTAATGAAAAATGGCTGGCGTGCGAATCAATGCGAGACCTTTGGAATGCTTGGCGGAGCCCAAGGACGCCGACGGCGCCGATCCCACGCCTTAAGGCTGAAAATGGAGGATGTGCTAGTTGCTGAGGAAAAAAAATACTGGAGTTACCTAGGTAATAATAGCACGTGTTCAAAAGATGAGTCATTGCGTTTGAACCAAGTAACGCCAAGGACACTTATTATTTAGACGCGTGGGGGAGATTTTCTTGATGGTGCCTGACATTAATGATTCATTTATTTGAGATTTTTTACTAAATAGACTTATAGTAAGTAGAAGAATATAGTGTATGTGGGCTAGTTTTGTTAGATATCTGTCACAGGTTGGTCGTTTAGAAGGGGATACAATTTTGTTCAGTAAGTTTTTGAGGATACTTGATACTTGGGTGCTAGCTAGATAGCTAGCTAGATCGCTTTTACATAACAAACCATACTTTTTTAAAAAAAAGACATACTAAAGTGTGGCGTACACAATTTGAAATTATTAAAAAAATGTTTAAGAAACAGAAAAAATGGATAAGCTGACAGGTATGTACCTAGCTAGCTAACTAGAGAGAGAGCTAAGTAGGTACACACCTGTAAACTTGTTTTTTTCCTGTATTTTAGACATTTTTGGGTCATTTAAAATTGTGTACGCTGTATTAAAACTTTTGTATTACAAATGAAAGGATTCTGTCCAACTGATTTTTTTTTCTAATGTAGTACCTACTTAGCTCGCTAGCTAGCTAGCTAGCTATATAGGATAAATCATCTCCCTAGCTAGCTAGCTGAATGAAAAAAAATGGTTAAGTTGTAGGTATGTACCTAACTAGCTAGCTATATAGGGACCTAAGTAGGTGTATACCTGTCAACTCATCCGTTTTTTCTGTATTTTAAACATTTTTTGATCATTTCAAATTGTGTATGCCGTATTACAACTTTTGTATGTTTAAAAAAAATATATCTTGTAAAATCGATCTTGTTTTAATATTTTCGGCTCTAATCAGGATTGTCACGGTCACTAGTAGCAAACGAAAATATCATTGTCTATTGCTATTGTTGTGTTTTGAGCATGTTTTGCAGTCACTTCCACCTTTTTAAACATATCATGTCAGCAAGCAATGTATCCAGACTGTTAAGCTGTCAGCGTTATACAGCGACATTTAAACAATCTTGAATTAAGTGCATACAAAACCTTGATAATTTTCAATGCAAAGGTTGAATCAGTGTACATTTTGTAGAAAAATCTCAAACAATAAATAGAAACCCTTTCTTTAAATATATATTTTTAATTGGGATTAAACCAGCTTTGACAAAAAAAACTACCTCAATCCTAGTGACAATGCATTCTTGCCCGGGCACCATATTTGTTTTTTAAAAGCTCTGCCTATTTGTTTATACGGTAAATCTTTAAAGTTGTTTTGACATTTTGGGCCTTGCCCTGCCTAGTCAGCATTTAACGGCAGTCAAACTGCTCACTCGTGGGATTCTAATGCAGGATGATTGGCAAAGAGGCCTTTGTGTCCGTGTCATCATCATCATCATCGTCGTCACACCCTTAAGAATTCTTAAGTGTTTCTGCCGATAAGCGTTTACGTAAACAAGACGCTTTTCCGCCCCTGTAAGACTCACAATAGTACATGTGGTTGCCAGATTGGGTCATTTCTCAAGTCGTTCAATAGATGCCTTTGCAGGGTGTGTCATGAGATGGACTGGAATTAACTCATTTTGTCCTAACTATTAATTTAATTGTCATTTGTTATCGTTGGATGCCACAAAAAAAGACAGTATTTTGACCTCGTACTTGATAGATGGCTAAATTTTATATCTAGATTATCGAGAAATATTTCTCCTTGGGTTTTTTTGTAGGGCTGTTGGGAAATATTTGTACGTCTGGAGGAGGAATTGTTGATAATAGACGCTGTAGATTTGTTTTTTTGGATGTTTGTTGATGTGCAAGGCGGGTTTGGTTGAGGAATTTTAAAATGGGATAATGTCAGATCTGGCAACCTTGGACAATTGCTTCCCCTTATTAATGATTGCAATTGCCCACATTAAGGGATAATAAATGAATAAATAAAAATATTCGCATAGTGCGCACTTGAAAGTGTAAAGATGGGCTATTTTAGATATAATATTTTGATTTTTTTTAATAAATTGATTAAAATAACTGGATTAAAATCCTTGAATATGCATTTTTTTTATAGATCTAAAACAATGTTTATTTTAGCTTTTTTTTAAAATATATTTTTAGATTTTACTAACTGATTTTTGAACTAAAAACACAGAAAAATGGATTAAAAAAAATTACAAATTATGATTTAAAAGGGAAAAAATCTGGAAATTCAATATACATCTATACTCTTAATTTTAATTTAATCCTAAAACAAACTCATGATTGACTTTCCTGGGCCACAAAAATGATGCAGTGGGCCAGATTTGGCCCCCGTGCCACCACTTTGACACATGTGGTCTACACACTTACACACTACAGTGAATACACGCTATGTTGCCAGGTATGCAATGTGAACATGTGTCTGAATCATTGTAATGTTTAGTCAGTACGGACGGTCCTTGTTTTTTTTTTTGGAAGGTCAATCACCCTGAGGGTAGGACAAAAACCAGAGCTAATGACAGTTGCTATGGCTACTGTGTAAACATTTAGTTGAGCAGTTAATTGCCTCTCTTCAGTCCCCATTAGAAGATGAGGAAGTCGTTAGCACTTGTTGGGATGTGCTGATTGGCACTGCTGGATCCGCATGAATGAAGACGTCTTCTTTTTTTCATTATAAAATGCATTCCTGACTTCTATTTTGAAAAGAAATGGACTGTTTAAAGGCTTCACAGAATTGAATGGATGCATAATTTGGTCAAGTAATGAAAATGTATTGAAATTATCGATATTACTACCATCTTTAGGAGTAAAGAACATTTAATCTGAAATGTTCTTGCAACAAAACCATCCAAAAAAGTCGATTTGATATGTACATAACATGAAATTATGCAATGACCCATTTCCTGAGCCGCTTATCGTCGTGGGGGTGCTGGAGCCCATCCCAGCCAACAGCTGAAATTGGTTGGGCGGCCAATCACAGGGCACATGGATACTGTGACCGGACGTTTGGTCGCCGGTCAAATGTACGTAGATATTAAACAGTACTTAGATATTACACAGTACTTAGATATTAAACACTACTTAGATATTAAACAGTACTTAGAAATTAAACAGTATTTAGATATTAATCTCTCTCTGAGATATTAAACCTCCTCTCATGAATATAATTTTGAGAGCTGGTTTTAACAGTAAACTCACCATTTGACTGGCGACCAAAAGGGACCAAACATCCGGCGACCAAACGTCCGGCGACCAAACGTCCGGCGACCAAACGTCTGGCGACCAAACGTCTGGCGACCAAACGTCTGGCGACCAAACGTCTGGCGACCAAACGTCTGGCGACCAAACGTCTGGCGACCAAACGTCTGGCGACCAAACGTCTGGCGACCAAACGTCTGGCGACCAAACGTCTGGCGACCAAACACCCGGAGACCAAACGTCCGATCACCCACGAATACTAGCAACCAGACTTGTCTTAAACCAGTTAGCTTAGCACGCATGTTTTTTGTGATGTGGTTGGAAACCGGAGTACCCGGAAAAAAAACCCACACAGTGCAGGAGCGAGCGTGCAAACTCTCAGGCATTCGCGGCGAGACGCCATACGCGACATCGGACGTGACTGTTTTTGCTAACGACGCAGACGGCATCCCGTAGCGCCAAGACTGAAACGACGGACGGGGAAATTGCCCCCTAGAGCTCCGGGAAAGCCATTGGCGTCATCCAGGTTTAACGCTCGACACCCCGGATCGCCCAGAAGCCACCACCCCCATAACCCAGCACCCCTCTTTGGTTGCGTTGCCATAGCAACTGCACTGAGAAAAGCTCTATCGCTTGTAACTGCCGTTAAAATAAGCAGCTCTGGCTTTGCATTGAGATTTCCATTTTTTAAGGATGATGGAATTTACATCACAGCTTTAAAATGTGCTATTCAAGAATATTAGCATATGTGTCTATATTAGTAAATAATTTTTAATCATAATTTTTTTGTCACCAAGCCCTTTTTTAATTTACCATGTCAACAAATTGATTCTCCTACCAAATCTAATTTAAAGGGACAATCAACACATAATTTAAATGTATTAAATGTGAAGAATATTATTTTAAATATATCTAATAACACAAAAAGTGACCATTTGAAGGACTATAGTAATAAGACATCCAATCCATTTGAACTCTTTTACTCAAACTGGATTCAGCAACTACATTTATTCATTTTCTGAACCTCTTTATCCTCACTAGGGGGGGTGCTGGAGCCTATCCCAACTGACTTTGGGCCAGAGGTATTGGGCCAACCTGAATTATTAGCCAGCCAATCACAGGGCAGGTGGAAATGGACACTCATTCACGTTCACAATCATACCTAGCAACAATTTAGAGTGCTAATTTAGCCTAGCATGCTAAGTAGAGACTGATGACATCACTTTTTTTGGTCTTCGGGTTCCCACCTGTCATCCACACACACACAAAAACAAGTTATTATTTAGTCTGAGTCATAGAATGTGTCATAGTCACAAAAGAGGAAAGAAAAAATACTTGAGGCAATCCTATTTTAAATTTTTCTTTTTTTTAATTGTGATTGGCAGGCCTGAGACGCAGCAGAAAGCCTCGGCGAGTGTCCCCCCTCCCCCGCCGCCCCCTCCGCCTCCCCCTGAGCCGGCGGGGCCCCCGGAGCCGGAGGAGGAGATCCTGGGCTCCGATGATGAGGAGCAGGAGGACCCAGCGGATTACTGTAAAGGTCAGGACTAAAAAAAACATTAAAAATACTACAGCTATAGCAAAAAACAATATAAATTATGACTTAAAAATACATATTTTTGTTGTTCTGTTCTACAATAAAGATAAAACAATTCCCTCATCTTACAGTATAAAAAGTAAAGAATTTTGACATACATCTTTATTTTTATAAATTTAAATAAATATAGCCACACAATATGAAATAAATAAAATAATCAACTTGGTCTGGAACTAGCCTTCATCTTGGAACAGCGCCCCCATTCTTCGCTGTGGTTGGTTGGTGTAATTACAATATTAAATGATGGAATTTTTATCGAGGACTAAAAAAACATTGAAAATACTGCAGCTATAGCAAAATACAATATGAAATATGACTTAAAATATTTTTTTTCTTGTTCTTTACTGCAATAAACTCCTTCCTCTTCCAGTATAAAAAGTAAATATTTTTTTTACATGCATCTTTATTTAAAAAAAAGAA
The DNA here is from genome assembly GCF_051989575.1 of Stigmatopora nigra. NCBI lineage: Eukaryota > Metazoa > Chordata > Actinopteri > Syngnathiformes > Syngnathidae > Stigmatopora > Stigmatopora nigra. The sequence continues at coordinate 1,762,320 of NW_027551604.1, forward strand.
ATAAATGCTGCCACACAATATGAAATAAATAAAATAATCAACTTGGTCTGTCTGGAACTAGCCTTCATCTCAGAACAGCGCCCCCGTTCTTCGTTGTGGTTGATTGGTGTAATTACAGTTTAACATAATGCAATTTTTATCAAATGTTTTTATTATCGTTGACAATAATTATTTCATGATAATTAAATCTAGATTTTTATTTTATTTGTCTCAGGAGGCTACCATCCGGTCAAGATCGGAGATTTGTTCAACGCCAGGTACCATGTGATAAGGAAGTTAGGATGGGGCCATTTTTCTACAGTATGGCTGTGCTGGGACATACAGTAAGTAAAACAGTATTTTTCACTCCTATAAAAACACCTTTTTTTGTAGTGCAACACGATCCAAGTGTCAGCTTTCAAACATTGACACCCAAGAGAATTTACTCAGTCGGTGTTAATTACAGCAACGCGAGTCCGTCCGGCCACTCGGCGTTAGCTTACATCAAGTCACCCATCCTTTTTTTATCAATAAATAACCATCGCTACGTAGATTTATTGTTTTAATGATCCGCGTCAGCACAAATTTAACAGTAAAATCTCCACAATAACAATTTATGAAAAATTGCTTTTAGTTTACGCACTGTTGGAAGTAATTTCAAAATGTTAAATGTAAAAAGAGGCCTGGAACAAAGGATTTTTTTCTTGATTTTGAAACATTTTTCTGCTTATTACACGTTATTTTTGCTAATTTCAATTTTTTTTAATAAAGAGGCCTGGAACAAAGGATTTTTTTGTTGATTTTGAAACATTTTTCTGCTTATTACACGTTATTTTTGCTAATTTCAATTTTTTTTAATAAAGAGGCCTGGAACAAAGGATTTTTGTTGATTTTGAAACATTTTTCTGCTTATTACACGTTATTTTTCCTAATTTCAATATTTTTTTTAATAAAGAGGCCTGGAACAAAGGATTTTTTGTTGATTTTGAAACATTTTTCTGCTTATTACAAGTTATTTTTCCTAATTTCAATATTTTTTTTAATAAAGAGGCCTGGAACAAAGGATTTTTTGTTGATTTAGAAACATTTTTCTGCTTATTACACGTTATTTTTGCTAATTTCAATATTTTTTTAATACTACTGGGTAAGTGAATGTTTGGTCATTAAAAAATTAAATATTATGATTTATTGTTGTGATTTTGCAATGATAAATATTATATTTTTTAAATTTAAGTGATCTTAAATTCATCTTGAATTACTGAAATGAAAACAATGCTTAAAAAATGATTTTCATGGCTTGAATGCAAACTAAAACTAACTCATTTGCATATTAAAAAAAATGTCATAACTTGAAACTTTCGTACTAAGAGGCATTCGTAAGTAGAGGTATGACTGTACACACACACTTCAAATTTTTTCTTAGTCGTTTTTGACTTCTCGCATACCATAATAGACGTCTAATTCATTTATTTCAATGCAAAAAGAGTGAAGAACTTTGTGGCCATGAAGGTGGTGAAGAGTGCCCAGCACTATACCGAGACGGCCTTGGATGAGATCAAACTGCTGCGATGCGTAAGTAGTGCGTGTTTGCTTCTCTTCTTCTTCTCCACTTCTGCCTCCATCTTTGTTTTTCCCCTTCAGGTGAGGGAGAGCGACCCCGCCGACCCCAACAAGGACATGGTAGTCCAGCTGATAGATGACTTCAAGATTTCGGGTGTCAACGGCATTCGTATCCTGCTCGCCGTTTCAAAATGTGTCCGTTTTGTACAGTGTTCCCTCGCTTATCGCTGTTAATGGGGACATTGACCATTTCTTTGATGCAATTACTAATTCTTATGGAATATTTGGTTTCCACGTCTTGTAAAATGATGTAATTTATCATTTAAACTTAATATCTTTAATTTTTTTTTCCTGAAAAAAATCCGCGAAGCTCTGAGTCCGCGATAGCTGAAGCGTGAAGTAGCGAGGGAACACTGTATTTGTATTGTGATCTTTAAATTATAGCACGATATGTGGAGTACTATATCTTTAAAATGACTTGTTTAAAGTGTTGGTTTAGCTATTGTTGCCAACAAGTTTTGGGTCACAGTCTGATAATATTTCACACATAACCATACCATAGCTGTCAACCAACTTATACGATTTTTCCGTATTTTATACATTTTTTTATCATTTCAGATTTTTAATTTTTTTTGTTTATACCGTCTCACAACTTTTTTTACAGGATTTTTTATTTTTTAATATGTTTTTTTTGTTGTAAAAGTGATCTCGTTTTACCCATTTAGACTCTAATCCGGATCGTATCGGTCACTGGCCAATCACCTTTTCAATATAGCGCATCAGCAAGCAATGTACCTAAACAGTCAAGCTGTCAGCATCCAAACAATCTTGAATTTAGTGCATACTAATTAGGCACTCTGTCGACTTAGGAGAAGAATTTCAACTTTTATTTCATTTATTTATTTAAATTTCCCGAATATGGGATGAAAATGTTCTCTAATATAAGTGCAAATGTTAGCATGGGTTAGCATTTTAATCTCGTCACGTATTCCACAGCTGCTCCACGCCGTCTTTATAATTAAAAAAAAAAAAGTTGACAGCTGTTATGTATATCTTTAACCTGATTGGTCCAGATGTGTGCATGGTCTTCGAAGTACTCGGTCACCACCTTCTCAAGTGGATCATCAAGTCCAACTACCAAGGCCTGCCGCTGCCCTGCGTCAAAAGCATCATCAAACAGGTGAGGAAAACAATATCAGGCAAAAAAACAACAACAAAAATAAACATTTATTGCAAAAGATGTTCTGGGCGGAGTTAAAAAATGTGACTTTGTGTACAGGTCTTACAGGGTCTGGACTACCTTCACACCAAATGTAAAATCATCCACACGGACATCAAACCCGAGAACATCCTCATGTGCGTGGACGACACTTTCGTCAGGCGCATGGCCATGGAAGCCACCGAGTGGCAGAAAGCCGGTGCGCCGCCCCCTTCTGGGTCGGCAGGTATGGCCTCAAATCATATGCTTTTTTTCTACTATCACTATTTCTATTATCGCCGGCTAGGAATGTATGTTTTTTATTGCTCTTTGGTGCCCCCTACAGCCGAGAAGTGCCATAGGTCCAATTTGTATGGTATGGCTTGTGGTAAAAACGGAATACAGTAATACCTTGATATACGAGTGCCCCGATATATGGGAAATTTGAGATAAGAGTAAAATTTTGAGCAAATATTTGTCTTGAGATATGAGACAGATTTTGATATATGAGCATAAAAATGGTCTCTCCCCGCAACTCCCTCGTGTAATGTGTCTAGGCCACATGTGTCAAAGTGGTGGCCTGGGGGCCAAATCTGGCCCGCCGCATCATTTTTTGCGGCCCGGAAAATTAAATCATGAGTCACGACTTTCTGTTTTAGGATCAAATTAAAATAGTAGTATGTAGATGTATATTAAATTTCCTGATTTTCCCCCTTTTAAATCAATTATTGTCATTTTTAATCAATTTTTTGTGTTTTTAGATCAAAAATCATTTTGTAAAATCTAAAAATATATTTAAAAAAAGCTAAAGTAAACATTGTTTTAGATCTATAAAAAACTGAATATTCAGGTCTTTTAATCCAGTTCTTTTAATCCATTTATTAAAAAAAAGAAAATCTAAATATTATATCTAAAATGGACAAGCACTGGGTAGTGTTTTTTCCTGTTAGTCAGTGCAAAAGGCGGGGCTTGTCCGCTAATACAAGAGGAGTATATATATAGTACTTCTTGTTGGCAAGTAGTTGTGCGTTATTATATTTGAAGGACATTTTTGTGCATCATTTTGGGAATATTTTAAAGGGAACACAAAAGCAAACAACCCCCGATAGATTACATCTGAAACTCAGGGTGGAGGCGGGGCTAATAAAGCCAAAAGAAATGTATCAAAATTTCAAACAAAATAAGAATTAAAGTTAGTGTAAGATTAGATTCAACTTATTTTTGAGTGTGTCTGCATCGTAATCCAAGTTCATTTATATTTATTTATGTTATGTTACGAGTGTGTTACCGGGTAAAAAAAAGGTATTACTGTATACATGGGTCCGCTTTTTTACATTTGGTGTTGTGTATAAAGCTAATCTCTGGTTTAGTTGTGTTTTGAAGTTGTCTGATGATTGTTTCTCCTTGTGTGTGTGTGTCAGTTAGCACAGCCCCGCAGATCAAACCGGTGAGTACAACCGATGTGAGTATGACGTGAGAGGACAACACACGAAAAGAAAAAAACCCGCTCGAGACGCGTATGTCTCTCCGCTTCTCCATTCGAACGGCCTTTTCTTCGCTTTTGCTCCAAAGGTGGGGAAGATCTCCAAAAACAAGAAGAAGAAGATGAAAAAGAAGCAGAAGCGACAAGCCGAGATGTTGGAGAAGAGGATGTTGGAAATCGAGGCCTTGGAGAGGGAGGCGGAGAAAAAAGACGGGAAGGCCAATGAGGAGGAGGGTGGCGAGGATGAGGAGGAGGAGGAAGAGGAGGAGGAAGAAGAAGAAGAGGAGGAGGATGGAGAGGAGGAGACAGGGAAGGAAGAGGTGGAGCCAGGGAAGGTGGAGTCAGAGACTCCACCCGCTCCGACTTCGGCACCTCCCGAAACGGCGCCGGTATCGACGTCAACGCCGCCAACGCCACCGCCGGGTCCCGCCATGGCCCCCGGAGAGAGCGATGAGGACGATGGGGAGGATGATGAAGAGGAGGGAGAAGGTGGTGAGAGGCCCACAAGGTTGACCAATCATACATGTGAGTGGAATGTGTTTTGGGAGTGATGTTGAGTTGGATTGCGATGGGTTAATATCTCTGATTTTGATGAGGGTTAACACAGTTGTGAGACATTTTCCCAAAAGACGAGAGATGAGATACCTGATTTGTTGATGTTTTAATAATAATAAAAATTATAATAATTATAATAATCATTATAATAATCACAATAATAATAATTATTATTATTATAATGACAGTCATAAAGATAATCACAATCATAATAATAATCACATTCATAAGAATAATCACAATCTTAATAACTATAATCACAATAATAATATTAATAAGCATAATCATAACAACCAAGCATAATCATAATAAGCATAATCATAATAATCATAGTAATAATCATCATAATGACAATCAATGATAATCATAATGACAATCATAATGACAATCATAATGACAATCATAATGACAATCATAATGACAATCATAATAATAATCATATTAGTAATATTAATAATAACAAAATAAAATAAAAAATGATTTCTGAATAAACTCACCTCAAAAAAGTAACTAGGTGAGGTTGGCTTTGAGAAGACAATCTTTAATTCTTATATTTAGTTCTTATTTTCTCAAATTTGCTGGAGGAAGAAAAAAAATTCCTAGCTAATCAGCACAAAATCCAAAAAATATAATTTTTCTAATGTTTGACTAAGTTTTCCAGTTGCATCATTCCAACCAAATTATCAAGTCAGTCCCATGAAAAATTTAACACAAATAATATAATATAGTGGACCTCTAGTAAGATAGGCTTCAAACCACCAATTGTGATGCTAACTAGTCATTGCTACATTTACTAAAAGTCACATGACTCATGCTCCCTAATCCAGTAGCCGGCTCATTGACTCCCCTCGCCATTTTTTTCAGGCGCCGCTCACGACGACGAGGCCGACAACGAGGATGCAAAAGACCCCCACGTCGTCAGTGAGGTTCAGGACGAAGACGTGGAGCAGAAGGAGGATGAGGAGCAGGAGAAGGAGGAGGCGGAGCAAGAGGACGACGAGGAGGAGGAGGAGCCAACGCCCGTAGCTGAAAAAGAAGCTCCCATCCCTCCCGGGAACGGAGATTGGACACCGACAGGAGAACCGGAAGGAGAGGAAAGGGAGGAACTGAAAGAGGAGGTGGTGAAGAAGGAGGAAGAAGAGGAGACGCCGAAGAGCGTCGACGGCGAGGATAAAGAAAATGAGCTTTGTGGGAAAGAGCTGGAAAAGACAGAAGAAGAGACGGAGGAGGCCGTGAAGGAGGAGGAAGAGGAGGATGATGAAGATGACACTACTACCGCTGACCTCCTCACCGACAAAGTCGAGTCGGCTAAAACTAACGGCCACGCCCTCCTAGCCCCAGAAGAGGGGGAGGAGCAAGAACCCTCGCCATCCACACCCGTGCCCACACCTACGCCCGAGCCCCTCCTCTGCCCCCTAGTGGAGTCGGAACTCAGCTACACCGACAGAGACCTCTCACTCAGCTCCGGCTACGAGATGTTCAACGGCGAAGTGGGCGAGCCGGGATTGGCCAATGGCGAGCGAGCAAGGCCACCCGCGCCGCTCTTTCCCGACTTGCCTTTGGATCCCGAGCCGGGGGGCCACGCCGGCGGGGGGACGGGCGACAGCGCGGCGGGGAGATCGCACGACGGACATGTTGTCGCCGATCGTAGTCGGACTGTGTCGTCTTCTAGCACGGGAGACGCACCAAAAGGTACGAACAATTATTCTCTGGAAAAAAACTTTACAACCTGGCAACCCAAAATGAAGATTTAAGCTAAATAATGCAACTCAAGCCTGAAAAGTGATTAAAATGTCATTTTTTTTTAAATTCTCAAAAGCCAAACTTTTTTTTTACCCATTTCCAGTACGAGCCCGAGCCGCGGACCTGCTAATCAACCCGTTGGACCCACGTAACGCCGATTCCATCCGGGTGAAAATCGCAGATCTTGGCAACGCCTGCTGGGTGGTAAGAACACACACAATGTCTCCTATTTATGGCAATAGACATCAATTACTGTATTTTCTCGCATATTAGCCGCGTCTGTGTATAAGCCGTACCCTTAAAATGGCCTTAAATTGTTTAATTTTACAATTTCTCTGAAGAAAAATTATCATCTTTCGTGCATGTCAAGTGTAATTTATGTGAATATAATCATTTTGTAAAATCTAAAAATATAGTTAAAAAAATCTAAAATAAACATTTTTAACTATATTTTTAGATTTTACAAAATGATTTTTGAACTAAAAACAGAAAAAATGGCTTAAAAATGACAATTATTGATTTAAAAGGGGGGAATCAGGAAATTTAATAAACATCTATACTCTTCATTTGAAATTTGATCCTAAAACAGAAAATCAGCACTTGTGATTTACTTTCTTGGGCCGCACAAAATCATCTGGCGGGCCAGTTTTGGCCCGCGTTCCGCCACTTTGACACCTGTGCTTTTATTATTTAATAAACTTTATTCGTTTCCATTAACGCCGTGTTTCCCCCCCTGCCTGGTGCCTGTAGTTGACCAGGACAGGTTCCAGCACCCCCCTGTCCTCACCCATGTTAAGATAAAGCAGTTCAGAAAATGAACAAATGTATGTGCCATTGTTTTGCAGCACAAGCACTTTACGGAAGACATCCAGACCAGACAGTACCGCTCCATCGAAGTGCTGATAGGAGCCGGCTACAGCACCCCCGCCGATATCTGGAGCACCGCCTGCATGGTAAATAAAGACAGCGAAGCGCTCCGTGCCGGGACCTGTTTAATCACCATCTTGCTTTTTTTGTGGTGGCAGGCCTTCGAGCTGGCCACGGGGGACTACCTGTTCGAGCCCCATTCGGGGGAGGACTATTCGCGGGATGAGGGTGAGGATCTAAAATATTTCCCATGTCATGTCAAAACTTTAAAAAAAAATTGATAGAGGGCAGCATAGTGCCAAAGTTAAGTTAAAATTATGGAAAGTTTTTTTTTAATTGATCTGGAGCTTTTAGGGATGAAAATTAGGTAATGGAGTCAAGTATGATTTAAAATTATTAATTCAAAAATATTGAATTCTCTGTATGGGAAATGGTGTTCCCGGATGATAATAACAAATAATAATAATATTCAAGAAATTTCTCAGTTTATATGCGCTCATATGATGGCACATGATTTGAAAACAAAAACAACTGAAAAAAACGGTACCCAGACATTTCGTCCCCGGACGGTTCGTCGCCAAACAGTTCGCCTAACCTGAACCACTATTAAAGAAGACAAAGGAAATTCACATTCTTTAGTTTTTTGTCTTTTTAATATTTTTTTTTATAAAATAATTTTATTTATTGCCTTTTATTTCCTAACAATCGTTCGCCAGTCCGGCCACAAACTGTCCGGCCACGAACTTTCTGGGGACGAACTGTGCGGGGACGAACTGTCCGGGGACGAACTGTCCGGGGACGAACTGTCCGGGGACGAACTGTCCGGGGACGAACTGTCCGGGGACGAACTGTCCGGGGACGAACTGTCCGGGGACGAACTGTCCGGGGACGAACTGTCCGGGGACGAAATGTCCGGCCACGAAAAAAAAACTACTAATTTCATGTTTTAAAAAAATTGTCAAATGAAAGAATTTTCATGCCTGCAAATTTGATTTATTTTTGTTTTTTTAACTGACTGACCCTAACCAAACTCCGCCTCCAACTTTGTTCTAACACATAACATGTTCAGTTAGCTGGAGGCGGAGCTTGGTTAGGGTCACTTCACAATTTCTCAGTATATATGCTCTCATTCTCTCATAACCAAAACAAAATAATGGACCAATAGGGGGCCCTGATAGCCATCCTGCGACGACCCCCTGACCAAAGCGGATTGGACGCCTACGGTCAAAACCACTCAGACAAAATGGCCACCTGACCCCCCCCCCCCCCCCCCCCAAACTCTCTTTCCCCTCTAGGAAATGGAATTCCACCCTCTGGACTCTTAACTAACAACTCTTTTCTCTCTTTCACTCCGTGTGACTCCTCCCCACCAATCATTTTCCGTCGGCCACACCCCGTGACAAACGCGTCCCACCCCACCCTTTCCCCCCCTCCCATCTCACCCACTTTTAGACCACATAGCCCACATCATAGAACTCCTGGGCTGTATCCCAAGGCACTTTGCACTCTCTGGAAAATATTCCCGAGAATTCTTCAACAGAAGAGGTAGCAATGGCCTCCTAAGATGGCCACCGACCGGTGGGCGGGGCTTAACGGACACGCGCGGACGTCCACCGGTGGGCGGAAGCGCGTGTCAGCATCGGCGCCCTAATCCACGCCCCTTTTTTTCATTTATTTTTTAAGTGAGTGTTGTTTTGCATGCTGTAATGGTGCCTGTTCCCTCTATGTGGCGGCGGCGGTGGGCGGCGCAGACCACATCGCTCTGATCTCGGAGCTGCTGGGGAAGGTCCCGCGCAAAGTGTACGCCGCCGGGAGGTACAGCCGAGAGTTTTTCTCCAAGAAAGGTAAACGGACGCACGCCTGCGCTCGATGGAAAGAGCCAGACGTGGCGACCGTGGCGCCCGCGGGGACGCCATCGCAAACAGAAATGGGATTATTATATCTATAATGAGATGGGGGAGGGGGTTTTTGATTGGCTATACTGATTCTGTATCTGGCAAAAAGGATCAGCTAAAAAAAAATTAAGAAAAATTAAAAAAATTAAAAAAAATGATGAAATGATGGAAAAAAAGTCATCAGTTCATGCCAATATATCAAATCCAGTGTGCAATAATTAGTGTTTTGCTGTCAATTTTCAGTTTGGACTTAAAAAATAGTATGAGCTTGATATTTTGGCTTGTAAATTCCAAATTTGATCATCGTATGTTTAGTTTTACATGAAAATTTAGTCCAATCATATTTGGGATTTATTGCTCTCTATTTTTAATGTATTTAATTGGGATTTTGTTTTTTTGGAGGCAAAAACTCCCCGCCGTTACGTGGGTATGCTTGCTGATTGTTCAAGTCAAATTTACTCCTGCATGATTGTGGATGGTATTGTGAATAAGCCCCACCCCCTTAAAAAAATGGAAATTAAATTGTGTTCTCTTACTGGTTGGGCAAGTATAGTAGTGCTTTGTAGTAGTATGGATTTATTTGAGCTATTTTAGGGTTTTACTAATAAGTTTGGAGTATTTTTGAAGTATTTTGTCATTGTATGGATGCTACAGTATAAAACATGTAGAGCATTTTATTTTGCGTTTGTTAAAAGTAAGAGAACATGATTTATTTTCCTAAAAAGCATTTTTTGTTTGTTTTTAGGGTCACACTGAAAAGAAGTATCATGGCAATTCATTTTAGTTTACAATTCAAATTTGGGAGGAGAATCAAATCGCAATTTTTAAAGACTATTTTCAGAAAAGTGTTAGTATATTTTGGGAAATCATTTTCTTAGTCCGTTTTGTTGTTATTTTTAGGTGAATACAACATTTTTTCTTAGAAAATAAACCTTTATCAATATACTGTATAATACATTGTATTGTTACAAAAATCAATTACAAAATCCACAAAAACTTTAAAAACCAACCAAAAAAATCCATAAAAACTTTAAAAAATCCACAAAAACTTTAAAAACCAACCAAAAAAATCAACAAAAACTTTAAAAAACAATCCAAAAAAATCTACAAAATCTTAAAAAACAAACCAAAAAAATCCACAAAATCTTTAAAAACAAACCAAAAAATCCACAAAATCTTTAAAAACGAACCCAAAAAATCCAATTTCTAAATCCCCAAAAACTTCAAACACCAACCCCAAAAAATCCAATTTCTAAATCCACAAAAACTTTTAAAAAAAACCCAAAAAATCCAATTTCTAAATCCCCAAAAACTTAAAACAAACCAAAAAAACCAAATTATTTTTTTTTGTACATTTTAAATGACATGACTTTTAAAATGTAATTTCACTTTCCAATTGACTATGGTGAACTACTAGAACAAATTTTAAAGGTACACTTTTCAGTGCGACTAACCTTTCCACCACCACCCATTTCCCAACCACCATCAACCTCCCACTAACGACACATTTCACGTCAACAGGCGAACTTCGGCACATCACCAAGCTGAAACCATGGTCCCTTTTCGACGTCCTAGTGGAAAAGTACGGCTGGGCTCACGAGGACGCCGCCCAGTTCACCCACTTTTTGCTCCCCATGCTAGAGATGGTCCCCGAAAAAAGAGCCTCTGCGGGCGAATGCCTCAACCACGCCTGGCTTAACTCGTAGCCACGCCCACATACACACACACACACCTATTACACCCCCCCTCCCATCCAAAACTAACCCCGCCCCCTCAAAAAAAGGTGATTATACAACAGCAAAACCCTCCACTACATCCTTAACGGAATGTAAAGACAATGGATGAAAAAAAAATGGCCGCCTCACCAAAAAAGGACCCCAAAATGGCATCATGGGAGAGAATTTAGAGGAAACAGGAATTTACTGCCCAGAGCTGCTCCTGCCATGACCTTTTGAACCCTAGCGGACGCTTTTGACAAGGCGCTGTTGCAATGGGCCGCCCATCCTCCAGGGGGCGCTGTCGCAAAACGTAAAAGGACCAGTTTTTGAGACAAAAAAAGTGCAGAGGATGGAGGAAGGATTTTTGACATTGTTTTGACCCCTGAAGACCCCCATTTTAAGGCTTCCCCTCCCCCTCTACACCCCCCAATGTCAAAAAAATGGACGTTCTTGGCAAAGGTTGTCTTTCAGGAATTTGAACATTGTACAAAAAAATAAGGAAGACGCAGGAAAACACGCACACACACAAAATGAGGCTGTGACCCCGCCCCCAGGACCCCCAAAATTTCCTACGACCCCCCCCCCCCCCTCCCCCTTTCCCCTTTTGATCATTTATCACAACTAGCCCGGTTGCCTATTTTTTGCAATAAAAAAAAAGTATAAGTAAATGGTGAGATATTTTTCAAAAAAAAATATTTAATTCATCTAAAAAACAAAAACTAGAACAAAAAATATCTAAAAAACAAGAATTCCGCTTCTCTCTGGTTGTCGTAACCGTGACAAAATCTTATAATGAGGTGATTGTGTTTGTCTATTAGAGATTTTTTGCTGTTAATTAATATAAATATGATTATTATTCCATTTTTTTTCCATACACAGATCTTGTCTCATCTAGCGGACCAGTTGGGATCTTTATGATAGTTTAATACACCCCCAAAAAAGTTTTTTTTGCAATAAGAGGGTTTGCGACATTTGATTTTTTGATGGCACCCGAACGTCTTCATTTGATTGGCTCTTTCTCGGCCATGCTGACTGTTCTTCCTGATGACAAAAAGTGCGTCTCTTGTCTGTTTTTCATCGACCGATTTAATAAAATGCTAAATAAATGGACTTTGCGCCATTAATATTGTCTTTAAAACAGAAAAAGGTCCTTTATGACTTATTTTGTTGTACCATTAATCCTTTATTAACTCATTTTTGCATTGGGTTTTGATTGAAAGAGGCGGAGTTTAATGGATTTGAGTCATTACATATGTAAATATCTAAGACTATAGCCAAAGGCTAATTTGCATATTTAGTTCTTCGTACAAATTGATGTTAAAAACATTTGTTGATTTTATGGGCTTGTTTTTTTGCCAAAAAGTCATTTTCCCTATAAAAATATATTTTTTGTCCTATCCAAAAAGTTCCAAAATAGGAATTAACTGTGATTATGGGTCATTACATAGGTAAATATCTAAGACTATAGTTAGAGTAATTTGCATATTTAGTTCCTTGTGCAAATTGATGTTAAAAACATTTGTTTATTTTATGGGCTTGTTTGTTTTGCCAAAAATAGTCATTTGCCCTTTAAAAACATTTTTTTGTCCTATTGTCCAAAAAGTTCCGAAATAGGAACTAACTGCGATTATGGGTCATTACATATGTAAATATCTAAGATTCTATAGCCAAAGCATTGACTTTATCGCAGTTGGTTCAGATTTTGGAACTTTTTGGGTAGGAAAAAATATCTTTTTATAGGGAAAATGACTTATTTTTGCCAAAAAATCATTTTCCTTATTAAAAAAGGCAAATAAGTAGAACAAAAATATCTTTTTGTAGGGAAAATTACATTTTTTTGCCATAAAGAAGTCATTCTCCCTATAAAAAGATATTTTTGTCCTACTTATTTGCCTTTTTTAATAGGGAAAATGACTACTTTTGCCAAAAATAGTCATTTTCCCTATTAAAAAGGGCAAATAAGTAGGACAAAAATATCTTTTTATTTGGAAAATAACTATTTTTGGCAAAAAAAAAGTCATTTTCCCTATAAAAAATATTTTTGTCCTACCAAAACAGTTCCAAAATAGCAACTAACTGTGCTAAAAGCCAATGTCTGACTCTCAGATTGCTACATTTTATTAGCTAAAAGGGTGCTAGCATTGAAAAAAAATGTCTACCAACAGTATTCACTCTTCATTTTATTGATTTAAATTTCTTTACCCACCGTTATACATTGCAAAAAAATGGAGATTCTCTCCTACATGATACAAATTGTTGTCTTTCCCTTTAAATCAAGCTTAAAAATTAAAAAAACAAAATTAAGGAAATGCTAGCTTATCCCACCACAACATGGAAACAAAATCTCTTCTCTTGTTACACTTGATTTTTCTTGAGGTATCCCTTAAGTCCACATTATATGAGCGAAGTACAGTTTTTGAGCAGAAGCGGTTTGGCTAGCTCCAAAATGTCCAAATTGGGGTCCAAAGAGCGTCCCAGTCCTTCCAGTACCATGATGGCCAGTACGATGGATGCAAAGTTACTCTCCAGTTTTACCTACAGTAAGCAAAATAACCCAAAAATAAGTTCAAATCTTGCCTCACTATGCTTGTCAATATATTAATATTCTCTACCTTGTGTTTGATAAGCAGGCCAAAGACTCTGGAGAGCAAGTCGGCGACTTGGATCTGTAAAATTGAATGATTTTACAGACAAAAAAAACTAAGAAATAAGGGAATGGCATACCTTTCCAAGGGAGAGGGTGCCGGTGAGGGCTACGTCTACTAGCTGGGCCATTTCCTTCTTGAAACGTGGAACGTCTTGGCACTCGTTAGCCCGGGCGTGATGCAAAATGAGCTCCGCTACTCGCTCACCCTGATAAGACAAAAAATATATATATTTTTTATTTAGAAATGGATTAAAAGAACTGGATTAAAAGCCCTGAATATTCAGTTTTTTATAGATCTAAAACAATGTTTATTTTAGCTATTTTAATATATTTTTTTAGATTTTACAAAAAGATTTTTGAACTAAAACAGAAAAAAATGATTAAAAAAATGACAATAATTGATTTGAAAGGGGACAATCAGGAAATGTAATATACATTTTTTTTCATAAATGGATTAAAAGAACTGGTCCGTTTTTTATAGATCTAAAACAATGTTTATTTTAGCTATTTTAATATATATTTTTTAGATTTTACAAAATGATTTTTGAACTAAAACAGAAAAAATGGATTAAAAAATACTATTATTGATTTAAAAGGGGGGAATCAGGAAATGTAATATACATTTTTTTACATAAATGGATTAAAAGAACTGGATTAAAATTCCTAAATATTCATTTTTATAGATCTAAAACAATGTTTATTTTAGGTTTTTTTAAATGTATTTTTACAAAATGATTTTTGAACTAAAAAAACAAAAAAATATTTAAAAAACGACTATTATTGATTTAAAAGGGGGAAAATCAGGAAATTTAATCTATACTTTTCATTTTAATTTGATCCTAAAACAGAAAGTCAGCACTCATTATTGACTTTCCCGGGCCACACAAAGTGATTCGGTGGACCAGATTTGGCCCCCCGCGCCACCACTTTGACACCTGTGCTATAGTCATAGTTCTACTTACAAAATTTGTAAGTAGAGGCAAAATGAACATTGAATTCACATCATTTGTCCCTCAGTCTTTAATAATACCGATGATAACCCTTTCCCAGATCTATGGCGGCGTCTCGGCTCACCTGACGCCGCACCACGGCGGCGAAGACGGCCTTGAAGTTTTCCAGGTCGTGACCGCTGAGCTGCGCCACGATGCCGGCGTCCAGCAGTACCAGCTGGTAAGGTCGCGTCTCGGGCCTGACGCTCACCACCACCGTGTCCCACAGGTCGGTCAGGGTGGTCTTCCCATGCTCCGACCCGGGCAGGTCACATGAGCTCGCAGGGGTGCCGCAATGCCGCACGAGGATGTTGCCGGGATGAAGGTCGGCGTGGACAAAGTTATCCACAAAAACCTGTGAGAGAAGAATAAGGACGCATGCTAAAATAGTTGCATTAACGTCAACTTGATTTCAGGTGGGTCAGATCATTTTAGATATAATATTTAGATATTTTTTTGTATAAATGGATTAAAAGAAGTGGATTAAAAGCCCTTAATATTCATTTTTTATATATATCTAAAACAATGTTTATTTTAGCTTTTTTCAAATATATTTTTAGATTTTACAAAATGATTTTTGAACTAAAAACACAGAAAAAATGATTAAAAAATGACAATTATTGATTTAAAAGGGGGAAATCAGAAAATGTAATGTACATATATACTCTCCATTTGATTTTGATCTTAAAACAGAAAGTCAACACTCATGATTTACTTTCCCGGGCCGCACAAAATGATGTGGCGGGCCAGATTTGGCCCCCGGGCCGCCACTTTGACACCGGTGCCTTATAGCTAACATTAACAGCACAATGGCATTGACGAGCTGGCAAAGTTAGCTACAATTTCATTGACGAGCTGGCAAAGTTAGCTACAATTTCATTGACGAGCTAGCAAAGTTAGCCACAAATAGCATTTTCTATTTGAACTAATATCTTTTTTTGGGTGAAAAAACTCACCATTTTTAGCAAGGCTTCCACTCCCATTCTGGCAATCTTCTCCTTCACCTGAGGAGGGGTTTCTGGTCCGAGGTAGTTTGAGATGGGCTCGCTCTCCTAGACAAATTTGCCTGATTTGTGAGTAATTTGGCGACAAAAAACAAACAAAAACCAACAGTATACTCACTTCAAATGTTTCCACCAGAATCGTCCTGGTGACAAATGGCCGTAACGGCGTGGGAAACTTCACATAGTCGATGTTGCGGAAATTCTCCCGAAATCGCTCGATATTTTTGGCCTCGAAACGAAGGTCAATCTGAAACAAATTGACAATGTCCAATCATCTGCTGCGATCAACAAAATAATTCGACTCAATGACCAAATCTTGGCTGCTGTTGATGGCCTACAATGCTGTTTATCACCGCCAGGGGGCCCCAACGTTTAGACTAAGCCGTTCAATGTGTTGAACTTACCTGTTTGGTCATGAGTTTTTCAAATTCGGCCACAATTTCTGGCAGGCTAATCCACTTGAGTCCAGGAAACCTGTGTAGAAGGAAACTGGCGGTCTTCATGAGCAGCAGGTCCATCTCCACTTGTCGTCTCAGGCCCGGATGAAGCACCTTAAGTGGATTAAATGCATGATGAATATGATAATCGTTCATTCAGGTATGTCAGGCTTTGGCTACTATAGCAGTCTTTGTGAAGGGAACTACACAGTCACCTCTAGAGCCAGCTCTTCTTGATTTGTTGGATTTTTTTAGACAAATTATTGCTTTGTGATGGAACATTTTGTAAAAGCATTTATTTCTAAAGCTAAAACTAGACTTTGAGAAGTTTTCTATGAGATCCAATATATTTCTAGAGCATGTGTGTCAAAGTGGCGGCCCGGGGGCCAAATCTGGCCCGCCGGATCATTTTGTGTGGCCCGGGAAAGGAAATGATGAGTGCCGACTTTCTGTTTTAGGATCAAATTAGAATGAAGAGTATAGATGTATGTTAAATTTCCTGATTTTCCCACTTTTAAATCAATAATTGTCATTTTTTAATGATTTTTTTCATTTTTTAGTTCAATAATAATTTTGTAAAATCAAAAAATATAAATAAAAAAGCTAAAGTAAACATTGTTTTAGATCTAGAAAAAAAATGAATATTCAGGACTTTTAATTCATTTCTTAAAAATTAAAAAGATCAAAATATTATATCTAAAATGATTGGTACTCGGACGTTTGGTCAACAGTCATTTGGTCCCTTTTAGTTTCTGGTCAAATGGTGACTGAGAGTTTAATATTGAAACCAGCTCTCAAAATTATATTCATGAGAGACAGTTTAATATCTAAGAGAGAGAGTTTAATATCTAAGTACTGTTTAATATCCAAGTACTGTTTAATATCTAAGTATTGTTTAAATATCTAAGTACTGTTTAATATCCAAGCACTGTTTAATATCCAAGTACTGTTTAATATCCAAGTACTGTTTAATATCCAAGTACTGTTTAATATCCAAGTACTGTTTAATATCCAAGTACTGTTTAATATCCAAGTACTGTTTAATATCCAAGTACTGTTTAATATCCAAGTACTGTTTAATATCCAAGTACTGTTTAATATCCAAGTACTGTTTAACATCCAAGTACTGTTTAACATCCAAGTACTGTTTAATATCCAAGTACTGTTTAATATCCAAGTACTGTTTAATATCCAAGTACTGTTTAATATCCAAGTACTGTTTAATATCCAAGTACTGTTTAAATATCTCTAAAGCTAACTGTCCCACCTTGATAGCCACAGGTATCCTATGCTCTCCAACCACGTTGTTCTCCTCCATCTTCTCATCTTCCTTAAGTCCTCCTTTCCAGAAATCCCTGACAGACCTGACCACTCCACTCAGACCAGGAATCTCCCACGCTTCCAACAAATCCTCCTTATCCATCTCCTCCAGCAACGTCTGGAAATCCGGATCCTCCACTTGATCCTTATTGGCCCATCCACGATAAACCTGGGCCACACAACCCGATCCCACCGGTTCTTTGCTCTCAAAAACCAAAACCTTCTTCCAACCTTCTCCAAAAGCCCTTTTAAGACACATCTTGGTGTGAGCCCACGAATGAGGACGCACATTAACGTGAAGTCTGGAGAACTGGTCGCAGAACTCTTGAGGGAAAACATCCCGTCTTGTACTGGCCCATTGACCCAGTTTAATGAAAGCCGGACCAGAACTTTCCGTCACCCATAGCAAGGCATTCAACCAGTATGAGGCCAATCGATTGGAAACCAGAACCATGGGATAGAGAACCAGAAAAGGGGAGAATTTCAGGAATAGAACTAGCGCACGGATGCCTAAACGGATTAGGAAGACCAGTTTGTGGACTTGGATCTTGGCAAGAGACTTTTTGTTGTGGATTTGGACTGGTATTGAAGCTTGTTGGCATTTTGCTGGTGATGCTTTTGCTGTGGCCCAGTATAGGAATGCGATTTTGGGTATATTCCTCAGAACGAGTCCTCTTTTGACCAGACATGATTTGGAATTCTGGTTTAATCTGGTTTGACTAAAAAGTCTGACTCTGTGGAAAGTGGATCTTAGGTTGAGAAGAAGCGATCTGGCTTCTAACATAGCAACCGCCATTTTATCGGCTAATGTTTAGCATTGCAGGGCGAAATTGTTATAGTATTTACAATTTTTTTAAGATTAACTGACATTATATGAAAAATGAATATAAAAAAATAGCCATAACGCAGTCATCCGATGTTTACAACAATTAAGAAATTACTTTTGGCTAATGTCGATATAAAAACAACGTAATAGCGAGATTTAAAGTGTTACTTAATGTTAATCTTGTTGATGATTTGTGGCCATCGGCGACACCAAAACAAGCCATTGATAATACGAACGAATGACAACAACAACTGCATTTCCGGGTTTGACGTCATATCCAGATCACGTGATGTGTTCTTAAAGGAATAACGCTAAACATGCCATGCGACCAACGCTATTTTCCACGTTGTTTTTGTAGTATTCCTTATCGTACATGTTAGTATTGTTATTTAAAAAGCAATATGTACATATCGTGATCTATTTAAAACTAAACATGCATTTAAAAGGAAAATGTACGGTTAGATGCCACAATGTGTCGTTAGATGCCACAAGTTTGCAAAACGCATGACGTCATGGAACATTCACAAACTTTTACCTTGAAGGTAGGTCAATTTACACCTATATTTGTATTACAGAAGTCTTTATTCACCGTAAATTACTTTAATTAAAACTGTAATGTCGTTTAATAACCAACAGATAGCGACAAACTACTCATATTGTTCTTCCTATTTACCACATGGTAAACACGACCCAGCCAAAAAGCTAAAAAAAAACCGTTTTAGTAAATATTAACTAATACTTTTACCAATAACATCTTTCCAATGTATGCATTGTATGTTAATTTAAAGATTTGTATATGTTATGGAATGCCAACCACAAATATTTGAAACATTTTGTCCTGAAAACCTTACAAATGAAACATTTTGTCCCATATTTTTGAGATTCTATCCCTAAATAGCTACAAACGTTCATTAAGAGATGAAAATTATGCTAATGATGCTAATGCTGCTATCCAAATCTGCATTAATCTTCCACCAAAGTAAATTATCTGTCCTTAACAACAGTTTTTTGTTGTAAAACTTGATAGAGGCAAATAAAAATGGAGGCTAAGCACATAACCGCGGTGGTCCAAATGTGTTTTTAAAAGGACAATTATGCTTCAAACGAGTGTAGGTGTATATTGGTCATAAAATAACAGTTCCTTTGTAGTTCCATATGTTCTTGGGATAAGGCTACTTCCTGAAAAGGAGCCTCCTTTTTCCTGAACAGGATTCACTTTAGTGTATCAAAGCCATGTTGGGATGGCAGCGGAATGCTTTTTCTGGGTCATTAAGGACAGGAAATGAAGAGGCCGAGTGCAAATGTTGATTCTATTGTTTGTCTCTTGCTTGTAGACCACGAGACGGGTCGGAAACATGGTCGGAACCCGGTCACGGTTCGTTCCCCTGGACGGCGCACTCCTGGAATCCCAGCTGTAGACATCTGCCCGGCAACACCATAAGGTGGGATAAATGCCAAACAGATGTTGTTCCCACCAACCCCGCCCTCCCCTCTGTTAACCTTACACTCCCAATGTTCCCAGTATACAGCCATTGATTGACAGTTAAGTTTTTTGGCGTTTCAAATGTGGGTTCAGATTTTTTGGCTCAGGGTTTAGCGGGATGAGACAATGAAATTTTTTTCCGACAGGGTGAAAAGGCTTGGTGACATGTGACCTAGTTGCATGTGCCAAAAAAGTCACGAGTGCAGCATACAAGGTATTTATTATCATGGTCATACAGATCTAGGAATTGTAATGCTGATGTGTCAGTCAGGTAGATATCTGTTTTTTATTCACAAAAACATCCTAATTTAAGTTTGAGGGTGGTTGAGTGTTAAGACCTACCGTATGCATGCATGAACATTTGTGTGTATATATATGTATATATATATGTGCTTATATATAGATGTATGTGCATGTATGTATATGTGTATGTACACGTACGTGTGTATATATACGTATATGTATATATGTAGATATGTATGTATGTATATGTATGTATATATATTTATGTGTGTGTATGTATGTATATATATATGTCTTTGTGTTTGTGTATATGTATGTATATCTGTATGTGTATGTGTGTATATATGTGTGTATATGTATATATGTAGATATATTTGTATGTATATATGTATATATTTGTATGTGTATATGTATATATTTGTATGTGTATATGTATATATGTATATATTTGTATGTGTATATGTGTATATGTATATATGTAGATATATATGTATGTATATATTTGTATGTGTATATGTGTATATGTATATATGTAGATATATATGTTTGTATATGTATGTATATGTATGTATATGTATGTGTATGTGTATGTATGTGTATGTATGTGTATGTATGTGTATGTATGTGTATGTATGTGTATGTATGTATATGTATGTGTATGTGTGTATGTATATATGTGTATCTGTATGTGTATGTATATATATATATATATTTATATGTGTATATGTATTTGTGTATGTGTATATATATATATGTGTATATGTGCAGTGTTCTCGTTACCTCTGCGTCCTGCGTCTGATACGCACAGCTTTTCTTCCAGACGCACAATTTCAAGTAATGTGCTTTTTTCGGACGCAAAGAAATTTTTATCAAAAAAAAAAAAAAAACACATATATCCGATAGCAAACCAATTTATTCCACATAATCTTTGCGAAATAATTCTCGCGAGACTAGCAGACACTAGCAGACGAAGGAGAGAAAGCGATAGCAAGAGTTTCGTAATAGTGTAAGAAAGATAAAAAATGTTTCAGAAAAAGCAAAACAGTCTGGATAGTTATTTCGCAGTTAAAAAATACAACTAGTAAGAAAAGAACTGCAGAAGATTCGATCGATGATCATGAAGCAAAACGGGGGAAGCAAGGAAAAATACGCACATTTCAAAAGACTTTTGGCTGCAAAGAGAGGAGGATCTACGAGCTGAAAGACTAGTACAATGATAAATAAACCCTAACCCTAAACCATATAATAAATAAATTAAATCTGAATGTTTATATATCGTTGCTTATGTTTTATTTGCATCCGTAGTATGTCGGGACTCGTGACAAGTTTCCTGGGACGCACAGTTTTCAGACAAGCGAATCCCTGGGACTCGCAGTGTGCCAATTGTAAAATTATCACTGTATGTGTATATGTATTTGTGTATGTGTCCAGAAATGAAGAGAGAAGCTGCTTTGGCTAATTTAGCACTCTTTTTAAAGGAAACTACACAGTCACCTCTAGAACCGGTTACACACTTTACAATATATATGGCAAAAATTGCCTTAAAAAAGTGACCTTTAAAGTTGTCCAAGTATCGCTACACTTTTTTATGATCCATAGAATAAATTCTGACTTGATGAACATAATTGTGGCTACTTTACTTCATAACACAGTGTTTATTTTGTTTATTTTTTTGTTTCTCCTACACTTCACAAGCACTTGCCACGGTTGTCCACAAGTTCAAATAAATAAGACAAACATTCTGCCTAGAGGAAATAGTCTTAATTGTCTCCCAAAGGAGGAAGTTATTTATGAGTTTAGTTGACCCTCTTCCTGATCTCATTCCTGTTTTTTTTCTTTTTTTTTGTGGAAGGGGACACTCTGGTTTCCATGACAACCTGTGCTGTCCAATCCCCATGTCCAGCTGCAGATTAGTTCAACAGTGGGGGTTTTTTACTTTGGTAGGAGGAGCTAAAGGGGGGTGCTGATGGAAAATAGAGCGAGAGGAGAGAGAGAGAGACGGGGAGGGGGGAATGTAGTACTCAGAAAACTTTGTGAAGGAGAAAAAGTAGAAGGAAGAGAAACAAGAGTGGAAGGAAAATGAAAAAAATGTCAACTTTTGATGCGATTTTCGGTTCCAAGGACTGATATTCTGTTTTTTTTTTCTTCAAATGCTGACGGGATAGGCTTGGGAATGGTCGCCGAGAGACGATGGACGCATTGGGCGCTGAGCGGAGAGCCATGCAAGACTTGGACGCCGCTTTTTGCCGGCTCTGTTTGAGCAAAATGAAGGACGACTGGGAGACGGTTTTATCGGGGCTCGGCTGGCTTGGAACGGTAAGGAATGTTTAGTTTTTTGATAGTTTTTTTATGTCTTTTGTGGGCTTAGTTGGAGGGATGGATGGAAATTGGATCCAGGTGGGATGGGTATGGAGGTTATTTTCTGTTTTTATTTTGTGTGTTTAGTGCAAGGGTGGCAGATTTTAAGTGCAATTTGATTTCAGGTGGGCCGGAGTATTTTAGATGGAATATTTAGATAAACACAGAAAAAATGGATTTAAAAAATGACAATTATTGATTTAAAAGGAGGAAAATCAGGAAATTTTATGTACATCGGACCATTTTAGATATAATATTTAGATTTTTTTTAAATAAATGGATAAAAATAATTGGATTAAAAACTTTGAATATTCAGTTTTTATAGATCTAAAACAATGTTTATTTGAGCTTTTTTGAATATTTTTTTAGATTTTTCAAAATGACTTTTGAAATAAAAACACTGTAAAAATGGATTAAAAAATGACAATTATTGATTTAAAAGGGGGAAAATCAGGAAATTTAATATACATCGTACCATTTTAGAAATAATATTTAGATATTTTGTTAAATAAATGGATTAGAAAAACTGGATTAAAATCTCTGAATATTCCGTTTTTTATAGATCCTAAACAATGTTTATTTTAGCTTTTTTTAAATTTATTTTTAGATTTTACAAAATGATTTTTGAACTAAAAATCCAGAAAAAAAATATTGATTTAAAATTGGAAAAATCAGGAAATTTAATGTAAATATATACTCTTCATTTTAATTTGATGCTAAAACAGAAAGCACTCATCATTTACTTTCCCGGGCCACACAAAATGATCCGGCGGTCCAGATTTGGCCCCCGGGCCGCCACTTTGACACAAGTGGGTTAGCATTAACCATACATCCATGACTAGGACAAGTTACATAAATGCGATTGCATTATCCTGGACGGTTAGCCTGCGTGTTGTAAATCAAAACATTAGGATAAAAGTCGGCGCGCATGCTGAAGCCATCACAAATTGGCAGGTTAAAGGAAGGGGGCGGCGGCATGGGAGGGGGCGGGGTTAGCATTCTTCAACGTGAACAAAAGCAGCTCTTCAACTTGGGCCCCCGCGACCGAGTTGTTGCGAGGAGACACGGACAGGCGTGGAAAGCTCTCGAGGGGGGGAACGCAAAGATTTGTTGCTTCAGGTGAATTGACTTGAACCGACCCAAAAAAAAAATGGCCGCTATTCGGAAATATGACCCATTGCCTTAGTGCAAGGGTGTCAGACTCGGGTTGGTTCGCGGGACACTTTAACGTCAACTTGATTTCATGTGACCATTTTAGATAGAATATCTTGATTTTTTTGTATAAATGGATTATAAGAATTGGAATAAAAGCCTTGAATATTCAGTTTTTTATAGATTTAAAACAATGTTTATTTTAGCTTTTTTTATATATATTTTTGGATTTTACAAAATGATTTTTGAACTAAAAACAGAAAAAATAGATTAAAAAATGACAATTATTGATTTAAAAGGGGGAAAATCAGGAAATTTAATATACATTGGCCCATTTTAGTTATAATATTTAGATTTTTTTTTATAAATGGATTAAAATAACTGGATTAAAAGCCCGGAATATTCAGTTTTTTATAGATCTAACACAATGTTTTTTTTAGATTTTTTTATATATATTTTTGGATTTTACAAAAATATTTTTTAACTAAAAACACAGAAAAAAATGATTAAAAAATGACAATTATTGATTTAAAAAGGGAGACAATCAGGAAATGTAATATACATCGATACTCTTCATTTTAATTTGATCCTAAAACAGAAAGTCGGCACTCATCATTTACTTTCTCGGGCCCCACAAAATGATGCAGCGGGCCACATTTGGCCCGCGGGCCGCCACTTTGACACCGGTGCATTAGGGACACTGACTAATTGTCTGCAGTGTAAACACATTTTTTTCATGGTCTGGGTGACCAGATTTGAAGGAATATCCATGTACAGTAGGACATAAACATGCATTAATTTATCAGCATGAGCAGATGTTTATTCACGGGATGAATAAGTAAGTCAATTATCTTTTGCCGGGAGGGAAGTGAATTCTTGGATTTTGTTTGTTAGTCATATGACTCTAAAGTTCTTCACGAGACAGTGGCTCATTTAAAAAAAAAGGCACGTTTTATGCTGAAGATACTTGGAGATTGTTTGGAGATTGACCCTTTTTGTGCGCTCCATAAATGTCCACTGGGGTGAAGACATTGAGAACCCGAATGGCGGTGCTCGGACGTTTGGTCGCCGGTCTTTTGGTCCCTTTTGGTCGCCGGTGACAGAAAGTTTACTGTTGAAAGCAGCTCTCAAAATTATATTCATGGGAGAGAGAGTTTAATATCTAAGAGAAACAGTTTCATATCTAAGTACTGTTGAAAACAGTAGATATTTAGGTATTAAACTCTCTCATGTATATAATTTTGAGAGCTGGTTTCAACAGTACTTAGATATTATACAGTTCTTAGATATTGAACAGTATTTAGATATTGAGCAGTACTTAGATATTAAACAGTACTAAGATATTAAACAGTACTTAGATATTAAACAGTACTTAGATATTAAACAATACTTAGATATTCAACAGTACTTAGATATTCAACAGTACTTAGATATTAAACAGTACTTAGATATTAAACAGTACTTAGATATTAAACAGTACTTAGATATTAAACAGTACTTAGATAATAAAATGTACTTGGATATGAAACAGTGCTTAGATATTAAACAGTACTTAGATATTCAACAGTACTTAGATATTAAACAGTACTTAGATATGAAACAGTACTTCGATATTTAACAGTACTTAGATATTAAACAGTACTTAGATATTAAACAGTACTTAGATATCAAACACTACTTAGATATTTAACAGTACTTAGGTATTAAACAGTACTTAGATATTAAACAGTACTTAGATTTGAAACAGTACTTAGATGTCAAACAGTACTTAGATATTAAACAGTACTTAGATATTAAACAGTACTTGGATATTAAACAGTACTCAGATATTAAACAGTGTTCAGATACTAGGCAGTACTTAGATATTAAACAGTACTTTGATATCGAACAGTACTTCGATATTTAACAGTACTTAGATATTAAACAGTACTCAGATATTAAGCTGTACTTTGATATTAAACAGTACTTACATATTAAACAGTACTTAGATATTAAAGAGTACTTAGATATTAAACAGTACTTAGATATTAAACAGTACTCAGATATTAAGCTGTACTTCGATATGAAACAGTACTTACATATTAAACAGTACTTACATATTAAACAGTACTTACATATTAAAGAGTACTTAGATATTAAACAGTACTTAGATATTAAACAGTACTCAGATATTAAGCTGTACTTCGATATTAAACAGTACTTACATATTAAACAGTACTTAGATATTAAACAATACTTAGATATGAAACTCTCTCTCTTAGATATTAAACTCTCTCTAATGAATATAATTTTGTCACCATTTGACCGGCGACCAAACGTCCGTTCACCCTAATGTCAACCAAACCGACATGGTTGGTCTTTTAAGAAGGGGCCCGAGTTTACGTTTTCTTTCATTGAAAGACCTGGAAAGGCCAGATGTCCTCACACTTTTGTCCCGAAAACAGTCGTGAGCGAAGGCCGTTGATTTTTCTATTCTCTTTGCATCCAAAACATTGACAGAAGGGGCAGTGAAGGTTCCAGGCCCTTGCGCCCCGCCGTCCTTCCCTTACAGGAACTGCTCTTTGACAGCCCCTCAGCAGGGCGGCCCTACCGCCAGCCAGCCTCCGTCGTTGCCACGGCCACACTCTGAAAAGAACGTGTCCTGCCGTGACGGCCAAAGAATCCGTCTCCTAGAGCAGATAGGCTAACGGTATTGTGTGCTAGCTTGGCAGATGGCCATGGTTTAAGTCATGATCAAAAAAACACCCCAATTTTTTACTCCAAGTCCTCTACACTGTCTATTTTGGGGAAAATATAAGACTTTTAAGTGCGCCTTATAGTGGTGAAAATACGGTAATTGGTATTGACTTCCAGGTATGAAGAGAGAAGGTGCTTTAGCTAATTTAGCATTCACTACACAGTCACCTCTAGAGCCAGCCATTGTTGATGTTTTGGATTTTTTGGTATAAAATCTTGCAGAGGGGGAGGAGCTATATGATGGAAGATTTTGTAAATTAAGATGGCATCTTCATATTTCACAGTATTGTTTCAGTTCAGGTGTTTGTGTGTTTTTAATATCTGACTGTGGCGGTTTTTCGTGTTTGGATTTCTGTTTTTTCCATATGTATAAGGCGCACTGTATTATAAGGCGCCTTGTCTATTTTGGAGAAAGTTTAAGAATTTTAAGTGCGCCTTATAGTGGTGAAAATACGGTAATTGCTATTGACTTCCACCTATGAAGCACTCACTACTTTACAGTCACCCCTAGAGCCAGCCATTGTTGATGTTTTGGATTTATTTGTATAAAATCTTGCAAATTAAGATGGCATCTGCATATTTAACAGTATTGTTTCAGTTCAGGCGTTTGTGTTTTTTTAGTATCCGACAGTGGTGGTTTTTCGTGTTTGGTTTTCTGTTTTTTCCATATATAAGGCGCACTGAATTATAAGGCGCACTGTCTATTTTGGAGAAAATTTCAGACTTTTTAATGCGCCTTATAGTCGTGAAAATACAGTAATTGCTATTGAGTTCCAGGTATGAAGAGAGAAGGTGCTTTAGCTAATTTAGCATTCACTACTTTACAGTCACCTCTAGAGCCAGCCATTGTTGATTCTTTGTATAAAATCTTGCAGTGGGGGAGGAGCTATATGATGGAAGATTTTGTAAATTAAGATGGCATCTTAATATTTAACAGTATATTGTCCCAGTTCAGGCGTTTTATCTATTATTATTATTTTTTTAATAACTGACAGTGGTGGTGTGTTTTTGGCTTTTGGTTTTTGGTCCAATACTTTTAGAGTTTGCTTATAAATGCTTTCAATTGCTTTTAGTGGACTGTTATGAATTTAAACATGATTTACTGTCCTTTTCCATGTTTCTTGGTATATTATTTTTCAAATCGTTTTTTGCTAGCATAATGTGGAGTTAATGTAACATGATAGTTTGAGGTAAAATGTTTTTTTTGGGTTTTTTTTTTCATCAATGTTTGGATTTTCCACTCTTGGACCGTATAATGTTTGGCGAGAGATGCAAAGTTGAAAATGGCAAATTTCAATGCCAGAAAACGATGCACGCTCAAAATAACGATTGCAGCTAGGTTAACATATCAGTTTAGTTTTTGTCAAAAAAAATAGCTATTAAATACTTGAATGGAAGTTGGAAGGAAGAAAGAATGTGCATTTAGTGTTGGAGAAGAAGGCTGACATCTGGAAAAAAATGTGGCTACCGAGGTTCAAAATGGAGGTTCAAACGTGACCACAGAACTCTTTGATTCGTCACATTATGGAGAGCATTCCAAGCAAAATTGGGGAAAGCTTAACATACATTTTTTTTAGCTAGTTTGGCTTTGCAGTGTATGTACACCACAAGATTTGAGATGGAAACGTTAAAGTTGGTGAAGTACTTCCAGACGGACTGTTTGGGAGGTTTTTAGGAATAGAAATGAGAATGATACTATGTACAGTACTGTATTATCTTAGTATGATGTTTTCTATCAAATCCAGTAGACAATAATACTAAGTAAGACTGATTTATTGATTTTTTTGTTTAATATAAAGTTCAGTGAATGGGTTGATTCCATTTTGGCAGGATCATTTTAGATATAATATTTAGAACTTTTTTAATAGGATTAAAAGAATTGGGCCCTAAGTATTCAGTTTTTTATGGAATTTTTTTTATCTAAAACAATGTTTATTTAAGCTTTTTTTTCTAGTTCTTTTAATTATTATAATTTTTTTAAATCTTAAATAGAAACAAAATATTTTTCTAATTATGTTCCATATTAAAGTGGAAGATAGAAAATATTTTTATATATTTTTAGATTTAAAAAAATATTTTTGAACTAAAAATAAAAGAATAAAAATTGGATTAAAAAATTGCAATTATTGATTTAAAAAGGGGAAAATTTGAAAATATAATATATACAGTAATCCCTCGATTATCGCCAATTCAAAATGTTGTGATTTTTTTCCACTATTATTTTAAAAATAATAATATATATATATATATTTTAAGTATATAAAAATGTGGAAATCCACACTGAAACCCATAAGCAATATTCTAAGAATTACTGTAATCCTCATTTAAATTTGATCCTAAAACAAAAAGTCAGCAGTCATACTACTACTTTATTGGGCCTCACAAAATGATGCAACGGACCAAATTCGGCCCGTGGGCCGCCACTTTCCCACCTTTGGTGTACGTACACCATCCCTAAAACAAAAAGTCAGCACTCGTGATTTACTTTATCGGGCCTCACAAAATGATGCGACGGACCAAATTCGGCCCCCAAGCCGCCACTTTCCCACCTGTAGTGTAGACCATCCAAAAATTAGTTTTATTGGGATTCCCAGCTGTAGATTAGGGCAATCCCAGACATATTTTGTCAACACCCATCCCCATTTGTCTCGGTCTACTTTCCCGGCCCAGACCCGCAGATGTCGGTCACCGGGCGCCAAGGGGGTCAACAACGTCGAGTTTAAACTCCGGAAGTGTACTTTCCCAAGCTCTCGCCTCATTGGACTCCCCCTTGGGATGTTGGGTGGGAATGACAAAAATCTGCGTTTCAGATTAGGCATGTAGGAAGGAGAACAACGATTGGACCCCGAGTGGGAATTGCCACTGGGAATTTTCAACGTGGAAGCTACTAAAACGAGAAACAGTGGTTTACAGGAAGTCCGATAGAGATGAATTTGGCTTCGTAGTTCACTTGAGAAACTGTGGCTTGGAGTTGAAATCCGATCTGGAGTCCAGAGGATAACGTTAACGCGAAGCCAGGTCGTTAAAAAAAGATTTGAAGCTTTATTTTCATGCAAAAATTGGAGAGTAATGTGATGGCTATGCTAGCCAAATTTTTGCTATAACTTTTGGCTTATTTATTGATTGATTTTAGACTGGATTTGAACCTGTTTGTGGAAACTTGA
This sequence comes from Stigmatopora nigra, assembly GCF_051989575.1. Taxonomy (NCBI): domain Eukaryota; kingdom Metazoa; phylum Chordata; class Actinopteri; order Syngnathiformes; family Syngnathidae; genus Stigmatopora; species Stigmatopora nigra. Next base: position 1,791,677 of record NW_027551604.1, read on the forward strand.
AATGGATCAGTTGTTTGGTATAAGAATGTAAAAGGATAGACTGTGAGGGACGGGATTGGTTGGTTGGTTGGAAGTTTATTGCAGGCTGTATTTGGGGAAATTTCTTGGTTGCAGTAGGAAGACAGATATAAGACACAGAAGACATTGTAGAGCAAGTAAAGAAATACACTTAGGAAGTGTTTTTTGTGGTAAAATATACAAATTCCACTGGTTGTGGCATTTAATAATGTCCAAAAGTTATTGAAAAAGACACAGACATAAGACACAGAAGACATTGTAGACCTAGTAAAAAATAACACACTTACAAAATGTCTAAAAATATTTTTTTCTGTCGCAAAATATACATATTTTACTGTTTGTGGCATATGACAATGTCCAAAAGTTATTGAAAAAGACACAGAAGACATTGTAGACCTAGTAAAAAAGAAAATTAACTTATAAAGTGTGTAAAAATATTTTGTGTTGCAAAATATACATATTTTGCTGTTTGTGGCATATAACAATGTCCAAAAGTTGTTGAAAAAGACACAGAAGACATTGTAGACCTAGTAAGAAAGACAATTAACTTATAAAGTGTGTAAAAATATTTTTTCTGTTAAAAAATATACATATTTTGCTGTTTGTGGCATATAACAATGTCCAAAAGTTGTTGAAAAAGACACAGAAGATATTGTAGAGCTAGGTAAAAAAATCTATTACAAGCAGTCTAAAAATATTTTTTTGTGTCGCAAAATATAAATATTGTACTGTTTGTGGCATAAAACAATGTCCAAAAGTTATTGAAAAAGACACAGAAGACATTCTAGAGTCTAGACCTAGTAAAAAAATACTCTTACAAACTGTTTAAAGATATTTTTTGCTGTCGCAAAATATACATATTTTACTGTTTTTGGCATATAATAATGTCCAAAAGTTATTGAAAATGACAGACATAAGACACAGAAGACATTGTAGACCTAGTAAAAAATAATACACTTACAAAATGTCTAAAAATATTTTTTTCTGTTAAAAAAAAACATATTTTACTGGTTGATAGCTGCTTTTGGCATATAATAATGTCCAAAAGTTATTGAAAAAGACACAGACCTAAGACACAGAAGACAATGTAGACCTAGGTAAGAAAAAATATATTATTATGTCACAAAATATACATAGTCTACTGGTTGATAGGTGTTTGTGGCATATAATACTGTCCAAAAGTTATTGAAAGTATGATCTATGCAACTGATGACATCTTCATGACAACAACAGATTATACTCTGGAATGAGTTATTCCAAATATATTTGATCTCTGTTCGAAATGTACTTTGAGCAAGGCATCACATCACAGATTGCGGTTAAACTTTGACGTACGCCTGTCGTCTGTTTCCAGCTTTTTCAAATACATTTCTCAAGCTTGAAATGAGCTTTTGCCTCATAAAGTTGAGCTTTTTAATTTGACACAGAAAGTGCTGTGGGTGAAGCTAACTCAGCCAAAGTGGGAGTGGCTTAAAAAGCAAGAAAACCATTGGCTTGGGCTCCCACTTTGTGGAGCCAATGGGATAATTAGGAGCAGACTTGGGGGAGGAACTTGGAGATGTAACATGATATCCACCATGAAGAAAAGCGAAATATTTGTTTGTCCTGCTTGATAAATATGTCCCTTTCCCATCCAACTATTTCCAAGTTCCGCCATTTTTGTTATATAACCGCTTTTTAGTGGTTATATAATTAAGGATGGTCATTTATAAACTTTGACAGGCCACTCATACACATTTTTTCCTTCTGTTTTGATGTCATTTTTAATGCTATGCTAGCAGGTGTGAATGGGAATTAGAGCTAATTGAATGCTAACTGTAGCTTTTTAAAAATGTTTATTGTGACTTTTTATTGTTGTTTTTTTATGAGTTGATCCTACATTTACATTCCTTTAAAGACAATAAACATTCATTATGGAGCAATTGGAATGTTCAAAATGTAATTTGGTGTTTGTTTATGCCAGATGTGTCAAAGTGGCGGCCTGGGGGCTAAATCTGGCCCGCTACATCATTTTATGTGGTCCGTGAAAGTAAATCACGAGTGGTGACTTTCTGTTTTAGGATCAAATTTCAAAGAGTATAGATGTATATTCCATTTTCAGATTTTCCCACTTTTAAATCAAAAATTGGAATTTTTTAATCATTTTTTCTGTGTTTTTAGTTCAAAAATCCTTTTATAAAATCTGAAAATATATATAAAAAGCTAAAATAAACATTGTTATAGATCTATGCAAAACTGAATATTCAGGGCTTTTAATCCAGTTTTTTTAATCCATTTATAGAAAAAATAAATCTAAATATTATATAAAAAATGGTCCACATTAAATCGGGTTGACTTTCTGTTTTAGGATCAAATTAAATTGAAGAGTATAGATGTATATTAAATTTCCTGATTTTTTCCCCTTTTTTAAATCAATAATTGCATTTCTTAATCAATTTTTTTCTGTGTTTTTAGTTCAAAAATCACTTTGTAAAATCCAAAAAATATATTAAAAAAATCTTAAACAAACATTGTTTTAGATCTAAAAAAATGAATATCCAGGGCTTTTAATCCAGTTCTTTTAATCCATTTATAAAAAAGAATCTAAATATTCTATCTAAAATGGTCCAGCCCACCTGAAATCAAGTTGACGTTAAAACGGCCCGCCAACCAACCGTTGGTTTACCCCTTATCCAAAGGTCCTAATTTATCTCATTCTTATACATCTCCCTTAAATATACAGACACCATAAAAGCAACATACACCGCTGGAATCGCCAACAATTGTCTTGCATATTTTTGCTTCCTGTCTATTTTTTCCACAGCCAATCAGCTTTCAGTCCTGTCTCGTATCCATTTTCCTTTATTTTTGTGCTAACAATGGCGCACAGCATGAGCTATTAACGGTTTATACTCAGCCTTCATCAATGGATGGAATACATCCAGTACAGTACCAATAAATGTCTCCATTCCAATTGGACACGCCCCCACGCCGTCAAATGTGTTGACCTGATTGGCTCATGGCCAAAATGAGCTTGGGAAAACAGCGGGGCTCCCCCGACTGCCACGGAAAGAGAGAGTAAAAGAGTTAAAGAGTGCTGAGGCCAGATAAAATTCCATTGTTTATTTGGGTGACCGGTCTTCTTCCTCTCTATACGTCCATTCCTTTACTATCAGGCCTTCCTTTTCTCTTTATTCAGGCAGTAGAAGTTAAAAAAACACAAATGACTGAACTGAAACAGTACTTTAATATGCAGATGCCATCTTAGTTTACAAAATCTTCCATCATATAGCTCCTCCCCCACTGCAAGATTTTATACCAAAAAAATCCAATACATCAACAATGGCTGGCTCTAGAGGTGACTGTGTAGTGTTCACGGGCTGCTTTAACATTAACTTGATTTCATGTGGGCCGGACCATTTTAGATAGAATATTTAGATTTTTTTTTTTATAAATTGATTAAAAGAACTGGATTAAAATCCCTGAATATTCAGTTTTTTATAGATCTAAAGCAATGTTTATTTGAGTTTTTTTTAAATTTATTTTTAGATTTTATAAAATGATTTTTGAACTAAAAACACAGAAAAAATTGATTAAAAAAATGACAATTATTGATTTAAAAGGGGGAAATCAGGAAATTTAATATACATCCATAGTTTTCGTTTTAATTTGATCCGAAAGACATTTTTGGTCTACATCACGTGTCAAAGTGGCGGCCCGGGGGCTAATTCTGGCCCGCCGCATCATTTTTTGTGGCCCGGGAAAGTCAATCATGAGTGCAGACTTTCTGTTTTGGGATGAAATTCAAATGAAGAGTATAGATGTTTATTAAATTTCCTAATTTTCCCCCTTTTAAATCAATAATTGTCATTTTTTAATCAATTTTTCAGTGTTTTTAGTTCAAAAATAATTTTGTAAAATCCAAAAATATATTTAAAAAAAGCTAAAATAAACATTGTTTTAGATCTATAAAAAACGGAATACTCGGGGCTTTTAATCCACTTCTTTTAATCCATTTATAAAAAAAATCTAAATACTACATCTAAAATGGTCCCGCCCACCTGAAATCAAGTTGACGTTAAAGCAGCCTGCGAACCAACTACATGAACCACGTTATTCGAGGGATTACTATAAATAAATCCAACTGAAAAAGGCGTCTAAGAAACACAGTCAACCAAACATTCCGAGTTGAATTACATTGATAATAGACTTGGTTTTAGCCCAAGCCAACATAGACCACATCTTTAAAGGATTGGGTCCTCTACTTGGTGTTAGTGCAAAGCAAAAAAAAGTCAAGAAAATACATACTTTCCCCTCTTATACGTTACCCGAATCCAAATATGGCCTATCACATTGCTTCATTTCTTGGACAAAAACCTCACTTTTATTTTTTTTTTGGTTTCCACGTGCGGTTCAAGTCGGCACCCCGACTGAGACTGAAGGCGTTTGGATTTAGCTCGCCACTTTTGTCCTTTTTAGGGAAAAAAAATGCGGGACGATGAAGTCACGGCGAGTTATTTCGGCGGGGATTGATGGTGCGATGGCGTTTTGGGATCTTGATGAAAAGCAGCTGTTTGGAAAAGAGAGAAGCGAATCGTTGACAGAAATCCAGAAAAGCGATAAAGACACTTGCAAAAAATTGAGTCAAAAGACATGAAGTATTTTTATCGGAAAACTAACACAAGACGCAAAAAGACCGACTTAAACGCCAATCACAATGCATAAGGAGACAAATATCCATTCACACTCATACATGAGGCAGTTTAGTGTTAGCCAGTTAGCCTAGCATGCATGTTTTTGAAATGTGGGAGGAAATCGGAGTACCCGGAGAAAACCCACATAGGCCCTGGGAGAATATGCAAACTCCACACAGTTGGACCGGCCAGGATTTGAACCCAGAACCTCAGTGCTGCTAACCCAGACATGGGCAAACTATGGCCTGCGGGCCACATAAGGCCCGTTGGGGTTTTTAATTCGGCCCGCCGACGTTATCCAAAAGTTTTTTTTTAATTTTTTATTTCATATTTTATATTTTTTTCCCCAAGATGGCGCCATCACGCGGAAGCCAGTGGAAGTCGCTCTGTCCACTCTTATTTGTTTTTGGTGATTTACAGCCCTTCTATCTTTTTTTTAATGACATTTTAATATTTCTTAATACATTCCTTTTGACTTGACTTTGTACTTTATACTTTTTACTTTAATGATAAGTGATGAGTATGTTAATACTTAAATCCTTTTTTCCAGTTTATCTTTCATATGTACTGTTAACGGATGCACTTTTTTATATGTATTCTATCATGTGCTGACCCCGCCCATCTGTCACATTTTTAAAGTCAATGTGGCCCCCGGGCCCAAAAGTTTGCCCACCCCTGTGCTAACCACTCAAGCTTATATAACGATATTTCAAGATAATAATGTATAATTTGCCTTATTTTCCTCCATTTTACTTCTATTTAACATAAACACTAGAATGGTGGATGGAACAGAACACCCTAATTTTCCCAGAATCCACTTGTAACTATGTAATAGCAACCACTTTTCAATTTGTAAACCAAAAGCAAATACCAAAACACACTATCGAAAATTACATTATTATTACAATTTTCCCATGCTGGCCTTTAAAGATAATGTTGTTTTAAAGAACTCCAATTTTTGTTAATTTTAGTTAAATCCCCGCGTTTAAACCACGGCTATCAGGAGGAAGAAGTTAGATCATGTTGCGGTCTTCAAGGTCGCAGTTTCCTGCAAAGTTTTTATTAGCCTCAACAGATGGCTACCCCCACCCACTTTATGCATTGTTATGGCGGCCATCTTTCTTCAGGGTCACGAAGGTCAACGTTGCTGCGGATAGCCACAGGACGCCGAGGGTTAGCGGCCGTTTCCTGAGCAACCAAAAGTTGTAAAACTGACCAATTGGAAACATTTCGAGGCACTCTTCGACAAGTTTAAGCGAGTACCGCGAAACAAAATGCGGTGTTTTTTTGTGTCACGGTAACGCGCTCGAAACATAACATCAACACATTTAAATGAACTCTGATTACGATGCAAATACTCAAAAATAAGTTTAATCTAACCTTACACTAAACGTAATTCTAATTTTGTTTGAAATTTTGATACATTTCTTTTGGCTCTATTGGCCACGCCTCCACCCTGACTTTCAGATGCAACCTAAGGTTGTTTGCATTTGTCTTCCCTTCAAAATATTCCCAAAATGATGCACAAAAATGTCCTTCAAATATAATAACGCACAACTACTTGCCAACAATAAGTACTATATATACTCCTCTCATATTAGCGAACAAGCTCCGCCTTTAGCACTGACTAACAGGAAATAAAAAACACTGGAAAAAATGCCAGGCTCCGCCCAGTGCTCGTATAAAACATTACACCAGGGAGTTGCTGTTCTTATGTCCAGATAAATATTTGCCCGAAATTTTACCCGTATCTCAAATTACTCGTATGTCGAGGTACCACTGTATTTGCAAATATAAGTGAATATGGCCATGTTAAATAATATCAGCTGTTCCTTATTAAATACATCCAACTCCAACTCAGCATGACCTTCCATGACATCCAGACATAATTTAATTGGGTCTATCTATGAGTAACAGTCTTACTATTGTCTCTTAGTGGCTAAAGTGGAGTTCAACTCTGAGTTCTTGTCTTGCTTTCTCATAGCAAGTAACTCAATCAACCCCCCCAATTCCTCCAAACAAGACGAGCTCGTCTGTTAACCCAAATTATTTTCAGATGTAAGCACGGCGTAGGTCAAAGTTGAAGGGAAAGATAGACAGATTCACCTTCTACTTGCCCTTATTTTTAAAAAAAATGTCACTGATAACACAAACACTGTACTGGGGCTCACAAGGGGGGGGGCTTTGAAAAAATATGTGGTGCCTTCAAGTTTTGTTCAAATGGCAAGAAGAAACTGAAGATTTGAATGGGGGATGGGCTCCATTGGGCTTGTCAAAACTCAAGAGGAAAGTGGATATTGGAAAGAATAATAGCAGGATTGAATCACACTAGCAAAACAAGTCTATTCCAGTCTGCTAGCTTCAATGTTTTGAGCCCCAGAGGCCAAAAAGAAAAGTGCTTTTTAAGAAATACCTGAACACATATACTATGTACCCTTATACAGTGGTACCTCGACATAAGAGTGTCCCGACTTACGAGCAATTTGAGTTGAGAGTACAATTTCGAACAAATATTTATCTAGAGAGTAAAATTGCGACAAAATATTTGTCTTGAGATACGAGTACAATTGCGAAGAAATCTTTATCTTGAGATACGAGTTAAATTGCGAACAAATATTTATCTTGAGATGAGAGTACAATAGCGTGGAAATATTTATCTTGAGATACGAGTAAAATTGCAAACAAATATTTATCTTGAGATACATGTAAAATTGCAAAGAAATATTTATCTTGAGATACGAGTGAAATTGCAAAGAAAGATTTTTCTTGAAATATGAATAATATTGCAAACAAATATTTATCTTGAGATACGAGTAAAATTTTGAGCAAATATTTATCTTGAGATATGAGTAAAGTTGTGAACAAATATTTATCTTGAGATACAAGTAAAATTGCGAACAAATATTTATCTTAAGCTACGAGTAAAATTGCGAAGAAATATTTATCTTGAGATACAAGTAAAATTGCGAACACATTTTTATCTTGAGATACGAGTAAAATTGCAAACAAATATTATCTTGAGATACGTATATATTTATATGTATGGTATGTATGGTCAAATTTTTTAAGTCAATGTGGCCTCCGGGTCCAAAAGTTTGCCCACCCCTGTTCTAACCTAACCTATTTTAATGGTAGCTACCGTTTTAGCATAACTGTACTATCTGTTAACAAATTGTTGTCCTCTTGCTGTCTCCAGAATGCCAGCTGCTAGCACAATGACTGGTGGGAGGGCACTGCCGCTCTGTACAAACACTGACAACTGTATCTACCAATCAGTCAAAGGGTAGGTCTCTCAAAAATAGATAATTTTATGGGATCATTGTTGCTCGGACTTTTGGTCGCCGCTCAAATGGTGACAGATAGTTTACTGTTGAAACCAGCTCTCAAAATTATATTCATGAGAGAGAGTTTAATATCTAAGAGAGAGTTTCATTTCTAAGTACGGTTTAATATCTAAGTACTGTTTAATATCCAAGTACTGTTTAGTATCTAAATACTGTTAATATCTAAATACTGTTTAGTATCTAAGTACTGTTTAGTATCTAAATACTGTTTAGTATCTAAGTACTGTTTAGTATCTAAATACTGTTTAGTATCTAAGTACACTTTAGTATCTAAATACATTTTAGTATCTAAGTACTGTTTAGTATTTAAGTACTGTTTAATATTTAAGTACTGTTGAAACCAGCTCTCAAAATTATACTCATGAGTGAGAGTTTAATATCTAAAAGACAACGTTTATTATCTAAGTACTGTTTAATATCTCAGTACATTTGACCAGCGACCAAACATCCGGTCAAGACTTTCTCGGGCCACACAAAATGATGCGGCGGGCCAGATTTGGCCCCCGGGCCGCTACTTTGACACCTGTGATGTAGACTATAACCATTTTGACGGAAGTGTGTTCATTTTTCTTTCTGTTCCAGGCTCAAGTGCTGTGGCTTAAAGATTGGGGACCCTCCCTCGTCTGTGGTACCCCACTTCCAAGGGGTCTGTGGGCTACCAGTGGACAGAGACAAGAGGGACACCAGGATTTTTCGTCCTCCTAACAAAATGCTAACTCACAGGAGAACCGCTAGCGCTAGCGAACCGAGAACTCCAAACATGGAGAACGGACAGTGCGGCAAATTGAACAAATTCCAAGTGGGAACCAAAGCCGCCAGCATCCGGGATAAAATCTCCCAATGGGAGTGCAAAAAGGACCCCAAACAAGCCATCTCATTGGACATTTGTCCTTTCGGCAATACCCAGAGGGACACCGAGTCGGCTAGAAAAAAGGAATTCAAAGTTTTCGAGGTTCAACGGACTAACGGTAAGAAGTTGGTGAACTGGGACGGTCATGATTCGGGAAAAGAAAATGTTGGGAAAGTCGGGGAGGCCAGGACCAGGTCTCCGGATAGTTGGACTACCAGTAAGGACAAAGAACTGAAGACTACGGAGCAGATTCAGGACAAGAAAACAGTTTTAACTCATGTTAAGAAACTGGAAAATGCCACTAAGAAAGTTTCTGTTGGGACATCGTTGGTTTTTCCGGGGAATTATTTCACTCCGCCGTCCAAAGAGGAAGTGGAAGAAAGCGAAAAACGTGGCGGAGAACCCATTTTCGGGACTTTCGATGTGACGTCTCGGCCGGCCCTTTCAAGGTGGAGGAGAGACGGGGATCCGGAGAATGTCTACAGCGAGCCGGGGACGCCGTCCATTAATCCTTTGCCGAAACCTCAGAGGACTTTTCAGCATCACACGCCGCCTTCTACGCCGATTTCCAGGCCGTCGTCTTGCAAGGGGAAGAGGACTTTGCCGCCGTTGCCTTCCATACCGCCTCCGCCTCTGCCGACCTGCCCACCTCCGGGAGTTTGCAGGAGACCGTGGACGGAAAGATCTCGTGACAGTAACAAGAGGTAAAATATAGGTATATATACATATATATGCATATTTATATGTATGTATGTATATCTGTGTATGTATATCTGTGGGTATGTATATGTGTGTATATGTGTGTATATATGCATATTTATATGTATATATGTGTATATATATGTGTATGTATGTATATATGTGTGTACATAAGTGTATGTATGTGTGTATATATGTGTATGTATGTATGTGTATAAAAAAGAAAAGGAAAAAATATATATATATATGTATATATATACATATATATACATGTATATACGTATATATACATGTATATACGTATATATACGTATATATACATGTATATACGTATGTATACATGTATATATACATATATACATGTATATATACATATATACATGTATATATACGTATATACATGTATATATGTATATATACATGTATATACGTATATATACATGTATATGTGTATATATACATGTATATGGAAATATATATATATATCTGTATGTGTATATATCTGTATGTGTGTATATATATATATATATATATATATATATATATATATATATATATATATATATATATATATATATATATATATATATATATATATATATATATATATATGTATATGTATATATATATATATATATATATATATATATATATATATATATATATATATATATATATATATATATATATATATATATATATATATATATATATATATATATATATATATATATACATATACATATATATATATATATATATATATATATATATATATATATATATATATATATATATATATATATATATATATATGTATGTGTATATATATCTATATCTATCTATCTATCTATCTATCTATCTATATATATATATATATATATATATATATATATATATATATATATATATATATATAGATATATATACACATATACAGATATATATATATATATACACATACAGATATATATGTATGTATATATATGTATGTATGTGTATATATATATATATATAAGAATGATTCAACTTTTGAACTAGGTGGTTTTCAAAAGAAATCTCCATGTTTATGTACCCTCTTCAGAAAGTCCTACGAATTTGAGGACCTGCTCCAGTCATCGTCGGAAAGCTGCAGGGTGGACTGGTACGCTCAGTCCCGCCTCGGCCTGCCACGCACTTTATCGGAGGAGAACGTCTACGAGGACATCATCGGTAAGCCATACGCGTGACCCTTGTTTGTTCTGTTTATTTAGTACGTGTGCTGGTTAAGGAGTACAAAGAGGCGACTCATTTTTTTTTAAATTTAGAGGCACACTGCTCCACTTTTATTGCCAAAACCTGACCTACATTCCTGTCTTATTGTCCGCGTTGTTATGCCAACCCCACCGCGAGTCCGATACATATCCGAACGGAGAACATAGTATATAGATACATATATATACATTACATATACATATATACATATGTATATATGTATATATATACACATATGTACATGTGTGTATATATATATATATATATATATATATATATATATATATATATATATACATGTACATATCATATGTACATGTATACAAGTATACAAGTATACAAGTATACACGTATATACGTATATATGTATATATGTATATATATACATATGATATGTATATATATATACATATATACATATATACATATATACGTATATACGTATATACTTGTATACGTGTATACGTGTATACGTGTACACGTATACACGTATACACGTATACACGTATACCGATATACACATACACATACACGTATACACGTATACACATATACACATATACACATACACATATACACATATATACATATACACATATATACATATATACATATATAAATATATACATATATACATATATACATATATACATGTATACATATATACATATATACATATATACATATATACATATATACATATATACATATATACATATATACATATATACACATATACATATACATATACACATATACACATACATATATGCATATATACATATATATTCATATTTGCAGTAGGTATGATGTCATGGTCATGTGTGCTCTGCAATGGATTAGAGCGTCTTGGATGCCACATGAAATCCCCCTCCTTCCCCACCCCGTCCAGCTCCTTTCAACTTCCCGACATTTCATTTCCAATCATCATCTGTCCAAGCGGCAATAATAACGCTCTAATCCACCCAATGGCGGTTACGCTCATATAATACGCTAATATACGAGCGGCAATAAAAATTAGAAGGAAAATGCTACTTATGTTGGCGTCCACTCGGCCCGCCTGCTCGATTCCCCGCGTCGCCGTGGCGAGCTGAGTCAGCGCGCCGCTCCGTCTACTAGCCGGGCACATCTGGAGGAGGAATCTGGCTGATATGGAAATATGATTTTTTTTTAGAAGAGGCTTGTTTCATAACGCGGTTTTGATTATTTTCCCGAAGATCCGCCGTCCAAAGAAAATCCTTATGAAGACATCGAGTTGGAGAGAAGTTGCCTTGGTAGCAAATGCGTTTCACCTGTTTCCTCGTCCCCCGTTCCGGACACTCCCACTAAGGTACACCAAAAAAATAATAATAACAATAATTATGATACTGTCTTTCGTGACCGGACATTTGGTCGCCGGTCTTTTGGTCCCTTTTGGTCGCCAATTAAATGTACTTAGATATTAAACAGTACTTAGATATTACACAGTACTTAGATATGAAACAGTACTTAGATATTAAACAGTACTAAGATATTAAACAGTACTTTGATATAAAACAGTATTTAGATATTAAACAGTACTTAGATACTAAACAGTACTTAGATACTAAACAGTATTTAGATACTAAACAGTACTTAGATACTAAACAGTATTTAGATATTAAACAGTACTTAGATACTAAACAGTACTTAGATACTAAACAGTACTTAGATACTAAACAGTACTTAGATACTAAACAGTACTTAGATATTAAACAGTACTTGGATACTAAACAGTACTTAGATACTAAATAGTACTTAGATACTAAACAGTACTTAGATACTAAACAGTACTTAGATACTAAACAGTACTTAGATACTAAACAGTACTTAGATACTAAACAGTACTTAGATACTAAACAGTACTTAGATACTAAACAATACTTAGATATTAAACGGTACTTAGATATTAAACAGTAATTAGATACTAAACAGTACTTTGATATCAAACAGTACTTTGATATTAAACAGTACTTTGATTACAAACAGTACTTAGATATTAAACAGTAAACAGACCAAAAGACAGGCGACCAAAAGACCAGCGACCAAACGTCCGGCGACCAAAAGACTGGCGACCAAACATCCGGCGACCAAACATCCGGCGACCAAACGTCCAAGCACCTTGTCTTTGTGCCACCAGCTGTGTTCCAAGTCCGGCCTCTTCAGACAGAACTCCGAGCGCCGAAGTTTCAAAGTCTTGGAATTACGAAAGGCCAACAGGGACGCCGGCGTATCGTCCCCGTCCCGCGCCAGCCCCCCGTCAACACCCAGCAGCCCGGACGACACCCCTAGTCTCTCCGGAGACCCGTACAACCGGCGGCGGAGGAAAATACCCAAAGTATAGTGGTACCTTGAGATATGAGCTTAATTTGTTAGCAAACTGAGCTCATATGTCGATTTAGTTGGAACTCAAATGAAGGTTTCCCATAGAAATGAACTAAAAACTAATTAATTTGTTCCAAACCTCTGAAAAAAACACCAAAAACAGGATTTTGGATTGGATAAACATTTTTATTTGTTCTAATTCGCCATCTATTAACAAAGTAACAAATAACTAGTACTTTAATAGTATCAAAATGTGTTTAATAGTACTATAATGAGTTTAATAGTACTAAAATGTGTTTAATAGTACTCAAATGTGTTTAATAGTACTCAAATGTGTTTAATAGTACTAAAATGTGTTTAATAGTACTCAAATGTGTTTAATAGTACTCAAATGTGTTTAATAGTACTAAAATGTGTTTCATAGTACTCAAATGTGTTTCATAGTACTAAAGCGTGTTTAATAGTACTAAAATGTGCTTAATAGTACTAAAATTAAACAGTGAAACCACCAAAGTTGAAGCCACGATATTTGAGGGATTACTGTATATCCTTTTTTCCATTTTCAGATGGTGCTGAAAATCAATTGCATCTTCGAGGCTCGCAGGGGAAAAAAACGGATGAAAAAGGTGTCGCAGTCCAACGACTCCTGCTCGGGGAGAGGTGAGCCTTTTCTGCAAAAATATTTTTTGGGAGATAAGATCTCCTAATTTTGTCTGTTTTTTTTTTTTTTATAATATAGTGACTGACGACAACAGCGAGTCGGAAAGCGATACAGAAGAGAAACTCAAAGGTGAGAAAATGGTGGGCTGACTATGTAGCGCACAGGTGGTGGGTGTCAAAGTGGCGGCCCGGGGGCCATATGTGGCCCGCTGCATCATTTTGTGCGGCCCAACAAAGTAAATCATGAGTGCTTACTTATAAATTTATGTATAGATGTAATATATTATATTTCCTGGATTTTCCCTTTTTAAATCAATAATTAAAATTTTTAATCAATTTTTTTTCGGTTTGTTTTTAGTTCAAAAAGCATTTTGGAAAATCTAAAAACAAATTTACATAGCATTAATATTTTCTATTTTTCACATTATTGAAAATGTATTTATTTAAAAATATATCATATAAACAAAAGATTAAAATACCTTTTCCCTTATGAAGAAAAAAGCTCGAATAAACAGTTTTTGATCTATAAAAAACTGAATATTTAGGGCTTTTGATCCAGTTATTTTAATCCAATAAAAAAATTAAAATAACTAGATCAAAATCCCTAAATATTCAGATTTTTTTTTATAGAAACAATGTTTATTTTAACTTTTTCATATATTTTTGGATTTTACAAAATGATTTTTGAACTAAAAACAAAGAAAAAATGATTAAAAAATGACAATTATTGATTTAAAACGTGGAAAATCAGGAAATTTAATATACATCCATACTCTTCATTTGAATTTGATCCTAAAACAGAAAGTCAGCACTCATAATTTACTTCCCGGGCCACACAAAATGATGCAGCGGGCCAGATTCGGCCCCCGGGCCGCCACTTTGACACAATTTTTGCATTTCATGTGTTTTTTCATACCGTCTTGCAGCTCATAGCCAGCGACTGGTGTCAATCCAGTCTATGTTAAGGCAAACTGGACGCTATTGGTCATTGGAACGGGACTTGATTGAAGAGCGAAAACTTTTTGAGTACTTCATCGTGGTGGCCCTCCACAAAACCAAAGTTGGAGTACCTTATCTACCCGAGGTCACACAGCAATTCCCACTAAAGGTACAACCAAAACAAATACTTCAATATTACATACAGGGTCGTGGATTTAAAAGAAAAACATACTTGTTAATTTATAATACGGGTAGATTTGGAAGTATATTGCCTATCGTTCCCGTTGATGCAAACCACTTAACCACCGCAACAGTTTGTAACTGGTGTTGGCAATGAAAGCGCTTATTGAAAAAAGTGCTCCTAGTGAGGATTTAATGAGTAGTTTGACTTTTCCAATCCAGCTGGAACGGAGTTTCAAGTTCATGCGGGAGACGGAAGACCAGTTGAAGGTCATTCCGCAATTTTGCTTCCCTGATGCCAAAGATTGGGCGCCTGTCGACAACTTTCCCAGGTGGGTGGTCGTGTTTAGGTTAACACATAGTGGTTAAAAATGGTGACTTTAGACCTGTCAATACCTGTCAAATTATCAGTTTTTTCCGTATGTTTATATGTTTTTTGGTCATTTCAAATTGCAACTTTTGTACTCGATTTTTCTAAGTTGTTTTTTTTTGTAAAACCGATCTTGTTTTTGCCATTTTGGCTCTAATTCGGATTGTATCGGTCACTGGTAGTAGATGAAAACGTAATTGTCCACTGTTACTATTGTCATACTTAAAATCCACGTTTTCCCTATATAAATATAGTATGTCAGCAAGCAATGTACCCAGATCTTCACTATGTAAATATAGCGTATCAGCCAGCAATGTACCCAGATTTTTTACAATGAAAATAGTGTCAGCAAGCAATGTACCCAGATTTTTACTATGTAAATATAGCGTGTCAGCAAGCAATGTAGCCATTTTCACTATGTAAATATAGCATGTCAGCAAACAATGTACTTAGATTTCCACGATGTAAATATAGCGTGTCAGCAAGCTATGTACCCAAATTTTCACTATGTAAATATAGCGTGTCAGCAAACAATGTACCCAGATTTTTTACTATGAAAATAGTGTCAGCAAACAATGTACTTAGATTTCCACGATGTAAATATAGCGTGTCAGCAAGCTATGTACCCAAATTTTCACTATGTAAATATAGCGTGTCAGCAAACAATGCACCCAGATTTTTACTATGTAAATATAGCGTGTCAGCAAGCAATGTACCCAGATTTTCACTATTTAAATATACTGCATCAGCAAGCAATGTACCCAGATTTTCACTATGGAAATTTAGCGTGTCAGCAAGCAATGTAGCTAAATTTGCACTCTGTAAATATCCTGCGTCAGCAAGTAATGTACCCAGATTTTCACTATGTAAATATATCGTGTCAGGAAGCAATGCACCCAGATTTTCACTATATAAAAATAGTGTGTCAGCAAGCAATGTGCTCAGATTTTCACTATATAAATAGTGTCAGCAAGCAATGTACCCAAATTTTCACTATGTAAGTATATCGTGTCAGCAAGCAATTAAACCCAGATTTTCACTATGTAAATATAGCATGTCAGTAAGAAATATACCCAGATTTTCCCTATGTAAATATAGTGTGTCAGCAAGCAATGTACCCAGATTTTCACTCTGGAAATATATCGTGTAAGCAAGAATTGACAAGTTAGCTCCAATATGTATGATTCTCTTTGACTTTTTTCTTTTCATATGCCCAGTGAAACATTCTCATTTGTCCTGACTGGTGAAGATGGAAGTCGTCGATTTGGCTACTGCAGACGATTACTGGTATGTACGAAAAAACTTCATTTTATTGAAATTTTTATTGTCGTCTATTCACTGGACCAATCGATATAATTACTTACTGGTGGAATCATAATTCTGTTTTATTTCTGATTATTCTGTTTTTAATTCTCATAATGGAAATGTCTTTGTTGGACTCAGCTGAGGCATTCCAATATTTTAACATTGTTTCTCCCATTTAACTTCTCCACAGCCCAGCGGTAAAGGCCGAAGACTCCCCGAAGTCTATTGCATCGTCAGCCGTTTGGGTTGTTTCGACCTTTTTTCCAAGGTATAAACAATTCAAGTACCGTATTTTCAGGACTATAAGGCGCACTTAAAAGTCTTATATTTTCTCCAAAATAGACAGTGCGCTTTATAATACAGTGCGCCTTATATATGGAAAAAATGTCATTCATTGAGGGTGCGCCTTATAATGCGGTGCGCCTTATAGTCGTGAAAATACGGTAGTTGCATTTCCCCGCAAAGCCTTTTTTAAAAATTATCTTTTTTTTAGATTCTGGATGAAGTGGAGAAGAGAAGAGCCATTTCTCCTGCCCTGGTTCAGCCCTTCATGAGAGGCATCATGGAGGCTCCTTTTCCTGCTCCGGGAAGGACCATCAATGTCAAAAATTTTCTTCCTGGCTCTGGAACTGAGGTGAGGAAACCCCGTTTTTTTTTCAGCACTGTGGCTTTAAAGCTTGACTGGACGTTTGGTCGCCGGTCAAAAGGTGACAGAGAGTTTACTGTTGAAAGCAGCTCCCAAAATTATATTCCTCAGAGAGAGTTTAATATCTAAGTACTGTTTAATATCTAAGTACTGGTTGATATTAAAGTACCGTTTAATATCGAAGTACTGGTTAATATTTAAGTACTGTTTAATATCTAAGTACTGTTTAATATCTAAGTACTGTTTAATATCTAAGTACTGTTTAATATCTAAGTACTGTTTAATATCTAAGTACTGTTTAGTATCTAAGTACTGTTTAGTATCCAAGTAGTGTTTAATATCTAAGTACTGTTTAGTATCTAAGTACTGTTTAATATCTAAGTACTGTTTAGTATCTAAGTACTGTTTAATATATAAGTACTGCTGAAACCAGATCTCAAAATTATATTCAAGAGAGAGAGTTTATAATCTAAGTACTGTTTAATATCTACAGTAGATATTTAGATATTAAACTCTCTCTTGAATGTAATTTTGAGAGCTGGTTTCAACAGTACTTCGATATGAAACAGTACTTAGATATTAAAGAGTACTTCGATATGAAACAGTACTTAGATATTAAACAGTACTTAGATATTAAACAGTACTTAGATATTAAACAGTACTTAGATATTAAACAGTACTTAGATATTAAACAGTACTTAGATATTAAACAGTACTTAGATATTAAACAGTACTTAGATATTAAACAGTACTTAGATATTAAACAGTACTTCGATATTAAACAGTACTTAGATATGAAACAGTACTTAGATATTAAACTTTCTCTCTTGGATATGAAACTCTCTCTCATGAATATAATTTTGAGAGCTGGCTTCAACAGTAAACTCTCTGTCACCATTTGATCGGCGACCAAAAGGGACCAAACGTCCGGCGACCAAATGTCCGAGCACCCTTTAAAATATTGTCCACCCCCCACCGACCGGCAGGTGATCGAGCTCTGCCGGCCATCCGATTCTCGTCTGGAACACGTGGACTTTGAATGTCTCTTCTCCTCGCTGAGCCTACGTCTTCTTCTCAGAGTGTTCGCTTCGCTGCTTCTGGAACGCCGAGTCATTTTTACCGCTGACAAACTCAGGTTGGTTTCGGGTTCGATATCCGTCTTAATGTGGGAGGGGGGGAAAAAAATTAATTTGTCAAATAGCGAGACGAATTAGTAGGAAAAGACAAAGTGGTCAGAATGGCGTCTTTTTGGAAAACTGGCAATGGTTGCCAGGCGGCGTTGAGTGAAACTGGCGCCCACACAACGCGTTAAAGCTTTTAAAAGTCGCCAACTATTACATTAGCAAAGTGGTTTCAAGCTGGGCCACACCTGGTTTGGCTTTAGTAGTAGAAGCCATTTAATTGGGATTTCAAACAAACCATGTTTTTAAGACTTTACAGTGGTACCTTGAGATATGAGCTTAATTTGTTCCAGGACTGAGCTCGTATGTCGATTTAGTCGTCACTCAAATGAATGTTTCCCATAGAAATGAGCTAAAAACAAATTAATTTGTTCCAAACATCTGAAAAAAATGGGATATTGGATTGGAAGACTGTATAGTGGTACCTTGAGATATGAGCTTAATTTGTTCCAGGACGGAGCTCGTATGTCGATTTAGTCGTAATTCAAATTAACGTTTCCCATAGAAATGAACTACAAATAAATAAATTTGTTCCAAACATCTGAATAAAAACACCTAAAATGGGATGTTGGATTGGAAGACTGTATAGTGGTACCTTGAGATATGAGCTTAATTTGCTCCAGGACTGAGCTTGTATGTCGATTTACTCGTAACGCAAACAAATACATGAACTAAAAACTAATTAGTTTGTTCCAACGTTCTGAAAAAACACCAAAAACAGGATATTGGATTGGAAAAACATTTTTATTTGTTTTAATTTGCCATCTATTAACAAATTAATGAATAACTAGTGGTTTAATAGTACTAAGATGTGTTTAATAGTACTAAAATGTGTTTAATAGCTCTAAAATGTGTTTAATAGTACTAAAATGTGTTTAATAGCTCTAAAATGTGTTTAAAAATACTAAAATGTGTTTAATAGTACAAAATGTGTTTAATAATACTAAAATTAGACATATTTCATGGAGGAAGATATTTTTTTGCATAGCAACGTGCTGGTAACATAACTTAAACACATTTAAATGAACTTAGATTACAATGTCCACTTTATGTATGTTTTTAAGGAAAAAAAATCTTTGGAATGAAGTTGTTAGAAAAGGTTTTGATGATTTAGTTATTTAGTTATTTAGTTATTTTAGATATTTTTTTAAAGAGTATATAGCCTTTTATGCCTAAGAAAAAATGTCATAACCCTAAAATATTATGACAATATATTTTTTTCTCTAAAAAGAAAAAAAAACATATTGAGCTCCTCAATACTAACAGATGAAATGGTGTAGTATGTACTGTTTTGGTCCCTTAAGTACATCATTCCAATCATATTTCATCTCCATTTTTCCACCCTCACCATTTCAGCACTCTCAGGTCGTTTAGTCTACTACCCTCTAGTGGCAGAAACGTGCTATTGCACTTGTTTCTTCAGGTTTGATGTACGTATTTAAATGAGATTTTCCATAGTGCAAAAAGTGCTTACCAAATAGAACTCCTCTTATACATAATATATAAACATAGTTGTTTTTTTGACAGCACCTTGTCGCAGTGTTGCCACGCCGTGGTGGCCCTCCTGTACCCGTTTACCTGGCAACATACGTATATACCCGTCTTGCCGCCATCCATGTTGGATATCGTATGCACGCCGACGCCGTTCATCGTGGGGCTGCTCTCCAGCTCGCTGTCTCGACTCAAGGAGCTGCCCATAGAGGAGGTAAAAAGTAGTGGACAAACATGTTTAGATGTTAGAAGTCATAGACAGGCAATCAGTTTGTGTGATTTGAAGTAAAAATTGCATTTTTTTTGGAGCAACTCAGGGAAAAACAGCATTTTTTTAGAGCAATTCTGGAAAAAAACAGTAATTTTATAGAGCAGCTCTGGAAAAACAGCCATTTTTTAGAGGACCTCCGGAAAAACAGCATTTTTTTAGAGCGCTTGTGGAAAAACTGCATTTTTTAGAGCAGCTCTAGAAAAACAGTGTTTTTTAGAGCACCTATGAAAAAAAACAGCATTTTCTTAGAGCAACTCTGGAAAAACTGAATGTTTTAAGAGTAACTCTGGAAAAACAGCAATTTTTGAAGAGTGACTCTGGAAAAACTGCAATTTTTTTTAGCAACTCTGGAAAAAAAGCAATTTTTTAGTGCGCTTCTGGGAAAACAGCATTTTTTTTAGAGCAACTCCAGAAAATTAGCATTTTTTAGAGCAGCTGTGAAAAAACAGCAATTTCTGTGGAGAAACACTTTTTTAGAGAAATTCAGGAAAAAAACAGCAAATTTTAAGAGCAATTTTGGGGAAATTTTATTTTACAGCAACTCTGGAAATTTTTGATTTTTTTTAGAGCACCTGTGGAAAAAAACAGCTATTTTTCTAGCAATCTGGAAAAACAGCATTTTTTTAGAGCAACTCTAGTTCATCTGATGCCATCAATGTCAACCAAAATCTTAGTGGCGTCTTACAATAACTACCATACTCTTTAAAAATAAGAACCATCTCACAAAAAGTCTCTCTTGATTGAACCACCTCTTGAAAAGATTGTCTGTTCTTCTCCCCACAGGTCCTAGTGGTCGACCTCGGCAACAGCCGCTTCCTCCGACAGGTAGAAAACTCTAAAAAAAAACACATAAAAACGGCCTAAATTTTCGGGATAAGTGTTTTTTTTCACGGGTTGCATCCCCCCTGCCGACAGATGGACGACGAAGACTCCATTCTCCCCCACAAATTACAAGCGGCTCTAGAACACGTTCTAGAAAAGAGGAGGGAGTTGGCCTCGGATAAAGGAGACCTGCTCAATGGTGAGTGTCCTAGAGCCAAAATGGCGGCCGACGGAGCCCAAATGGCCGCTTTAATACTCTTGTTTCTTTTCTAGATTCCAGCTCTCTCAGTACGGTGGTGTCGGAGGCTTTTGTTCGCTTTTTCGTGGAAATGGTCGGCCATTACTCGCTCTTTACGACTGGGTCGGAGCGAGAGGAAGATGGGGCTCCTTCCTCGCCAAGCCCCGCCTTCTCCTCCTCGTCTTCGTCATCCTGCTGCTCCCTGTCCTTTCAGCGGGAGGCCTTCCGGAAGGCTGTCACTTCTAAGAGTTTGAGGAGGTTCTTGGAGGTTTTTATGGAGACGCAAATGTTTACCAGTTTTATCCAGGAGAGGGATTTGAGAAGGCAGGGGCTTCGAGGTAGGCGGTAGGATTGAAAGCGACCATTGAGGTTGTTGGGGAAAAACTCTGGGATCTGATTTTTGTTGTTGTTTTTTTTGTATTTTGGAGGTTTGTTTGAGGTGAGGGCGCAGGAGTACCTCGATGCACTACCGGGCAGTGAACAGCGAGGGGTTAACAAGTTCTTAAAAGGCTTGGGTAAGATTTTTTTTCCCGTAAAAATGGTGACTTTTCAGCATGAATAGGTGTATTTGGTAAATTAATTTGTTTTTTTTTTTTTACTGCAAGAAATGTTTTAAATTCGTTGGATTTGTATACAGTAATTTCTGGAATATTGCGGTTAATTATGACCAAATATGGGCGTGGTAATTGAAAAATCGGATAGTAGAGTCAGCCCTATTAAAAAAAAAATAATACATAAATAAATACATGAATAAAAATACAAAATAAATGCATGAATAAAAATACAAAATAAATGCATCGATAAAAATACAAAATAAATAAATAAAAATACAAAATAAATACGTAAATAAAAATACATAAATGAAAATACCAAATTAATACACAAATAACAATACAAAATAAATATATAAATAAAAATCCTAAATAAATACATACATAAAAATACTAAATAAATACATACATAAAAATACTAAATAAATACATACATAAAATACTAAATGAATACATAAAATACAAAATAAATAGATAAGTACAAAAATAAATAATTAAAAATAAAAATACAATAAAAAATATTATTATTGTTATTTTTTTAAATTTCAGTATACTTTTTATTTTTTATTTTCATCTAAAATAATTTAATTCCATTAAGGGGAATGCACGTTTGGGTCAAAAAAAATCCCCAAAAAGTTCACAAATCCTTGCTTTTGAGTTAAACTTTGTTCTAATATTGTTTCTTTTTTCAGGAAACAAGATGAAATTCCTCTCCAAGAAATGATGCTTTCATGAAAACTGGGTAAAATAATTGCTAGTGTTTTTCCCAATGAAGAGAGAAGCCCTAAAAATGGAATAAAATAGTGAACTCTAATTCCAGATGAGCTTTCAAAGTAAAGCAAAGCACAGTGTAAATACTCAAGGAACTTTCCACACAACTTATACATTCCTACCGCTAATTCCCAATAGAAGTTTTGACAAAAGTACAACTTCTTCTTCTACAGGAGGCTTTAAGTTAATTTATATTCTTTACCTTTTCCCCCTTTTTTTAATAATCAGCATAGTAATCTCATTTTTTTGTCTCCTGTAGTTTGTTCATTGGCTTTATTTAACAGGATTTGGACTTTGTTGGCTGTACAAAACACTTTTTACAAATGATTTAACGATATTTTATGTTTATTATCAGAGTAGAAATGAGCACCACGTGAAAGGTAAAGGAGGAAAATGTGAACATGAGCAGAAAAATGAATGTGAACGCTTCTATGGAGGGTCAAAAGGTCGAATGGATGGATGTGTGGATGGGTGTGTGTGTATGTTATCATGCTAGCTAAGTCAATCCATAGCTAGCTTCGCCTTAACCTTTGAAAATGGAACTTTATAAATAAAGTTGGACATTCCATTTCGACAAGATATGCTTATTTGGACTTGAATGTGTTTTTATGGTGAAAGTATGGTGTACATATTTTACAATATTTCCTATTTCAGGCTTTGTGGGATATCTTTATTTTGTTGAAAAATATAATCAGGCTTTATTGGTAATTGTCAAGTTATATTGACCATAGTTGATGATTTATTTATGTTTATTATGTGATGTTATACAAATCTGATGGATATTTTTTCTATTGTTTTGGATTCTAGGGTAGTAATCCCTAGTATTACCACTGTGAGGTGCTAGAGCGTCGCAGAGAATTGTCCTTTATCGAGGGAATGATTACTATATATTATGGAATCGATTTTTTCACATTATTAGATTAATACACATAAAAAATAAACAAATGAGTGCATCTCACACTCCACCGAGAATAAATTAATAATATTTCTTTGAACACACCACATAATTCATTAGAATTGGAGAAAGTTAAGTCAAAATTGTGTCAAAAAAGGTCACTAAATCCTACAAATTTCTTAATAAACATTTTACTACATGTAATTGACTAGGCTTCAACAGTTCAACTAGGAATTAACTCACTTTGATTCTTTTCACGTTACTAATATTTCACTATATTCATACCAACGCATAACTTTATTGAATATTATTCATTACTGCACTGGTTCTAAAAGTCGATAGCGTGTAAGGAAAACAAATCCCAACATTATCGATTTTAAACAAATATCTGAACACATTTTAGCATTAATACAACTTAATTTGCAGAATTATTCCTGCATTAATGTCAAGCATTTATACGAATATCACCGTACATTTTTGTTGTTGCCAAGGTTCAAACATCAAAACTTTATTGTCAACAAAAACAAAACAAGAAAATTTAATGACCACTTCAGGGCCCATTTTCTAATGTAAGAATTTCCAATTTCCCGACAAATTGACACCATCGCTCCCTCCCTCCCTGTCTCACTCCACTCCCCTTCCCCTCACCCCTCCACGATGACGCGGTGACGGGTCAGACGTGCCTCCCCTCCCGTGGTCTTTTCTACGGCTTTTTTCTCGGGCTTCGTGTCATACCACGGCTAATTCCACAAATTCTTGCCCCGATCTCGCTTCAAACAAGCGGCACCGAGACGGACGATCAGCCGCAGCAGCACAAAAGAAAACAAAAGAAAGCAAGAGTTGACAAACTATCGATCCACCTGCAAGAACGACCTCCAGGTAATAAATCAAAAACTTCCTCGCGTTTTTTTTTCTACAAGTTCATCTTTTTTCTGATTGTTTTAATTCTATATTCAACTTTAAGATAGATCTTGGTCATGTTTACGGTCGTCGGTAATTCCCAGTTTACGTCGCCGGCAACATTGCTCGAATATTCCACATTGTAAAATTGGATTTTTACACATTTTTTAATATTGATGGCGGAATGTTACTTTATAATGGAATTACGTCATTGTTTTGTATTTAAACATTAATTATGTCTACTTTGAGGCAGACTAGTATATAATTGCTTTGACTTTAGTTGTGTGTGCCTAATTCCCAGAATTCATTGCATTCCGGTGTGGATTCGTGACGTATTTGATGAAAACACCTGCGTTTGCATTGACATCGTAAAAGTTTTCAGTTTTAAATGTCATTAATGTATTTATTATAACTGAAATAAATCCATTTTTTCGTCATTTCGTTTCATTTAGCATCCCCCAAAATACTTTATTCCCACTTCACTGAATGCCACAACAAAGTTTATCTTATTTTGGTGGAGGAAAATGAAACATTAGTACTTATAAGTGTCAGTAGTTTTGACATATATTGCGCATATTTATATTTTTATTTTATTACTCAAACATCTTAATAATTAAGATTTTTTTCTTCTACCCTTGGTTGTCAATGAAAAAATCCGGAATATGCCAGTTTTTCTCAATCAGAGTACCAAAACACCAACAAGATTCTACTGGTTTTGGTATATTAACTGGTCTTAATGGTTCAAAAACCAGCAAATATATAAAATGTTTCAAATCAAAACCACTGTATAGTATGCACAAGTCTCAAATTATTAACTTGTAACAAACTCCTTGTCGTACATCTAAATTAAAGCAAAAAATGGTAAAAACAAAAATATTTTGGTTTAAATTAAGCTTAAGTCTTTTTTTACGGGTTTAAAAGTTCATGCTTCAAAAAGACTGTAGCTATTATTTAAAATAGAATCTAAAATTCATAATCTAAAGACTTTAAAGTCTCATTTGAATTGCTGAAACATGTTTTAGGTACTCTGTTTTGAACTGTAGATTATCTTTTAAATGAAAATTCTAAATATTCTAGATGGAATATTCTTAGCAATGTTATTTTAACTCCATTTATTTCTACTAAATTGTTCATAGTTTAATTCGGAGGGGTAACTATTCCCCCGTAAGTGTCCCAGCGTCTTTCGGTCAAGGTCAGTTGGCACAGAATGGACGAGAAGACGCGCTACTGAAGATAAACGGACAGATTATTTTTAAAAGTCGGTGTGAAGTTACTTGCCTGCCGTTGAGTCATGTGTTGAACGTTAAAAAAACAACACAATCGGTTATAAAATATGATACTTGGGTGTAAATAAATATAGCAAATGGTATTTAAAGTAGCAATAACTACACATGAGAGTTATCCTTGCAATATTTATATAAGTGTCTTTAGCTTAGCGGGCCGTAGCATCTTTCTTTTTGTTTGTTTTCTTTTGTATTTTATATTGTTTAATTGCATTTTTGATTTTGTCGGGAAATTATTGGTTTTTTATTGAGAAATTGACTGGGAGTGAATTATGTAACTGTATAAAATTGAGTAATTGTTATTTTTAGGCTAAATGCTAAAGTAATTAATTAGCATAATGTGGTATAAATTCCAGCTCATGAAAATGTTATTATCAAACTTGGAATTAGTCTGTAATGCTAATTGCTACGTTAAAACAGCATTACCTTGATTTACAAGGTCAAAAATGTCTTTTAGCCAAGTTTTTGTCTCAAGATGTGAGTAAATATGCTAATTGCTAATGCTAAATGATGATCAGATTTTTTTTAATCCAAAATATGAACCAAAATATGAACGGCTTATACTCGAGAAATTATCAAATTCAACCATTTTGAGGCCATTTTAAGGCTACGGCTTATACTTGGATGCGGCTTATATGCGAGAAAATACAATAACTCCTATTTGCATTAGTTTAATCTAATTTAAAGCAATAAAATTGCTTACATGCTTTTTTTAAAAAAAGAAAAACAATGTTAGTGTGTCTTCCACTTCATAATAGAATAATAATGGCAGCCATGCTAGCACAATGCTAGCTTGTGTCATCAAACCGGCTAACGTACGTTCATATCGGTCGCTACAGCTGTTGAAGCTGACAAACCGAGTGTGAGTAATGTCAGTCGGGGTTTAAACCCGCAAATGTGTGGGTGTATGTGTGTGGATGTTTGTGATGGCGTCCCACAGGGCAGCTGACAGGAGTGTGTGTGTGTGTGTGTGTTGCAATGGGTGCAACAGGTGGAATGGCGCAGGGTGACGGAGCGGTAAAGAACACAGCTGTCAAGCCGCAAAGGAATGTGAATGTTTGTCCTTTTTTTTTTTTTTGCAGAATAGTTTTTCTTTTCTCGGTCGTTCGGGGACGACATTGCGATCATTCCTTTTTGGTTCGCATGAGAATGAAGAATAATGCCTTGCTCACGGCCTTGCGATACAAAGACCAAGTCAGCGCTTTCTTGGCCGTGTGTTGACGTGAATGCGGGTGTGCAAATTCTTGCAAAAATTGTTTTGTCTTGGTAACGGTGGAATGGATGGTTCAGTGTCCTCGGTGTGTGGATTTATGGTATTTGTTTTTTTTCACATTAATGCGACACATCCAAGATGGCGTCTTGTCAATAATATTATGATAATGAACATTAAAATGCAAAATTATTAAATGTTTAGTCCAGGGGTGGACAAAATTTGACAGATGGGTCAGCACAAGATAGGATACATGTAAAAAAGTGCATCCGTTAACAGTACATATGAAATATAATATAAATAAATACAAATTTGGACAACATCGGTGGGCCAGATTAAACCGCCTCGCCGGCCGGATGTGGCCCGTGGGCCGTAGTCTGTCCATTTCTGGTTTAGTGCCTAGTGGAGAGAAGGGGAATTACATGACTCATCTACTTTTTAAAAAAGAGGGTTGCACTGTATTATAAGGCGCACTGTATTATAAGGTGCAATGTATTATAAGGCGCATTGTATTATAAGGCGCACTGTCTATTTTGGAGAAAATTTCAGACTTTTAAGTGCACCTTATAGTGGTGAAAATATGGTAATTGCTATTGACTTCCAGGTATGTAGTACTCACTACTTTACAGTCACCTCTAGAGCCAGCCATTGTTCATGTTTTGGAATTTTTTGTCTAAAATCTTGCAGTGGGGGAGGAGCTATATGATGGAAGATGTTGTAAACTAAGATGGCATCTGCATATTTAACAATATTGTTTCAGTTCAGGCGTTTGTGTTTTTTTTAATATCCGACAGTGATGGTTTTCTGTTTTTTCCATATACAAGGCGCACTGGATTATAAGGCGCCCTGTCTATTTTGGAGAAAATGTAAGACTTTTAAGTGCGCCTTATAGTCGTGAAAATACGGTATTTAAAGTTTTTCTTAATTTTTGGGTCACTACAACTTTGTTTTGTAACAGTTACGTTACCGCAGCACCAGCTGGAGTGGCGGAGGAGGGGGGGATTATCCCGTTGAGCGGATCCAGGCAAGAGGGGCCTCGCTGGGGGTAAATGTGGGCCCATGCTTGGGTGAGTGGGGGCTCTAACCTGCTGCCTAGTGTCACTTTGTCAGTGTTTATTATATTCATAACCTATAATGAACTTTAAATCTCCCTCTACTTTAAAAAACAAACAGATTAAACATGGATAATAGGGAATACTTACTATTACTGTATTTTCTCGCATATAAGCCGCATCTGCATATAAGCCGTACCCTTAAAATTGCCTTAAATTGCCTTAAAATTGCCTTAAATTGCCTTAAAATTGCCTTAAAATGGCCTTAAAATGGTTTGTAGTGAGAGAGTTGTGAGTTGCTGCCTTGCCCGAAAGGAACTTCCATCTTGGGCGGTTTCCAAAATTTGCCACGGACATCCTCCCTCGTCCACGACGTCGTGGACGGAGCAAACAGGATGTCCATCTGTCGCCGGACTGGTCGGGGCTTCCGTTTTTGTCACTTGTGGAACGTCCAGCTTATGACGAATGTTGAATCTATTTTTGATCCATTTTTATTTATTTTAATCTATTTTGGATTCGTTTCTATTTATTTTTTAAGTCTATTTTGATGCATTTTTATTGATTTTGACCTATTTTCGATCTGTTTTTGATCTCTTTTTTTATCAGGTTTTATTGATTTTGATCTATTTTCGATCTATTTTTGTTGATTGTGATCTCTTTTTGATCAGTTTTTTAATTGATTTTGATCTATTTTGGGTCTGTTTTTGTTGATTTTGATCAATTTTTTATTGTTTTTTGTTCATTTTGATCTGTTTTTATCTGTCTTTATTGATTTTGATCTATTTTTGATCTGTTTTTGTTTATTTTGTTCTCTTTTTTTATCCGTCTTTATTGATTTTGATCTATTTTCAATCTGTTTTTGTTTATTTTGATCTATTTTCGATCTGTTTTTATTGATTTTGATCTATTTTCGATCTGTTTTTGTTTATTTTGATCTATTTTAGATCTGTTTTTATTTATTTTTTATCCATTTTTGATCTTTTTGTTGTTGTTATTTGTGCACAACATGGTCAAAACTTGAAATTTCATTTCCATCAAAATGACCACCAAAGCATTCAATCCAATTCAATTTTCATCCCATCAACTTTAAAAAAAAATCCCCTTTTCTTTCACCACCCAATAAAAAAAATCACCATTTTTTTTGCCTATCACTGAAAAAAACTAACAATTTCCCTTCTTTTCCAGCTCTTCTCAAGCAACACCATCCAATTATCAGAATCCCACGCCACCCATCCTAGCAACCTCTCTTTCCCACCTTGGCCCTTTTTGCCCCAAAACTCCTCCTCCCCCCCTCCAACCTCTTATCACGCCCCACCTGTGCCCCCCACGGTCCCCTTCCCTGCCTCCCACCACGTCTACGGAGTGGGTGCCGGCTCCCTCCCCCAGGGCTGGGAGCGAGGAGCTGGGGGAGGCGCTCGACAAGCCCCTGGAGAACGATGCGGAGGGCGTGTGGAGCCCCGACATCGAACAGAGCTTCCAGGAAGCCCTGGCCATCTACCCGCCCTGCGGACGCAGGAAGATCATCCTCTCTGACGAGGGCAAGATGTACGGTACGCCCCGCCCCCTTCTATCTATCTATCTATCTCTTTGGCTTTTCCCACAATGCAACACTATTTACGTTTGTACTCACAATTTACAAGGTCCTTGGTGTGTACCAAAAATAGGATTCATTCCATTTGTTTTCATTAAAATATATCGTAATGGTGGCTACTATTTGAGGAAATACAGTAATTTTAATTTGAGGATGTTTTTCTTTGTTATATTAATATTTTTATCAGGCTAAAAACTTTGGGGGGGAGTATTTTGGGGGTAAAAGTCAGTCTAATGTTTGAACCGTAATCCCAATTTACGGTTTTATGGAATTCTGGCATTCTCAAAATGTCAGGTTCACTTCACCGTAGAATAGGGGGAAGGAATATATGGCTCAGGAGCCACATGTGGCTTGAGTAGCTTAAAAATATGGAAACCACTGAGAACCGAACGCACCAAAACGAGCATTGCAACCTCTTTTTATTGATTACCAACAGCATAACAATGTTGTCAAAATAATTCAAAGACTTTTTAATACTTTAAAAGTGGTGAAATGACAAAAAATACACACATTTTCATGTTTTTTGACTTTTAAAATCTAAATATGGTGTCAATTGTATTTCTGTACCAGACAAGGTGGGCTAACTACGGCCCGCGAGCCACATATGGCCCGTTAGGCTTTTTAATCCGGCCCGCCGACGTTGTCCAAATAATGTTTTTTTTTTCCCA
This sequence comes from Stigmatopora nigra, assembly GCF_051989575.1. Classification (NCBI taxonomy): domain Eukaryota; kingdom Metazoa; phylum Chordata; class Actinopteri; order Syngnathiformes; family Syngnathidae; genus Stigmatopora; species Stigmatopora nigra. The sequence continues at coordinate 1,821,882 of NW_027551604.1, forward strand.
AGATGGCGCCGTCACGCGGAAGCCATTGGCAATAGCTCTGTCCACTCTTGTTATTTTTTGGTGTTTTACAGCCCCTCTATCTTTTTTTAAATGACATTTTAATATTTCTTAATACATTCCTTCTTACTTGACTTTGTACTTAATACTTTTTACTTTAATAATAAGTGATGAGTATGTTAATACTTTAGTCCTTTTTTTCCTCTTTATCTTTCATATGTACTGTTAACGGATGTACTTTTTTAGATGTATCCTATCTTCTGCTGACCTCGCCCATCTGCAATTTTTAGGGTGCGGCTTATACGTGGAGGCGGCTAATATGCGACAAAATATTCAAAATAATCAAAAATACAAAGGGAAATTGAACTATTGCTCACATATTTATTTTTAGCAGACAAAGGACAACCAATCATAGCTAAGTTTTAGCAATTTCTTCAACCAGCTAGCCTAGCATGCATGTTTTTTTTAGAATGTAGAAGGAAACTAAAGTACCCACCCTGTGAGGACAAACCAAGGATTGAACCCTTGACCCTAAAACTGCGAGACCAGGGCGCTAACCACTTGACTTTTTCCCCAACCCGAATAAGAGGTTACTCTACGGGCAAAGTGTGTCTTAGGGGGCGGGTGTGCCTACCAGGAATGGCATGCTCTCCGGGTAGTCGGGGGGGTTCAAGGCAGCTCAGTTGTAACCCTAAACCAGAATAGACGTTTACCCTTTGAGGGCCAGGAGGGGGCGGGCTAATAAACACCAAGGTGGACAGCACTAGCGCAGTCTTGCGTGGCCTTGGCCTTAGTCCAGATTTCACACACCTGTCCACTCAGCGCCAAAGGCTATTTTGAGGGATTTACCTTGGTGTAAGATACAGGTGTCAAAGTGGCGGCCCAGGGGCCAAATTTGGTCCGTCGCATCATTTTGTAAGGCCCGGGAAAGTCAATGATGAGTGCTGATTTTTTGTTGTAGGATCAAATTAAAATGAAGAGTATAGATGTATATTATTTTTTTGATTTTCTAGCTTTTAAATTAATAATTGTCATTTTTTAAATCATTTTTTCTGTGTTTTTAGTTCAAAAATTATTTTGTAAAATCAAAAAATATATTTAAAAAAATGCTAAAATAAATATTGTTTTAGATCTATTAAAAACGGAATATTCAGGGCTTTTAATCCCCTTTTTAATCCATTTTTTAAAAATTATATAAATATTATATCTAAAATGATCTGATTTATATTACATTTCCTGATTTTGCCTCTTTTAAATTAATAATTGTAATGTTTAGTCAATTTTTTCTGTGTTTTTAGTGCAAAAAATATTTTGTAAAATCTAAAAATAAATTTAAAAAAATGCTAAAATAAACATTGTTTTAGATCTATAAAAAACTGAATATTCAGGGCTTTTAATCTAGTTCTTTTAATCCATTTATAAAAAAAGAAATCAAAATATTCTATCTAAAATGGTCCGATGTATTTTAAATTTCCTGATTTTCCCCTTTTTAAATTATTAATTGTCATTTTTTAATCCATTTTTTTCTGTGTTTTTAGAGCAAAAATTATTTTGTAAAATCTAAAAATATATTTAAAAAAATGCTAAAATAAACATTGTTTTAGATCTATAAAAAACGGAATATTCAGAGTTTTTAATCCAGTTCTTTTAATCCATTTATTTAAAGAAAATCTAAAAATTATATCTAAAATGGTCCAGCCCACAAATATTAAACAGCAAAATATGGTATGACTTAAAGTTATGATTCTTCTCCTCAGATGGTATTTATTGACAACCTGGGTTAAGCGGACATGTTCTTATCTACCGAAAGAAAATGCATTTCTAATCCGCCCATTCCCGGCTTTGAATGCCTCTTTGGGCGGAGCCTAACCGTCTTGTTGTGACACTTCCACATTTAGTGGGATGCCAACTTTCAACCATTTCCCCAAAGCCACCCCAATATTTCACTCTTAAATGCCACTTAATCGGCATTTAAGGTCGCCGGTGAGCAGCCAATCGAGTCGCGGCGGCAGCTAAAATCAATGTAAAGCCACTTTGCGGGTCTTTAGCGTCCCTTACGCCGTCGCCACGGCAACCAACCGATCTCCCACATTTTCAAATCAAATGTCGACAAGGTGACGCGTCAAAAAGGCCGTTCGGTGGCCTTCTACCGAGACAAAAACGGGAAAAAATATTACCATCTCCACTATGGGTGGGCAACCTATGGCCCCCGGGCCACAAAAATGTGACAGATGGGCGGGGTCAAAGCACAAGATAGTATACATATAAAAAAGTGCATTCGTTAACAGTACATATGAAAGATAAACAGAAAAAAGGATGAAAGTATTAACATACACATCACCCATCATTACAGTAAAAAGTATAAAGTACAAAGTAAAGTAAAAGGAAATGTATTAAGAAATATTAAAATGTCATTTAAAAAAAGGACTGTAAAACACCAAAAACAAATAAGAGTGGACACAGCTACTGGCTTGTGAGTGATGGCGCCATCTTGGGGAAAAGAAAAAAAGAAAAATAATACAAAATACCAACAAAAGCTAATTACTTTACTTTGTACTTTAGATTTTTTTACTTTACTTTGTACTTTATACTTGTTACTTTACACTTTATACTTTTTACTTTACTTTGTACTTTGTACTTTATACTTTTTACTTTACTTTGTACTTTATACTTTTTATTTTACTGTGTAGTTTATACTTTTTACTTTAGTTTTTAATGTATACTTTTTACTTTACTTTGTACTTTATACTTTTTATTTTACTGTGTACTTTATACTTTTTACTTTAGTTTGTAATGTATACTTTTTACTTTACTTTGTACTTTATACTTTGTACTTTATACTTTATACTTTGTACTTTATACTTTATACTTTGTACTTTACTTTGTACTTTATACTTTGTTCTTTATAATTTTTACTTTAATTTATACTTTATCCTTTTTACTTTACATTATTTGGACAACTTTGGTGGGCCGGATTAAAAAGCCTAATGGGCCGTACATGGCCCGCGGGCCGTAGTTTGCCCAAGTCTGATCTACACTGAGCAAATAGCGACATACTCCAAATTTTAGGTCAAATTCCCCAACCAATGGCATTCTTGGACTCGTGCGAGTCACGGCGTGGATGGAATGTGTGTACGCCATTGTGATTTCTGTAATTGAAGCGAATATTTTGGCCCCGTATTTTGGCCACCTCGAGATAACTCATTAGGGACGGCGTCCAGGATTTTTGGGTCTGTTAAATTTGACACGCGTCCGCCGAGGCAAACATTTCCTGCCTGGCGGGCGGGCGGGAGGTTCTCGGAATTGGAACGCGTGGCAAACTCGGAGTGGAGGTCATGTCATGGAATTATGGGAAAAAATGGAAAAAGTGCTGTTGAAAAATAATTATGGGTTGATACAATTTTGGGCCGGTGGGTAAGTGGTTGGGATTTTGGCTTCACAGCTTTGGGGCCTTGGGTTCAAATCCAGGATGGTCCTTACTGTGTGGGATTTGCGTTTTGCCTATGTGGGTTTTCTCTGGGTAGTCCAGTTTTCTCTCACAACCTGAAAAATGGACATGCTAGGCTAGCTGGTTGAACACAGGTGTCAAAGTGGTGGTCCGCGGGCCAAATTTGGTCCGCCGCATCATTTTGTGCGGCCCGGGAAAGTAAATCATGAGTGCCGACTTTCTGTTTTAGGATCAAATTAAAATGAAGCGTATATATGTAGATTAAATTTCCTGATTTTTTCCCTTTTAAATCAATAATTGTCATTTTTTAAATCATTTTTTCTGTGTTTTTAGTTCAAAAATCATTTGTAAAATCTAAATATTTATTTAAAAAAAGCTAAAATAAACATTCTTTTAGATCTATTAAAAAACTGAATATTCAAGGTTTTTAATCCAGTTCTTTTAATCCATTTATTAAAGAAAAAAATCTAAATATATCTAAAAAGGTCCCTTGCTCTAAATTGCCAAGCCCTAGCTATGATTGGTTGTTCTTTGTCTCCTTGTGGCTAGCACGTCGGCCTCACAATTCTGGGGTCAAGGGTTCGATCACAGGTTGGTCTTCAATGTGTGGAGTTTGCATGTTTTCCCTGGCCTTCTATGGGTTTTCTCTGGGTACTCCAATTTCCTCCCAAATCCCAAAAACAAGCATGCTAGGCTAACTAGTAGAAAACTCTAAATTTCTTAACCCTAGCTATAATTTATTCTCATTTTTCTCCTCTTGCTCTGTGATTGGCTGGCTGAGAATTCACCCTAGTCAACTGGGATAGGCTGAAGCACCCCCAGTGAGGATAAAGCAGTTCAGAAAATGAATGAATCATTTTTCAGTGTGTTATTTCAGCTGTTTGGTTTGCTCTCGGAGCATTCGCTAACAGCTGCGAGAGCGGCTTTTATCCGGGATTTCGGCGGTTCTGTTCATGCCGGAGGGGGCGGGGTTTCAAAAAAATGGGGGAGGGCTTTCATTTCATTGAACGTTGCGAGTCAAGTCAACAAAGCTTTCCCCAATGCTGACGGGATTTTGGCAAACAAAGAATTTGCTCGCCCGCTAAGCTTTTACGAGCCCGTTGTTGTTGTTTTTTGCGCCGCCATTAAAATATGTTATGCTACTTTAGGGAGGGTTGGGAAAAAATGTTAAAGCAAGAGGGAGTCCTCACACTCTCGTGTAAATGTTGACAGTCCGGTGAGAGATTCACAGCTAGTTTTGACCTTTGCCTTTTCAAAATGGCGGCTTAAATAGCTTATTTTCAATCTTTTGTTGCGATTGATGGCGATAAATGGCCACCAGGGGGTATTACTGTCCGTATGGGCCTGAATATAAGACGACTCTTTCTTTTTTTAGACTCAAGTTGGACTTTTGGAACACTAAATTCAATTTTTATACCAAAAATAATGACGTAACATCTAGAAAAAATATTATAACAATATAATTAGGAAAAAAACATGTTATTTTGTCTCATTGAAATCATGCAAAAACTGTCGATCACATCTTAATATGTGAACATTTAAATTTGTATAAATATGTATACAAAATGGCCACGATAAATGAAAAAACGCAAAATCGGGTCACCCCAATTAAACCAAAAATATATATATATATATTTTTTACCTCAGTGCCGAGTTCTAGTAGTAAAAAGGGGGAGTGGCTTCCGCTTGAAAGTTTCAGCATAGATTTTCACATATTATGAAAAAAATTGTAATTAACAAAAAGAATTCCAGAAAAAAATGTGATGTCGTGAAGCCGTGATACTTGAGGGATTACTGTAGTGCCAAATGAATGCTAATTATTTTTTCTCGCAAAAGTAACTTCATTAGTTGAAAGCGTTCCCGTCTCATTAGCGTTGATATACGACACTCGTCTTTCCGGAGAACACTTAACTGAAATAACTACTCGGCGGAGGGTGGGTGGTGGAGGTAAATAGCTAGCACCCTACCGAGAAATTCCGTCCGTCTTAATGCGCCTTTCTTGAGCAAACATGGACCAAGACAAGGGTTGGGAACCTTTTTAACCGAGAGAGCCACAAAACATTTGGATTTTCAAATGTTATTCCTCGAGAGCCAAATTCGACAGGTCATAAATAGGTTAATAAATAAATAAATATATACCTAAATAAATATATAAATACATGAATTTATAAATAAGGTTGTTGCTGAAATATATATACATATACATATACATATACATATACAATAACATATACATATACATATACATATACATATACATATACATATACATATACATATACATATACATATACATATACATATACATATACATATACACACACACACACACACACACACACACACACACACATATACATATACATATACACGTATATAAATATATATATAATTATTATTTTTTTCTTTCATTACTTCACTGTTTTTATAATATATATTTTTTTACTTCAGTGCTGAGTTTTAGTAGCAAGTGGAGGAAAGGGGAGTGGCTACCGCTTGTGAGCTTCAGCATAGATTTTCACATTTTTATGAACTTACAAAAAAATATTTAATTAACAAAAAAAAAATTCCGCCAAAAAAAAAACAATGTTGTGAAGCTGCGCTAATTGAGGGATTACTGTAGTACTTTTTCCACCTCTACTCTATACATTTCCTGGGTATTGGACTCAGATTCTCAAAATTTGGAGTCACATGCTAAAATATGTGATCGGAATAAATTAAGATGACATCATTCATCTAAAAGTGAACAATTGGAAATGAGAGTGAAGTAGTACTTCAGTGTCAAAGTGCCACAATCCACACTTGTACTTCCACGCCGGCTGCGGATCGACGCGCATCAATTCGTGACGGACGGCTCAGACTCGCCGAGCAGGTGGCGAGCGAGCACAGGGGGGCTATCGGATCCCCCGGACCCGATCCGACTGGGACGGCGTTGGCCGTGGCACCAAAAGGGGAGCCGCTCTTGTGACGATGGCGGGCAGCTGGCGAGTGTGTGTCAATGTTTATGGAATATGCCTTTACGCCCACAGTAAATTGTGGACTTGTTCCGAGCACTTGGGAGATGAACATCCAAAAATTTGCAATTACAGTTTTAGAAAATTCAACAAGAAAATAGATGTTTCTTAAAAAGTCAAATTTTTACTCAGCAATCCGGTGGTAAAGTGGTTTGTGTGTCAGCCTTGCAGTTCTGGGGTCGTGGGGTTGATCCCAGATGGATAGTTTTCATGTCCTACAGTAATCCCTCGATTATCGTGGTTAATGTCGACCAATCATGGCCACGATTTACAAAAAAACAGCAAAGTTGGGTCACCACTATTTAAATAAATAACCAAATAAATGAATAAAATAAAAAATATAATAATAAAAAAGGAAAAATGTAAGAAGCAGAGGACAGGGGAGGGGCCTCCGGGATTGCGTGGTTTTTTTTTCGGGTACTCCGGTTTCCTCCCACATCTAAAAAAAAAACCATGATGCTAGGCTAAGCTAGCTAGCTAAGAACTCTAAATTACCTAACCCTAGCGATGAGTGATTGGTTGATTAGTTTCCTCGTGCCCTGTGATTGGCTGACGACCAATTCAGGGTGTTCCATAATCAGCTAGGATCAGCTCCAGCACCCCTCGCAAGCCTTATGAGGATGAGAGGTTCAGAAAATGAATGAAAATCTTCACATATTGTTTGGTATTGAATCAGAAGGTCAATCTCAGTGTCCCAGTTGATGGATATTGTTGGAAAAGACCAATCCGTAATTCGTTTTTTTGGGAAATCCCCAAAACAAGCAAAATTTTTATCTATTTTGGAAAACGCCAAATGTTAATATATCGTACGTAACCTTGAAATCCAAAATATGTATGAGACCCTCCTCCTACGAATACTCGGGGAAGGTCCCGTCTAAAATACTTTCCGACGCACTCAGAAGATCAGAGACCGGTCGCCCGCTTAGAGATGAGCTCATACTTTCGGACCAAAATGATCCAGACGGGCCACTCGTGCCAAGCTGGGCTTAGTTGGATGCGAGGAGGGGGGGGTTTTCTCAAGGGCGTGCTAAATTAGAGTGCTTACTTGCATGTATTTCCACTCCCATTCCATAGGGGGCAGTGTTGCAGGCAACAAAACGGATCTATTGGATGGTGATAACGAAAATTTCGGGGAAAAAGTGAGCAATTTTTGTGTTGGCTATGATGATGGCGCTAGAAAAAGCACACCCACACGATGACCACTCAATCCTGGGACCAAGCGGGTCATAAATCTGCATGAATGAGCCAGTGTGATCCATTCGGCTCAGTACATTCCTGGAATTCCAATGGACTGACTTGTGGATCTGCTTCTCAACAGGTCTACGTCCAAGAAACAAACTTTTATAAATCCTGATATCTCTCATCGCTACATCGTGGTTGCGCCACATGCTTTTTTGACAAAATGTGACAATGGAAAAATGTATATAAGTATATATATGGATATAAGTATATATATGTATATATGGATATAAGTATATATATGTATATATGGATATAAGTATATATATGTATATATGGATATAAATAAATATATGTATATATGGATATAAGTATATATATGTATATATGTATATAAGTATATATATGTATATATGTATATACGTATATATTTGTATATATGTATTTAAGTATATATATACATGTTTATATGTATATAAGTATATATATGTGTATATATGGATATAAGTATATAGATATGTATATATGTATATATGTATATAAGTGTATATATGTATATAAGTATATATATGTATATATGTATATAAGTATATATATGTATATAAGTATATATATGTATATATGTATATAAGTATATATATGTATATATGTATATAAGTATATATTTGTATATAAGTATATATTTGTATATATGTATTTAAGTATATATATGTATATATATTTAAGTATATATATGTATATATATTGTATTTAAGTATATATATGTATATATGTATTTATGTATTTATGCATATATGTATATATGTTTATATGTATATATGTATATATGTATATATGTATATATGTACATATGTGTATATGTATATGTAGATTTATGTGTATATGTATATGTAGATTTATGTGTATATGTATATGTCGATTTATGTGTATATGTGTGTGTACATGTGTACATGTGTGCATGTGTACATGTGTACATGTGTACATGTGTACATGGGTACATGTGTACATGTGTACATGTGTACATGGGTACATGGGTACATGTGTACATGTGTACATGTGTACATGTGTACATGTGTACATGTGTACATGTGTACATGTGTACATGTGTACATGTGTACATGTGTACATGTGTACATGTGTACATGTGTACTTGGTTATATGTATATATGTATACCAGAATCAACAGTGTCAATAGAAATATATTTTAAAACAAGCTGTATACCTTGTGTACCTTTTTGCAAAATATGGCTTTTGTATAACCAAAACATTTTTATTCTTTTTTTTGTCACAGGACGAAACGAGTTAATCGCCCGCTACATCAAACTTCGCACTGGAAAAACGCGGACCAGGAAGCAGGTTAGTCCTTTCAACCTATTTTAGAACCTTTCGGAGATCCTTCTGGGTCGTGGCCTCCCTGAACCACCTGGTCTTGGCTCGGGTTCCCTTTTCCCATCGCTCGTTAGAAGCGGCGAGATGCGAAGGAATATGCTGGCGTGGATTTCCCCACGGATTTTCAACGCCGTCCTCAAACGTGACATCGAATACGGGGTGATGAGGGACGCCCTTAGGGGACCAGAGACGGATGCTGGGACACATTCCGATTCACATAACTTTATTGGTCCGAGCATAGGAAACAAACACACAAGTTATGTTACAAGATATGTAAAAAAATGGCGTTTTACAGATGTTACAAAACTGGACCTTCATTTTTTTTGTCCTGGAAGTTTTACTTTGAAATGAAGTTTTATTGGATTTTGCAGTTGTAGGTTGAAACTCATTTAGTGGATGAAATTAGAGATATTTTTCAGTAAAAATACATGAAGTTGAACAACATTCCCTATTTTTTTGGTGTGTTTTTCAGGTGTCCAGTCATATCCAGGTTCTAGCACGAAGGAAGGCCCGGGAAATCCAGGTGAAGCTCAAGGTACGCTACGTGAGTCAACCTTTTTTTTTCTCCTCAACATATCATTGACATATAAAAAAGTGCATCCGTTAACAGTACATATGAAATATAAACAGAAAAAAGGACTAAAGTATTAACATACTCATCACTTATCATTAAAGTCAAAAGTATAAAGTACAAAGTCAAGTCAAAAGGAATGTATTAAGAAAAATTAAAATGTCATTTTAAAAAAGATGGAGGGGCTTTAAAACACCAAAAACAAATAAGAGTGGACAGAGCTACTGCCACTGGCTTCTGCGTGACAGCGCCATCTTGGAATACAAAAAACAAACAAACAAACAAAATAAATATTTGGACAACGTCGGCGGGCCGGATTAAAAATCCTGACAGACCGAATGTGGCCCGCGGGCCGTAGTTTGCCCATGTCTGCACTATATGCAAATGCCAAACTTTGTCTCGTATCTCAAGACGAAAATTTGCTCAAAATTTGCCTCGCATCTCAAGACAAAAATTTGCTCAAACTTTGCCTCGGATCTCAAGACAAAAATTTGCTCAAAATGTGCCTCGCATCTCAATACAAATATTTGCTTTTATATTTTACTTGTATCTAAAAATAAATATTTGCGAAAAAATGTACCCTTATGTCAAGATAAATATTAGCTCAAAATGTGCCTCGTATCTCAAGACTAATATTTGCTCAAAATTGCCACGTATCTTAAGACAAAAATTTGCTCAAAAATTGCCTCCTTTCTCAAGACAAAAAATGCTCAAAATTTTACTCATATCTCAAGACAAAAAATGCTCAAAATTGTACTCCTATCTCAAATAACTCATACGTCAAGGGCACTCTTATATCAAGGTATTACCGTATACCGTTTAATCCCCGAATCGAGACGGGCATGTTTTCACATTCCCTTATAACCAGAACGCGCAAGCTAGCGGCTAACGTGATTGTAGCTCCTAATTGAAGCTTTTAAATGGGCTTTTTCATGGAACACATTTCAGGAAAAGCCCAAGGCTTTTAATGTTGACCTAAACGCAATTGTCAAGGAACAAATGAATCCCCCCCCCCCTGCATTATTACCCTCAAGGTATGAGCGCTCCAAAGCGCCCCCTATGTCATCCCAGTCTCTCTTAATACTTTGTCAGTTTACATTTGCCTTGGACGCCAGCCATGGGACTTCAGCTGGGATGGAGGGGCTTAGCGCATAGGCCATTTTGAAATACTCTTTTGTGGTAACTGAGATGCGGACCCCCTGCTTGGACCTGCTGCCATATATTTGAGCTATGCCCTTGGGACAGCCAGCTTTGGCAGGAAGAATGCGGCGGGCGGGCGGGTGGCAGCGCCGTTTGAAGGACGCCGTGCTTTTAGGGAACCACGGCGGATTTAGACAGAGAAGTATCGCATTGCCACAATGAACAGAAGAGAAGAGACGTTGTCAACGTTAAACAACACTAAAACCAATTGAAACCGTTTATATAAGCAAGAATGCAAAAGTATTGAAAAGAAAGCCAAATATGCACCACCACTGTCAGATAGATATACATTAAAAAATGACAAATGCCTGAACTGGGTCAAGTATGTACATGCTACTTTAGTTTAAAAAATCTTCTGTAACAAAGCTCCGCCTCCACTGCAAGATTTTGGAGCAAAAAAAATCCAGGACATCAACAAGGGCTGGCTCTAGAGGTGACTGTGTAGTTCCCTTAAAAAAAAAGTTAGTGCTAAATTAGCCAAGGCAGCTTCTGTACTTGTTTGTATGTTTGTTTGTATGTGTGTGTGTGTGTGTCTGTTTGTATTTATGTGTGTGTGTTTATGCGTGTGTTAATGTTTGTTTGTGGTTATTTTTGTTTGTTTGTGGTGGTTTGTGTTTGTGTGTGTTTATGTTAGTGTGTGTTTGTGTTAGTATGTGTTTATGTTAGTGTGTGTTTGTGTGTGTTAGTATGTGTTTATGTTAGTGTGTGTTTGTTTGTGTGTTTGTGTGTGTTTGTGTGTGTTTGTGTTAGTGTGTGTTTGTGTGTGTTTGTGTGTGTTTGTGTTAGTGTGTGTTTATGTTAGTGTGTGTTTGTGTGTGTTTGTGTTGGTATGTGTTTATGTTAGTGTGTTTATGTGTGTGTGTGTTTGTGTGTTTTTGCGTTTTTGTGTGGGTCTGTGTGTGTGTTTGTTTGTTTGTGTGTGTTTGTGTGTTTGTGAGTGTCTGTGTTAGTGTGTGTTTATGTTAGTGTGTGTTTGTGTGTGTATTTGTTTACCTTCAACCTACACAAGGGACTAAAGATGGAAATTAGCCCTTAGCAATAATCTTAATTTTTTTTACATGTATATACAGTACTTGTTATTCATTTTGCGACATTAATAAACAAATATGATAATTTTTTCAAATTTTTGTGCGTTTCTAACATCTTTCTTACACAATTGGAACATGTTGACCAATTTTAAAGGGTTTAATCGTGGTGTTACATATGTGACGACCATGGAACAAATTCGGGAATTTACATATAAAATACACTTCTACTTACAAAAAAAAAGCAAGCTACAAAAAAAGTTCTGGAACCAATTCATTTCATAAGTACAAATATGACTATATATTCATTAACACAAATATAAATATGTTAATTAAAATGTGCTGTCCCTTTAAATAAATCAAACTCAATGATGATCTGACTATGTCAGTTCCCTCCTGTTGATGGGATTACAGCATTACCCACATTTTTTTTAACAATTACATCATCTGGTGACCCCGGTTCGTCCTCGAACATAGCCCGCTTGTCGCCACCCTGCCCGAAGCCATAAACAAAAGTCGTGACCTGCGCAAGCTAGCTGGCCTTCAGCCTTTCGGTGCTCCGCTTGGGTTACCATTGAAGTGAGGGGTGCCTGATCAAGGTTCTCCATTTGCCTGACTGTGGCCCCTCCCCCATCTCAATCCTCCTCCCACAGGACCAGGCTGCCAAAGACAAGGCACTACACAACATGGCCACAATGTCCTCGGCCCAGATCATCTCACCTGCTGCCTTCCAGAACAAGATGGCGCTACAGGGGCTCTCAAGGCCGTCATACCCCGGAACTGGTGGGGTGAGTTACAAGTTATGAAATCACAAACAATGTATTAGTGCCTGTGTATAGATTTTTTTGGGGGGTAGTTTGAACACAGGTTACAGATTTTACCGTATTTTCTTGCATATTAGCCGCACCCGCATATAAGCCGCACCCTGACCGGATGTTTGGTCGCCGGTCTTTTGGTCGCCGGTCAAATGTACTTAGATATTAAACAGTACTTAGATATTTGGCAGTACTTAGATATTTGGCAGTACTTAGATATTTAGCAGTACTTAGATATTAATCATTACTTAGATATTTAGCAGTACTTAGATATTTAGCAGTACTTAGATATTTAGCAGTACTTAGATATTTAGCAGTACTTAGATATTTAGCAGTACTTAGATATTAATCATTACTTAGATATTTGCCAGTACTTAGATATTTAGCAGTACTTAGATATTAAACAGTACTTAGATATTAAACAGTACTTAGATATTAAACAGTACTTAGATATTTAGCAGTACTTAGATATTTAGCAGTACTTAGATATTAATCAATACTTAGATATTTAGCAGTACTTAGATATATAGCAGTACTTAGATATTAAACAGTACTTAGATATTAAACAGTACTTAGATATTTAGCAGTACTTAGATATTTAGCAGTACTTAGATATTAAACAGTACTTAGATATTAATCATTACTTAGATATCAAACAGTACTTAGGTATTAAGCAGTACTTAGATATTAGACAGTACTTAGATATTAAACCGTTCTTAAAAATTAACCAGTACTTAGATATCAAACAGTACTTAGGTATTAAGCAGTACTTAGATATTAGACAGTACTTAGATATTAAACAGTTCTTAAAAATTAACCAGTACTTAGATATCAAACAGTACTTAGATATCAAACAGTACTTAGATATCAAACAGTACTTGGATATTTAACAGTACTTAAATATTAACCAGTAACCGGGCATGTGGCTAATATACGAGAAAATATATATTTTTTGCACTGATTTTGTGCGTGTGTTAGAAAGTGAGAGAGATTCCATCAAAAAAAGGGGCTCTAATCCACAGTCTCTTGTTTTTCTTCCAGTTTTGGCACGGGCCTCTTCCAGGACAGCCGGGAGGCCACGAAGAGTGAGTGAAAGCCCTTTCTTCACGCTCCTATCATATAATTCGCATCTCATCCGATCCGCCGAATACGTACGGGATGTATTTCAAATGTGGGAGGGGCCAAATTAAAGCGTGTCCGCCCATGTAAATGATAAAGTCAGCTGTCAGACTTTGGGCGCATGCCGCAATGCCCCTTTGCGCCTTCGGAGGTCAGGCGCTCCAATTAGTCCACCAGACGGGGTCACAAGTTAGTGATAGTGCCTAACATACCATCTCTCTCTTTCTACCCCCCCCCCCCCTACAGCATTAAGCCCTTCTCCCAGCAGAGTTACGCCATTCAAGCATCAGGCCCCGCCCCCATAACAGGTGGGCATGCTCACATCGTTCCGTTGTGTTGACGGAGTGTCTTCGTCCCGGGAAAAAAAAATATGAATATGAGAATGTGTGGGGAAGATGATGAGGATGATGATGGCAAGTTGCATGTTCTTAAACTGGAAAACTCACTTTGCCAGGTTATGAAAGCACAGCAGGGCTGTCCATGTCACCTGGCGCCCCACCCTGGCAGGGGAGATGTATTGCAAGCTCCAAGTTGCGGATGTTGGAGTTTTCCGCTTTTTTGGAGCAACCTCAGGATCCAGAGAATGTGAGTAGGCAAAGAAAATTGGATTTTTAAGACTTTGATTCACAGAGTTTGAAACATGTGACTATTCATTATTGTATTTTCGGTGCTTGGACGTTTGGTCGCCCGGACGTTTGGTCGCTAGGACGTTTGGTCGCTAGGACGTTTGGTCGCTAGGACGTTTGGTCGGTCGGACGTTTGGTCGGTTGGACGTTTGGTCACCCGGACGTTTGGTCGTCGGGAGTTTTGGTCGCCCAGACGTTTGGTCGCCCGGACGTTTGGTCGCCTGGACGTTTGGTCGCACGGACGTTTGGTCGCCCGGACGTTTGGTCGCCCGGACGTTTGGTCGCCCGGACGTTTGGTCGCTAGGACGTTTGGTCGCTAGGACGTTTGGTCGCTAGGACGTTTGTTCGGTCGGACGTTTGGTCGGTCGGACGTTTGGTCGGTCGGACGTTTGGTCGGCCGGACGTTTGGTCGTCGGGAGTTTTGGTCGCCCAGACGTTTGGTCGCCCGGGCGTTTGGTCGCCCGGACGTTTGGTCGGCCGGACGTTTGGTCGCCCGGACGTTTGGTCGCCCGGACGTTTGGTCGGCCGGACGTTTGGTCGCACGGACGTTTGGTCGCACGGACGTTTGGTCGCTCCGGGCGTTTGGTGGCCCGGACGTTTGGTCGCCCGGACGTTTGGTCCCTTTTGGTCACCTAATTTTTAGCATTAAAAAAAACATCCTGATAGAAGATTTTTATCCTTATTGTCCAGCAATACTGTGAACTGATTGGATATCGGGAAAATAAACTTTAATCTGTTGTCTTTTTGTGTTTGTTTGTCTTTTTTTGCCAGTTTAACAAACACCTTTTTGTACACATCGGTCAATCGAACCCCAGCTACAGCGACCCCTACCTGGAGTCTGTGGACGTCAGGCAGATCTACGACAAATTCCCCGAGAAAAAAGGAGGCCTGAAGGATCTTTTCGACAAAGGGCCGCACAACTCGTTCTTCCTCGTCAAATTTTGGGTAAAAACATCCTTCTACTTTTACATTCTTATACAAATTACCGACGTCCCCAGAGCCCTATACCCCCATAGGTTCCCTACCCCATCTATTATAGCGTGTACCAATAAAGGTGAAGTACAAGTCGTACTCCTGTTAATGTTTTCCCGCACCTGTCGACCCTCGGCGGCGTTGCGGTGTTAACGGCGTAAATAGTGGAGCCAAAGGACGTGAACGCCAATTCGGCAGATGGCGAGGAGTCCACAAAGCTCGCTTTTGCTTTTTCCGCATTGATCTTTTTGCACTGATAAGGATGATAAAGAATGTACGCCAAGGGTGTCAGATTCGGGTTGGTTCGCGGGCCGCTTTAACGTCAACTTGATTTCACATAGGACCATTTTAGATATAATATTTAGTTTTTTTAAATAAATGGATTAAAAGAACTGGATTAAAAGCTCTGAATATTCAGTTTTTTATAGATCTAAAACAATGTATATTTTACTTTATTTTAAATATATTTGTAGACTTTACAAGATGATTTTTGAACTAAAAACACAGAAAAAATGATTAAAAAATGACAATTATTGATTTAAAAAGGGGAAAATTAGGAAATTTAATATACATTGGCCGTACCATTTTAGATATAATATTTAGATTTTTAAAAATAAATGGATTAAAAGAACTGGATTAAAAGCCCTGAATATTCTGTTTTTTTTTATAAATCTTAAACAATGTTTATTTTAGCTTTTTTTAGTATATTTTTAGATTTTACAAAATGATTTTTGAACTAAAGACACAGAAAAAATGATTTAAAAATGACAATTATTTATTTAAAAGGGAGAAAATTTAATATACATCTATATTTATCACTTTAATTTGATCCTAAAACAGAAAGTCGGCACTCATTAATGACTTTCCGGGCCACACAAAATAATGCGGCGGGCCAGATTTGGCCCCCGGGCCGCCACTTTGCCACCTGTGATGTAAACCAAAGCCGCCGTTGTAAGACTGGCCGTTCTGAACTTCTCCCGAGGAAATGTGAGCTTGGACACCTGTCCCTGCGCGATGATGCCCGTTCCAACACTTTTGCCACCCTCCTCCCTCTTAATGTACTTATTTATAGCGAAGCTCCGCCCTCTTTTAAAGAGACATACACCACAAAACGAGCAGAATGCAAAACTGAGATGGTGACATTAGACTTCCGCAAAAACTTTACAACATGCAGACGTTTTGGTTAAATTCCATATTTTTTTATCATAACGTCAGAGATTGACGTGGTTTAAGCCCCGCCTCCTTGACCAATTCAAGACACTGTAGTGACAAGGAATTAACAGATTATCGTGTACATGGTGTGGCATCAATGGCGGGGCAATAAGTCAGCCTACTTTATGTTTGTCTCTTATAAAACTATTTTTAATATCGATTCCCGAGTCGGGAGCTCAGACGCGGAACTTTAGACGCTTAGACAAGCTCATAAGTCCACGTCTACTTTGCGACAAGCTCTTTTTCTGGCTGTCAAAGTGCAACTTTATATCGTTCAATTTATCGTTTACCATTAGCGGTAAAGATATATTTTTTGTTGATTTATGGGAGCACAACAAAGTGGATTTTTTAAAAGTTATAGATTAATCTAGAATGTTGTTTCTGAATACATGATACTGAATATTGAAGCCTAAATTTAAGAAATGACAGAAAATTGATTTTTTAAAAAATTGAAGCCATTTTTTTAACCATAGAAAAAACAAAAATGATACAATTTATATCATTTTATCATTTATGTATCATGTTTCATGCCCAAAGTCACAAATCTGTAAAATTCTTTATTCCAGGGTTGTCAAAATATTTTTTTGTCATGGTTTCCCTCTCATTTTACTGCAAACCCATAAAAATATTGTTGTAAAATCTAAAATATATTTTAAAAAAAGCTAAAATAAACATTGTTTTAGATCTATAAAAAACTGAATATTCAGGGTTTTTAATCCACTTGTTTTAATCCATTTCTAAAAAAAAATCTAAATATTAGATCTAAAATGGTCCGATGTATATTAAATTTCCTGATTTCCCCCTTTTAAATCAATCATTGTCATTTTTGATACATTTTTCTGTGTTTTTAGTTCAAAAATATTTTTGTAAAATCTAAAAATATATTTAAAAAAAAGCTAAAATCAACATAGTTTTAGATCTATAAAAACGGAATATTCAGGGCTTTTAATCCACTTCTTTTAATCCATTTATAAAAAAAATATATTCAGTCATCATTCCGAAACCGAGATCTTCAAAAATTGCCAATATTATTCTTGCCCCAAGTGGAAAAAATACATTTTTTCCAGCGGTGACCCACGTTAGGAAACCAGTTGGCATGGCGACCGTCCATGTCAGGCAAATGGCCCTCCACCAAAACCATAATTGAATTCCCAGTAAGCTTCCCCGTCGGCCACTGGCCATCTCGATGTAGCCCCTCCCTCTCATGGTCGCTAGCGGCGGCGTCCTAACAGATTGTCGCAGGCTTTTCAAGTGCCCGGCGAATCCGATTTGAGGCGCCTCTGCTAAATTGTTGCACAGCCGGCCGGCCCGGCGTGATCGAATCAGCCGACGATACGCCGCTGATTGTAATTGGATGAATTCCCTCGCAGGCCGCCAGGCGAGCGGCGGCGGCGCTCGGTTGAGGCTCGGCCGGCCTCCGGCCATCCAGACAAATGGAGGAATTACGCCGTGCCTGTTCCGAGGTGAAATGAGGAGGCGGGGCCAATGGAGGCGGCGACGGCGGTGGCTTAATGGCCCGTTAGAAAGCGAAGGGGGGCGGAGTCTAAACGGTTAGGAGGTAAAAGGGCGAGAGGATGTCAAGAAATCTCATTTTTATTATATTTATCGTTTATTTATTTACCGTATTTACTCACGTATAAGCCGTATTTGTCGGAAAAAAATGACTGAAGCAAGGGTACGGCTTATATGCGCACAAAAAGAAATAAAACGGATTTTGCATGAAATGGTTTTCTACCACATTCCAAAAAGATGTATGCTAGGCTAATTATATGCTAATTTTCCTTTGCTATGAGTGACTTGTTTCCTCCCACATTCCAAAAACATGCATGCTAGGCTAATTATATGCTAAATTTTCTTTGCTATGAGTGATTTGTTTACTCTCTTATTCCAAAAACATGTATGCTAAGCTAATTTTATGCTAATATTCCTTTGCTATGAGTGATTTGTTTCCTCCCACATTCCAAAAACATGGATGCTAGGCTAATTGTATGCTAAATTGTCCTTAGCTAGGAGCTATTTGTTGTTAATATGCTAAATTACCTTACCTTTGCTATGATTGGTGGTCCTTTATCTCCTTGTGCCTTGTGATTGGCTAGCCTGTAGTTAGCTTGGATAGGCTCTAGCACCCCTAGTGACCATTGTGAGAATAAGCGAGTGAGAAAATTGATAAAAATATTGCTTAATACATCAGGACTGACTAACATTATATGACAGTTAGGAGCTAATTATAGATTTAATCATAATAAATCAGAATATTTTTTTGAAGTTTTGACCATATATTTGCATGTACTTTTGATTTTATGCAGCATTTTACTAGATTTAAAGTCTGTAATGGTCATTTTTTTCCAAAGATAAATAATTATTAGAATGGTGAATAGATTAAACTGTTTTGAAAATGTTATTTATACTTATTATATTCCATCACTTAGTGGAACTTTAGGCAAAAGTGCCCCGTCAGTAGGACAAAAAAATTCTTTAGGACTCCAATGGAGGCCATCTTATATCTCGGGAATCTTCAGGTTGTTTTGAAGGCGTTATCCAAGGTCAACAAAGATCGGCACTTTAGATTCCTCCTGGCTTATCGGAGAATTACTCTCAAGCTTGGCTGAGCTGTAAGATTCTTTGTCCAACTGACACGGGAAACACCATGTGGCAAAGTAACAAGAGACATGTCTTCCAGTCCCTTTCTTGCGAGACATTTTGGACACTATTTTTTACCAGATTTCTCTTCCATGGCCTTGAAAACCAGTTTTTTTGCTCAGAAATTTGAAGTATGTAGTTTTTTTTAGTGGGATTTCTGTCTTTTTTGCAGGCGGACCTGAGCGTGAACCCTCAGGACGACAGTAGCTTCTTCTACGGTGTTTCCAGCCAATACGAAAGCTCGGAGAACATGATCATCACCTCGTCTACCAAAGTCTGCTCCTTTGGCAAACAGGTGGTCGAGAAAGTGGAGGTGAGGAGGTCTCAAATCTGTAGTTGACAACTGCTGGGGCTTTCCAAAATGTCAATTTTTGGGCTCATTAGGAGATCTTATGTCGTTTTTCTTATGGAGGAACAGCCATCTGTTTTCAAAACACTTCATATTTAATGTAAACATTGGCCCAGGCTTATATTTCGAACCAAAAGACAATTTTGTGCTATTAAAAAAATCTCTCGTGAAAAATGGATGTTTTACAGAAAATAAAATTGGTCTATTAGGATCCGACAGTTGTTTCTGACTACCATAAAAAAATTCAAATCTCTACGTTGCACGGTTTGGACAAACGTAGCGAGAGAATCTTAACATACACACTCTTGTAAGCGGCTATGAACTTTTTTTTGTTTTTTGGTATGCAGGAACAGTCATCTGTTTTCAGAACACGTCATTTGTATTGTAAACAAGGGCCCGGCTTATGTTTCGACCCAAAAGACAATTTTTGCGCTTTAAAAAAATTCTCTCTTGAAAAATCAGTGTTTAACAAAAAAATAAATTTGTCCATTATGATTCAACAGCCGTTTCTGACTACCATAAAAATAATCAAATCTCTACGTTGCACGATTTGGACAAACCTAGCGAGAGAATCTTAACATATACACACTTGAACTTTTTTTTGGTTTATTTTGGGTACTAAAATGTCAATTAGCGATTCTAGAATGAAACTTGAGTACATCCACAGCTTATTGCTAAAGTTTGACTCCTGGAATTCAGACATTTTCTTTTTTTAGCATGTAAAATATACGGTATTTTTGAAATCTGAAAAAATACGGCCTTTTGGAGTGGATTGTGAGGGTCCGGCATAATTCCTGGACTGAGCTTCTTAAATCCCCAAGTGAGAGCCAAGCCCGCAATCCTGCGTGGGCAAGCATTAAATAAATTCTCTTGTTCGCAGCCCAAGATTTGTAGATTGTGAAAGACGCTTAAACACAGTTTTTCTCCATTTTAAACAATAGCCATTTGTCTTACCTCTGTTTCATATTCTGGTTCCACTCTCAAGAAACTGGTACAAATATGGCATTCAATTTCAAAACACACAGTAATACTTCCTTGAGATACCTGGAACATTCTGAGTAATTTTTTTTGCCTTGAGATATGAGAATAAGAACAAATAAGATGTTTTTACATAATGTTTTGGGTGTTTTTTTTAGAGGGTGGGATCAGATTAATTTGTATTTAGTTCATTTTTAGTGGCAAAATGATTTGATATGAGTAAATTGACATACAAGGATTAAGCTCGTATCTCGAGGTATTCATGTACCATATTTTCACGACTATAAGGCGCACTTAAAAGTCTTAAATTTTCTCGGAAATAGACTGTGCGCATTATAATCCAGTGTGCATTATATATGGAAAAAACTGAAAACCAAAAAGGAAAAACCACCACTGTCGGATATTAAATAAAACACAAACGCGTGAACTGAACTACTACTGTTAAATATGCAGATGCCATCTTGGCTTACAAAATCTTCCATCATATAGCTCCTCCCCCACTGCAAGATTTAAGACAAAAACATCCAAAACATCAACAATGGCTGGCTCTAGAGGTGACTGTAAAGTAGTCAGTGCTTCAAATCTGGAAGTCAATAGCAATTACCATATTTTCACCACTAAAGGGCGCACTTAAAAGTCTTAAATTGTCTCCAAAATAGACAGTGTGCCTTATAATACAGTGCGCCTTATATATGAAAAAATGTCATTCATTGAGGGTGCGCCTTATAATGCGGTGCGCCTTATAGTCGTGAAAATACAGTACTTGTAACAGGAAATGTTCGCCTCACTGTTTTATTCCGATCCATTTTTAATCATCTCCTGATGTAAGAATTTTTGGTGAATTCCAGTCAGCGAGCGATGTCGTGTTCAGGAAGTTGACATGAAAAATGTTTAAAAAACAACAACCCCCCGGCCCCCAAAATGACTCACTTACACTTCCCGTTAAATGGACACAATGGAAAGGCAACCCCCACCTGCTTCTGATGAATTGTACAATATAAACACACACTCAAAGACACACAGTCAAAGACACATACAGCCTTGGGTTGAAACCTGAATGGGCCTCATAATGGCAACGTGATTTGATTAGTCTTGTCGCGAGAATTATGTGCATTGTCACATCCAGCATGTCACCCGCTGCATTCCATTTATTGCATTATAAACATATTACGCTTGATCACAGCGATGCTCCAATATATCAATGCCCCGTTCTTCTTTTACTCCAACATTTATTCCTCTTTATTGACCGTTGAATTTATCTTTATCACTTACATTGGAATGTCATTTTAATGGAAGGGTGGACATTTGTACTAAACCAAAAATAGGCACTTTTTTGCTATTTGGAGAGAGTAAAATTACTACTTAGTCGCTACCGTCGTTTTATTATTAACGGTGCCGAAGCCTATCCTGGACTTAGCCTGATAAAAGTGTATTTATTTATGTATTTGAATGCATTTATTTGTTTATGTAGTTCCGTATCATTATTATATATATTACTTTATATTTCCATTTATTTATATTTATGTGTTTATTTATTTTTATTTATTTGTTTATTTATTTAGATAATTTGATGTATTTATTCTTAATTTATTTGTATTTTATTATTTTTTATGTATTTGTATTTTTAAAATGTATTTATTCTTATTTATTAGTTTTTTGTATTTATTAGTTAGTTTATTTATTTTTATTTATTTATTTTAATGTATTTATTCTTATTTAATAGTTTATTTGTATTTTATTATTTTTTATGTATTTGTATTTTTTAAATGTATTTATTCTTATTTATTAGTTTTTTGTATTTATTTGTTAGTTTATTTATTTTTATTTATTTATTTTAATGTATTTATTCTTATTTAATAGTTTATTTGTATGTTATTATTTTTTATGTATTTGTATTTTTTAAATGTATTTATTCTTATTTATTAGTTTATTTTTATTGATTAGTTGTTTTTTGTATTTATTTGTTAGTTTTTATTTATATATTTCTGTTTATTTGTTTATTTTTAAATGTGTATTTACTTATTTAGTAGAAAATGATTGGCAGTATTTCCACTATTTTCAAAAAGACAAACAAGTCCATCAACAACAACAACTACCGCAGAGATTGACGTGGGTAGCGGCTAACCGCTAGCATATTAGCATAAAGGGGAAAAAAACAATCAAATTATACTTACCAACACTGGCGTTAACGCTCCCAATGACTCCAAAAAAAATGATTGGTCTTTGGAAAGGCCGCCTACTAGTTGACATCATGTCAAATGTTAGCCTTTAGCTAGTTCCAAGCTCAGGTCTGACTCCGAAAAACAACCTTGGTCACATGGTCAGCCCTACTAACATAGTCACCACTAACATGATTTGTGTCTTTTTGTCTTTTTCAGACGGAGTACGCCCGCTTAGAAAATGGCCGATACGTGTTCCGGATCCATCGCTCGCCATTGTGCGAATACATGATAAACTTCATTCACAAACTCAAACACCTTCCCGAGAAGTACATGATGAACAGCGTTCTGGAGAACTTCACTATCCTTCAGGTACCCATACATTTTTCCCACAATCCTCTTGGGTGACAACAAATGGCTAAGATTGTCTTCATTTTAATTGGACACTACGCAGAACTGTATTATTTTCCATTTTATTAGCAAAACATAGTGCTTTACTCTTTAAAAATGGCCAAAATTCTAGTTTTCCCTGGGCCTACGTGGCTTTTCACTGGGTACACCAAATTCCTCCCACATTCCAAAAACAGGCATGCTAGCCTAACGTGTTAAACACTCTAAATTGGCTAACGCTAGCTAGCGATTGGTTATCCTTTGTCTCCTCGTGCCTTCTGATTGGCTGCCTACTGATTCTAGGTGAGCTGGGATAGGCTCCGGCACCCCCTGTGACCCTTGAAAGGAAAAAATAATTTAGAAAAAAAATAAATGAATGCTAAACTGTACAATTTAGCTAAGCTATACCACGGCATGCTAGGCTAGCTTGTTAAACACTCTAAATTGGCTAACCTTAGCTAGCGATTGGTTATCCTTTGTCTCCTCGTACTTTGTGATTGGCTGCCCACCGATTCTGGGTGAGCTGGGATAGGCTCCGGCACCCCCTGTGACCCATGCGAGAAAAAAATAATTTACAAAACATATAAATGAATGCTAAACTGTACAATTTAGCTAAGTTATACCACGGTTTACAGATTGAAGACGGCTAAAGTTCCCCGAATAAACCCACCAATTTGTGATGTACGCACTTTTGCTAGCGCACACATGCTAACACGTCGTTTAACAGCTGGTTGCGGGTTTTCCAAAAGGGGGGTTATTATCTGACTCTGATTACACTCGGCCTAAGTTGTCGGGAAGGGGCTCAAGATGGTGGACAGCGGGCATCAAAGACACTGATGGCCCGCATTCCTCTTGGCAGACGGATAAAGACCACATTGAGCCCATGTGGGTGTCCGACTCCATGACGGCACGTCATCGGGGCTCTCAATGGACTGATTTATTTTCTATTGAGCGAGACATACGCTGTCTGAGGACAATGGATACGTGTTTATAAAAAAAAAAACAGTGTCTTCAATGTCAGACAATTGTCAGACAAAATGGCGTACATATCAACAACACTGCACTTCTTTATAAATATTTGTTTTGTGCTGGAGAACTCAATCTAAAATTTAGTCTGGGGCACCACTATTGAAAATAAATAAGTAAATAAGTAATTAACTGATTAATTTGTTGGGAAGTCCAGTGGTTGAGTGGTTAGTGTGTTGGTCTCACAGTTTCTGGGGTTGTGGGTTCGAATCCAGGTTGATGCACTTGTGTTGAGTTTGCATGTGCTCGATGGGGTTGTGTTGGGTATTTTCTGGGTACTCCAGTTTCTTCTCATGTTTGAAAAAGTTGCATGCTAGGCTAGCTGATGTAACACTAATTTGGCTAACCCGAAAGTGTCTTGTGGGCCGGACCATTTTAGATATAATATTTAGATTATTATTTTTTAGAAAATGGATTAAAGGAACTGGATTAAAAGCCCTGAATATTCAGTTTTTTATAGATCTAAAACAATGTTTATTTTAGATTTTTTTAAATATACTTTTAGATTTTACAAAATGATTTTTTAACTAAAAACACAGAAAAAATGATTTAATGAGGATAAAGTCATTCAGAAAATGAATTTCTCAATTATTATTGCGCAATATCATCTTCTAATGGTGTCCAAAATTACATTATGTCGGCTAATCCAGGGGTGCTCAACATGTTGATCGTGGGCTAACAGTCGATCGCTAAAGTACTATTGATAGGTCGCATGACAGTAAAATTTAATCCGATAAAACAAAAAAAATGGGATTTGAGCTGGGAAACAGTGCCCTCACGTGTCTAAACACAATTACTACATGTCTGCACTATTTTGGGTCCTGTTGGGATCAGGTATATATAACATTAGCATACAAAAGGGCAAAATTGGCTCCTTGAAAAGTACATAGAGCCAAACAGTTCAACATATCTCATCTGTAAATCCGTCCCACACAGGTGGTGTCCAATCGAGACACCCTGGAGACTCTTCTGTGCGTAGCCTACGTCTTTGAAGTGTCCACCAGCGAACATGGCGCCCAACATCACATCTACCGGCTGGTCAAAGACTGACGAAAACGTCGCCGCAACTTCCGATAAAGTCTCCATGGCGAACCCCCTCCCCCCCTGGCCCGGGGAGCTCCGTCCCACCGTTGCGGATCATCCGGACCGGGACCGAGGCCCTGGCGTTGCTGACAGCGATGGGAAAGGACCATGATGCATTGCGGTTTCCATACCAAAGTCTGGCCTTGAAGAAAAAAAACAGACCTGCATGAGAACGTTGTCATTTGTGTTTTATTTTTAAGAAATGATTTTAAAAGTGCTTGGTATGCTTTGATAGTGTCATTCATGCATGTGCGGGAGTTGGACTGAGTCAGGGCGCCATCTATTGACTGAAAGGCGAACTGCATGAACGGAAACGGGGGCAGAAAATTGCACAACTTTTTTTTGTTTTGTCCTAGTGGCAATTGTGTGTACTACAAGGAGATTGTAAACGAGAGGATAAAGACGTTTGTGTGTTTGCTGTTTTTGATGTCTCCCGTCTTGTCTTAAGACTCCCAATAACAAAAATGGCGCATAATAATAATAATAATAATAATAATAATAATAATAATAATAATAATAATTAAGATGGGGATAGTCAACACACATTTTTAAGTGGATTTGTTTCATGTCATTTGCCCTGAAGTGTCAAATGAGTGTTTCATATAAAAAATATACTTAAAAGTTGTATTTTTTTGTTGTTTTATATAATAGTAGTTGAGCTTTAACCCCAGAACGTTTTTTTCAGATTGTATTTATTGTTACACGCATTTTTTTAAGTTTTTAACCATCAAATTATGCTTTAAATTATTTAATTCAGATTATTTTGTTTATATTTAATTCATATTTCTGTACAAATAAGTCATTTTTATATATAATAATCCTTCGTTGATCGTCCCAAAAATACTGGGTCTCCACCCCCTAATCAAAGACCCACCTGGGGAGAAAGAGGAGGGGCTTGCAAAAAAAAAAAAAAACAACACCAATTCACATTTACTGATCTCGGTGGAGCACCATGAACGTCGCACAAGGTTTGTTGACTTTTGCAATGGTCGTTTTCCGGGCCGAATCACGTTGTTCGGCCAAATTTTCATCCCAAAACTGCTGGATTCGGAGTTTTCCGGGAATCCAGGTAAATATCGAGGCGTCTGAGAAGCGAGGGGCCCGTTTACTCAAGACTTACCGAGAGGAAAGCCCCTTGAGATGCGGACACACCTGCTGCCTCACGGGTAATGGTATGTTCATGGCCACCTCGGCTTTTCAAGCTTCGTTCAAACTTTCTCAATTGTTTTTATTGGAGCGTCCTGTCACGTGGCCGTCTTTCATTCGGACGCGACCTGTTGTCACGTGCATTGTCCAACTTTGGAGAGCTGTATCATCAAGCACAATCCGGACGCCGTTCTTCTAAATATCTCCAATAGCGGTGAGTGAACTATCGCCGTCTTCCACATCACCAAATGGTGACGATATTCCATCATTTTACTACAATGTAAATGTATGCAAAAGTTAGCGTTAGCTAACTGAATCTGGGGAAGCTTGGGTTGCCAAGTATGTGCTCGTAAAAAAAAACGGAAATTGATCTTCGACATCTATTAACGGCAATAGACGTCCAATTCATTTTAATTCAGGGGATCTTAAGTCATATCAAGTCATAAAATACTGATAAGACAAATCGAACTCAAATTATTAAAAATTTTCATTTATTTTTTGGAACTTTTCATGATGAAATCTGGCAACCAACTTGTCCAGGCTTGGATCCCAAACCCAATCCCGATCTGTTGGTGTTCGGCAAAAACTCTGACGTCCGCGTGGGTCGCATCAACTCCTCCGAGCCGCTCCCATTGGACAAACGCCAATTCTACCACCTGGCTCCGCCCATCGTCAGCATTAAACCGACAACCACCGACAAATCATCCACCACCGCCCCGAAACCGCCATCCATCACCCCATTCCGAACATCTCCACATGCACTTTCCACTTCAATTAATCAAAACCGAGCCCAGACTCCTCCCACTTTCCAATTGCCCAACACCGAAAATCCAAAAACTGACACTCAAATGTACCGAAGCCCCAAATCTTGGCATGAAGACCCCTTAACCAACAACCCAAGCACCGTCAAAGAGCTCAACCCCAACCATTTAACCACTTTAACGTCAATTAACGAACAGCAAGACATCGAACGGAGTACAAGGCCTTCTCTGGATTCTCCGCCAACATGGTTTCTAAAACGGATTACCCACAAACCATTGGTTAAAGACACTGAGAACCCCAAAACCCAGATGTCGGTGAAAGCGCGATGCTCCACCCCCGGGCGAGAAGACCAATTAGCCGATCTGGGGATCGGGTTTCAAGGCCCGCCAGTGGTTCTGCTAGCCTGTTTTGTGGTATTTGTGGCCTGTATTATTTGGATACTTGCATGTTGGAGGACCAAAAACAGGAGGATGGAATACTATCGGGCATCTGGGGGAAGAATGGCGAAAATGCGGTTGGTTAAGTACCATCTGGTGGCAGAGGAGAACTTTAGATGAAGGTTTTAGAGCTGTCAACCTCAGCCAATTGCTTCCCTTATTAATCATTGCAATTCCACATATTTATTTACATACATAAAGTGTATTTAAAAGTCTAAAATATTCCCCAAAGTGGACAAGGCGCTTAATCAGTGGGTGCGCCTTGTGTATGCACTACATTTAAGATGGTGTAGATGTGGCTCGATGTAGCTGATAGGTTGGCTGTTTGGGTACATTGCTTGCTGACACGCTATATTTACATAGTGAAAATGTGTGCGCAAAGTATGACAATATTAGCAGTTGATGAGGATGTTTTTGTATGCTATCAGTGACTGAGATGATCCAGATTAGAGTCGAAATGAGTCAAACAAGATCGCTTTTCAAAATAAAAGTACTTTAAAAAAATCTGTACTAAAGTTGTTAGTTGTTAAACCATTTGAAATGATCAAAAAACATAAAATAAGCGAAAAATGTTTAAGTTGACAGGTATGACTGGTTTTCATGGTGGCAGAGCTCTTATTTTGAAACCGTTTTTATTGTATTTACATTATTTAGGTGCAGGCATAATTTATTTACTTATTACTATTTTTTTAGTAATTTTTGTTTTGTTAGTTCATAAAAATGTCAAATTCCAACCTGGATTCAAAATTTAAATTTAGCAAGTTATGATATAATTACCTTTTTATGACAAACTATGCGATTACAGTAGAATGCAAATATACTTTTGCAAAATCCCAAAAGTCATCAATTTGGGTTAAAATGGAAAAACAACATTTCTTAGACAATTTATGCCCCTAAACACTTTAAAAAACAAGGCCTTTTTTTAAAGAAGAATGTTTAGTCTGCTGTATTTTTGCATACAAATAAGTAAGAGACACTTCTCCCTTGTTACATGATTTTATTTTGGTGATATAACTAGAAAGTAGACACTAAATCCAGCAGACGGTATTTCTTCTTGGTAATAGTCAAAGCTTGAGGACGTTCTTGACGGCTTCCTTGTATTGGTGGACGGCGCTTTCACTGTCTCCTTGGTTCTTCAATCTGGTGACCGAGTCCTTGTACGCTTCCATTTCCCTTCTGGCCAGCAGACTTTGGCGTTCCTCCTCGCCGCCGTCCGATTGCGGCAGCAACGTATCGAGGATATTCTTCTGGGACGGGCTGTCCTCCCATGAATACTCCTCCATGTCCGCCACCGTCTTGTCTGCCTCCCATGCCTCGGTTTTCTGGATGTAGAAAGACATTTTTAGGTGGACGATAGTACTTCATTTTACAAAATTATTAGCTTGTACAAGTGGGTTCGGAATCTGGATTTTTTGTGAGTACAGTAATCCCTCGAATACCGCGGACGATGGACCAATTGCTACAAGAAGACAAAGGACTTGGACTAAAACTCCTATTTACTTGTTTTTAATTTTTTATTTATAGCAAGTACAAAGGAACTATTTTCCACTGATTACAGTATTTAAAGTAGCAACATTTTTTAATACATACATTATATTTAGATGTTAATACATTAGTCTTAACATGCTTACAACTGTAATATTTAATAAATATACTTATTTAGTTTTTATTTATAGCAAGTGGAGAGGAACTATTTTAACTGAGTATAATTTTTAAAGTTGTTGCATTTTCGAATGTATACATTATACTTAGATATGAATACATTACAGTCTTGACATGCCTACATCTGTAATATTTAATAAATATACTTATTTAGTTTTTATTTATAGCAAGTGGAGAGGAACTATTTTCACTGAGTATAATTTTTAAAGTTGTTACATTTTTCCAATATATACATTATATTTAGATATTAATACATTACAGTCTTGACATGCTTATAGCTGTAATAATTAATAAATGTTTATTTAGTTTTTGAGGAATTATTTTCACTGACTAATTTTTAAAGTTGTTACATTTTTTCCAATGTATACATTATATTTAGATATTCATACATTAGTCTTGACAATATTTAATAAATATACACTTTGATCATTTTACTTGTGTACTTGTATTTTTGTAGTTTGTATTTTGTAAAAACATATGTTTTGGTTGTTATGAGGGTGATTTCACTTATTGCGGAATATCTGGTGTACATTAACTGTGGTACTCGAGGGATTACTGAAAAAACATATTTAATATTGACTTGGCATAGTTCGTCCCACAATATTTAGTATAAAAATGATAAAAATATACAAATTTGATCTAAACTAAGCAAATAAAATATAAAATAAATAAATAAATTAAGTGTTAAAGGGGTAAAAAATGAATAAATAAAGGTTTAGATTTTATTTACTGCGCGCCATATGATTGCTGCTACGCAGAGAAGACGAGAAAAGTGCGCAGCTTAGAGGGAATATTGTTTGTAAGTATTTTAGAAGTGAAAGTTAAAGGTTACTGTAAGCGGTTGGTTCCAAATTTCTCAGTTCAGGAAATACTAGACTTCAGATTTCAGGCCCCCCCAAAGCGAGGGGATACAATCACCCCCGACAAGTGCTTGCTTTGTTAGCTAACATTACCAAAACACATCCAAAGAACTGTGCCACGCTTTGTTTGCGCTAAAGGTCAGCAGTCGCTATCCCGTTAGCGTTAGCGATTCCATTCCCGTTAGCACACTTACCCAAGATTCGTGATAAAGGACAGTCAGCAGGTACATGGCGTAGTCGTAATTCTGTTTTCTTAGCGGGCAGCTGAAATGGATGGATGGAACGTTACCGTTT
The DNA here is from genome assembly GCF_051989575.1 of Stigmatopora nigra. Taxonomy (NCBI): domain Eukaryota; kingdom Metazoa; phylum Chordata; class Actinopteri; order Syngnathiformes; family Syngnathidae; genus Stigmatopora; species Stigmatopora nigra. The sequence goes on from NW_027551604.1 coordinate 1,852,235, forward strand.
TATTGAATAGGGTCGTTGAAAGGAGAAAAGTTGGGGTACTCACCTGTCAGTTGTGATGGTGAGGATGTCTGTGTCTTTGCAGTATCTGTCCCCGACCAGTTTCAGCATTTTCTTTCTGGCGTGGTCGTCCAAGTTCAAGCTGGACAGCTTTAACTGCACAACATAAGGAAATGTGGATTTTGCATTTTCTCCCCAGGGCTTGTGTGGGTTTTCTATGGGTACTCCATTTTCCTCCCACATGCCCAAAAACATACATGCTAGGCTTATCAGACCCTCTAAAATTGCCACAAAGTATGAGTACAAGATTACACCTGTGTGGAGTTTGAATTTCATCCACGGGCTTGTGTGGGTTTTCTCTGGGTACTCCAGTTTCCTCCCACATTCCAAAAATATGCATGCTAGGCTTATTGGACCCTTTAAATTTGCCACTAGGTATGAGTACAAGAGTATCTATGTGTAGTTTGCATTTTCTCCCCAGGCTTGTGTGGGTTTTCTCTGGGTACTCCAGTTTCCTCCCACATCCCCAAAAACATGCATGGTAGGCTTATTGGACCCTCTAAATTTGCCCCCAAGTATGAGTACAAGAGTGATTGGCTGGCTACCAATTTAGGATGTCAGCTGGGATAGGCTCCAGCACCCCCGCGAACCTTGAGGATAAAGTGGTTTAGAAAATGAATGAATGAACGAACTATTATATTACTTTGGAAGTTTATCTCATTTCATTTTCCGTAACTGCTTATCCTCACAAGGGTCGTGGGGGGTGCTGGAGCATATCCCAGGAAAATATGGGCACAATGAGATAAAGGACAACCAATCATAGCTAGGTTTGGGTAATTTCTTGTTCAACAAGCCTAGCCCAGCATGCATGTTTTGGGGATGTGGGAGGAAACTGGAGTACCCGGAGAAAACCCACACAAGCATATGGAGAACACGCAAAATCCACACAATGAGGAAATACTAGGAATCGAACCCAGAACTGTGATGGTGACAGCTAACCAATCATCCAACTACACTACTAGTGGAATGTTTTTTTTGTACATCTCTTGAGGCTGTCTTTGTTGTGAGAGCTCCCCCTGCTGTTTCCATACGTGAAGTGCAATTAGAATTGCAATAGTTACATTCAGAGAGCAATTTGTTTTTGTTGTTTCTATTAAACGCTACTCGCTTGTATTGTACCGTTTTGATTTAAGTATAAACTTGTAAAGTCGTACCGCACACAATTCAATTCATTGAATAATGTACAATATATTTCGTGTACGTCCATGTTTGGGAGACTTTACCCCCCGCTGGACAATTTTCATTTGTACATTGAACTGTTAAGATTATTTTTTTTTTTGCTTTAATCCACAGGGATTAATGTGGCAGGAATACCCACCTTGCTGACGGAATCAAATGGGAATAATGTGGATGAAGTGGTCAATGATTCAAAAGGTAAATATGAACATTAGTATTTAACCTGGAAATTGCTGTTGTTCCCCTTATGTAATTTTATATTTGAAATGTGAATTACTGTAAACTACCATGGTAAAAACACAGTGTGCAGTTTTGGGGAGGGAAAATAAGATGAGATGAACATTAGCAAATATTAACAGTCATATCTATCCTAATAATAATAATAATTTAGTATATAATTTTTAAAAAATAAACTTTTGGTGAATTATTGATAGATACTACAAACTTTCTGGACCATCAACAAATGTCAAATAATTAAAATGTAAAAAAATAAATAAATCTATAAAACTTAAATGTATCAATAAGTTAAGATATATATTTTAAATTTAAATATTTTTTAAAAAATATTTGTATTACTTTCCTGAGAAATGATTGTCATTATAAATAAGCAAATAAAATGTCATAAAAAGGTAGTAAATTAAAAAAATAAAATAAAATCATATTTAACTTTAACTTTAATTTAACTTAACTTGTATTACAAAATGTACTAACAAAACAACTAATTTTAAATAACGCAAATTTAAAAAAAATATATGATTTTTTAAATCATGTCATGTAAGATCTAAATTGAACTCAACAAGTATTTAATCCAACTTTTTTGACATTTTATGTATAATTTACACTTTTTAAAAAAACTAATTAAAAACTTAACTATTCAGAAGTACTACAGATAAAAATCACATAATAAACAGTTAGATTCACTACTTTTATCTCATTTTTGGATCTCACTATGCATAATTCCATTGTGATTATTAACATACTGTTAAAAATAAATAAACAAATGACGTCATACTTACTCGTAGTTGAACAACCCGAGCCGCTGGGTTTCGAACAGAAGGCCCCGCTGACAAGTAATCATTGCTCTCCACCCGGATGGGAAAATTCTCCTCACACTTAGCGTCCGTGTCCAGCGTGGACGGCCATTCATTGCAGAACGCTAACCATACAAATCCGCCATTTTGAATCTTCATATTTGACCAATAATACCCAAAAAAATCCTTCCTTCTACTTACGTTTAAGAGCTTCACAGTGTTTCTTAATGGCTGCTGGTGTCAAATGAAGAAAGTTGGGAATCTAATGAAGAAAAAAATAACATTTAAATAAAGAAAAGGCTAAGTTTAGGCGTATAATGCATACTTTGATCAGCTCTAAATTGCCTTGCTTCTCGGGGGGAACCCCTCCTCTTACGGGGTAACCCATCCTGACGGGAAGGGGTACGGTGCCGGGTCTGAAGGGGGCCGCCGCCGGGTAGACTACAGTCCAATCTTGATCTTCTGCCATCTTTTTTGTTCTGGGTGGTCCCACCTACCAGGGAATCCACACAACAACAAGTTAACGCCATTTTGAATCTTCTTAAGATAGACATCTTACCTCTCTTCTTGGCTTTTTGTTAAAAGTTCCTCTACCAGCCCTCTCAGGAACATCTGAAAAAGGAAAATAAATGATAATTTCATTTTTAAATCGCGACTATACACGCACGTTAAATCGTTAAAAACTGCGTTGACAATAATTTGGTCGGCTCGTTAACCTAAAAAACCAAATAAAAATAACATTTAATAAAATAATTATGATTGAGATGTTACGGATATATATTTGGTGATACATTTATGGCGAGTTAGGCCACATTTCTATTCTAAATGTTAATATTATGGACTAATATTTTGAAAATGTTATGTATACATAGTATGGATGCCAGGGCTTAATGGGACAGTACGTTTTTTGAATGACCAAAAATAGTCAGTGGCCTTTAAAGTGTTAAAAGCATAGATGTGATTTATAAAACCACAAAACCATATGAACAAAACTAATGATTTAATGCAGCTTTTAAAAAAAATAAAATAAAAAAGCGTATTTGTACACAACTCAGTTGTCTCGTTAATTACGTCATCATTACGTGCCGAAGACGAACTCCTATACGTAAAACATTATTAATAGTAATACATTTGTAGAGTGCTTTTGAGGGGTTATGAGGAACGATTGGGACACATTTACGTCTTTTTAAAATGACTAATAATTTTATATAATAAAAATGAGTAAATGTATATTGTCCGTCTTGACCTCGCTCGGGCGCAAGAGCGTAGCAGAAAGCTTTTGCACCATATCGTGTGTAATACTCACCTTTGTTTAGAGGCAAATTGGGTGACAAAACTGTCGCATATGCAGCCCTGAAAGATACATTTGACAATCCTGCGCTAACGTTGTTAAATCGACTTAAGGACAGCAGCAATTTCTTGCTTGCGTGAGCAGCCATGTTTAGTCAGTCCGGATGGACGGAATCCGATAAATGACAAATGTCTGTATTTTGTTAAAAGTCAATTGCATGATCTTTTTAAATCTTTAAGTTGAATAATACATATTTTACCAATGCATAACTATTTTAAAGTGGAATAAATTATACAAGCGTGTGTGTTTGTGAACAACAGTTGTTATCTTTGAATCCTCGCGTGACGAGTTCACTTGCCCTCGTAAAGTGAATAATTTCATTCAGAAACTCGGATCTGTCATGCTCAACGTTACAAACTATTCAAGTAAGCCCCAGAAATGAGTGATATTTGTTACAGATTCAACTAGAGAAGGATAATTGGCTGACCACAATGTTTAATAGTGTAATTGTTACACAAAAGACAACACGCGCGCTTGGAAATGAAAAATATCGAGTTACATTGAACTCATCATATAATTTCCAAGCTGTACCACTGATGCACTTCAAAGTCGTGCAATCAGGAGCCGACTTTACGCCTGTGAATGCGTGTTGATTACGTACTTTTTTAGCTTTTTATCGTCGAATTAGGGTTTTATTCACACTTTATTATACTTAAAACTCAACAAATTTTAATCTGCAGGAGATATTTTCCACGATTTTGACTGCTGCTGGCGTCGTTTGCATGTTTGAAGGTAAACCATTTCACGTATTGTTTGTTAATGTTTGTGATAGAAAACGAGTAACGAGACTTTACTCGACTTTTTACCAACGTTGTGGCCAACGTGTGATTATTTTCTTACTTGATATAAAAGGAGTTTCTCCATTTTATCCAAAAGCTTAAAAATTGTGAATTTGGACTAAAATATATCAATGCCTGCCTCTTAATTTGTACATTTGAGAACAGGTACACTTTCTTGCCGTCAAAATGGCCGACAATTTGTATTTACTCATTCATGTATTCGTCTTCCTTACCACAAATCATTGTTAGGGTTGCTGGAGCCTATCCGGGGTGACTTTGGGTGAAAGGTAGGCTACACCCGGGATTGGTCGCCAGTCAGTTGTAGGGCACAAGGAAAAATAGACGACCATTCACATCTACGCTCATACCACTGTCCGTGGGAATCGAACCCACGTCTTTCTACACAAAAGTCAGGCGAGTGAAGTGCAAAAAAAAATCAGGCAGCTCTGTAAATCATTATTTTCAATTCTTGTTTGAATATTACACTGAGTCAATAAAATAGGGACATTTTTATAAAGATGAAGGAAATCAAACCAAGTATTGAATGGATATAAGCGAAATATTAACCTTAAATTTGGTCATTGTTTGGTTATTCTATGGGAATTCTATATCACACAACTAAGACATTTAAATGGGGAGGGTCTGTCAATTAACTGTCCAATTTGTTTTTTTTTTTTTTTTACTGTACACCAAGTCTACTTATATTTCAATATAGGTGACAATGGCTGTTATTTAGACAACAATCATGGCGACATGAGGATGCTGGAAACTCAATCCTCTCAATGACAGCTGCCCATGCGGTCCTTGTCATGGCGTCTCTATAGCGGTCAACAGATGTGACACTTATTTTTTTTTCCATGACACCCTTTCCAGTTGCCAGCATTATATTCGGATCAGGTTGAAAGTCTATTCATATAAAGTGTTTTTTTTTCTTTAAATGTACTATTTTCTGTCATTCAAAAGTTGAAGGTGAGTCAGAAATGTCTGTAAATATATCATCAAATAAAATGTATCTATGTCACTAAAGGCGGCCTGGCAGGTAAGTGGTTTGTGCCTAGGCCTTGCAGTTCTGGGACCTTGGGTTCGAATCCAGGCTGGTCCACTTGTGTGGAGTTTGCAAGTTCTTGAGGGCTTGTGTGGGTTTTCTCTGGGTACTCTGATTTCCTCCCACATTCCAAAGACATGGCTCTAAATTGACCCTAGCTGTGATTGGTTCTCCTTTGTCTCCATGTGTGATTGGCTAGCTACCGATTTAGGGTGTCCAAAGTCAGCTGGGATATGCTCCAGCACCCCCCTGGACCCATAAAGAACTTGGAGTGTTTTAAGAGCAACTTTTGACATTTCTGAGGTCAGATTGTGCTGTTAAATGCTTGCAAAGTGCTGCGCATTTGTTGTACTTTCCCAGATGGCCCACTTGACAGGTTTGACCTCCATCAGGGACAGTGCAACATAACACTGTTTGTATGTGGAAAATCCTCAATGATGGATGCATGTGTGTGTATGTGTGTGTGTGTTGATCTCTATTAAATTCGAAGAAAATAACAGGCCTGAAAATAAACTTCCAGTCTGTTGTCCATCTCTCTTCTACCACACCTCAATCAAATAATTAACTCATGAGCAAGCTGTCCAGAAGATTGATAACCATCCTAAATATTTGATTCAGGTGTGTTTAATGGAGGGAGACATGGAAAACAGACTGGATAGGGGCCTTAAAGGACCAGAATTTGTCACAATTTGGCCAAAATATGGCACCAAAAGCTCTGTATATGTGTCCAAAGTGGTGCTCAAGAGCCGCATTCGGTGGAGGTTTCCATTTCAAACGATTGAGAAGATACATTTTCACCAATCTGGTATCTTAAGTGCAAGGTCTGCTGGTTTCAGAAGAAACCTCATTGGTTAAACTCTGTTGGAAAAAGGGGCGGGCCTAAGCGGAATTGTATGTCCACCCCTAGTGGAAATAATCCAGGGGGGGTCCACAACATCTCACATCACTTTTTTGTTTTTCCACAGGAGGTATGGACGCCCACACCGGGCCGCAAAGAGCGCGCTCATCCGCAACGGGAAGCTAGCCAGGTCTCGCCGAGACCTCGGTCCGGTCCGGGACCCCCTTAGAAGACTCCCCCCATCTCCAAAGTTCGGAAGCAACATGGGGGAAAGACGGGCACGTTCCTTCCACATGACATGCCACCTCCAACGGGACTATGGGACCGGGTTGGGGGGTCCCTTAGCCAGATATGGTCCCAACGGCTACGCTAGCACCAGCCTTAGCCTGGACCAGGAGACGGAAGGGGACAGTCCACCGGCCGTGAACGCGGAGAAGGACGTCCCCGCGCCCGAAGGCAGCTTTTACTCCCCTATTTCACTAGAAATGGAGCCCGGCGCGGTAAATTATGGATCGGGCGTCCCCCGTTGCCCGCCGGCGAAGGACGCGGCACCGCGGGTTGTCGCGGCGCCGGCGCCGCTCCCGGCCTTGCCGCAGTCCAGCTGGCTGCACCGCCACCAAAAGGAGTTCCAGCGGCCGTATGTCAAGACGAGTATGCAGGGTGACGTTTACAACTTCCTGGAGAGACCTGCCGGACTCAAGTGTTTCCTCTACCACTTCCTCGTGTAAGTAGTACTTTTACTCTATGCTTATGCGCACCAGTTATGGTAGAAGAAAGCTGCCCCAAGTAGTGATAATTCAATGTTGCCCACAGATATATATATATATTTTTTTATTGCACAAAGATATTATTGGTAATAGATTATATATTTGCATTTTACCTTGTTGGTATTACAGAGAAAAAATGTGGTATGGCGAATATGATATTAAGTATTTTTATTGTTTATAAATTAGTCAATATTTTAGTGTCACGTTGCCGACAGATTTTTTTTTATTACACAAATGGTAAAAGATTATATTTTAGCATTTTACCTTGTTGGTACTGCTGAGAAAAAATGTGGTATGGCTAATGTGGTATTAAATATTTTTATTGTGTATAATTGAGTCAATATTTTAGTGTCATGACAACACTTGGTATAAGACATGTTTTTTTCTTGGATAGTTTTTTTTTGTGTCATATGGATTGTGATCAAGGTTTAGTTTGTAGAGTGTAGCATTATGAATTTTTTTATTTTATTTTTTTATTTACTATACATTTTTGGCTAAGCTAAGATGGCTAGCAGATGGCAATTTGAAGGGAGTTTAAATGTGAGCTAGGAGAAACTAGCATATGAATTTTATGCTTCAACCACATTTTAAAGTCACATTGGAATAGCAAATACTAAAACAAATACTGTCACCCTATGGTGCAGTGGTTCGTTCCCCTTGATTTTGATGCTGGCATTCTGGGTTCGATTCCCACTTGATGGCAGTGTGATTGTGTTAGTGTTATCCCTCTCTGAGTGTCCTACGACTAACTGGCGACCAATCTAGGGTATAGTCACCCTATCGCTTGAAGACAGCTGGGATAGGTGGTATGAAAGATGAATGAATGAATAAAACTAATACTAAAAATAGTTCTGAGGAAAACGCCTCTCCTGGGTTTGTCATCTGCAGCCCCCTGCTGTTAATTACATTTTATACAGTATTAGGTTCTGTCTTCCAGTAACAGAAGTGTGCTGTGATTGGTTAAAGTGACTGTCAGGGCTTCCAATTCATTTAAACTGGGAGAACTGGTTGTCAATAGCAATCAATTTTCTCCCCAATAAACAAAATAATTGCCCCATAAAGGGTTAAACAATTCCGAAGTCTCCAGATGTTTACCCACCATGACGTTTTACTAACGTGGCTCTTAATCTTCCATGAATTGTGTTCAAGATTTAGGAGATTGCGTGCAGACGCATATGGCCAACTCGGCCCAGAGATCATATTTGAGTCTTTTACATAACTGGAGTGAACAAACTGTGCAGTTATGATTCCTAAATGCCCTCCAGATGAAAGCCTAATCCCATCCTTCCAACTCTCGGAGGTCTTTATTCTTCAATACTCCTGTAAGGAAGACAAAGCCATGGTCAATTTTAAGCGTTTTAACAATCATAAACGGTCAGTTTCTAGACTATGACGTCTTAAAAAGTACCTGTCCATCTTGGCAAAAACATAAAACGCAGACGTCCAGCTGTTGTCTGCAATTCTTTGTGTATTTATAACCCCGCAGATTACTGAAATCAACCCCCAGGCTTTAGCCTCCTATATATTTATCTATATATCTATGGATGTCAAACCAAACCTACATACAGGATATCTGCTTAGAAGAGATTACCATCTATGTACTTCACTTTTATTCCTTAGAAGCAAACTCGGGTTTGTTTGTCGGTCTACTGCAGCGTTTAAAAAAATTACCGTATTTTCACGACTATAAGGCGCACCGCATTATAAGGCGCATCCTCAATGAATGACATTTTTTTCATATATAAGGCGCACTGTATTATAAGGCGCACTGTATTATAAGGCGCACTGTCTATTTTGGAGAACATTTTAAGACTTGAGTGCGCCTTTTAGTGGTGAAAATACGGTAATTGCTATTGACTTTCAGGTTTGAAGCACTCACTACTTTACAATCACCTCTAGAGCCAGCCATTGTTGATGTTTTGGATTTTTTTGGTATAAAATCTTGCAGTGGGGGAGGAGCTATATGATGGAAGATGTGATAAACTAAGATGGCATCTGCATATATAACAGCATTGAGTATTCAGTTCAGGCGTTTGTGTTTTTTTTAATATCCCACAGTGGTGGTTTTTGGTTTTCTGTGTTTTTTCCATATATAAGGCGCACTGGATTATAAGGCGCACTGTCTATTTTGGAGAAAATTTAAGACTTTTAAGTGCGCCTTATAGTCGTGAAAATACGGTACTGTATTTTCTCGCATATAAGCCGTATTTTGTCACGGAAAAATGATGACTCAATCCAGGGTACGGCTTATATGCGCATGAATTAGTGTTGCAAGAGATGGATAATTTGGAATCAGTGGGTGTTTTATACAAGAGAAATTGGAAAATTCAATGATTTTTAAGGTTAATGTTAGGGTACGTCTTATAGGCGGGGGCAGCTTATATGTGAGAAAATATGGAACTTAAGATTCTATTCTTTTAAGGGTACGGTATATACGTGGAGGTGGCTAATATGTGAGAAGATATGGTAAATTTGATTGTTGGTGTAGTTTAGCCTTTTTAGCTAATTAGCATTTATGACATTTTTCAATATAGTATAAACAGATATTAAGTCATATTGGTGCATTTTTGGTGATTTTCTTATCAAAACTGTCTTAATGGACAGAAATATAGGAGTTATATTTTTTGTACTTTGGTGAATTGTGGATGTAAAAATGTTTTTTTTTATTTTTGGCAGATTTTTGGCAAATTTGAGCTAGCATAGCCATTTCAATACATTTTAAAGTCACACTGAAAAAGCAAATTCTAAAACTAATCCAAAAATAGTTCTTTTCTATACTATTTATAAGCACTAAACCATTCACAATATTTACATTTAAAAAAAGCCATAGCGTGAAAGCATAAACCATCGCAAAAAAAAACAAAAAACTAAATCTATAATACAAACTAAAAGCAAAACATAATTCCAGCCAAATCCAGAAGCTGGCTAAAAAATATCTTCCAAAGTTAATAGGCTTAGCAGTATCATAAATATGTACACATGCAGTTTTCTCTACGCACATACAAATACATTTATTTTGAAATCATTTCCCCAAATAGTCTCCATCTTTGAACCATCTACGTGAATGAAGCAGGTTTGTTTTTAATTTTTTGGGACGATTCCACATTCGACATGTCGTCAGTAATTCTCTCTAAAGCCCCAGCTGTTTTGTTTTAATCAGATCGCTGAGGTTTTTGCCCCCCCGTCTGCCGAGCAAGGTTGGCTAATGGTTTCCGAGTGACCCCGCCCCCCGGCCTGTTCTGCTCCGTCCACACGAAAAAAATAAATAAAAAATCTCCCTGTCCGAGAAGGTAATATAAACTTTCAATTACCGTATTTTCTCGCATATAAGCCGTATTTGTTGCTAAAAACAATGATGACTAAATCAAAGGTATGGCTTATATGCGCATAAATTAGACTTGACCTGCACAAAATGCTATAGCGCGGCCGATACATTTGTTTACAGTGTTCCCTCGCTACTTCGCGGTTCAGCTATCGCAGACTCAGAGCTTCGCAGGTTTTTTTGGGGCAAAAAATAAATACAAATATTAAATTGAAACAACATATTTTAGTTTTTTTGTTCTAACATGAATTTCACCCTCTCTACCCGTGTTCTATATGGTGTACTGTATACAGGGTGGTAAAAAAATGAAAAAAAAAATAATAATAAATAAATAAAAAATTGAATTAAATTCAAATTTTTTGGGGAAAAAAAATACAAATATTACATTGAAACAACATATTTTACAGTTTTTTTGTTATAACATGAATTTCACCCTCTCTACCCGTGTTCTATATGGTGTACTGTATACAGGGGGGTAAAAAAAATACAAAATATAAAAAAATATATATAATTAAAAAAAAAAAAATGAATTAAATTAAAATTTAGCATTTATGAAGGGGAATCCCTACTTGGCGGAAATTTACTTATCGCGGGTGGTCCCGGTCCCCATTAACCGCGATAACCGAGGGAACACTGTATTTCAAAAGAGAGAAAAGATAAACAGTTTAAACGCTTAACATAATTAATCTTGACTTTTTTTCCCTAAAAAGTGGTGGAATTACAAAAAAAGCTCACACATTTTCATCCATTTTCTTTAAATAGAGTGTGATTCATTTTGAAATATGAACTTTTTACAGCGGGCGGCTTGACAGTTGAGTTGTTAGCAAGTCGCCTTCACAGTTCTGGGTTCAAATCCAGGGTGGATCCACCTGTACGGACTTTGCATATTTCTCCGGGTACTCCAGTTTCCTCCCACATTTCCCCAAAAAACATGCATGCTAGGCTAGCTACTTTAAAACGCTAAATCCCCAAATGCTAGCTATCATTAGTTTTCCTTTGTATCCTTGTACCCTGTGATTGGCGGCCCACCAATTCCCCTGCTTCGTGCCAATAGTCAGCTAGGATGAGCTCCGGCACCCCCCCATGATCCTAGTGAAGATAAAGCAGTTCAGTAAATGAATGAATGAATTGTTTACAGCACAAAGGCACCCAACCCCTCAATGGCAGGATCATATAGCAGTTGATGGAAGATGTATTATTAGCTATAGCTAATGCTAAGGTATAGATCCCGCCCATTTTTTGTTTGTTTTGTCAGTTGCCCGGTCAGGACAGGGTTTTACCCTTGGTATGTATCTTTTTAAACCCTCACCTGTGCCCTCGTCCAGTTTAAAGCAGTTGAATTCCCTCGTTTTTAGCATGAATTTGGGCTTTTTGGTTTGACAAAATGGGCCCTACGGGAGGGGAGGGCGGCATCTGTGTGTGTAAGGGGTCAAGTAATCCTCAGCCTGTAAAATCACAGGCCCATCTGCCCAATGTGTCAGCAAGACTTTACTTTCCATCACCACACTTGACAACAGTGCGTTTTTTTTTTAAAGAAAAACAACAACCACCCCAAAACAAGCCAAGTTTGAATAGTTTCTGGGACACTGTGTACGTAGTAGGGTGATCTATGGGGGACAATTTGTTGGTGGAAATAAAGGGTTGATAATATGTGGTTTTGTAAAATAGATTAAAATGAGAACCAGCAGTAAAAAAATAAAATAAATTAAAACATGATAACAACCACAACATCTGTTTGTAAACAACATGGTGCTCTTACGATAAGTTTGTTTGATGGAGACATAACACAATTTGTTTTTTTTAATGTTATTTAATTAGTTTGGTCTTCTACTACTTTATTATATTTTTATCTTTAAAAACCTCAACAGTTTAATGTTTTTTTTTAGCTCTTTTACTTCCAAAGTGTTAAGTTAGCATCCGCTACTTTTGTGTTTTTTGGTGTTTAAAGACAACATGAGTCAATAAGATTGTTTTCTTTATTGTAATTTCATTAAAACCTCAATTTTTGACTCAAAAGTAAATCTTAAACAATGACAAATTATTACAAAATAGCATAGCTCATTTCATATCCAAGCATATCACTGTCTTGCTAGCTTAGCATGTGCTAAACAATATACAACTTTTCAAATTACAAGGCTAGCATATCCTAAACAAAATACATAACAATATATAACATTTCAAATCATATCTTTATATATAAAACACAAAAACCTGCAAAGTAATCTTACTTTTTGACCAATTAAAGCAAAATTTCAACCATGCTAGCTCATAGCAACATTGTAGCTGCTAGCTAGCATGTCATTTTTATTCAAAGTATCCAAGTCTTTTTGATCCAGTAAAAAATGGCTTATTTTTCCCACTTCCGATTGAAATAACAGTAGCCTATTTGAAATTGTTTACTTTATATGCGGTAATAAACAACAGACCCTTACATAACCCCTTTTTTTTCAGCATATGGCGTGTAATCCAACTTGTAGCACGCTAAAAAACAGCCCTCCCTTCCACCTACGAGTGTTTTTATTTTCCTTTTGTGTGTGTTAAAGTGAGCCAGATCACAATGATGGTGCATGCAAACATTTGCTGCCATGTCATCTAAAAAAGCACGGCAAAGATGTGTCCAAAGGATTATTTTTGGGATCGTTAAAACACACAAATGATTGTGCTCTTAATCCCGCCGGGCTTTGGAAAGAGACCTGGCCAAGCTGCAAGGCTAACATTTCCCATCACGTCATTTTTTTTAAGCTCCGAGCTCTCTGGGATAGTCAAAACAAAAGAAATTACCGTATTTTCACGTCTATAAGGCGCACTTAAAAGTCTTAAATTTTCTCCAAAATAGACAGTGCGCCTTATAATCCAGTGCGCCTTATATATGGAAAAAACTGACAACCAAAAACGAAAAACCACCACTGTCTGATATTAAAAAAACAAAAACGCCTGAACTGAAACAATACTGTTAAATATGCAGATGCCATCTTAGATTACAACATCTTCCATCATATAGCTCCTCCCCCACTGCAAGATTTTATACAAAAAAATCCAGAATGGCTGGCTCTAGAGGTGACTGTAAAGTAGTGAGTGAGTGCTTCATACCAGTAAGTCAATGGCAATTACCCTATTTTCACCACTATAAGGCGCACTTCAAAAGTCTTACATTTTCTCCAAAATAGACAGTGCGCCTTATAATACAGTGCGCCTTATATATGGAAAAAAATTCATTCATTGAGGGTGCGCCTTATAATACGGTGCACCTTATAGTCGTGAAAATACGGTAAGTTATAATGTGAACATGTAAAATGGTTAAATGAATACTGCATTGCCCGAATATAAGACGTTTTAAAATCTAATCTAGAACTTGGATTCTTCCCCACAGGTTTTTGATGGTCCTGGTGTGTCTAATCTTCAGCGTCCTGTCCACAATCGAGCAGTATGCCGACTTTGCTACTGGTTCCCTCTTCTGGATGGTGAGTAAATATGAACATTGTGTTGAAATGGAATATAACTTTAAAGATAGATATTCCTATGAAGTGGGACTATATATATATATTTCATGTTTAGTTGATGGCAAAATTTCAAGTTGCTCTGTTGGTAAAATTGTGAGTTACCAGTGATGGAAACCAGTGAGATGTAGTACTTACTTTCAACCACGTAGTGGTGATAGAGGATTTCAATTGAGTTGACATGCCAAATGTTGTTCCAGAGCAAAAAAAAATATCATTTGTCAAATTTATGGGGCAATTTCATTCTTTTCATGGAGATCACCAAATCACCAAATCTATATTTTAAGTGTATAAATAACCTTAGTTTCATATTTAAGTGTTTATTTCTTATTAATTTGATCTAAAACCTGCACAAGGGACTAAAGATGGAAATTAGCTATTGGATATAATGTTAAATATTTTCATATATATGTTCATTAACATTATGTATTTGTTCATTAATATGTACTGTCCCTTTAAATAAATCAAACTCAATATCAGAATAGCCATACCGTTAATTTTAAATGAAATTTATATTTTCCGTCACCTCAGCCTACAACAAAAATGACTTTCTCACCTCATTCATATTATTAACATTAAAAAAAAGTTATTAGGAAATGACGCATAGCTAGGATTAGCCTACTAACTAACTTGATGATGCAATAAATCGCCATCTTACAACAGGTGGAGGACGTGATGGCTGCTGCTTTGGAAACTCTTCAAAGAGCTTGCATCATCTGTCTTTTTTTTGCGTGAGCGCTTGGAATATAAATACACGCTAACACACACGCGTACACACACACACACGTATACACACACTGAACTTTTGGTTACCACCTCCCGAGTGGCGGAGGCCAGCCAGAGGACAGAAGCGAACGCTGTGTTCTGTAAACTTTTGGCCAGTGCCCTTTGAGGACTTTCTAACGTGGTTATTCATTTATTTATAGCTGAATAGAGTCGAGTGCAAAAAAAAAAAAAATCTTTTCTCAGCTGATTTTTTTTACCTAAAATGTACATTTGCGATGCTGTGGCAAACAAATATGGCGGGAAAAAATAGTTTAGAAAGTCATTGATTATTTAGATGAAAAGTAAGTAGTTAACATAAAAAAATTAGGAAAGTGCAGAAATAACAAGAAAAAAACAAACTGATGGATAATTAATTAATAAATAATAAGAATAAATAAGTAATCAAACTAAGAATAAATAAGTAATCAAAATAAGAATAAATAAGTCATCAAAATAAGAATAAATAAGTCATCAAAATAAGAATAAGTAATCAAAAATAAGTAATCTATAACAAGTAATTTAATACAAGTAATTTAATACAAGTAATCTAATACAAGTAATCTAATACAAGTAATCTAATACAAGTAATCTAATACAAGTAATCTAATACAAGTAATCTAATACAAGTAATCTAATACAAGTAATCTAATACAAGTAATCTAATACATGTAATCTAATACAAGTCATCAAATATAAGAATAAATAAGTAATCAAATATAAGTCATCAAATATAAGTCATCAAATATAAGTCATCAAATATAAGTCATCAAATATAAGTAATCAAATATAAGAATAAATAAGTAATCAAATATAAGTAGTCAAATATAAGTAGTCAAATATAAGTAGTCCAATATAAGTAGTCCAATATAAGTAGTCCAATATAAGTAGTCCAATATAAGTCGCATAAAATAAGTCGCATAAAATAAGTCGCATAAAATAAGTCGCATAAAATAAGTCGCATAAAATAAGTCGCATAAAATAAGTCGCATAAAATAAGTCGCAAATAAATATGTAGTCAAAATTATAAATAAGTTGTCAACTTGGATAAGTAGTCAACATGAATAAGTGCTCACATAAATAAGTAGAAAAGTGACTAAATAGAGTTTGAGTGCAGTACAAGAGAATTTTTTTTAATTTTTTTTTTAAAGTTATTATTTGAAAAATGCTATCTTGTATTCTTTGGAGTATCGAAAATGTAACCCTTCTCAAAACGCACACTTATTTTGGCAACACCACAGCGTGAAAATTCTCCCCCACCAACATTTCGCAATCTTCTCAGTGATAAGATAAACCACTTATCTTGCACCCATGCGTAAATGGGAGGGTTCATGTTTTTTTTTTGGGGGGGGGGGGGGGGTTGCATTATGGGATGGTGACGATTGGTGGCGGTGGCTATACTTAGAAAGTTCAGGGCCTGCTGTCATGCGTGAATCACAGGCTGCTTCTTTTGGATGGCACGGACTGGGAGGGGGCGGGGCCGAGGCCGGGTGGGCGGGACCGAGGCCGGGTGGGCGGGGCCGGGGCTGGGTGGGCGGGGCTATTGCGGGACAGCGGTCCTTGAGGATGTTTGGCCTTGGGTGCAGCTGCCAAAGTAAAGCTAGCTAGAAAGCACACATACACAAGCATACACATGCAACATGGTCGTATGTATTATGGCGTTTGTGTTTTGTCCAAAAGGACCAACAACTACTCAAGCCGCCATCTTTTCTCATTACGTTTTACCCCGATCGTTACCCGAGTGACAAAGATTATGGCTGTTTTGAGTAAATATCATGTAGATTCCACGTATGGAGTATAGGGCAAGCATCTGGGTGACCTATTTTATCGAATTATGACTCTTAATCCCTGCTCGCATTTTTTTTTACCCAATTTGAGGCGTACTGTATACCCTTGACTTGCAAATATTATCCAGATGTTGATATCAAACGCAGTAAGAGGTGATTTTGGGGGCCTGTCAATCTATTGGGGTTAAATATATTCTTGAAAATGTTTTAATTCTAAATATCTCTGTGTTAAAAGTAAATAATTTTTAATCATCATATCTATTTGAATAGCTATTTATTACGTGTTGGTTGTAGTACTACATATTTAAAAAAATAACCTCATTTATTACTTTTAAAAGTTTAAAAATTACTTTTGATTAAAAATTAATCAAAATAATTTTAATTCAATTAAAATTGGTTAATTTTGTGGTATTTGTACTATAGCAAACATGATAAAATATTCTGAATTATTCAGAAAAAATGTATATAAATACATATTACATATAAAGAAATATTTGTCATCATAATAAAACTCAATTGGCAAAATTACTAATAAAATTCTTATCCTTTTTATTTTTCCTTGCCCCTCCCCTAACCACCCGACCCCCAAAATAATAATAATAATGCATTATTTTTTCATTATGATATAAATACTTCCCTAATACTAACTAATTACAAATATACAGTCAAAACACATCATTTAACTTTATTATTTAATCACTATCACCAGTAATTTGTAACTACACAAACAAGCAAGGATTTAGGTTAACACGTGGCTCTCGAGCCACATACGGCTCACTGCTTCTTATCATATTTTGTACCTACTGTGGTTCTTAGCCTTGTTTCATGTTTCTCTTATTTTTAATCTTTCTTATAATACACTCCAATTATTCAGGGACCATTAAAAACATCATAAATTATTATTATTATTTCAAAAATAATATGACAGATTGAATTATTATTTTATACCGATTTTTCTTCTTGCCAATACGCAATAGTTGGTAATTTTACTGTCTCCATTTTCTGCTGATAATAAAAGCAACGTTCCTCCAATCCAAATATTACCACCGATGATTGACAGCTCATTGTTTTGAGGCTCCACGGCGTCGTGTTATTGCAGCGGGGGCTCCGAGGATCGAATTCCATACAGGGTGGGGGGGGGGTGGCCCTTTGGCGAGTACCCGCCGGGCCACCCACGCGGCCCTAGCGCCCCGCTCGCGGCACGCCGGCTAAATATTATGCGTACTCGGTGGCCCAGAACACGAT
Source organism: Stigmatopora nigra (assembly GCF_051989575.1). Classification (NCBI taxonomy): domain Eukaryota; kingdom Metazoa; phylum Chordata; class Actinopteri; order Syngnathiformes; family Syngnathidae; genus Stigmatopora; species Stigmatopora nigra. Next base: position 1,869,892 of record NW_027551604.1, read on the forward strand.
CCCTATCGGCCCGACTTAATTAATTCGTACATCACGTATTTTCAAAACTTGTGGCGAAATCCGGGTGGGAAACTTGCCAATGTACAAAGTTGCCAGGAGGGGGGGTTATTAGTGCTTGGAATCTCAACTCATTTTGTTTTAGGAGCTCAATTTTTTTTTATTTGAACGTTAATGGACAATATTGAGCTGGATGTATAACATCGCCCCCTATTGGTTATGTGCAGTATTGTCATGTTGTATTTTCTTTTCGCAGGAAATCGTGCTGGTGCTTTTCTTTGGTGGCGAGTATGTGGTGCGTTTGTGGTCGGCTGGCTGTCGCAGTAAATACGCGGGTATTAGAGGACGCCTGCTATTCATACGGAAGCCTATTTCAATCATAGGTATGTTTGGCTTTATTTTTGTTGTTGTTGTTCTTATGGACAGTGTAGGAGTTCACAAAAGACACATACACTGTTTTATTACTTACACCAGGGGTGTCAAACCTCTGGTCTGTGGGCCAAATACAGCTTCATTTGAGATCAAGTGGGCCGGACCAGTAAACTCATTGCAAAATGACATAGAACTAACAATAAGCCCACTATTTTTTCCTTTGTATTAGTCACTAATACTAATAATTAGTGCAAAGAATGAGTAAATTATCAAAATGTTTATTAAAAGAATTTTCTTTTACATTATGAACAATATATTATGAACAAGAGAATAACATAAAAATATTAATGTCAATTCATGTTGTCTGCACGTACTAAAACACTGCGCCCCCTAGCGAATAATACAAGAACTACACATTTTAAAGAAAATTCATTTTTTTATACAATGCAGCTTTCTTCCCCGGGCCGCTCCAAACCACCAGATGGGCCGGATCCGGCCCGCGGGCCGTATGTTTGACACCCCTGACTTTCACATACACATTCATTTTCTGAAGCACTTATCCTCAAGGGTTGTAGGGGGTTCTGGAGCCTATACCAGCTAGCAATGAGCACCAGGCGGGGGACAACTTGAATCAGCACCTTAATCATAGCTAGGGTTAGGCAATTCAACTAGCTAGCTTAGCATGCATATTTTTGGGACATACCCAGAGAAAACCCACGCAAGCCCGGGCACAACATGCACACTCCACACAGTAAGGACGCACCTGGAAACAAACCCTCGACCACAGAACTGTGAACCAAAGTACAACCAATCATAGCTAAGCTAAGGCATTTTAGCCTAGCATGCTTGTTTTTGGAATGAAGAGGCAACTGGAGTACCCAGAGAAAATCCATGTAAGCCCAGGGAGATTATGCAAACTCCACAACGTGAGAACCGACCTGGGATCAAACCAATGACCCCAAAACTGCGAGGCTGAAGCGCTAATCACTCTTCCACTGGGCCACAAACATCTCGCAATCTACGTTATTTTTCAAAGTAACATTACTCCATTGTTGTATTTCAACGCAGTGACCCCGATTGTTGTCTTGCCACAGATTTGATCGTGGTCATCGCCTCCATCATCGTACTCGCCGTGGGTTCCAACGGTCAAGTCTTCGCCACGTCGGCCATCAGGTTGAGCGGACGCTCTTTCTTTCACCGGAAATGGCAAAGACTGTAACACGTGTTTTTTGCAGGGGAATCCGATTCTTGCAAATCCTGCGTATGCTGCACGTAGATCGACAGGGGGGGACGTGGAGGCTCCTGGGATCGGTGGTGTTCATTCATCGGCAGGTATGTTTAAAAAATAAAAGTGTTAGCGGTGGTACGTGAACTTTTAGGTTATTTGTCACTCCGAAAAATGATGACTGAATCCAGGGTATGGCTTATATGCGCATAAATTTGACTTTTACATGCATGAAATGCCATAACGCAAGACAATGCGCCCAATATGGTCATTTATTTTAAGATTGAGAACAAATAAAAGATAAAATGCCTGGCAAAATTTATTTTGACGTCTATGAATGAATGAAATTCAAGAAAAAAATTAACTTCATCTTGCATAGTTGCGAGGATTTTTTCTTAATATTTTCCCTTCAAAGTAACACATTTTTACTCACTATTAAAACCATGAATATGGAGGTGTAAATTGTGAATCGGGGGCGGCTTATATGAGAGAAATTATCAAATTCAACAATTTTAAGGGCGTGGCTTATACCCGGAGGCGGCTTATATGCGAGTAAATATGGTAACGGGATAATATTCTCTATTCCATGAATATGGAGTTGAAAATTGTGAATCAGGGGGCGGCTTATACGAGAGAAATTGTCAAATTCAACGATTTTAATTCAATTTTAAGGGTGCGGCTTATACCCAGACGCGGCTTATATGCGAGAAAATATGGTAACATGATAATATTCTCTATTCCAGTGTTTTTCAACCTTTTTTGAGCCACGGCACATTTTTTACATTGGAAAAATTTGTGGCACACCACTAACCAAAAATTTTACAAAATGACACTCTGTATAGTATATTTACTACAGCACGGACACTGGACAATGACATCATATTTGCAGAAAACTATTAATAAATGTTAATTTAAAAAAAAAGATATTGGATAATTTCTCACGGCACACCTGCCGATCTCTCACGGCACACTAGTGTGCCACGGCACAGTGGTTGAAAATCACTGCTCTATTCCATGAATATGGAGTTGAAAATTGTGAATCAGGGGGCGGCTTATACGCGAGAAATTGTCAAATTCAACCATTTTTAAGGCCATTTTAAGGCTACAGCTTATACGCAGATACGCCAATATGGCTAGAGCCAAAAAATACAGTAAAAGTCTTAATCACCTCTATTGTCTTTGCCAGATATAGATGTCAAATCAATTTCAATTGGGCAGGCTGGCATGGAATAACCATGTTTCTGGGCCATTGAAGGATTTCAAGTGGGCCTTAGCCTCCTTTTGATTTTTTTTTGTTGAAAAAATAAGCTTGGACACCTCTGCTTAATGCGAATAAAGCAGAGTTGGAAATAGATATTTTAGCTGGTAGACTTTGACACGGGTGGTTACACAATGGCTCAACTCCTTGATCAGACTGGAAGTTTATCTCTCCGCTAAAGGATTGCGTGTCAAGATGTACGACGCCATAACTGAAATGAAATGATGGCTGCGCTTTGGGTAAATCCTTTGGTCTTTGTTCCCAGAAAATAAGATGTCAGATTAACGGGGGATGCGAAAAGATTTGATGGATGATCTTGACAACAAGGGTCTTTTAAAAAAATAGAAAGACAACACCTTGATGTAGTGCATTTTAGTGGAAATAATTTTGTTTGAAGAAACTCAGACAGTTAGGAATAGTAGCCAAAATGTTGTATGCTAAATAGCTAGCTATTCTAAGACTTTTTTTTTAGTTTTAAAAACAATTGTGGCCATGCTTAATTTGGTGCCATTTTGAATTGAATTGAATTTTTTTTATTGTCAATATGCAAGTATAATGAGATTTAAAGCTTCACCTCAAAGTGCGCAAATAACAACAAACAGACAAATAAATCAATAAATATTAACAAGAAATAATCATTTAAAAAGTAAATAATAATCCCAAAAAATCAATAAATAACAATCATAAATAACAAATAAATCAATAAATGATACCAAGAAATAATAAAGAATCAATAAATACTAACACAAAATAATAAATTAATAAATAATAAATAATAAATAAAGATTAAATAATAAATAAAAAATAAATAATAACTAGGAATCACAAATAAATCAATACATTCTAACAAGAAATAATAAATAAATGATAAATCAACAACCTAAGTACGTGAAGTGCACAAATAACAACAAAATATAAACAAACAGATAATCAATAAATAATATTAAAAATCATAAATCAATAAGTAGTCAACACAAAAATAGTCAACAACATGCATAAGTAAGGAAGTACACAAATAAGAACAAACAAACAAACAAAAAGATAAATAATCAATAAATAATAATAATAATAATAATAATAAATACAATTTGTCACAATGTGATGTCTTTACGTCTCATGTAAAAAAATCCAATTTATTAAGCTATGTTTATACTTAAGAACAAAATATCTAGAAGCAGAGTAAGCAATACTGAATGCTTTGTTATAGATTGGCACATGTAAATGTTTTTAATGGTTATTAAGTTGATTAAAAGAAAGCAATATATATTTTTCAGGAGCTGATCACCACCCTGTACATCGGTTTTCTGGGCCTCATCTTCTCGTCCTACTTTGTCTACTTGGCCGAGAAGGACGCCGTGGACGAGGAGGGCAAGACGGGCTTCTCCAGTTATGCCGACGCCCTCTGGTGGGGCGTGGTAAGTGGCCATCCATTCATCGGTTTATTTATTCATGGTATTTTCTGGACTATAAGTCGCGCCAGCCAAAAAATGCTTAAATGTGGAGTATAAGGCGCATTTTTGGGGGAAATTTATTTGATAAAATCTAACACCAAAAATGTACATGTAATTTTTTGAAGGCAATCTAAAATTAATATAATAGAGAACAACAGGCTGAATAAATGTACGGTAACATTACATATTTTTTTCATTAAAAAAGAATCAAACAAGGATAATATTAATATAATTATAATAATGTTAGATTTTCCTTTTTGGAATAAAGACAATAAATAAATAAAACAAGGATAATATTAATATAATAATAATAATGTAAGATTTTCCCTTTTGGAATAAAGCCAATAAATAACTAAAAAACAAACAAGGATAATATTAATTTAATAATAATAATGTAAGATTTCCCCTTTTGGAATAAAGCCAATAAATTTAAAAAAAACATTAAATGAAAACATACAAAAAGATTGTTGAAAAGTATTTTCCTTTTTCTTCAAAAATACAAAATATCTTATGAAAAAAATGAAAAAATGTGGTGATTTGGAATAAAGCCAATAAATTAAAAAAACAGTAAATGAAAACATACAAAGAGAATGTAAAAATACAAAATATCTTATGAAAAAAAATGAAAATCAAATGTAAAACTAACACTTTTTCAGTCTTATTTCAATGCAAAAAAACACCGTCTTATATTCAGGCCAAAACCAAAATAAACCCACTGAATATCTTCAACAAATTATCCATAATTACCCATATATTTGCATTTTACTGACTCTCATATTTAACAAAGCAATGGTAAAAAACAGCATTCACCATGTAAAGTATCACTTCCCTTAATTAAATCTTTAATTGCGGGATTAGCGCCTTTATTTGACGAGGCTCCGAAAGGTCACGACCTTCCGAGGGGTTTCAACCATTTTTTTTTGTCTTGCCGAAACTGTAAACTTGAGACCCATGAATTTGAGTTCCTGCAAAATTAGCGGAGAGCGTGCGCGAGGTCACGGTGCGTCGACTTTTGGCACGGGTTCCCCCGTGTGCAGGTGCGGGGACACAGCTGGGGAGCGTGCCGATGCCAGGATCGGATCAAATTTCCCCGCGTTCAAACCCCAAACCCCCCCAAATTCAATCATTCCACTTCCCGCTAAGGATCCGCTTCATTTGACTTTCCATTTGCTCGGTTTTCAAATTAATTTTCTTGATGAGAAACAATGGAAAAGAAGAAAAAAACAATGTTATAGCCAAAGCCGTATCGTCCAGAATAAATATAGTCCTTTCCCTTTAAGGCAGTCATTGGACTGTTGTTTTTAAAGTTGAACGACTGCCATTTTGGGGCATTTTTGACTGGATTTTTGTCAGCATCCACAGAATATTGGCTTTCATATTTATATAAATGCGTAATCTACTAATAAAAAAATAATTTAATGTATTATTTCATTTTATTTAAGTAGGAAAGGAGGTCATTATTACAAAAAGGGGTTATTGCCCTTTAAGGCAGTCATTGGCCTGTTGTTTTCATAGGAAAAGGACCGCCATTTTGGGGCATTTTTGACTGGATTTTTGTCAGCACCGACAGAATATTGCCTTTCATAATTATATACATCCATATTCTACTAAGTGAAAAAATATTTTTAATCTATTGTTCCATTTTATTTAAGCAGGGAAGGAGGTCATTAATCCCAAAAAGGGGTTATTTCCCTTTAAAGCAGTCATTGGCCTGTTGTTTTTAAAGCTAAATGACCGCCATTTTGGGGCATTTTTGACTGGAATTTTGTCAGCACCCACAGAATATTTCCTTTAATAATTATATACACGCATAATCTAAGTGAAAAAACACTTTTTATCTATTGTTCCATTTTATTCAAGCAAGGAAGGAGGTAATTACTACAAAATGGGGTACTTTCCCTTTAAGGCAGTCATTGGCCTGTTGTTTTCAAAGCAAATTGACCGCCATTTTGGGGCAACCCTTCTTCACAATCTACCAAGTGGAAATAATAGTTTCCTCTATATAAAATAGGTCAAAAAATGTTAATTCTGTACTCTCATATATACTAGTTGGTATATTATTTACCAAATTCATCATGAAAACTATACTCTAACTGATGATTTCACTTTTTTTCCTACAAGTACACATGCTAAACAAACTTATTTAGTTTTAATTATATTCTAGTTGAGCTAGCATTGGTTCATTCATTTTCTGTACTGCCTATCATCACAAGGGTTAAGCTATAATAATCAAGCTAATGCTAAATATGACTAAGTGTTTTTCATGTGTAGTATAAGAAGAAGCTCTTCTGTGTCGGCCATTTTAGGTGACCGTAACCACAATAGGCTACGGAGACAAGATTCCTCAAACATGGATCGGCAAGGCCATCGCCTCCTGTTTCAGCGTCTTTGCCATCTCCTTCTTTGCCCTACCCGCTGTAAGTGTTGCTAACGGTTAGCCGCTACGCATGACTGACGCGAGCCTAACTCGGTTCTCCCGGTTTAGGGGATCTTGGGATCGGGGTTTGCCCTGAAGGTTCAGCAGAAGCAGAGACAAAAGCACTTTAATAGACAAATCCCAGCCGCCGCTTGTCTCATCCAGGTAAGGCACATTATTTCTTTGCAGGACTATTATATATTGTCTTTTCGACTGTATTTGGGTTGTGATTTTGACTGACGTCCATGTTCTCCAGACACTTTGGCGTTGCTACGCGGCGGAGAAACCCAACGGTACGGCGGCCACTTGGAAAATGTACGTCCTCACTACCCCAGATGCCGTCGCCGCGGCGGAATCGGAGAGCCTCGGCCTCAGAAAGTTAAACATATCGGTAATAATTCATCTTCTTGGAATAATTAGCCTATTGTCTGATGAGCATCAGTTGAATGAAAACTTTTAAAAGGCAATCATTTAACACATTGAGTGCCATTGATAGCACTAGGCTAAGTGTATGCTAAATTGCTAAGGGTATGTTAAGGGTATGATAAATTGCTAAGGGTATGCTAAAGGTATGCTAAATTGCTAAGGGTATGCTAAATTGCTAAGGGTATGCTAAATTGCTAAGGGTATGCTAAATTGCTAAGGGTATGCTAAATTGCTAAGGGTATGCTAAATTGCTAAGGGTATGCTAAATTGCTAAGGGTATGCTAAGGGTATGCTAAATTGCTAGGGGTATGCTAAATTGCTAAGGTTATGCTAAATTGCTAAGGGTATGCTAAATTGCTAAGCGTATGCTAAATTGCTAAGTCTTTGCTAAATTGCTAAGTCTATGCTAAATCGCTAAGTCTATGCTAAATCGCTAAGTCTATGCTAAATTGCTAAGTCTATGCTAAATTGCTAAGTCTATGCTAAATTGCTAAGTCTATGCTAAATTGCTAAGTCTATGCTAAATGGCTAAGTCTATGCTAAATGGCTAAGTCTATGCTAAATGGCTAAGTCTATGCTAAATGGCTAAGCCTATGCTAAATGGCTAAGCCTATGCTAAATGGCTAAGCCTATGCTAAATGGCTAAGCCTATGCTAAATGGCTAAGCCTAGACTAAATGGCTAAGTGTATGCTAAATTGCCACTAGTTATGAGTATGAGCGTGAATAGTTGTTTATTTCCTGGTGCCTTGTGATTGGCTGATGCTGGGTCCCCCACCTATGGCCCGGAATCTGCTAGGATTTGCTCCAGCACCTCCCACGACTCTAGTCAGGATAAAAGCAGTTCAGAAAATGAATGACTATATCTAGGCCGCACTGTAGTTTCGTCACCTTTCACCACAATATTAGCAGTGCAGCACGAAAGGGTTCCCACCACGGCAAATATACGCTAAGACCCCCCTCTGGAACCCCCCACTCCACCAGGATGACTCGACGCCTTTGTCTACCTCGCACAAAGACTCAGTCAGTGGAGATGATGTCACCGCCGCCTTTCTCATGGGAGTAAACCTTTGTCCACAAGAACAACAACAAAACAATCTTTGTGTAGCATTGAACCCGCACCTAAAAAGGAGGCGCACGGGGAGGCCGCTTCCGCTCTTTTCTGACTTTTCAATCTACGTCCATATTTGCCGTCCCTCCCTCTTTGCATAATTGGTTTATCTCCTCTTTTATTTATTGCCTCCATCCTTTCGTTTTAGTTCAATTTTCTAAGGCCCTTTTTTGTTGTTATTTGTTCTGGGAACGCCACAGGAGTCCGTGGAAAATAACTGAAAGACATTAGCAAAAATATTAAAAGTTTATCGTATGAATTTAGTCATTTTTTCTGAAAATGAACCCTTTTTCACTTAAAAAAATGGAGACATGAATTTCTTACGCATTTTTATAGTTAATATTTTTGTTGAAAGTAAATTGATTCATTTTCTGAGACATTTATCCTCACAAGTGTGGCAGGGGGTGCTGGAGCCAATCCCAGCCAACTATGGAGAACACCCAGAATCGGTTGTCAGCCAATCACAAGGCACATAGAGACAAAGGACAACCAATCATAGCTAGGGTTAGACAATTTAGAGTGTTCAGCTAGCTAGCCTAGCATGCATGTTTATGGGATGTGAGAGGAAACTGGAGTACCCAAAGAAAACCCACACAGGCTGGGGGAGAACATTCAAACTTGATACAGTTATGACCGAAATATGATTGAACCTTTATGATATTATCTCATCATGTCGCCATTTTGTTTTTGTTGCTAGCTTCAGAAAAAAGGCCCCAAAAGAAGGATGAAGTCAATCCGGGGTAACGGCTCAATCACGTCACCCGAGAGAGCCGTTTCCATTCCGCAAATCACTTATGATCACATCGACGACTCCGTTGAAAAGAAGGACTTGGCGTTCTTTGGGGAGGAGCCGAGTAGCGCCGTACAAGGTAGTGTGGCGTATACAGTACTGTATGTATTCTCTCCATTTTACTAAATGTTTTTTTCCAGTACAAACCAATGCTGGTGACTAATACAAGCCTTAAACATACAAATGCACTTGTATAAACCTTCAATATACTTATATAGGCCTTAAACATAAATTATAATACAAAATATATCACTGAATCAACTTCAATTTGAACAATTTCAACTTATGAACAATTTCAACTTATGAACAATTTCAACTTATGAACAATTTCAACTTATGAACAATTTCAACTTATGAACAATTTCAACTTATGAACAATTTCAACTTATGAACAATTTCAACTTATGAACAATTTCAACTTATGAACAATTTCAACTTATGAACAATTTCAACTTATGAACAATTTCTACTTATTAACTATTTCTACTTATGAACCATTTCTACTTATGAACCATTTCTACTTATGAACCATTTCAACTTATGAACCATTTCAACTTATGAACCATTTCAACTTATGAACCATTTCAACTTATGAACAATTTCTACTTATTAACTATTTCTACTTATGAACCATTTCAACTTATGAACCATTTCAACTTCTGAACCATTTCAACTTCTGAACCATTTCAACTTCTGAACAATTTCAACTCCTGAACAATTTCAACTCCTGAACAATTTCAACTCCTGAACAACTTCAACTCCTGAACAACTTCAACTCCTGAACAACTTCAACTCCTGAACAACTTCAACTCCTGAACAACTTCAACTCATGAACAACCTCAACTTATGAACAACCTCAACTTATGAACAACCTCAACTTATGAACAATTCCAACTTATGAACATTTAACATGATTTAACATGACGCGGCTAATATGCGAGAAAATACGGTAAACTCCAAATATGTCCCCTTTTTAGCCCGCCATCCATCTACTTGACACCACCGCCATGAATAATCATGGAGGGGGATCTCTTCCATGTCAAGATGGCTACCAGGTGTCTCCGGTGGGACATCTGGAAGCCATTGGCGTCTCCATGGCGACCGGAGGTCACCGCTGTTGACAGACGAGTGTCTGTACGTGTCTTGACTTGTGCTTCCTCTGTCGTTGGCACGCGGGACACAAACTAATACGGCGTTTTATGACGCCGTGTTAGTGAAGTGGGCGCCGAGTACATAAACTTCCTGTTGTTAAATGCTGGAACTATTGGACATGCTTTATGGCTCTTTCCTGTAGGAGCGTGTAGATGGAAAAAACAATTGGTGACACAAGCTAAAAGTAGAATTAAAGTGTGTATCCTCCATTTTAATTCCTCACAAAATAAGGATTTTAATCTAAATATGGTAAAAGTATGTGGTATAATTACTAGATTTGATAAGATAACTTTATTCGCAAGAGGGTGAGAATACAGACACAGAAAAAGACATATTAGACATGAATAAATCAGTAATAAATAAATTAATAAATACATATAATATGAAATACAAAAAATATAAATAAATAAATAAACTATTTATACATGGTCATTTTAATTAAAATCAGTTGTGTGCCTTTGAATAATAAGGCAAAATAAATAAAAATAACATAGTATCCCCTTTTCATTTATTATTATCTTTTATTATTATTGTGCTGTAGTATCAGTTACATTTACTGTTTGCTTTAAGAAATTAATTTTGTGTTTTTACAGGTATCACTAGGATCATCAAACAAACTGGTGAGTTTTCTTCATCTCAAGATAAAAATATATACATTCACTAAATATAGTTAGCGTTTAACCAATGTCAAAAGACAAAACATTATTTCCCAGTTAAATATGTCTTCATTTTCCTCTGTGTTTTTTGTTTTTCTTGTTATGTTCATCTTTTGAATCCTTAAATCCTCAAAATCTTTTTCCTGCTAACACCGCTAGGCTAACATAATCTGTGTGGACGACAAACAAAATGTTTTTATTTTATTTCTTTCTTCTTTGGGGGGCATTAAAAGGACCCTGTCATGATTCTTGGTCGTCTTTCACTATGAGCTGTCCTTCTTCACCAGGTATCAATCATTTTCCTTTATGTATATATCTTTGTGTTTATTTACGTTTCATCTTTAAAAAAAATTTCATTCTTCTTTTGTCAAATTTACACAATGCTGGTTTTAAAGCCCAAATAATTGATTCATAAATAAGAGGATTTCGATTCTTAACGGCCATGTTTTTTTTTCCCCAGTGAAACGAGGCCATAGCATGTCAATGGACATTACCCGGGCCAGCAGCGTGACGGACGAATTGGACTGCATGTGTGAGGATATTCCGCTCTCCGTGATGACCGACAGCACTCAGTAAGTCAAATCTTTTATTTGGCCCCTATACGATACCTCAGCTTCCCCTATGTCCACTAGGAAATTAGCTAACCCCCATGCCAACAAGTATGTGTACTATGAAATTATTAAGCCCCCATGCCATCAAGTATGTGTACAATCAAATTTATTAGCCCCCAACCCTACCCAGTATGTTTACTATGGAATTTATTAGCCCCCATGCTACCCTGACTGTGTCCTATGAAATTAATTAGCCCCCAATCCTATCCAGTATGATTACTATGGAACAAATGACCAGGCCCTTATGCCCCGCCCTGCCCCGCCCCCAATGCTATCCATCATCTGTACTATGAAATTAATTAGCCCCCAACCCGATCCACTATTAAGTACTATGGAATTAATTAGCCCCTATGCTACTCCCTATGTTTACTATGAAATTATTTAGCTTCCATGCTATCTAGTACTATGAAAATAATGGGCCCCCAATACTATCCGTCATGTTTACTATGAAATTAATTAGCCCAATGCTATCAAGTATGTTTACTATGAAATTAATGGGCCCCCAATGCTATCCATGTGTACTATGAAATTAATTAGCCCTCAATGCTATCTAGTATGTGTACTATGAAATTAATGGGCCACCAAATGCTATCCATCCTGTGTACTGTGAAATTAATTAGCCCCCATGCTACCAAGTATGTGTACTATGAAATTATTTAGCCCCCATGCTATCCCATATATTTACTATGGAATTAATTAGCTCCCATGCTACCAAGTATGTATACTCTAAAATTAATTAGCCCCATACTATCCATCTACTATGAAATTAGTTAGCGCCCTATGAAATTAGTAAGCCCCCATGCTATCCCTTATGTATACTATGGAATTAATTAGCCCCCATGCTATCCCTTATGTATACTATGGAATTAATTAGCCCCCATGCTATCCATCTACTATGAAATTAGTTAGCGCCCTATGAAATTAGTTAGCGCCCATGCTATCCCTTATGTATACTATGGAATTAATTAGCCCCCATCCTACCCTGACTGTGTACTTTGATATTAATTAGCCCCTATCCTATCCAAAATGAGTACTACAGAACTATTGAGCCCCCCCCCCAATGCTACCCATCATGTATACTATGAAATTAATTAGCCCCAATCCCATCCCGTATGTTTACTATGGAATTCATTAGCCCCATGCTACCCTGACTGTGTACTATGGAATTAATTACTGCCCCATGCTATCCAGTATGTGTACTATGAAACTATTTAGCCCCGTTACAATCCAATTGGAGAGTATTTTTTTATACTGTATATACCACTGTTTGAGAAAAGGTAAGTTTCCATTTTCGTTTAAAAAAAAATCCAGCAACAAAAGAAGTTTTCTAAATGACACACAAACAAGCTATGACATCATCGGTGTCGCCGACCTCAGTTGACCGAACTGCAGCCACTTGTGTTGCCACGCCGTCATTTTCATCACTTCCTACTTGCTGACAAAGAAGCCGCAAATAGCCTTCACGCGCAACGGGGAAAGGTCGTAGACAACAATTCCGTCTGCCATATGACTGAGTCCCGTGTCCTTTAATGTCAAAAAACCTCGTGCAACTTTCCTCGTAGGTTTCAAACAGCCCAATGCTGTTTACACTATATATTTGAGTCTAACTAAACAGGGTAATATTTGAAATAAACGTGTATTTTGATGACAAATCATAAAATGCTAGCATTAAACTTAGTTGGTCCAAGGCGTTATGCAAATGTGTAAAATTTTTGCGTTGGGACAGTGTAAGAAAAGTTGATATTCAATATATTCATTACTGCCACCTTCAGCACTGGAGTGGAACAGTATCACTTAGCATTGTCGGATTTAGAAAAAAACCTATTTTAGTCTAGGTATTACTCTCTTCCTTGTATTTATTTCTCTGTAAATGGCAATAATTTAATAACAAAATATGATAACTTCTGTCCATGTGAATTTTTTTAATGAGTTTTGTCTTCCTATGATATTGTTTTTGACGGAATTCGACACACTATGTTGAGTTTAACTTTACTTTGAAGGCATTGTCATGTATTTATATAGGTTAGCTATGGTAATAATCAAGCTATCTTGTCTTATTCATTAATTATACTTGACTTTTCCCAACATATTGTTTGCTATTCTTATGATTAACTTGGAGTACAAATAGTTGCCATCTCTTCACATACCCCATTGTTGTCCTCTCTTCCACCTACGTGATTTTTATGCTATGCTAACTCTTCATCCTTTGCCATATTTCAATAATAAGGCATTTTATTCATTTCAAACCTCATCACTTCCCTCATTTTATTCTCAATTCAGCATAGTATAAATGCTTACATTCACCCAGATGAGACTTTCTGGGCATGAGAATGCTTCTCATTTGTCTTTGCAGTCTTTTGACCTGCCCCTACGTGGCATCGGTCCAGGATTCTTTCTCCACACACCACTTGAATTCCACAAGGTACTGTACTACCTTCTTTTTTCCCCCTTTACTTCCTTCCAACACAATTTCTTGACCAAAAAAAAAAATCAACATCTTCATCCCGTCTGTTACCATAGAAAAAAACCGCTAATCCAGGGGTGGGCAAACTATGGCCCGCGGGCCACATCCGGCCCAAAAGGCGTTTTAATCCGGCCCGCTGACGTTGTCCAAGTGTTTTTTTTTCTTTTGCCCCAAGATGGCGCCGTCATACGGAAGCCAGTGGCAGTAATTTTGTCCACTCTTAGTAATTTTTGGTGTTTTACAGGCCCTCTATCTTTTTAAAAATTACATTTTTAATATTTCTTAATACATTCCTTTACTTACTTTACTTTGTACTTGATACTTTTTACTTAAATGATGAGTATGTTAATACTTTAGTCCTTTTTTTCTGTTTAGTTTCATATGTACTCTTAACGGATGCACTTTTTTATATGTATCCTATCTTGTACTGACCCCGCCCATCTGTCACATTTTTTAAAGTCAATATGCCCCCCGGACCCAAAATTTAACCCACCCCTGAGCTAATCTTGTTAGCGCTACATGTCAAACTGAGTGTGCGCCACTGTAAGGTGAGCCAAAAGTTCAATTTAAAAAAAAAACCCTGCTGTACTGCAACTCGAAGTACTTAATGCGTGGCGTCTCGGGCCATGACATGATTTGCCGCCGCCGGCCGGCCCTCCGTCTTTAAAGTGGGCGTCCGCAGACAGTGCACGCTTCTGTCTCGTGTAGCGCCGGCGTGCTCGTAAGTCAGCTTTAATGGCCCGGCTCAGACTGGAGCCGTGCCGGGCACTCCCCAAAACAGCTGCCTCCTTCCGGCCCTGGTGTCACGCCACCGAGCTGACCGACCGACCAGGCCTTGTCGTTTTAAACTCCTCCCGTGGATCTCCATGCTCAAACTGCCCGAGGGTGCGTCTACTAGCTAAAATTTTCCGTCTCTGACTAGCACGAGATGGAGAGTTCCATTGTTTATTTGGATTTGTAATAGAGGACCCACGCTGAAATGAGAACGTTGCTTTGCGGCGGTGTGGGCGGAGTTTGTTTTTTAGTGCGAGAAGAGGTAGCGTCACAGTGTCTGTGATGGAGGGTCGTATATGCTTGGGTTTATTTATTTAAGATAGGGATAGCTTATTTTAATGGATATGTACATGTAAATATACAAGGTTATAGCCAAAGGCTAATTTGGGGTAATTTTTAGTCCCTTAGGAAGGTTGATGTTTAAGAACACAATAAAATCAATGAGGAAAACAATAACATAATAAAACAAGTACCGTATTTTCACGACTATAAGGCGCACCGCATTATAAGGCGCACCCTCAATGAATGACATTTTTTTCCATATATAAGGCGCACTGTATTATAAGGCGCACTGTCTATTTTGGAGACAATTTAAGTTTTTTAAGTGCGCCTTATATTCGTGAAAATACGCTAATTGCTATTGACTCCCAGGTATGAAGCACTCACTACTTCACAGTCACCTTTAGAGCCAGCCATTGTTGATGTTTTGGATTTTTTGGTATAAAATCTTGCAGTTGGGGAGGAGCTATATGATGGAAGATTTTGTAAACTAAAATGGCATCTGCATATTTCACAGTATTGTTTCAGTTCAGGCGTTTGTGTTTTTTTAACATCCGACAGTGGTGGTTTTTCGTTTTTGTTTTTCAGTTTTTTCCATATATAAGGCGCACTGGATTATAAGGCATACTGTCTATTTTGGAGAAAATTTAAGACTTTGAAGTGCGCCTTATAGTCGTGAAAATACGGTATTAACCATATCCCATGCTATTGATGTCAATGGATATCCACTCCATTTAAAAGGGGAGGGGCATAGACTTTGTCAGAATGGATTGCACCATCCAAAAAGTCATAATTCATGAAACGGTTCATATTATGATTGTTTGTGAATTTTCATATATTCACATAATTTTTCCAAGAAGTGGTTAGCGTATCTGCCTCGCAGCTCTGGGGTCTTGTGTTCAAGTCCTGGACAGTTGTCCAACTGTGTGGAGTTTGCTTGTTCTCCCCGGGCCTTGGTTAGGTTTTCTTTGGGTACTCCGGTTTCCCACGTTCCAAAAACATGCTAGGCTAGGCTAGCTGGTTGAACACTCTAAACCCTGGTTATAATTGATTATCCTTTGTCTCCTTCTGCCCTGTGATTGGCTGGCCACCGATTCAGGGTGTCCCCCCCGCCTCTGGCCCCAAGTCAGCTGGGATGTGCTCCGGCACCCCCCATTGCAAGACCCTTGCGAGGACTTGAGGCGTGGCCACCTGCGGGCAGTTCTTAATGAGTTCCCCCTCTCCTGAGCTGGCTGGAGATGGATAATGAAAAGCTAGCGTCCCGACCCCCGGCCTCTTTAAGTGGGGGGGCCCCCCTCTGCCGAGCCACTGGCGCCTTTTGTGCGGCCATTGCTGCGAACAAATTGACTTTTTGTCCGGGTGGCCTCCGCCTGCTTGTCTTGTGCACTGTACTGCCGTGTCCATAGCGAGGTGGAGGCGGGGCTAGCATACGGCGTCCCGTCTCTAGCGCCACGTTCGCTAAGGGGTCTTTTTGAACCGACAAAAGTTTAGGAAAATTCCTGATAAGTCGTTGAGTCGTTGCTTCTTCCCGGAATTTGTTGAGTCATGAATACTACAATAAAAAAAAACTATCAAATACAAGATGAAAAATAATCAATAAATAAGTGATGAATAAATAGTTAGTCAACATAACAGTATTCAACAACATAAATAAGTAGTGGGAGCTGTTAGCTAGCTCGCTGTTGTTTTGCTAGCTGGCTAACTGTCGTTTTGCTAGCTGGCTAGCTGTCATTTTACTAGCTGGCTAGCTAGTTGTGTTCAGCTTGTTTTCTTGTTATCTATGTTTTGAAAGCTTCACTTATAAATGACTGGCTAGCTATTGCTTTGCTAGCTTGCTAGCTGTTGGCTTGCTAGCTGGTTAGCTAGTTGTGTTTAGCTTGTTGTCTTGTTATATATGCTTTGAAAACTTCACTTATAAATGACTGGCTAGCTATTGTTTTGCTAGCTGGCGTTTTGCTAGCTGGCTAACTTTTGACTTGCTAGCTGGCTAGCTAGTTGTTCAGCTTGTTTTCTTATCTATGTTTTAAAAGCTTCACATATAACTGACAATAGCTAGCTGTTTTTTTACAAGCTGATATGCTTCTTTTATTCTTCAATTTTTGTCTTAATCTAGGCGACCATCTTGTTTAAAGCCCATGATATCATGACAAATTTTCAAATAATCCCCTCTGGTTTATTATTGAGGCTTTAGCTAAAACTTCCCGGCAAAAATTGCTAGCTAACACCAACACAAATATCTCTCTTGAAAACACTTTATATTATCTTAACCTGAATCCCACACATTTTTTTTATTTATTTACCATGACTCCCAAGTTACATATCCTGTTTTCGGATAACTCTGCCTTAAACAGGTGTACATTTTCTTATCTTTTCATACATTTTACCGACACATAAGGTGCGGTTAACGACCCGCCCTTACGCTAGCAACTGCGGCCAAACCAACCAAATTAAAATCCAAGCCAGTTCCTACTTGGAAGCGTCCCAAAAATTGGCATAGACGTTTCCCTGTCCCTGTGAGGTGTCGCCCCCCCTCGGCCCCCCATTAGCGTAGCCCTCTTTGGTCTGACATTAGCGCCGACACCTGGATAAATACACTCCATCTTCTCGCCCGGCCTCCCGGTGGATGAAAAGTGCAGTGTGCAGAGCGCCCGAGTGGCCTTGTTTGTAAAGGACCATCTCGAAGGTTTCCTTTTTGGCTTGGCAACATTTCGCCCCATTTGATGTGGACATGGAGGCTTGGCACTAGACGATTTGGGGGGTTTATTTAGGCGTGGCGGCCAGTGCCGTCGCCGCCCGACCTCTGATGTCGCCGCCATCGGGGGCCAGGTGGTGTGGCTGTGTTAGAAAAGGATCCTCTGTTGTTCCGGTCTTGGAGATGAATAAAGGACTTGTTGATTGATCTCATCTGTGGGGGGTGGGGGGGGGGCGTGGGGGCGTGGGGGCGTCCATGTTTTTGGGGTTTATCAACCCCTGCCCTTACAAATGTCAGAATGAGAGGATATAGAATGTGTGGGGCAAAGTAAAAATTTCACAAAAAGGAATATATTTTAGTGCAATATATACCCGTGACTGGACGTTTGGTCGCTGGTCTTTTGGTCTCTTTTTCGTCGCCGGTCAAATGTACTCTAAACAGAACTGTATTCTCACGACTATAAGGCGCACCACATTATAAGGCGCACACTCAATGAATGGATTTTTTCCATATATAAGGCGCACTGGATTATAAGGCGCACTGTCTATTTTGGAGAAAATGTAAGACTTTAAAGTGCGACTTATAGTGGTGAAAATACGGTAATTGCTATTGACTTCCAGATATGAAGCACTGACTACTTTACAGTCACCTCTAGAGCCAGCCATTCTTGATGTTTTGGATTTTTTTTGTCTCAAATCTTGCAGTGGGGAAAGAGCTATATGATGGAATATTTTGTAAACAAAAATGGCATCTGTATATTTAACAGTATTGTTTCAGTTCAGGCGTTTGTTTTTTTTTTTAATATCCAACAGTGGTGGTTTTTCGTTTTTGGTTTTCTGTTTTTTTCCATATATAAGGCGCACTGGATTATAAGGCGCACTATTTTGGAGAAAATTTAAGACTTAAGTGCGCCTTATAGTCGCAAAAATACAGTACTTGGATATTAAACTCCCTGGAAAAAAATATCAAACCCCACTTTTGCTGAACTATAATCAGAATAAATGAAATACTGTATAACTGCAGAGAAGTGAACTGCGCTAATGTCAATACCATTTCTTGATTGCTATATGTCCAGTCAGCATAGACTTCCTTCTATGCCCACCAGGAGGCACTGTTGCAACACCAGTCTCCAACCCATTGACTCCTTTTGTCTTTACTCCTTTGTTTTGCCATCATTTTTTTGCTCTCATTTCCACTCCGAGTAAAACTAAGTGTAGTGTTTAGATCAAGTGGAAATGTCCTTGTAGAGTAGAGCACCCCCCCTTTAAAAAAAAACGCCCCTCAGCTCGACTTTTGGTGTCGAAAGTCAGGCGTGTCTTGGCGCCCAGTCCATCTCGCGCCAAGCGTGACCGAGCGACGTGGCCCTGCTCATTGTCATATTTCCAACCCGCGTTTTTCATCCTCCGGCAAGAAAAAGAAAATAATCAAGGAAACCACACTTTTCCCTCCCTACCAAAGCTGTGTTTTTCTTTTGGGTCCAAACTCGGGGCCTTCACGGCCTTCTGCGGCGGGCCTCGAACAAAAAGTTGCGGTCGCTCTAAAACACCCGGCTAACTGGAACTCGATACGTTTTACTTTCCGTCCATCTTGGAAAACAAAAGGACATTTTGGTGGGGTGTCTTATTAAGTGTATCGTTTTGTCTTATTGTCTTTTCCCGTGTAGTAGCGTCGTCATTTTCAGGAAATACGTTGTTGTTGGGAAGTGAAGTTTACGGGAAGCGAACCTACAGTCGGGAATGTTTGGATTGATGGCGTGAGACGCCATGTCTGTTTTGTTATTGGCCGCTTAGTGGTGAGTGTTAGCATTCCAATGTGTAATGTACATACACAAAAACTATTGGATTGGATCTTACTTTGAAATATGAGTGTCCCGATATAGGAGAAATTTGAGATACCACTAGGAAAATTCACAATTTTTTTTGTCTTGAGATACGAGCGTACGAGATGATTCCACATGTGGCCGCCAGGGGGCCGAGTATTGAATGGATTGGAATGCTATTATTGTCATTATACAAGTATAATGAGATTTAAAGCTTTCACCATAAAGTGCACGAATAACAACAACAAACAGACATAAATAATTTAATACAGAATGAATAGATAAATATATATGTAAGTAGTCTAAGTCAGGGGTGGGCAAACTTTTGGGCCTAGGGGCCACATTGACTTTAAACATTTGACAGATGGGTCAGCACAAGATAAGATACATATAAAAAAGTGCATCCGTTAACAGTACATATAAAACATAAACAGAAAAAAAGGACTAAAATATTAATATACTCATCACTCATCATTAAAGTCAAAAGTATAAAGTACAAAGTAAAGTAAAAAGGAATGTATTAAGTAATATTAAAATTAAATTTAAAAAAGATAGAGGGGCTGTAAAACACCAAAGACAAATAAGAGTGGACACAGCTACTGCCAATGGCTTCTGCCTGAGGGCGCCATCTTGGGGATAAAAAAAAACATTTGGACAACGTCGGCAGGCCGGATTAAAACGCCTAGTGGTCCAGATGTGGCCCGCGGGCCATAGTTTGCCCATGTCTGGTATAAGTAGTAGTCAACATGGGTAAGTGATACAAAGTAACTAAAGTCTTGATTAGGTTCTCGGTGAAGAATTCGAGTTGAGTAGGTTGACAGTTCTTGGTGTAAAAACTGTCCTTGACTCTGTTTGTCTTGGCTGTTATGGTTCTGTTGCACCTTCCAGAGGACAGCAGCCTTTCTAAAACACTGGGTTTTAATGGTCTTCATTTTGGGTTATGTTGATCACCCTCTGCAGAAGTAATTGTTACTTTTTAGACTTTAAAAAAGACCACCCAACCCACCATTTTTCCTCTTTTTTAAAGATTTTGGGCAATTTGTTAATCCCCGCGTCATTCTGGTTGGACTGGATTAGGTTCAGGGACACAAGACCCCCTTCTCATGCCGCCCAATTGCTTATGACAGGCTCTTACGCGGACACCTTGAGTGCCACCACCAATTACTCCAAATACGCAAGTCGGGGGGGTGGGGGGTCAGTGGTTCGAGAGATGGGGGGCGGGGCTAAGAGCAACTTTTGGAGCCAGTGGCTTTAAATGGAGGGAAGAGAGAGAGATGGTTGGTTGATAATTCGCAGTGGGGAAAGAGGGAAAAAAATGCTGTTTTGTTTTTCTCATATGTAACACTTGGAGGCCATCTTGAATTTCACGGGGCAATGATTGTTGACAGTTCAAATCAAAGATAAATAAACGCGCCTGGCAAATTGCGAGCAGATCTGAACTAACATGATAACCTGTTTTTTTTAGGGTTAATAAGCGGGAAGTTCATTTTCGGGAGGGTGGCTCTCGAGCTGCATGTGGCTCTTTGATGCGTATTATGTTTTATATATAATGTGGCTCTTTGTCTTAGTTTTATGATTTTCTTATATTTTATTCTTACTTGAATCAGACTCAAATGCATCTAGGCCTAATTAAAATTCATAATAAATTATGTTTAAATAGTCATTAGGCAGATTGGATTTTTTTATGCTGATGTAGGGGCGCTGTCAATCATTTTCGTGGGTGTGACACTTTGAGTTTGAGTTTAGTTTATTTAATAAAGGATTTAATAAATAGTAAATATTAATCATTTAATAAAATAATAAGTGGATTTGTCATTTGTAATTTAATGTGCAATGTAATATAATAGTGTATATATAGTGTAAAAAATAGTAAAGTCATGTAAAAAAGGAAATAAAAATACATAAAAAAATAAAAATAAAAATATAATAAATAAAAATAAAAATAAATATTAAATAAATCTAAATAAATAATAAATAAATAAATAATTATTCATTTTCTGAACTGTCATTTGTAATGCAAAGTGCATTATAATATATATGATAATAGTGTAAAAATGTAATAATATAATGTAAAAAAATAAATAAATAATAATCATTCATTTTTTGATCTGCTTTATCATTGAAAAAAATAATTAAAAACAATAATAATCGACAAATGAAATAAAAAAAAATCTTTTAACAATTCATTATAATAATTTTTGCTTTTTGTTCGCCACCCCTGATTTATGGTATTATGTTGCATGGACATTGATTTTTTGATGTACAAATGTAAGTTGAATTTCTTCCATTTGTCCCAATGTTATTCCACTTTAGCTTCATTTAGCACTAAAAAGACCAAAAAAATGGGCAAACACCCCTAAAATTGACTACAGTACCTTTCTAAACCAACAGACCGACACTTTTCCTCTTGTTTTCCAATGGTGTCGCCCCCCCCCCACCCCCCAAATCCTTATGGTCTTTCCTCTTTTTGACACATGGCCACGAAAAAGCGTGTGTAGCGGCTCAGCTGTTCCGCATGTGTAGAGTGGGCGGAGTCCCATCAAATTAGGCCCCTCTGACAAAAGGGCCTTTTTTCCCCCGCAGGTGGATCATGGTTGGGGGTGGGGCTCTTGTAACACCAAGCAGCCAATCAGTACGTTAATCACTGAAACCTGCCAATGAGAACTTTGCCAGGATTTGGGATTATTTGGACTACTGGATTTGGACAATTTGTTCCCTTGTTTTACCAACAAAATGTCTTAAGAGAGCGTTTGTGGACGTCTAGACTTCCGGAAAATGTCCACAGTGTCGTCCTTAGGACCGCCTATGGCGATTGTCGTCCCCTCGTAGGGCCGCCGAACTCGGTTTTGTTTGATTGGCAGTCTTTGCGGAAAATGTTTGAATGACTATCGTTATCTGACAAACGGTATTCTGTTTCCACCCAGTCGTACATGGTTTGTTGCCCCAAGTTAAATCCGGTTAATCCGGATCGGGGATTTGTATATCTGTCGCAAGGATAGTGGGATAACGGTAGCTTTTGTAGCTCAACATGTAGCTAGCGGGCCGGTATCCATTTGCTGACTTGTAGGGTGTTCTCGGTTTAAACAACATACATTTTTTTAATTATTATTTTTATTTATATTTTTTCTATTACCTTGGCGACGAGACCGGACTTTTGGTCGCCCGGACAGTTTGGTCGACCGAACAGTTTGGTCGACCGGACAGTTTGGTCGACCGGACAGTTTGGTCGACCGGACAGTTTGGTCGCCCGGACGTTTGGTCGCCCCAACAGTTTGGTGGCCCGGACAGTTTGGTGGCCCGGACAGTTTGGTCGCCCGGACGTTTGGTCGCCCGGACGTTTGGTCGCCCTGACGGTTTGGTCGCCCGGACGTTTGGTCACCCGGACGTTTAGTTGCTCGGGTGAATATAATTTGGAGAGCTGGTTTCAACAGTAGATATTTAGACATTAACCTCTCTCTCTCATAATATAATTTTGAGAGCTGCGGCGACCAAACGTTTGGCGACCAAACGTCCGAGTACCCCCTGCCCGTGCTTTTTATATTACTTATTTATGTTTTTATTGGGAAACATGCACTTTGTGGAATAGTTAATTTCATTATTTGCAGCTGTTGTTTAATGACAATATAGGCTTTTGACAATTTGACATTACCCTGACTCAAACCCTACTGAGACAGCCTAAAGAAACCGGACGTGTAATATTCCCACGTAGCTAGCAAACCACCAGTATATGCTAACTCATAGTTTGGTTTAAACATGATGTTTGGAAATTACTCATAGCAATACGCGTCACATGATCAATTGCAATACCCTGACTCAAACCCTACTGAGACAGACGACGTAGCCCGGAGGAAGCAGACGTGTCATATCGCCACGTAACTCTAGCTCGGGGTGCCGTGAAAAAAGCATAACGAGGCTTCGGCGGTCTGACTCATTGCGTTTAATCCATCTAATGGTTGAGTTTGATAGAATAGCTCTCAATCTGCCTTGGAACTAATTCTGTCTGGCTATTCTATTTAATTCGCCACACTGGGCCTTAAGCCCCCTTTAAAGGCCCCCCCATTACCCTCCTCCATCCTCACCCGGCCTTTTAAGAAATTAAACCCCTTATCTTCACCATCCTCGAGGACGTCGCGGGACAGTGTCGCTCATAGAAGCGACAGGTCGCCGACAAGACTCTGAAAATAAATGCAGATTTGCATGAGAAGGATTGGACGGGATTCCAACAACGCGCTTAAAGAGCTTAAAATCTGCAAAATCCAAAATGGTTTCATCCAAAACAATGCTACACTCTATGAGAAGGGGTTCGCAGGGGGGGCCGGCGATCGGTCAGTGGCTTGCGTGGCTCAACGCTGATAATCCACACTTGCAAATCCCATGCGTTTAGTCATATTATTTCAGGCCCTTAAGGCTCCCATTGTGGTTTTCGGCGGGTGTGCTGCTGTCTGAGACCCCCAAGACCCCCCACCACCCCAAGGGGGACAACAATGCCGCCATTCAAGACCGCTCGCCGCCGCTCCACGGACAACTTCAGGTGCGAATCGGCTTGACAAGACGCTGGCTTATATTAAATGACCTGGGAGCTGACCTCCAAGTCTACTAGGGGGTGGGCGGGGTGGGGGGTCTTCAGTCTTTAGAACCAGTAAGAGAAATTAATTAAAGGAACGGTTGTAGTTATTACATATTCAGAGCTGACAACGTCCGTTGATCTCATTTTTGGGGGTGGCCTTGTCCCATTTTAGGGGTTTTATGTTTTTATTAAGAGGGAATGCGTTTTTGGGTGAATTAGATTAGATGGAAAATGTAAAAAGTATAAAATAAGGGGTAATTTAAATTAAATTGGTCATGGTAGGGTGATTCGCAAGGCGGTTTATAGTGCATCGGATGCGTAAGTAAGATGGTGGATGTAAGAGGGGAATTTTGAGGCATTTAAATTGGAAATTTGGTGGTTTTGTAGGTCACATTTTTGGGGATTTGTGGAGTTTAGGGGGGTTGGCAGGAGTCCGAGTTTGCTCGTCAGAATGGAATGATATGCTGACAAACACGGATAACGACAACCGAGAGGCAATTAAGTGATAACATGATAAATTGATAACATGCTAAATTGATAACACGCTAAATTGCTGACGTGCTAAATTGCTGACGTGCTAAATTGCTGACGTGCTAAATTGCTGACGTGCTAAATTGCTAACATGTTAAAATGCTAACATGTTAAATTGCTAACATGTTAAATTGCTAACATTTTAAATTGATAAAATGCTAAATTGATAACATGTTAAATTGATAACATGCTAAATCCATCACATGCTAAATCGATAACATGATAATTTGATAACATGCTAATTTACTAACATGCTAATTTACTAACATGCTAAATTGCAAACATGCTAAATCCATAACATGCTAAATCCATAACATGCTACATCCATAACATGCTACATCCATAACATGCTACATCCATAACATGCTACATCCATAACATGCTACATCCATAACATGCTACATCCATAACATGCTACATCCATAACATGCTACATCCATAACATGCTACATCCATAACATGCTACATCCATAACATGCCTACATGCTAACATGCTAATGCAAAAGCAGGGCAGCGATCTCTCGCTAGCTACAAAGAAGTCTCCAAATTATGTCTCCAATAGAAGTCTCCAATATTATTTATTCTTTTCTTGAATTTCATTCATAGACGTCAAAATATGTTTTTTGGCATTACATCTGTTTATCATTTCTCTTATTTTGAAATCAATGACCCTTGTCTTCTATCATAGCGTTTCCTCTTTTGCAGTTTCGATCATGTCAAGTCTAACTTATCCGCATATAAGCCATACCCTCAATTCAGTCATAGTTTATTTTAGCGACAAACACAGCATATATCCACGAAAAACCCAGTATTTATTTGTCTTTTTACAAATCAGACATGTCACTCAACACATGTCAACATCCATAAGACCCCCCCCTCTGGTACAGGTATGAAGTACCGTCTTGTTTATTCAATCTGAGCCTATACGGCGAAGGAAGGTATGTTCCCGCTTAGCTACACTCTACTTCACACTTAGACGCCGCTTTGGACCTTTTCGCACCTGGACGCCTGCCAGCCTGGAGTTTGGCTCCGACCACTTGCGACGACACTATGGACGGATGGGGGGGGGGGGGGGTGAGGGGGGGGCTCCAGTTTCCCAGGCGTCCAACAATTCAAAGCTGTCAAGCAATGGCTACGAGCCATTGGATGATTTAGATGCAGCGCATTAAACCACTGCAAAAGCAATGGAGTATGGATTGATGGGCAGATGAATGAGCGTTGGTCCTGTGGAACTTCTTTATCCCCACATGGATTATCCGTGACTGTAATGGAAAACGCCGATGGTGAATAGCTATGCCGGACAGGGCTTGTTTACTGACATTTTTTTGAGGGAGGGGGTCTTCCATCATTAAATACACAAAGTGAATCTGTTAGTAGTAACGTCTCGTACTCTGAAAGTGACTAATTTGAGGGGGAGTTTTACATAGAGTTGTTGACATTTCTTTCGGTTAAGTTTGAGGATAGGGGTGGGCAAAGTTTTGGGTCGAGGGGGGGGGGGGGCATATTGACTTTAAAAAGTGGACAGAGGGGCCGGGTCAGAACAGAAGATAGGATATATATAATAAAGTGCATCCGTTAATAGTACATATGGAATCTAGACAGAAAAAAAGGACTAAAGTATTAATATACTCATCATTTAAGTCAAAAGTATAAAGTGCAGGTCAGCACAAGATAGGATACATATAAGAAAGTGCATCCGTTACCAGTACATATGAAAAATAAACAGAAAAAAGGATTAAAGTATTAAAATACTCATCACTCATCATTTAAGTCAAAAGTATAAAGTACAGGTCATTACAAGATAGATTACATATAAAAAAGTGCATCCGTTAACAGTACATGTGAAAAATAAACAGAAAAAAGGATTAAAGTATTAAAATACTCATCACTCATCATTTAAGTCAAAAGTATAAAGTACAGGTCAGCACAAGATACGATACAGAAAAAAAAGTGCATCCGTTAACAATACATGTGAAATATAAACAGAAACTCAAGTATTAACATACTCATCATTCATCATTCAAGTAAAAAATATAAAGTCCTACAAAGTCAAGTAAAAAGGAATGTATTAAGAAATATTAAAATGTCATTTTAAAAAAAGATGGAGGGCCTGTATAACACCAAAAACAAATAAGAGTGGACACAGCTACTGCCACTGGCTTCCTCGTGACTGCGCCATCTTGGGGTTTAAAAAAAATTGGACAACGTCACTGGGCCGGATTAAAGAACCTAACGTGCCCTTATGTGGCCCTCAGGCCTTAGTTTGCCCATGTCTGTTCTAGAATGAATAAAAGACACCCCCTTTGTGTCGATTGTCAGTCAGTTATGTTTCATTGGGACTGACGCTTTCAATGTAGCAGAATTTTTTTTGTGGTTTCCCCTCTGTAGGAATTTAAAATGGAAAAAGGAATAGAAGAAGAATTTCCCGCTACTTTGTGGAAAAGTGGCACGTTCTAATGTCTTGGTTCAGATATTATCATTCAAAATCAGTACCTAACATACTGTGGTTTTCCCCTAAATATCACTTACAAAGTGCATTATAATGCTTCATTCATCTTCATTTTTATATTTTATTTAGTTCCCAACTCGTACTGAATCATATTTAGTGATTGCCCTCAAACCGAAGTCAATCCGGACCAATTTTTTGTCTTTTTTGGTACTAACGTAGTGACTCGGTTAGCCTAAGTTTGACCCTTGTATGCAAAGTTGCTATCTCCATACACATCTGTGCTGGGTTAAACCAAACCTGTGTTTTAGGCCTATTATAGTCGAGGAGACAACATGGCTCAAGTTCTACTCTGGTCACTCACCCTTGTCTGACTTGTGCATGTGGTTGGTCGCTATGGCGACCTACTGAAAGGACTTGCTTTCTGAAATCTTGTTGCGTTGGAGGTTTGGCTAGGCATTGTAACCTACATTATTTTCACGACTATAAGGCGCACTTAAAAGTCTTCAATTTTCTCCAAAATGGACAGTGCGCCTTATTATACAGTGCGCCTCATATATGGAAAAAACAGAAAATCAAAAAACGAAAAACCACCACTGTCGGATATTAAAAAAAACACAAACGCCTGAACTGAATACTCAATACTGTTAAATATGCAGATGCCATCTTAGTTTACAACATCTTCCATCATATAGCTCCTCCCCCACTGCAAGATTTTATACCAAAAAAAATCCAAAATGGCTGGCTCTAAAGGTGACTGTAAAGTAGTGAGTGCTTCATAGCTGGAAGTCAATAGCAATTACCGTATTTTCACCACTATAAGGCGCACTTAAAAGTCTTACATTTTCTCTAAAATAGACAATGCGCCTTATAATTCAGTGCGCCTTATATATGGCAAAAAATGTCATTCATTGAGGGTGCGCCTTATAATGCGGTGCGCCTTGTAGTCGTGAAAATACAGTACATATTATTTTTAGTACGTTAGCCTGACTTGAGACGTGAAATTTTCCAAAAAAAATGGAATATAGAGCAAGGGTTTCCCAGTACGTAGATCGCCAAGGTACTACAATAATTCCTTGAATATTGCGCATCATTAAAACTAAATGAAATTACCGTATTTTCACGACTATAAGGCGCACTTCAAAGTCTTAAATTTTCTCCAAAATAGACAGGGCGTCTTATAATCCAGTGTGCCTTATATGTGCAAAAAAATAAGTGTCATTCATTGAGGGTGCGCCTTTAAATGTGGTGCGCCTAATAGTCGTGAAAATACGGTAATATATTTAAGAAAGCTTTGATGCCTTCACTAACTGTTTTAATCCGTAATGTGAATTCATTCATACCTTCTAAAAGTGTTTTTTTAATATCAGACAGTGGTGGTTTTTCGTTTTTGGTTTTCAGTTTTTTCCATATATAAGGCGCACTGTATCATAAGGCGCACTGTCTGTCTATTTTGGAGAAAATTTAAGACTTTTAAGTGCGCCTTATAGTCGTGAAAATACGGTCGATCTTGGAAGCTTAACTCCTTAAAAAATAGATCTCAGAGTTTAAAAAAAAAAAAAGTTCAAGCACCCCCGATTTAAAGGCATGTCAGATAACCCGGACATCTGTCAGCCATTGAAGTGGTCGGCGTCCGTGATGGCACGTAGAAAGATGTCCACTGTTTGTCCTCAGCCCATCTGTGTCCTTTTTATTGCCTTTTTTTTCAGCTCTCGCCCTAATAAAGGTTTGACAGGCTGAGCGTGAAGGTCACGCTTATTAAATGCGAAAAGTCGACAGTCACAGCTGGCCCAAGCAAAAAGTGATGAGTCGTTGTGTGTCGAGGGGGGCGGCGACGGGGGCGGGGACAAACAAGGTTGGATTTTCTAGCCTTCGAAGCCACCTGGTTTGCCCATTGGAGCTTTGATCATTGATTAAAAATGTAATGGAGTTTAGCAACGAGCTAGCTTATGACTGTTGAGTTTTTTTGCAGGTTTTTCTTGTCTTGGCTGTGACACTTTGTGGACAAAAATGTAGGGTTAATCCTTTTTTTGATGAATAGGAAATTTGTCTAAGTTTGTTTTGTGAATTAGCTTCAGGTTAGCTAATGCTAGGGCAATTTTTAGCGATATTGTTTTCATTTTCTTCATTTTTTTGCTATATTTCATCATTTCAAAGAATTGAGAAGGTTTTTTTTCCCTTATTTAACCTTTTGAAAGATTTGGGAAGGGGAAAATGTCCCTCATGATGCGTTGGAATTTGACCAAAACTATGTTAAGCATGTTTTTTTCTGTAAAAATGGTTGAAAATGTGTGTGTTTTGTGATTGTTTTGACCTCATTAGCATTAGCTAGCATGAACCGGTTAGCTTTTTAGATGCTAATCAGGAACGGGATGACTTCCAGAGATTGTTCCAGTTTTTGGTTTGTGGTTTTTTTGGGGTTTTCTTTGTCCACACCCATGAAAATAATATCTCTTCATGGTCGAAAACATTTGAAAACGATAGCTTGGTGATTTTTGGAACAAGTTTGCTTTTTAAAAAGTCATTTTTTTCTCACAAAATCTTGATAATGAAGTCAAGGTCTTTTAGTTTAGTTTTGATTAAAAAATGGCCTTAAAAGTGGTTTAGCACTAATTATGTGGAGTTTTCTTGTTCTACCTGGGCTTGCATGGCTTTTCTTTGGGTATTTGTGTTCCATTCCAGATTTTAAATACATGGTGGTTAGTGTGTCGGCCTCACAGATCTCAGGTCGAGGGTTCGATCCCAGGTGGGTTCTCAGTGTGAAGTTCACCCCAGCTTTGCATGGGTTTTCTTTGGGTATTCTGGTTCCATTCCAGATTCCAAAGACATGGTGGTTGGTGTGTTGGCCTCACAGATCTCAGGTCGAGGGTTCGATCCCAGGTGGGTTCTCAGTGTGAAGTTCTCCCCAGGTTTGCATGGGTTTTCTTTGGGTATTCTGGTTCCATACATCAGATTTAGAATACATGGTGGTTAGTGTGTAGGCCTCACAAATCTCGGGTCGAGGGTTCGATCCCAGGTTGGTCCTCAGTGTGAAGTTCTCCCCGGCTTTGCATGGGTTTTCTTTGGGTATTCTGGTTCCATTCCAGATTCCAAATAAAAGGTGGTTTGTGCCTTATGAAAAGATATGAAAAAATGTCAATCAACCCAGTAGAATGAGTGGTTATCTCCTTGGCCTCGCAGTTCTGGGGTTCTGGGTTCAAATCCAGGTCATGCCTCCTTTGTAGAGTTTACATGTTCGCTCCAGGCTTGTATGGATTTTCCTTAGGTACTCCGGTTTCCTCCCACATAGCCCAAAAATGCATGCTAAGCTAGCTGATTGACAAATTTAAATTACCTAACCTTAGCTATGATTGGTTATCCTTTTGTCTCCTTGTCCCCTACGATTGGTTGACCACCGATTCAGGGTGTCCTCTATAGTTGGCTGAGACAAACTCCAGCACCCCCTTTCGACACAGTCGGATTAGCGCTACAATAAATTCCCTATCCTGTCCATCACCCCCATTTTCTATCCATCATCCCTCTCTCATTTGCATGGATATGAAAACTGGACAAACATCTTATAAAGGGGGAGCACCAGTAGGCCATGAAAGGGTCACTAGCCAATCATAAAGGAGGAATCCCAGCCTAGAAAATGCCTTGCCAATAGTGGAACTAAACTCAGAGCTCATTGTGTCTGCTATCTGTCGCTGGACAATGAGTCGTCTCATGCGTGGGGACCCGTGTCACAAGTTCAGCCTTTATCGCCGTGGCCCGCGTTTGACCCCCGCGGGACAACCCGCCACGGAAAAACCACGCACACAAGCCTGGGCCTCACCTCGGCCGGGTGTTTCTTTTGGGTTGATCGCTCCGTAGACAGACGGCACCCCCGCGCACACACACTACGTCCACATATTTCAATGGTTTGCGCACACTGCTATTTGCGGGTACTGGGAAAACACACGTCAAGCCCCGCCCCCCTCCTCCCGTCCCGTGACGGACAGATAGAGGGGTTAAGTCAACAACAGCCGCCATAGAGAGAAACGCAGCTGGAGAGCAGGTTGGACTAGATGTGAACGGAGGTGGTCTCTAGGGGGCTCCACTCCCTGACATTGGAGGAGACAAACATCTGCGCCATCTCACATGTGGACAATGGATTGGATTGTCTTTGTGAGACACTGTAGTCAGGTCTGGGGTGGGTGGGTTTGTAGGGAAGGTGTCGTTTGACTATGATGGCGGGGCGAGGAATGGTTTTGGGTGGGTTGTTGGTTGGTTGGGGTTTTGTCAGGGGTTGACAATAGCCAATCGGGTGCGAGAAGAAGAAGTAGGGAATTGCAAGAACGGTGCTTTTTTGGTCGCTGGGTAAATGTACTTAGATATTAAACAGTACTTGGATATTGAACAGTACTTGGATATTAAACAGTACTCGGATATTCAACAGTACTTGGATATTCAACAGTACTTGGATATTAAACTCTCTTAGATATTAAACAGTACTTGGATATTAAACAGTACTCGGATATTCAACAGTACTTGGATATTAAACTCTCTTAGATATTAAACAGTATTAGATATTAAAAAGTAGTTAGATGTTAAACAGTACTTAGATATTGAACAGTACTTAGATATTAAACTCTCTCTGTTTGATATTGAACTCTCTCTTTGATATTAAACTCTCTCTCTTTGATGTTAAACTCTCTTTGATATTAAACTTTCTCTTTGATATTAAACTTTCTCTTTGATATTAAACTCTCTCTCTTTGATGTTAAACTCTCTCTTTGATATTAAACTCTCTCTCTCTTTGATGTTAAACTCTCTCTCTTAGATGTTAAACTCTCTTAGATGTTAAACTCTGTCTTAGATATGAAACTCTCTCTCTTAGATATTAAACTCTTTTTCTTAGATATGAAACTCTCTCTCTTAGATATGAAACTATCTCTCTTAGATATTAAACTCCCTCTCTCCTTGATATTAAACTCTCTCTCTTAGATATTTAAATCTCTCTTTGATATTGAACTCTCTCTTAGATGTTAAACTCTCTCTCTCTCTCTTAGATATTAAACTCTCTCATGAACATAATTTTGAGTGCTGCTTTCTACAGTAAACTCTCTATCACCATTTCACCGACGACCAAACATCCAAGCACCTAGTCTAATAGCCAATCAGGTGCAAGAAGAACTCCTGAAGGTCATAGTAGAAAACTAAAAGAACTATAATCTAATCAAACCTAATTGTATTTGCACCAAGATTTTCTTACTTACACATCCTAGGACCTGACATCACATTTTTGTGGCTCTCACAAAACTACAATCTTAAATTCTGGACTACAAGGACATAGCCAAAAAACTATAACATGTAAAAATATAATTCTTTGTGTTTTTACCCTCATCAGATCCATTACTACCAAAAAGACCAACTAAAAATCCTTGTTTTAGGGTCTTAGGCAGTTTCAAATAAAATCTTGCCCTCTAATGCCCATCTATCCTCTAAAAAAAAAACCAAAAGAGTGACTTTTATATTGTCCTAATCTTCCCAAGTAGGGCGACCAAAAACCAACACAGTGTCCAAACCCTACCAATGGACTCCCCTCCTCTCATTTCAGCGTCGCTAAGCACCCCCCCCCCCTCCCCCTTACACTCTTTGTTCTTCCCCTCCCTTCTTTTCACCCGAGTCTGAAAAAGAGGGTCAGCGACTCTGCCTGACGGGCTAAAAGTCTCGGGGCCAGACACCAGGAGGAGTCCACTACTAATTGCTCTTAGCGGATCCCCAAGGCATTGTCCACCCACCCGCCGACTTTTTCCCCAATTTGAATTTGAATGGTGTTCGTTTGGCTGGTGCTCCGAGTGTAAGGTACACAAATGACTGTCAGTGGGAATGGATAGTGCCGTTGTTGGGTTCCTCAACTTACCCCCCACCCCTATACACCGCCACCATCTTGTTTCTTTGCCTCCAAGTCTATTTGCACTCGACCCAGTATCTCGGATCATTTCCAGACCCACAAAAACCCCAAAAGACAGTTTTCCGACTGTTTCCTTCACCAAATCACCACAAATCGATGCTTAACCTGAGACAAACCAGCCAATCGGCAGACAGATAGACAGCTGAACAAATTGGTAGACCTCCCTCCCTCCTAACCCTTCTCTACATCTCTTGTTCCTTTTCTATAGAGGCCAGGATTGTGGTCCGTGTCCCCCCGTAACACCCCCAAAACCGACCCTCCTGCTCCGGTAGTGGTTAATTGAGCCCCTGCCAGGCCTCGCCCCTTTATTGCCTTCACTTGTCAATGTCTATAAGGCTTGACGGATGCCTTAGAGTTTATACAAATGACGTTTTTTTACCCGTTTTAGCTCCTCTGTTCGTCTATTTATTGTGTTTTTTTCTGGTACAGTCCCAAAATAGTCAGTCCTGGTCTATTGTTGCTGAATCTTTTCAAATGATGAGGAGAAAAGACTTACAGTGGTTCCCAGTACTTCCTCTGTATGTTGGTGTTATACAACAAATGGACCAATTAAAAGCTGTGGTCTGTTTTTTTGGGGACTTGGGAGTTGATGATAAGAGTCGATGTTGGGCAAATATTCGTTGTTGTAGGGAGTTATCTTTGGTTGGGTGGGATAGGTTGGATAGAGTTTGATAAGGGGGGGGGGGGGATATGGGTGCACCTGTTGGATAGTAATGGAGTAGATAGAAATATAGTGGAGGGAATGGAGAGGAGTCGTTTGGAGAGTCGTTTGGAGAGTCGTTTGGAGAGTCGTTTGGAGAGTCGCTTGGAGAGTCGTTTGGAGAGTCGCTTGGAGAGTCGCTTGGAGAGTCGCTTGGAGAGTCGCTTGGAGAGTCGCTTGGAGAGTCGCTTGGAGAGTCGTTTGTAGAGTCGTTTGTAGAGTCGTTTGTAGAGTCGTTTGTAGAGTCGTTTGTAGAGTCGTTTGTAGAGTCGTTTGTAGAGTCGTTTGGAGAGTCGTTTGGAGAGTCGTTTGGAGAGTCGTTTGGAGTGTTGTTTGGTTGAGGGTAAATGTTGGTGTCAATGAGGGTTTATTTGGAGAAATCTGAGGTTGGATGTCTGTTGAGGGGAAATTGAGTTGAAAATGTACGGTAACTTGGAGAATCGCGAAGTAGTGTCAACCCTTATTATAACTTATTATTTTTTTTCAGTGCTAAATCCTAGTAATAAATGGAATATAATAGGCATCCTTGTGAATTAGCCTTTATCTTATGCTTGAATGATATGATAGAACAGAGATGGGCAAACTACGGCCCGCGAGCCACATCTGGCCCCTTAGGCTTTTTAATCCGGCCCACCGACGTTGTCCAAATAATATTTATTTTTTTTACCCCAAGATGGCGGCGTCACGCGGAAGCCAGTGGCAGCAGCTGTGTCCACTCTTATTTGTTTTTGGTGTTTTACAGGCCCTCTATCTTTTTTTAAATGACATTTTAATATTTTTTAATACATTCCTTTTGACTTGACTTTGTACTTTATACTTTTTACTTGAATGATGAGTGATGAGTATGTTAATACTTGAGTCCTTTTTTTCTGTTTAAGTTTCATATGTACTGTTAACGGATGCACTTTTTTATATGTATCCTATCTTGTACTGACCCCGCCCATCTGTCACATTTTTAAAGTCAATATGGCCCCCACCCGGGCCTAAAAGTTTGCCCACCCCTGTAATAGAATCTAACAAGATGAACTTGTAGAAAAGCCTTTTGGCCATGTAGCCGTTAGCCGTAGCTTAGCTTCTCTTAGTTTGTTGACGCTAAAAATGAGCTGTCATTATGATCTCCTCACAGTCGTAAAGCAGCAAAAACAAACACAGACATTTTGTGCTGTTGTGGTTTATGGCTCAACGCTAATGGGTTCGAGGCCACAAGACGCTTCCTTACCACGTATCGTTTTTGCGGGTGTGGCCGAGGGGCCCCCGTCATGTCCGTGTGTCTCTATTCATGTGTGTGTTTATTCATATTTGTGTACGTTCGCGGGCTCCACCCTCTGGGGGTGCCGCGCCCCCTGCGCACATGTCTTTGTGGGCCTGTGGGAATGAGACTGGCTCCGCTCTCTTTCTCTCTCCCACGCTTTCACCCACACGCCATCCCGTGCACCTCTGCCTCACCCCTGGTTATGGGGAAGTGGCGAGCAACACCGTGGAAAAACTCACAAACGTTTGTGTACATCAGACTCTGAGAACAGGGATCGGTCGCTGAACGGCAGTTAGTCACAAAACCTTACCCGCGATTTTGCTGTAAAAATCGATAATATGATGTTAATTGGAATAGTTGTGCGAGTGTGTGTTTACAAAACGGAAACAATTTCAAGAGTTGGCATTGAGTGGTTAGCGTAGGGGTGGGCAAAGTTTTGGGCCCGGGGGGCCACATTGACTTTAAAAATGTGACAGATGGGCGGGGTCAGCACAAGATAGGATACATATAAAAAAGTGCATCCGTTAACAGTACATATGAAAGATAAACAGGAAAAAAGGACTAAAGTATTAA
Organism: Stigmatopora nigra; assembly: GCF_051989575.1. NCBI lineage: Eukaryota > Metazoa > Chordata > Actinopteri > Syngnathiformes > Syngnathidae > Stigmatopora > Stigmatopora nigra. Next base: position 1,905,387 of record NW_027551604.1, read on the forward strand.
CATACTCATCACTCATCATTAAAGGAAAAAGTATAAAGTACAAAGTCAAGTCAAAAGGATTGTATTAAGAAATATTAAAATGTCATTTAAAAAAAGATAGAGGGGCTGTAAAACACCCAAAAACAAATAAGAGTGGTCACAGCTATTGGCACTGACTTCCCAATGACGGCGCCATCTTGGGGAAAAAAATATAAATAATCGGACAACGTCAGCGGGCCGGATTAAAAGGCCTAGCGGGCCAGATGTGGCTTGCGGGCCGTAGTTTGCCCATGTTTAGGTTAACGCATCGGGTTCACGATTTTAGAGTCCTGGGTTCAAATCCATCTGTGCGGAGTTTGCATATGCGTGGGTTTTCTTCGGGTACTCCGGTTTCCTCCCACATTCCAAAAACTTTGGACAATCTAGATATAAGTGTGAGCGTAAATAGTTGTTTCCGATTGGGTAGTTTGCATATGCGTGGGTTTTCTTTGGGTACTCCAGTTTCCTCCCACATTCCAAAAACATTGGACAATCTAGCTATGAGTATGAGCGTGTTTCCAATTAGCTGGCCACCAATTCAAGGCGTTGTCCCCCCCCACCTGTGGCCTCGAAATCATCTGGGCTCAGCTCCAGCACCCCCCGCGACCCTACTGAGGATAAAGTGAATAAATAGCACCGCCCACTGATCTCCATCCAGTGCACACCATCTGGCCAACTCTGGTCTAAGGTTGAACTGGACGAGGGGGGATGGTCCGCACTGACGAAACCACGGCACCCTCCCCGATCTCGCTCCATCACCCGAGCCTACAGATTGGGGGGGGGTTGCGGGATGTAGAAAGTGAGAGAGGGGGCCTTTATCAGTCAGCGCCAGCACAATTGCGGTGTGCGGTGAGTGTGTGGGAGGTGGGGGAGTTAACTCATTGTATGGATGGATGAATGAATAAGGGGGGGGGGTGAGGTAGGGGGGTGCTGAAACACTAGCATCTCGCTAACCCCGCCTCCCACCCCTGCACACAAATGCTGGAACTCTGTATGTTTTAGGTCGGGGGCCATTGCCAGGCCCCCCTAGTTGGCCCCTCCTTGGTGGACAAATCGACAGATACCATCAATTATAGTGGTTGGCTCTTTGGCCGCCATATGGCCAGTGGTGGTATAGCGGAGGAGTTCTATGATGTCATGGTGCCAAATTGCGTATGATGATGGATTTTTGTTATTGGTGGTTATTTTGTACATGTAAGAGAGGGAGAAACACTGTAATAGTTTAGGATTGGGTTTCAGGGTTTCTTAAGGGTCAAAGGTCAGGGTTGAGTTACACTAGTGAATTTGACCTCTGGCAGTGGATGTCGGTCAAAGGTCAGGGTTGAGTTACACTAGTGAATTTGACCTCTGGCAGTGGATGTCGTTGGTTTATTGGATGTCATTTTAGGTGGGCGGAGTAAGGATTTTTTTTAGAAATTATATAATTTTCCAACTTATTGTTAGTAACTCATATTAGCCACTTATTTTTTTCAATGTCTATTTTTCTCAATGTCTATTTTTCTCAATGTCTATTTTTCTCAATGTCTATTTTGACAATGCAACCCGGTGGTAGAGTTGTTAGAGCAGTGGTGGGCAAACTAGGGCCCGCGGGCCACATATGGCCCCTTAGGTTTTTTAAATCCGGCCGCTGACGTTGTCCAAATGTTTTTTTAAATATTATTTTTATTTATTAATTTTTTAAATTTATTTTTTATTTTTCCCCAAGATGGCGCCGTCACATGCAAGCCATTGGCCGTAGCTGTGTCCACTCTTATTTGTTTTTTTGTGTTTTATAGCTTTTCTATCTTTTTTTAAATGACATTTTAATATTTCTTAATACATTCCTTTTTAGCTAAAGCGCCTTCTCCATACCTGGAACTCATTAGCAATTACCGTATTTTCACCACTATAAGGCGCACTTAAAAGTCTGAAATTTTCTCCAAAATCGACAGTGCGCCTTATAGTCCAGTGCGCCTTATATATGGAAAAACATCCCGTAGTAATTAGCACTGAGCTACACTCTTACATACTTACATATACATGTTCATTAACATGAATATAATCATTGTGTTGTCCCTTATCAAAAAAAATCAAACATTTTCCCCTTGTTTTTTCTCCATTTTTCGACGTTGTACGCTAGCTAGCGTCTTGTTTTTTCCCCTCGTTTTTGCGAAGGATTAATCATCCAGATGTTTCCTTGTTTTGCTGTTGGTCCTTTTTTACACATGGAGTCAGTCAGTGGCAATGTGTTTTTTGTTAATGATCTTAGTGAGTGGCGGCGGCAGAGGAGCAAGATTTTGTGTTTTCGCTAGCGGTGATTTCCTGCAGACACATTTAATTGGATTATGATGTTTTTCCACGGCGCAGCGCGAAAAGACAGTTTGTACTCCCGTGGCGCATGTGCTTCTATTTTGTAAAAGATCACTTCCTGGCATGGAGTCTTCGCCCGAAAATCTTGGCTTCCTATTTACAGGAAATATCCAGCTACCAATCGGCCATTCTTGCTTTCAAGATCGTCCATGTATAAATGTACTATTTTTTTTATATATATAACAGTAGATTTCGGTCTTTTTAATGGCAGCAAAGATAAGGTTTTATTTCAATTAGTGCTAATGCTAATAATGAAATTGAATGCTTAGCGTGTCGGTCTGGCAGTTCTGGGGTCCTGGGTTCAAATCCAAGTCGGGCGACTTGTGTGGAATTTGGGTGTTCTACTCAGGACTGCGTGGGTTTTGTCCGGATAGTCCGGCTCCAGTTTTTAGCTAGGTCTACAATGACTTGTGTGTCTTGTCTGTCTTACTACTGCAACCAAGAAAAAAGGGAAGAAATAAAGTTCTTATCTAATCTAATCTCATCTCATATAATCTAATATAATCTAATATAATATGATGTAATCTGATATAATCTAATTTAATCTAATATATTCTAATATAATCTAATCTAAAATAATCTAATCTAATATAATATAATATAATGTATAATGTGATATAATCTAATATAATCTATAATCTATAATGTGATACAATCTATAATGTGATATAATCTAATATAATCTATAATCTAATATAATCTATAATCTATTACAATCTATTATGATCTAATATGATCTATTACGATCTATTATGATCTAATATAATCTGATATAATCTAATATAATCTGATATAATCTAATATAATCTGATATAATATAATTATAATCTATTACAATCTATTATGATCTAATATAATCTATTACGATCTATTATGATCTAATATAATCTATTACGATCTATTATGATCTAATATAATCTGATATAATCTCATATAATCTAATATAATCTGATATAATATAATCTATATTCTATTACAATCTATTATGATCTAATATAATCTATTACGATCTATTATGATCTAATATAATCAAATATTATCTAATTTAATGTGATATAATATGATATAATCTGATATAATATAATATAATTTAAGTGTATGATATATTGCCCCCAGGTATGAGTATGAGCATGATTGGTTGTTTGCCTCCCTGTGATTGGCTGGCCACCCCCGCCTTGTACCCAAAGCCAGCTGTGATAGGCTCCGGCACCCCCCTCACGAACCTAGTGAGGATAAAGCAGTTCATAAAATGAATGAATATTTGATTTAGTTGGGCCCTTATGAATTTTAGTATGTTTTAAGAGAGAATACAAATAAGAGAAACATAAAAAGTAGATAGATAATATAATTAGAAGCAAAGAGCCGGTGCAACTCGAGAGCCACGTGTTCACCAGCCCTGCGATAGAAGCTCACTGTAAACTTTGAAAGTGAACGGATGCGTCCCGAGCCAATTTTGCCAACTCATCAACCCCCCCCCCCCCTCAAAAAAAAAATGACTTAAGAACAGAACTATTAAAATGAGTTTTTGGGGCTTTCCTTTGCCAAGTCACAACTCTCATACGAAGCCCCCCCGTCGGGTACTTAACCAATACCACATTGCAACCCGCTTTTTTTCGGGTTTGAAATTCCATTTGTGCCCATCACTGAGTCAAGTTTCCTTTAATAATAGGCTTGATTCATCAATATCCAGGAAAGTGTTGTTCTGCACTTTTTTATATTGACACCTACGGCGCTTTTACTGGGAACATATGCCCCCCCCCCTATTCATTCCAGTACCACCACAGTAGTTTAAAATGCAGCTGTGGGTTGAAGCACCTTGCGAAACAGGGAAAGTGTTACGTCTTTAAATTAAAACCTGTTGTATATATTCTAACCGCAGTCGGCTTTGCTTAATTCCCATCTCGCCCGTCGGGGTGTTAATTATTACCCCCAAAACCCCTCCAGAAATCATCCGTACCAAGAAAAAAATGCTTAAAAAATATTTACCGTATTTTCAGGACTATAAGGCGCACTTAAAAGTCTTAGATTTTCTCCAAAATAGACAGTGCGCCTTATAATCCAGTGCGCCTTATATATGGAAAAAACTGAAAACCAAAAACGAAAAACCACCACTGTCGGATATTAAAAAAAAACAAAGGCCTGAACTGAAAGAATACTGTTAAATATGCAGATGCCATCTTAGTTTACAAAATCTTCCATCATATAGTTCCTCCCACACTGCAAGATTTTATATAAAAAATCCAAAATGGCTGGCTCTAAAGGTGACTGTAAAGTAGTGAGTGCTTCATACCTGGAAGTCAATCGCAATTACCCTATTTTCACCACTATAAGGCGCACTTAAAAGTCTTACATTTTCTCCAAAATAGACAGTGCGCCTTATAATACAGTGCGCCTTATATATGGAAAAATGTCATTCATTGAGGGTGCGCCTTATAATACAGTGCGCCTTATAGTCATGAAAATACGGTAGTCACTAATACTAATAACTAGTGCAAAGAATGAGTAAATTATCCAAATGTTTATTAACAGAATTTTCCTTTTACATTATGAACAATATATTATGAACAAGAGAATAACATAAGAACATAAATACATGTCAATTCATGTTGTCTGCACATGCTAAAACACCCCCTAGCGGATAATACAAGAACTACACATTTTAAAGAAAATTCATATTTTTTTTATACAATGCAGCTTTCTTCCCGGGCCGCTCCAAACCACCAGACGGGCCAGATCTGGCCCGCGGGCCGTATGTTTGACACCCTCGGTTTAACGGATTTGGACGCCGGCTCTCCCACACACTTCGTCGCAGTGGCAGTAATGCGGCTGGGATCGGAAAAGCGGGGATTTGCCCAAAGGCAACAAGACCGGAGTAGAGCCATTTTTTACATACAATGACATGGATCCTAACCAACAACTTCCTGAAAATTCTCGCGACGCACCACACACAAAAAACCTCCAAAAGTAGTCCACAAAAAACCTTATTAAATGACTTAAAACTCCAAAATAATCAACCTTTTTCCCAATAAAAAAAAAAACATGGCTGTTCTTTGCTAGGATTAAGCCGTGATAACAATCAGTGGCGGTCACAGCCGGGCGACAATCCCGTCGTTTTTTTGTCTCCAGCGTGTGACCGGATGGGTTTTCTTTTTGTCCCGGACAACAGGAACGATCAGGCGAGTGAAAAGTATGGGAACGAGGACAGGAAATGGGTTTTTTTAGGGGGGTACTCCCACCTGTACGACTGTGGGAGAGTTGTTGTAGTGGAGGATGTGATGGCTAACTGGCTAACTGGCTAACTGGCTAACGGTAGAGGGAAAGATGTTGACTTTGTCTATTGAGTTGCACTGATTTTTACAGTTCTGGGGTTCTGGGTTCGATGCCAGATCGTTTTTTTACAGTGTGGAGTTGGTATGTTGTCTCCAGGGTTGTGTGGGTTTTCTCTGGGTACTCCGGTTTCCTCCCAAAAACCCAAAACATGCATGCTAAAATAATTTTTTTCTAGTGCTTTGCTATGATTGGTTATAATTTGTCTCATTTTGGCCTGCAATTGGCTGGATTTTATGGCCTGGTTGCCTAGGATAGGCTCAAGCACCCCCCTGTCATCCTGGAGGATTGTGGGTTCAGAAAATAAATAGATGAAAAAAATGCAGATACATTTTTTTTACAATTATTTTTAGAAAAGTGTTAGTATACCATGGAAATCATTTTCTTAGTCAGCTTTTTTTAGCTATTTTTCTAGTGAAATCAGTTTTTTTTTCTTAGAAAATAAACATTTTGTATATGACATTTGTATTGTTATAAAGACAGAAGAAAATTCCATTTCAAAATCCACAAAACTTTAAAAACAAACCAAAAATTGCGCACTCCTCTCGTCTTCTTTGCGCAGCAGTAATCATATGGCGCGCAGTAAATAAAACCTAAACTTTTTTATTATTACTGTATTTTCACGACTATAAGGCGCACCGCATTATAAGGCGCACCCTCAACGAATTACATTTTTTCCATATATAAGGCGCACTGTATTATAAGGCGCACTGTATATTTTGGAGAAAATTTAAGACTTTTAACAGCGCCTTATAGTGGTGAAAATACGGTAATTGCTATTGACTTCCAGGTATGAAGCACTCACTACTTTACAGTCACCTCTAGAGCCAGCCATTGTTGATGTTTTGGTATAAAATCTTGCAGTGGGGGAGGAGCTATATGATGGAAGATTTTGTAAACTAAGATGGCATCTGCATATTTAACAGTATTGAGTATTCAGTTCAGGCCTTTGTGTTTTTTTTAAATATCCGACAGTGGTGGTTTTTCGTTTTTGGTTTTCTGTTTTTTCCCTTATATAAGGCGCACTTGATTATAAGGCGCACAGTCTATTTTGGAGAAAATGTAAGACTTTTAAGTGCGCCTTATAGTCGTGAAAATACGGCAATACAAAGGAAAATAGTGGGCTTATTGTTAGTTCTATGTCATTTTGCAATGAGTTTGATCTAAAATTAAGCTGTATTCGGTGTATGATGATGGTTGGATTTTATAGAATTTTGCAACAATGCTATGTTCAAGTGTCGTCTTACAATCAGGGCTTGAAAAGATGAAAAAAAATGGCAGATTTTTTCCGTAGAGGCTCTTTGGCCGTCCGTCGGTCCGTCTTGGCTGATTTGCTTCAAAGTAAACTGGCATGAGCGCTTCACTTCCTTTTTGGCTCGGCTCAGAGCCGCACATGGCTTGCGTTTGGACTTGGAAGAATGTTGTTAGGAGATTCCTTCAGAGGACTTGAAACAAGTGAGGATTGGTCGCCGAGAATTGACGACAAATGGGGTTTTATAGGTGCATCTTTAAAGTGGTGTTGACATACTTATCAACTTATACACTTTTTCTCTATTTTATACAATTTTTCATCATTTCAAATTGTCTTTGCCAGGGGTGGGCAAACTACGGCCCGCGGGCCACAACTGGCCCGCTAGGCGTTTTAGTCCGGCCCGCCGACTTTGTCCAAATAATGTTTTTTCATTTTTTTATTTTATAATTTTTTAATTTTTTTTATTTGTTTTAATTTTTTTTAAATTTTGTAATTTTTTTAAATGTTTTAATTTTTTTAATGTTTTAAAAAAAATTTACCTTTTAAATTTTTTTAAATTTTTTACTTTTTTAAAAATGTTTTAAATTTTTATTTTATTTTCTATTTCTCATTTTTTGTTTATTTCCCAAGATGGCGCCGTCACGTTTATTTATTTACTTATTTTTTGGTGTTTTACAGCCCCTCCATCTTTTTTTAAATGACATTTTAATACTTCTTAATACATTCCTTTTTACTTCACTTTGTACTTTATACTTTTTACTTGATGAGTGATGAGTATGTTAATACTTTAGTCCCTTTTTTCTCTTTATCTTTCATATGTACTGTTAACGGATGCACTTTTTTATATGTATCCTATCTTGTATTGACCCCGCCCATCCGTCACATTTTTAAAGTCAATGTAACCCCCCACGGGCCCAAAATTTGCCTACCCACAATAACACACTTACTCAATAATAGTGCATATCACACATTACACAATTGCTTCCCATTTCCAAAGGAGGAGTCATATTGAAAGGTTTGAAAAACCATGACTTTTAGCTCCTCCCCCCTGCCCGAGTGGCCTCTAGTGTCTTCATCTGTAAAGCATCATCATCATCGTGTTTTCTGCTCTTGGACGGCCTCCTCTCACCTGTCAGCCCCCCTTCGTCAATGTGACAAACTCAAATAAACAAGTAAAATTAATCACACCATTACCACTCCATCCAGCAGCCATCTCCCTCCTTTTATTCGTTATCTTCCTCCTCCTCTTCCTCCTCCTCTTCTTCTTCCTTTACCCCCAATCCCCCCCCCCCCCCCCCCCCTACAGCTGGGATTTATTGCACTGTTATTTCCCTCCTTGCTGCTTCTTCCATTCACTGGCTTGGAACTACCAACCCCATGTGTGTGTGTGTATGTTTACATAATGTAATCTGATGGTCTGAATTTGATTGACAGTAATCCCTCAAATATCGCGGCCTCACGACATCACGTTTTTTTATTTGTGAAATATTATTATATATATTTTTTGAGTTCAACACCCAATTCCACGCCTTTTGATAATGACAAACGACCTCGGGTTCGATTTCCAACCGAGTGAACGGTCTTTTACGCCCGCGTGCTTTCAATGGGGAGGGGGTGACGTGAATGAAATAGGAGCAAAGCGGGGCACCAAAAAGCCAAAGAAGAGGGGGTGACGTGAATGAAATAGGAGCAAAGCGGGGCACCAAAAAGCCAAAGAGCGTGACGCGACAACTGGGCGTGCGCCGGCCGTCTTGTGCGGGTGATTCATGTCCGTGGCGGGCGCTTAAGCCCTTGCCAGTGCTGAAAACGACAAAAGACAAACTTGCTGCTAATCATGACGCAACCGTCGCTAACTACATACTCTTCCCGGTTGCCAGGGTTTTGTTCACCTTTGCCGTCCATGCCATTGAAAGCGACCAGTCCTCCCAGTTTAAATTCATTGGACGTCTATAAGTGTCAATGACAGGCAATGGGTTAATGTTTCTAGTAACTCTTGACTTTGAATAACTTGGCTCTTTGTGATCTGTAGTTATAACAAATATAGACGCTCCCTTACTTGGGAAAGATTTTTGAACTGAAAACAGAGAAAAAAATGGATTAAAAAATGACAATTATTGATTTAAAATGGGGAAAATCTGGAAATTTAATATAATTCTATACTTGAATAAAACAATGTTTATTTTAGATTTTTTAAAATATATTTTTAGATTTTACAAAATGATTTTTGAACTAAAAACTGAAAAAAATGATTAAAAAAATGACAATTATTGATTTAATAAGGGGAAAATCAGGAAATTTCATATAAATGTCTACTTTTCATTTGAACAAAACAATGTTTATTTTAGCTTTTTTAAAATATATTTTTAGGTTTTACCAAATGATTTTTGTACTAAAAATGCAGAAAAAAAATCGATTAATCAATGACTATTATTGATTTAAATGGGGGAAAATCAGGAAATTTAATATAAATCTATACTCCTCATTTAAATTTAATCCTAAAACAGAAAGGCAGCGCTCATACATTGCTTGCCTCCACACTATATTTATACAGTAAACACACTCAAATTCATCAAGGCCCATTAAAAACAAACACAAAATGAATTTTAAAAAATATAATTTGACAGATTAGATTTTTCATGCAGCTTCTACCAATTTACATTAAATCTCGGGAATTTTTTAAATTCATGTATTATTATTTACCACACAACCATCTTTTTTTAGCTCTTTTATTCCCCCACTTTAAAACATTTACCATTGTACCCAACTTATTCGGCACCCCCATTTAGTCTCTCGCCTTGACGTGACAAGAAGTAATCATAAGCCATACCCCCCCCACCCCCCATGCTGAACACACAAAGAAGCCAACCATTGTCGCAAAGCCTAATTAAACAACGGAATTAAACGTCAGCCAAGACTCCGCCCCCTTCTCCACCCATGACCAAATCACCCCAAATATCCACCCAATCCAACTTTAACTCAATTCTCGTCTTCCCCAGTCGCTAACGTCCTTAATTTTCTTCCACCCTGGACCCCTCCCCCCACATAGTCTCCGACACCCCCGCGGTCCTCACCACGAAAGACCAACCGTGCGTATTGGCATGACCACCGAACATGTGCTTGGATTATTGGAGCGCTATGAAAGAGAAACGGCCAATTTAATCCAACACATAGCGCCGATGGGGCCTTCGTGTCAAGGGTTATCCTGGAAAATCACTCTGGTGGGGTTTGGGGGGGTCTAAATTAAAATCTCCAAACTAGACACCCCCCTCCTCCCCCCAAAAATGTGTGGGGGGGGGGGACCCTGACTGGCAGCAATAAATAGATTCTTTCTCTAACATGCTTAATCCTGCTAAATAGCAACAAATCCTATTAGGGCATGAATGATAAATCCTCCCAATTCCTCCCAATTCCTCCCCCCATACCGCCGAGACCAAGGAACCTAAATGAAACCCCCCCACGCCCCCCCCTAGTACTTCACACCCTAACACTCTAGTTTTTATGTCTGTCCGTGTACTATTTCATTTTTTATGGTAAATTAGCGGTTTTACACCCAGCTAATGAGTTAGCATACATGTTGTACTTTCGTACTTTGTTCTGACATACAGTAATTTTATAACTATTTAGCATATGGTTAGCTTAGCATGAATGTTGATAGGACGTATGTTTTTTTTTTTGATAATTTGAATTTGTTTACGCCGTTTCACAACCTTTGTGTAGTATGTAATCATAGCTAGGGTTAGCTTAGCAACCTTTGTGTAGTACGCAATCATAGCTAGGGTTAGCTTAGCATGCATGTTGTTGTTATGTTGGTGGAACATGTTTTTTTTGATAATTTCAATTTGTTTACACCGTTTCACAACCTTTGTAAAGTACGCAATCATAGCTAGGGTTAGCTTAGCAACCTTTGTGTAGTACGCAATCATAGCTAGGGTTAGCTTAGCATGCATGTTTTTGGTATATTGGCGGAACTTATGTTTTTTTGATAATTTCTATTTGTTTACGCCGTTTCACAACCTTTGTAAAATACATAATCATAGCTAAGGTTAGCTTAGCTTTGTGTAGTACGCAATCATAGCTAGGGTTAGCTTAGCATGCATGTTTTTGGTATGTTGGTGGAATGTTTGTTTTTTTGATCATTTCAATTTGTTTACGCCGTTTCACAACCTTTGTAAAATACATAATCATAGCTAAGGTTAGCTTAGCAACCTTTGTGTAGTATGCAATCGTAACTAGGGTTAGCTTAGCATGCATGTTTTTGGAGTGTGGGAGGAGTTAAGATGACATACTGAATGGGTGGCCATCCAATCGCAGGGCATGAGGAAAAGGATAATTGATTGTAGCTAAGGTTAGCCATTTTAGCATACAATTAGCTTAGCATGAATGTTTGTGGGATGTTGGGGGAAATAGGAGTACCCGGAGAAAACCCACGCAGGCCTGAAAAGAACATGGAAACTTTACACAAGTAGACAGACCTGGATTTGAACCCAGGACAATAGAGTTGTGAGGCCAGCATGTTAACCACTCATTCACCGGACTGCATAATGATACAAAAACATTTTTTAAAGTAAAAATTAAGTATTTATTTTGAAATTCTAACTTTTAAGACCCCAAATTTACTTTAAAATCATTTTTTTTCTTCTTCTCAGAGGATCATTTTTTACAGTGCAAGTTTTAAGTACATTTTTTTTTGTAAAAACAATCTTGTTTCAGCCATTTTGGCTCTAATCTGGATCGTCTCGATCACTAGTATCAGCCAAAAACGTCATTTTGGACTGCTAATATTGTCATGCTTTAAGCCCACTTTTTCACTATGTAAATATAGCGTGTCAGCAAGCAATGTACCCAAACAGTCAAGCTGTAAGCGTCATACAGCGACATCTACACCATCTTGAATTTAGTGCATATTAACCACTACTTGTGTGGTTTAGTCTTACGTATAATTGTCAATGTTTTACATCCAATAGTGGAATACTCGTAGGTTCCATAGCAGGAAAACATGGAAGCCCCGTGACGTTGTAACCTTTGGACAAAGGAGGTCTATCTTACTTACAAGCGGTGCGGCACAGGTGTCACTTCTGGTTTTCTGGCCCGCCGTACAGTGGACGCATTGTTCGCCAAGCCCTTGCCCGGGTCTTTGTGGGCGTGGTCTATTGCATTGAGTCTGCTTAGAAAGACACGTTTAGCTACGATTATAAGCCAAATGTTTTTTATTGTATGACAAAAAAAATAAGACAAAAATTGGTCTTATACTCGACAAAATTTAAGTTGATGGTAATAACTTGCAAAAAATTTAGATTTGAAGGGGAAAACACATTTGGGAATTTGCTGTAACAGTCACTAGCAGCCGTGTGTAGGTTAAAATATTTATAAACAGAATAAAGTACTTTTCTTTGGAATTATACTCAAAAAAACGAGCTGGCTCTAGAGGTGACTGTGTAGTACCCTTCAGAAAGAGTGCTAAATTAGCCAAAGAACATAGCGTATTTTCACGACTATAAGGCGCACCGACCGCATTATAAGGCGCACCCTCAATGAATTATTTTTTTCCATATATAAGGCGCACTGTATTATAAGGCACACTGTCTATTTTGGAGAAAATTTAAGACTTAAGGGCGCTTTATAGTGGTGAAAATACGGTAATTGCTATTGACTTCCAGGTATGAAGCACTCACTACTTTACAGTCACCTCTAGAGCCAGCCATTGTTGATGTTTTTTTTGCATAAAATCTTGCAGTGGGGGGGAGCTATATGATGGAAGAAGATGTAAACTAAGATGGCATCTGCATATTTTTATCAGTATTGTTTCAGTTCAGGCGTTTCTGTTTTTTTTAATATCCGACAGTGGGGGTTTTCTGTTTTTTCCACATATAAGGCACACTGGGTTATAAGGCGCACTGCCTATTTTGGAGAAAATTTAAGACTTTGAAGTGCGCCTTATAGTCGTGAAAATACGCTACCTGGAACGTAATAGCAATTAGCATATGTGAACTATCGTCTCTGAAGCTCTTGGCCAATCATCTTAAAGCTTGGCTGTCAAATTGCCATATTAATGCAATGTAAAAGTATGCTGCTTGTTAATGTGTGTCATTGTTTATCTTCAACCTACACAATTGACTAAAGTTCATTAATATATATACCGTCCCTTTATTAAATCAATCAAACTCAAATTTGAATGTGGTACAGGTAGCATGAGTCAAAAACTGGTAAAAAAAAAACTGGCACTATTTCTAAAACTGGAAAGAATGACTGGCATTTCACGGAATTTTGACTTAGTAAACTCCATCACCCTTTTGAGTGACACGTGCCACGGTCAAAGAAATTCAACCGGTAATCCATTCTTTCAGCGTCCAAGCCAAAACCAGCCCCGTCACGCTCCATTTTGGAGCGTTAAAGTGCCCCGTGGTCGGTCCGAGAAGGAGCTTGAATTTGTGGCGCTTACTCACTCTTGTGATTCATTCCACGCCGGCTTTCTGGCACGCGGCGATATTTGGAGATCAAACGTGTCTGAAAGAGCGTAGTCATCATCTTATCCCCGCGAGATGCGATAAAGGGACCTCTGTTTTGGGCCACAACACAAGGAGAGAGAGCACATCTCTTTGATGACCAAAGCACAGGCCATAAAGCTTATCTCCCTCCCTGACAAAAACATACACACACACACAGAGCCAGGCTACTACTACAACTACTACTACGACTACTACTACGGCTACTATGACTACTACTACAACTACTACTACGACTACTACTACGGCTACTATGACTACTACTACAACTACTACTACGACTACTACTACGGCTACTATGACTACTACTACGGCTACTATGTCTACGACTACTACTACGGCTACTACTACGACTACTACTACGGCTACTACTACGGCTACTACTACGACTACTACTACGACTACTACTACGACTACTACTACGACTACTACTAAGACTACTACTAAGACTAGTACTACGACTACTACTACTATGACTACTACTACTATGACTACTACTACTATGACTACTACTACTATGACTACTACTACTATGACTACTACTACTATGACTACTACTACTATGACTACTACTACTATGACTACTACTACGACTACTACTACTATGACTACTACTACTACTATGACTACTACTACTATGACTACTACTACTATGACTACTACTACTATGACTACTACTACTATGACTACTACTACTATGACTACTACGACTATGACTGCTATGACTACTATGACTACTATGACTACTATGACTACTATGACTACTATGACTACTATGACTACTATGACTACTATGACTACTACTACTATGACTACTATGACTACTACTACTATGACTACTACAACTGACTACTATGACTACTACTACTATGACTACTATATCTACTACTACAATTACCACTACTTCGACTCTTACTACTATGACCACTCACTCCTACTACGACTACTACTACTATGACCACTCACTGCTACTACGACTACTACTATGACTACTACTATGACTATTACTATGACTATTACTATGACTACTACTATGACTACTACTATGACTATGACTACTACTACTATGACCACTGCTACTACGACTACAATGGCTACTACTGCTATGACCATTGCTACTACGACTACTATGACTACTACTACTACTACCACTACTATGACTACTACGACTACTATGAGTACTACTATGACTATGACTACTACTATGACAACTACTCCCACTACTCTGACTACATTGATGTCTAAGCCCGCCTGACTTGAAAGTTATTGCCTGCACAGGATATTTGATGATCTCCCGCCAACAAGTGCTATTGACTTTTTTTGACGGTGGTTCTTTCTTTCCGTCCTTTCAACAACGGCGCAATCTTGAAAGTTGCAATCTCAGTGCAATTCACAGCTCCTGCGCCGCGCACGGGGGGTGCTCGCGGTGGTCCATAGACAAGGCCGCCTCTTGACTCCCGACAACTTGCGGTTGATTAAGAGTAAAGGAAGTGGCCTTTAATCTGAGGCCGCTCCAGCTGGGAGCGGCCCAAACGGGTGCCCACAAAAGGGGAAGTGTGTTCAAGTCGCTGTTTTGGGGGGCTTTCTTCGTCTCTTTGGTGACCGGAACGTTGCCTGTCATATAAAAAAATATATTTTCTTATTTTTTTGGGACTAGTCGCTCCTTATTGTCGGTGCTTTAATCTGGATGACGATGATATAGCGTGAATGAAAAATAGATTTAATAATTTATTTGGGGAGGGATGTTTATAAGTTTAGTTTGGAGAATATTCCAATGCTTAATTGTTGATTATTTATGAATTATTTATCTGTTTGGTTGTTGTTGAGATTGGTGCACTTTGTGCAACCTATTAATGTTGTTTATACATACACATACATATATTTATACACATTTACATACTTATATATACACCTACATACTTATATATACACATACATATATATACACACACATACATATATATATATATATATATATATATATATATATACATAGATATATTTATACACATATACATATATATACATATACATATATCTATACACACACATATCTATATATATATATATATATATATATATATATATATATATATATATATATATATATATATATATATATACATACACATGCATATATATATGCACATATGTACTTCTATATACACACATATACATATATTTATACACATGCATATATATATATATATATATATATATATATATATATATATATATATATATATATATATATATATATACACATATACATATATTTATTGATACATATATGTACTTATATATACACATATACATACATATATATATATATATATATATATATATATATATATATATATATATATATATATATATATATATATATATATATATATATATATATATATATATATATATATATATATATATATATATATATATATATATATATATATATATATATATATATATATATATATATATATAGATATATATATAGATATATATATAGATATATATATATATATATATATATATATATCTATATATATATCTATATATATATCTATATATATATATATATATATATATATATATATATATATATATATATATATATATACACATATATGTATTTTTACTATACATGTACATATTTATGGGTTTGTTTGTTTATGACTAAGGGTTAGCCTACTTATTTATTGATAATTTTCTTATTTCTTGTTTTTATTTATTTGTTTGCACAATTATATCACCGATACTTTTCGCACTTTTGGTCGCTATGCTAGCTCTACTTCGCTACTGTATTTCATTCCTTGGTTATTTAAGATCCCCATATTTCTTTTAGCTAACACTTGTCGTAAAAAAACAAACAAAACAAAGCACGAGAACTACATTTCTATTCACTAAAAGCCTTTGAAAATACTTGTACACACGAATGTCAAACACAGGAAACGGGAGGAGGAGGAGGAGGAGGATTTCTTCCTACATATGTTTTCTCTCCCAATTAGTCTCTGACCAACTGGAAAACAACATCATCAGCAAAAGAGGGCAAAGAAGGTCATTTTTGTAGTCCGTTGAAGAAGTGAAGAGGCGCCGGATGTCATTTTCTTGCCCCCGAAAGCAGCCAGGGCCTCATTCCTTTCATCTTGGCTATTGTTCGGGTGCATTTCCTCCTCCTATGTCACCCGGGCAGGAGAAAGAACAGCGCTAGCTAGCTAGCGCACACTTTGATCTCTACATTTTATGCTCCCATGTCAACGTATTGTCTCTTAAGTCCTAATTAAGACCTCCGAGAAACTTGTTGACTTCACAAAGACTTGTGTTTGGGGTAGTGGGTCGTGGGGTAGTGGGGTGTATGCGGGTGTGTCTGGACATAGCTGGAGTGTAACATGGATTAGCCCAAAACACACACTTACACACACATCACGTCTTTTGCCCCACGGCATTCAAAGCATGGCTCGAACACAAGAATGGAGTCATTCATTTACTGTTGGAGGGTCGCTCAAGTGGAGTGTAACAGCCGCCGCCGTGAGTGACGCGCCGCGAGCTCTTGCGTCACACACTAGCGCTCGGAAACAAGATGAGGTTTTTTTGTGTTGGGTTGCTAGGAATGAATGCAGTAATTCCTTGATTATTGTGTCTTCACTTATGGCGGATTTACTACTATCGGAGTTTGCTGTTTAATAAACTCGGGTATTTTAAATTATTTTAGATTTTTGAGAGTCTCCTGTTGTGCGCCATTTAATATACCCGTGTTTATTAAATGGCAAATTAGCTTTTTGGCAAGATTTGTACGTGAACGGACATTTGGTCGCCGAATTTTTGCTCGCTGGGCTTTTGCTCGCCGGTCTTTTGGTTGCCGGTCAAATGTACTTGGATATTAAACAGTACTTAGATATTAAACTCTCTCTCATGAATATAATTTTGAGATCTGGTTTCAACAGTAAACTCTCTGTCACCAAAAGACCGGCGACCAAACGTCCGGGCGACCAAACGTCGGGGCCACCAAACGTCCGGGCGACCAAACGTCCGGGCCACCAAACGTCCGGGCCACCAAACGTCCGGGCCACCAAACGTCCGGGCGACCAAACGTCCGGGCCACCAATCGTCCGGGCCACCAAACGTCCGGGCCTCCAATCGTCCGGGCCACCAAACGTCCGGGCGACCAAACGTCTGGGCGACCAAACGTCCGAGCACCAAGTTGAAGCCACTTTTGTTACTATGACTCAGCACTAAAGATTTTTATTTTCATATAATTAGTTTATAAAAATGCTGAAAGTCGTATGCTCTGTCACAAAAACAATAAAACACTAATTTATTCATTTTGGGAACCAATAGAATTGTCCGAAAGCTAATTAGTAACCTATTAATAAAGTTTAGCTGACCTATCTGACTGTTTTTTTTTGTTGACATACCCATTCATTGAAGCATTGCGCCTTATAGTACGTAAATACTATACTTTTTGCTCAATTTGTGTACTAACTACCTCATTTCAAAAGCCTCCCAAATTTCCCTGGCACGGCAACAGCATTCCTTGATTGACACTTTTGTCGGATTTTATTTGGGTGCCTCCAAACCCTAATATAACCGTCACTTTGACAGCAGTTTTCCCGCAAAAACACCAAGTAGAAAAAACGCCGAACAAATACGACACAGAAGTCAAGCAACATTCTCTATTTGCTCATTTTAGAAAAACTTTTTAGTGATTTATGACTTTACAAATACGCCGTTTTAGCACCCCCATGCTGTGCCACAAAGCATTTACACCTATTTTTTTGTTAATTGTAGGGTTTTTAAAATGTTTGTCTACTTTTGTTTGACAGGTTGTCTCACGCCCAGAGGTCTGCCGTCAAAGTTTTACGTCGTATGCAGTACTTTGTGGCCCGTAAAAAGTTCCAGGTACGAAAGATATATGAGAGTAACGACATATTTTGCATAAGAAGGAATGGCAATATGTTATGCGCATATTTTTTCAGGGTTTGTATGATGTTAGTCACATTTAAATGCCTGAAATACTGCACTTACACGTGACTTTTTTGTGCTTGTGTTAATTACCTGTCTGAGATATGTTAGGTACAAATATGTAATAACATAATTACTATAATTAGCGATAAATACAAAGGCAAACAGGAAGATGAAAATTATAGTGGGGGAAAAAAATCATCCCTATGCAGTTTTTGCTTGGCTTTATAATATCGGTCAACCTGTAAAAAGGTAATAATTGGTAAACAAAACAAAACATAACATGGTTGATGTCACTGATGCTAAGCTAAATGCTATCATTATAAATTTAATACAATAGAGTAAGTTTTGCTGTTTTCTTTCCCTTTTTTAGAAAAAATAAAGCTAATTCAATTATCGCAAGGCTATAAAAGTGCTAAGTTAACAGATTTATACCGTCATTTCATTTCAATATGACTTATGTTAAGCTAAGTAGCCCAACAGAAGCATTTTTAGACCTTGTAAATTGAGTTTTGTTTTTTTCTTTCCCTTTTTTTCAAAATTAAAGTTAATCCAATTATCGCAAGGCTATAAAAGTGCTAAGTTAACAGATTTATACCGTCATTTCATTTCAATATGACTTATGTTAAGCTAAGTAGCCCAACAGAAGCATTTTTAGACCTTGTAAATTGAGTTTTGTTTTTTTCTTTCCCTTTTTTTAAAAATTAAAGTTAATCCAATTATCGCAAGGCTATAAAAGTGCTAAGTTAACAGATTTATACCGTCATTTCATTTCAATATGACTTATGTTAAGCTAAGTAGCCCAACAGAAGCATTTTTAGACCTTGTAAATTGAGTTTTGTTTTTTTCTTTCCCTTTTTTTCAAAATTAAAGTTAATCCAATTATCGCAAGGCTATAAAAGTGCTAAGTTAACAGATTTATACCGTCATTTCATTTCAATATGACTTATGTTAAGCTAAGTAGCCCAACAGAAGCATTTTTAGACCTTGTAAATTGAGTTTTGTTTTTTTCTTTCCCTTTTTTTAAAAATTAAAGTTAATCCAATTATCGCAAGGCTATAAAAGTGCTAAGTTAACAGATTTATACCGTCATTTCATTTCAATATGACTTATGTTAAGCTAAGTAGCCCAACAGAAGCATTTTTAGACCTTGTAAATTGAGTTTTGTTTTTTTCTTTCCCTTTTTTTAAAAATTAAAGTTAATCCAATTATCGCAAGGCTGTAAAAGTGCTAAGTTAACAGTTTTATACCTGCATTTAATTACAATATGACTTATGTTAAGCTAAGTTGCGCAACAGAAGCACTTTTAGCCCTTGTAAATTGAGTTTTGCTTTTTACTTTCCCTTTTTTTAAAAAAATTAAAGTTAATCCAATTATCGCAAGGCTATAAAAGTGCTAAGTTAACAGTTTTATACCTGCATTTAATTACAATATGACTTATGTTAAGCTAAGTAGCGCAACAGAAGCATTTTTAGCCCTTATAAATTGAGTTTTGTTTTTTTCTTTCCCTTTTTTTTCTTAAATTAAAGTTAATCTAATCACTGCAAGGTAATAAAAGTGCTAAACTAACATTTCCATACCTGCATTTAATTACAATATGATCTATGTTAAGCTAAGTAGCCAAACAGAAGTATATTTAGCCCTTCAAAATTGAGTTTTGCTTTTTACTTTCCCTTTTTTTTAAATTAAAGCTAATGCAATCACTGTAATGTTATGAATGGGCTAAACTAACATTTCTATACCGACATTTAATTACAATATGATTTATGTTAAGCTAAGTTGCGCAACAGAAGTATTTTTAGAGTTTTGCTTTTTACTTTCCCTTTTTTTTTAAAAATTAAAATTAATCCAATCCTGTCCACTATGGGAAACATTTTCTACGATTTATTATTATTATTAAATTATTTTTACTATCACTTCATAAGAGGAATTACAATCATTAATAAGGGCACCAATTGGCCCAAGTTGCCAAGTATACAAATACAAGCACCTAGCATAAAACGCATGAGTACAACCTGTTGTGTACTGTTTAGCCAACTTTGTGGTTGTGTATGTGGGTGTGTGTGTGGGTATGTTTTCAATTAAAGCTCTTCTAAGTGATCTCAGCTGTAAACTAGAGTTCACCGGGTTGTTTCTTATGCCCTGTTGTACCCACGTCACTCTGAATAAAGCTGAGAAATGTTGCTAATGTGATAGCTTTCTACATTGCTATGCACTTGTCAAATTACACACACACACACACACATACAAATATGCACATACACACGTACACAAACAGAGTTAACAATGAACCCTTTGCACCCGTTGGGGGTTGGGAAAGGTTTTTTGGGGACAGGGCAATAGCGCAGGTTGACAATGGCTTTTGTTATATTCATGTTTTTGTGTGTTTTTGTGTTTTTGTGTGTGACCCACAGCAAGCACGTAAGCCATACGATGTGCGGGATGTGATCGAACAGTACTCGCAAGGACATCTTAACATGATGGTGCGCATCAAAGAGTTGCAGAGAAGGTAAAATATATATATTTTTTCAAAAATGTATCAAAACTGCAGTAAAATCCTCTTAAATTTTGGTGCCGTAAGCATTTTATTCAACATGACATGAAAATATTAGGTGCTCGGACGTTTGGTCGCCGGGCTTTTGGTCGCCCGGATGTTTGGTCGCCCGGACGTTTGGTCACCCGGACGTTTGGTCGCCCAGACGTTTGGTCGCCCGGACGTTTGGTCGCCCGGACGTTTGGTCGGCCGGACGTTTGGTCGGCCGGACGTTTGGTCGGCCGGACGTTTGGTCGGCCGGACGTTTGGTCGGCCGGACGTTTGGTCGGCCGGACGTTTGGTCGGCCGGACGTTTGGTCGGCCGGACGTTTGGTCGCCCGGACGTTTGGTCGCCCGGACGTTTGGTCGCCGGTCTTTTGGTCCCCGGTCAAATGGTCACAGAGTTTACTGTTGAAACCAGCTCTTAAAATTATATTCATGAGAGAGAGAGTTTAATTTTTAAGTACTGTTGACCAGCGACCAAAAGACTGGCGACCAAAAGACTGGCGACCAAAAGACTGGCGACCAAAAGACTGGCGACCAAAAGACTGGCGACCAAAAGACTGGCGACCAAAAGACTGGCGACCAAAAGACTGGCGACCAAAAGACTGGCGACCAAAAGAATGGCGCCCAAAAAGACTGGCGACCAAAAAGACTGGCGACCAAAAGACTGGCGACCAAAAGACTGGCGACCAAGAAGACTGGCGACCAAGAAGACTGGCGACCAAGAAGACTGGCGACCAAGAAGACTGGCGACCAAGAAGACTGGCGACCAAGAAGACTGGCGACCAAAAGACTGGCGACCAAAAGACTGGCGACCAAAAGACTGGCGACCAAAAGACTGGCGACCAAAAGACTGGCGACCAAAAGACTGGCGACCAAAAGACTGGCGACCAAAAGACTGGCGACCAAAAGACTGGCAACCAAAAGACTGGCAACCAAAAGACTGGCGACCAAACGTCTGGTCACAAAATATTATGTTGCAAAACAGGACCTATGAAGCTTTAAAAATTATGGAAAGCAGAACAGTAAAGAATCCACACATGCACATTCCATTTTGAAATGTCTATTTCATGATTTATGGTTACTGATATCCATATGTTTCATTTATTGCCAGTTTTGCATCTTTCAACTCATTTTTTTTAAAATTTTTAACCTTCTCAGGTTGGACGGCACTCTCGGAAAGCCTGGAATGTTCCTTCCAGGTAAACAAACACACATACAATATCCAATAATTTTTTTTATCACTTTATAAGGGGAATTGCAATCATTAATAAGGCTAGCAATTAGCCAAAGTTGACAATTATGTCATAAACTCAATCTGAACATGACCTAATGAGCAAAAACCTCAATAGATGAATACTAAAAGTAGTTGACATATTTTTACAGTGGTTTGACTTAAAACAGGCGCAAGTGAACATGTGTTTTGATTTTGGTCACAGACACAAAAAAACAACACTGTATTATGTTAGGATTTACAGGGAGGTTTTGGCCCATATTATTTTTTCAAAAAAATAATCTTTGGACATGTCACTTTTGGTCTAAATATAACGGCGGACCGAGTGTGACGCCCTGCTTAATCCTTCGCCTGGTGTGACTGCCAAGTGACTTTGCACACTTGAGCTGTGTGAAATTCAAGCAAAACATGACGTGTGTCATATATATATCGTCTTTTTTGCACATGTTTTTTGAGAAATGTCAATGTTGTAAAAATGGACACTCACTAGGAATTTAGACGAAACTCCCAAGGGTAAATATTTTTTTATGGAAATCGCTAACTTGAGTGTTTTAGAGAGGAATTAGCTAAAAGTAGATGGCGGGCCGCTTTAACGTTAACTTGATTTTATGTGGGCCATTTTTGATGTAATATTTAGATTGTTTTATTTTATAAATGGATTAAAAGAACTGGATTAAAAGCCCTGAATATTCATTTTTTTGTAGATTTAAAACAATGTTTATTTTAGGGTGTTTTTATATAGATTTTTAGATTTTACAACATGATTTTTGAACTAAAAACTGAAAAAAATGGATAAAAATATGACAATTATTGATTTAAAAGGGAAAATCAGGAAATTTAATATATATGTTTAGATTTTACAAAATTATTTTTGAACTAAAAACAGAAAATATTGATTAAATAATTACAATTTTTGATTTAAAAAAGAAAATGAGGAAATTTTTATATACATAGTCTTCATTTGAATTTTATCCTAAAACAGAATAGGACTAAATCTTCATTTTGTATAGATCTAAAACAATGTTTATTTTAGCTTTTTTTATATATTTTTTTTTAGATTTTACAAAATTATTTTTGAACTAAAAACTGAAAAAAATGATTAAAAAATGTCAATTTTTGATTTAAAAAGGAGAAAATCCGGAAATTTAATATACATCCTAAAACAGAAAGTCTGCACTCATCATTTACTTTCCCGGGCCACACAAAATGATACAGTGGGCCAAATTTGGCCCCCGGGCCGCCACTTTAACACACATATACCCCTTATTTTTTTAGGTGTGGGTCCTCCAATATTTGCCTTTTCCCGATTGAGTCCTCAATCAAATATTGAAGTAGTTTCATAGAATACACGATAAACTACAAAAAACGTAATGCTACAACTAGCCAAAACAACACTGACAACGTTAGTATTATAAACCTTCAAATACCGAATATTCATCACCCGAAATATGATATCAGAATCTTGTTTATTTGACCTCTTTTACGCTATGCTATGCTAAAAATGCTATATTCAGACATCAACATTTGTCTTTTGTTTGTTAGGTAAAGGCGAAGATAAAGAATTCCCTACAATCGGAGCGCGCCTGATTCGTCTAGAAGATAAGGTATGTACGGCACCCTTTTTGGCATTTTCTGTGCTTTATCTCTCACAGATTACATCTTATTTGGCGCCTCCATATTTAATATACATGCAGTTCCAAGGTCAAAAATACTAGGGTTAAGTCTAGGGTTTTTAAATGATTGTTGTGATCTGATTACTAAATTTGGAAAGTGGAATTTTTCCTTTTCTATTGATCTGGTCTGAAAAAGATTTGATATTTATTTACTATTTGCTCAAATTTATTCTGTTTTTTATCAGTTTTATCGTTTTGGGTGGCTGAAGTTGTGATACTTTTCTGATAAATGTTTGTAGTTTTGTGGTTCGTTGCTAGTTTTCCAAATCTGGGAATCGTACTCGTTGAACCGGTGCGTGCTTTGCGCCGCTTTTGTTTTGTTGTTTTCAACGGACAAATGATAGGGTTGCAAAGTGTGTCGTTCGGGCATGAAAATGGTTGTTTGTTTTCGGGTCACGGATGGACGATGGTTGTGTGGTTTGCTAAAATGTGTGTTTAGGTTAGCAATGCTAGTTGGATAATGTTTTTTGACTTGTATGAAGCATGTTTAGAAAATTTGATAGTGTTTCAAGTGATGGTTTTTAATGATTTGTAGTTTTTAAGACTGCAGTCCTTTAGCCATCTTGGTGAGTTGTAGTTCGATTTTTCTGGCCATGTTATGATTGCAATATATGTCATATTCAGAAGAGCCTTGACTTTATTTGAGTTTCAAACACACACTCACGCACATCTGAATCTGACATTTTGACATATGGCAAAAGTTAGTGACAGATTTAGAAGGCCAGCAGTGTTTTTATTCTTTTGCTAAATTTTGAGCGAGTTTACTGTTGAAAGCAGCTCTCAAAATTATATTAATGAGAGAAAGTTTAATATCTAAGTACTGTTTAATATCTGAGTACTGTTTAATATCTGAGTACTGTTTAATATCTGAGTACTGTTTAATATCTAAGTACTGTTTAATATCAAGTACTGTTTAATATCAAGTACTGTTTAATATCAAGTACTGTTTAATATCTAAGTACTGTTTAATATTTAAGTACTGTTTAATATTTAAGTACTGTTTAATATTTAAGTACTGTTTAATATCTAAGTACTGTTTAATATCTAAGTACTGTTTAATATCAAGTACTGTTTAATATCTAAGTACTGTTTAATATTTAAGTACTGTTTAATATCTAAGTACTGTTTAATATCAAGTACTGTTTAATATCAAGTACTGTTTAATATCAAGTACTGTTTAATATCTAAGTACTGTTTAATATCTAAGTACTGTTTAATATCAAGTACTGTTTAATATCAAGTACTGTTTAATATTTAAGTACTGTTTAATATCAAGTACTGTTTAATATCTAAGTACTGTTTAATATTTAAGTACTGTTTAATATTTAAGTACTGTTTAATATCTAAGTACTGTCTAATATCTAAGTGCTGTTTAATATCTAAGTACTGTTGAAACCAGCTCTCAAAATTATATTCATGAGAGAGTTTAATATCTAAATATTTACTGTTTTCAACAGTACTTAGATATTAAACAGTACTTAGATATTAAACAGTACTTAGATATTAAACAGTACTTAGATATTAAACAGTACTTAGATATTAAACTCTCTCTTAAATATTAAACTCTCTCTTAAATATTAAATTTTCTCTCTTAGATTTGAAACTCTCTCTCATGAATATAATTTTGAGAGCTGCTTTCAACAGTAAACTCTCTGTCATCAAAAGACCTGCGACCAAAAGACTGGTGACCAAAAGTCCGAGCACCCTGTGTTACTTGCCTATGTGTGTGTGTGTATGTTTCCTCGTTAACCTTCAACCTGGACAAAGTACTAAAGATACAAATTATCCCTCATCTACAACCTTTACACACTTAAATATATATATGTTAATGAACATGAATATTAATAAGTCCCTTACTATGTGCTGTCCCTTATTACATAAATCAAACTCAGTGTCAAGACCCACAAAAACTTGGCAACTTTTCAGCCAGATGCAAACTACTCTCGGTGGGCTTTATGTCGGGGTGTCAGCGTCCTAGATGAATTTATATTTTATAGGCGGAAGGAGGCGCTCCGCCATTGTGTGTCCGGAACAAGGATGGACCAATGATTTATCACCTTTCGGACAAAGACCAATAAGGGAAGTTGATTAATCGTAGACGTGCCCGACCCAACGCTCTCCAGGTTGAATTCTCCAGTAGCGGCTTGGAAACAAAGATGGATGACGGTAGTGACGGGTGGACTGTTATCTTTCCGTGGCGAGTATTCGGTGAAAAATGCCCCCGGCGACCAGTTCAAATAGTTGCCAGCGTTTCCGAGCTTCACGCACGGCGCCCACGTCAGCGCCGGTAAATGTCGGCGGCGTCAAATTGTACAAAAGGAGCCGTAAAAAGACGAAGGTCCCGTAGAATGAAGGATTCACGGTTAGAAACTGGTTAGTGTAGTATGGGCAAACTACGGCCCGCGGGCTACATATGGCCCGTTAGGCTTTTTAATCTGGCCCGCCGACGTTGTCCCAGTAATGTTTTTTTTTACCCCAAGATGGCGCCAGCACGGGGAAGCCAGTGGCAGTAGCTGTGTCCACTCTTATTTGGTTTTTGGTATTTTACAGCCCCTCTATTGTTTTTTAAATGACATTTTCATATTTCTTCAAACTAATCATTAAAGTAAAAAGTATAAAGTACAAAATAAAGTACAAAATGAAGTAAAAAGTATAGAGTAAAAAGTATAGAGTAAAAAGTATAGAGTAAAAAGTATAGAGTAAAAAGTATAGAGTAAAAAGTATAGAGTAAAAAGTATAGAGTAAAAAGTAAAAAGTATAAAGTAAAAAGTATAAA
This sequence comes from Stigmatopora nigra, assembly GCF_051989575.1. Lineage (NCBI taxonomy): Eukaryota > Metazoa > Chordata > Actinopteri > Syngnathiformes > Syngnathidae > Stigmatopora > Stigmatopora nigra. The sequence continues at coordinate 1,932,020 of NW_027551604.1, forward strand.
GTATAAAGTAAAAAGTATAAAGTAAAAAGTATAAAGTAAAAAGTATAAAGTAAAAAGTATAAAGTAAAAAGTAAAAAGTAAAAAGTATAAAGTATAAAGTATAAAGTATAAAGTAAAAAGTATAAAGTAAAAAGTACAGTAAAGAGTATACAGTAAAAAGTATACAGTAAAAAGTATAAAGTACAAAGTAAAGTAAAAAGTAAAGTTAACAAGTATAAGGTACAAAGTAAAGTAAAATGTATAAAGTACTAAGTAAAGTAAAACATATAAAATACTAAGTAAAGTAAAATATGTAAAGTAAAAAGTATAAAGTATAAAATAAAGTATAAAGTACAAAGTAAAGGAAAACATATTTTTTGTTGGTATTTTGTATTTTTTTTCTTTTCCCCAAGATGGTGCCGTCACGTGGAAGCCAGTGTCAGTAGCTGTGTCCACACTTATTTGTTTTTGGTGTTTTATAGCCCCTCTATCTTTTTTTAAGTGACATTTTAATATTTCTTAATACTAATCATTAAAGTAAAAAGTATGAAATACAAAGTAAAGTAAAATGTATAAAGTACAAACTAAAGTAAAATGTATAAAGTACAAACTAAAGTAAAAAGTACAAAGTAAAGTTAACAAGTATGAGGTACAAAGTAAAGTTAACAAGAATGAGGTACAAAGTAAAGTAAAATGCATAAAGTACTAAGTAAAGTAAAATGTGTAATGTCAAAAGTATAAAGTACTAAGAAAGTAAGATGTGTAAGATAAAAAGTATAAAGTACAAAGTAAAGTAAAAAGTATAAAGTTCAAAGTAAAGTAAAAAGTACAAAGTAAAGTTAACAAGAATGAGGTACAAAGTAAAGTAAAATGCATAAAGTACTAAGTAAAATAAAATGTGTAATGTCAAAAGTATAAAGTACTAAGAAAGTAAAATGTGTAAAATAAAAAGTATAAAGTACAAAGTAAAGTAAAAAGTATAATGTACAAAGTAAAGTAAAAAGTATAAAGTACAAAGTAAAGTAAAAGGTATAAAGTACAAAGTAAAGTAAAAAGTATAAAGTACAAAGTAAAGTTAACAAGTACAGACTTTTAAGTGTGCCCTATGTGACTAAATAAGTTATTTTATTTAAATTTTATTTAATTAATTAGTACAGCCAAAATTAGTCCTATTCATAGAATCATACAATTAGCATAGTCAGTTAAATATGTGTTTCTATGTACATTACATGGACTATAAATAACACTGACTGTGTATATTAAAAAAAAAAAAAACGAAAAACCTGATGCTGAGAAGTAGCTTAACATACTGTACAGTACAACCCTCGTAAATTCAACACTAGGGCCCAAGAATGCGCGCCATGACCTTAATGGCGTCTCAATTAGGCGAGTATGCTGTAAATTACGGCGAGGCCAAATATTGGGAATACTTGAGGAGTGGTTGTTGTTTGTTAGGAGTCCATCTGTAAGGCATTTAGGGTCTCTCAGTTCTAGAATCAAGACTTTAACGCCGTATGTACGTGTGTTTGTTCAAATGTGGCGCCAGGCTTTGCTACAAGGCTGTAGTAAACAGTGGGAATCGTAAACATGACGTATTTATTGCTCAGTGAATACTTGAGGACAAATAGTGTATGTTTGTTAATTGTTCTCGCCAAGGGTCTGCTGATTGTGAGTTGTTTTGGGTGGAGGGTGGAAATGGAGTGCCATTGTTGATGTTTTGGATTTTTTTGTATAAAATCTTGCAGTGGGGGAGGAGCTATATGATGGAAGATGTTGTAAACAATGATGGAAACTGCATATTTAAAGGTATTGAGTACTCAGTTCAGGCGCTTGTGTTTTTTAAATATCCGACAGTGGTGGTTTTTCGTTTTTGGTTTTCTGTTTTTTCCATATATAAGGCGCACTGGATTATAAGGCGCACTGTCTATTTTGGAGAAAATGTAAGACTTTTAAGTGCGCCTTATAGTGGTGAAAATACGGTAATTGCTATTGACTTCCAGCTATGAAGCACTCACTACTTTACAGTCACCTCTAGAGCCAGCCATTGTTGATGTTTTGGATTTTTTGGTCTAAAATCTTGCAGTGGGGGAGGAGCTATATGATGGAAGATGTTGTAAACTAAGATGGCATCTGCATATTTAACAGTATTGTTTGAGTTCAGGCGTTTGTGTTTTTTTAAATATCCGACAGTGGTGGTTTTTCGTTTTTGGTTTTCCGTTTTTTCCATATATAAGGCGCACTTGATTATAAGGCGCACTGTCTATTTTGGAGAAAATGTAAGACTATTAAGTGCGCCTTATAGTGGTGAAAATACGGTATGTGTATTTAGCCATAGCATGCTCAGCGGGGGATCCAAACCAACCAGACCGCTCTAAACAAAGAGAGGAAACTTGGCAAAGGAAACATACACACACACACATACACAAAAAATCCTGGAACCCACATAGTATCAGGACTCTGCTTTGACCCTGGTACAACAAAACCTTCCTGGCAATGTCTAGACTTGACCCTCTGCATCACCACCATTTTGCACTTCCTCTTGTTTGTCCAGATTGGAAATCGTTTTTTTAACTTTTCCGGAGTTTTGTGCTGCTGTGACGCTTTGCTTTGTTGTTTTTGTGTCTGCTCAAGTTTGGCAATGAACGGGTTTCTAACCGTTGTTCCGCTTCTATGTGGACAACGGTGGTTATTGTCCTTACTAGCGCCCTCTGGAGCGAGTAAGCGGCCTTGACGCAATCGCGCATGAAATTAATGTTGGTGGAAGTTGGCGTAAACTGAAGAATGACCAAGAGTGGTTGAATTCTTCTTTGTGTATTGATGGGAGTCATTAAAATACAGTGGTACCTTGAGATATGAGCTTAATTCAGTCCAAGACTGGGCTTGTATGTTGAATTTACTCGTAACTCAAATGATTGGTTCTTGTAGGAATGAAGTAAAAACTAATTAATTTGTTCTAACAATATGAAAATAACATTAAAAACAGTATATTGGATTGGAAAAACATTTTTATTTGTTGTAATTTTACATTAATTAACAAAGTAATAAATAACTAGTGGTTTAATAGTACTTAAATGTGTTTAATAGTACTAAAATGTGTTTAATAGTACTAAAATGTGTTTAATAGTACTAAAATGTGTTTAATACTACTGAAATGTGTTAAATAGTGTAGTGTTTAATAGTACTTAGATGTGTTTAATAGTACTTGGATGTGTTTGAGAGTACTTGGATGTGTTTGAGAGTACTTGGATGTGTTTGATAGTACTTGGATGTGTTTGATAGTACTTGGATGTGTTTGATAGTACTTGGATGTGTTTGATAGTACCTGAATGTGTTTAATAGTACTTAAAATGTGTTTAATAGTACTTAAAATGTGTTTAATAGTAATTAAAATGTGTTTAATAGTACTTAAAATATGTTTAATAGTAATTGGATGTGTTTAATAGTAATTGGATGTGTTTAATAGTACTTGGATGTGTTTAATAGTACTTGGATGTGTTTAATAGTACTTGGATGTGTTTAGCAGTAATTAAATGTGTTTAATAGTACTTAAATGTGTTTGATAGTACCTATGTGTTTTATAGTACTTAAATGTGTGTTCAAATCTGCTCCTTAAATCAGAAAACCCCACCATAAATGCTTGTTTTTAGCTCATCAATGAGCATCATTGTACTTTAGCATTGCAGCTAGCCGACCTGCTTTCTCTAAATAGCCATGTAATTCTATCCTGGGAGTGTCCTTCATATGTCCCTATTCTTTCTAAATCAGGTCACCACTTGTCTCTCACTTCATGTATACAAACAAAATGCTATACAATTACCATGTCTTCACCCAAAGTGATGAAGACCTCGTATGCTAGCTTGTTTTTTTTGACATGCCCGAAAACATGCGTTTTTCTAGATCTGGCGAGTATGCCTTGTAGACCTGGTCTTTGTCACACATCTGTGGGTTCTCCACCGTCGATACGTACCCGTTAGCGTTAGCTAGCGTGCGGCCTCGCAGTAAATCACGCCAGGGCAGCTCCCAGATGGCCTTTGGCTTCGGCTCCCTTCCCTTAACGCCACTCTCTAATTTCAGAGCCCTTGCCCACTACTGTGTCTTTACCACATTCCCACAAGCCAGAGACGGCTAGTCTGCACGTCTGGGCCTTCTCTCGCTCTATATCTCGTAGCGTAACTCAGTCCCAGGTTCAAGGTCTGGTTCGCGGGCCTTTAGCGGCCATTTTTGTGGCCTGTATATCATTATTAGAATTGATTTTTGTACATAGACCATGATCCCAACTTTGTTTGTTCTCTTATTGTTAGGTATCAGGTCTGTTTGGCTATGTTAGCATAGTAGCAGACACTGGGAGCTACGTAGTTAGCAAGAAGGGCCTTCGGTAGCCATTTTTTGTGGCCTTTATATCATTATTAGAAGTGATTTTTGGACATAGACCATGATCCCAACTTTGTTTGTTCTCTTATTGTTGGGTATCGGGTCTGTTAGTCTATGCTAGCATAAGAGCAGACACTGGGCGCTACGTAGTTAGCAAGCAGGGCCTTCAGCAGCCATTTTTGTGGCCTGTACATCTTTATCAGAATAGATTTTTGGACATAGACCACAATCACAACTTTGTTTGTTCTCTTCTTGTTAGGTATTGAGTCTGTTAGGCTATGCTAGCATACAAGCAGACATGGGGAGCTATGTAGTTAGCATGCAGGGCCTTTGGCAGCCATTTTTTGTGGCCTGCCGATCATCGGAATTTTCCAGACTTGCCGGTTTTTGTATTAAAATCCAGCATATGTTCGTTTAAATGAGGAATATTTACTGTATTTTCTCGCATATTAGTTAAAAAATGCCTTAAAATTGCCTTAAAATTGTTGAATTTGACAATTTGTCGCATATAAGCCGCCCCCTGATTCACAATTTTCACCTCCATATTCATGGTTTTAATAGGGAGTACAAATGTCTTACTTTGAAGGGAAAATCTTTAAAAAAATCATTGCACATTATTTGGGTCAATATCATAAGGAAATTAAATTGAACAAGGAAGTCATGTGAGCAGTACAACCAGGAAGTGTGTCAGTAGTGGTCAAATTTCAAGCAATGGCAGGCACAAGTGAGTTTTTTCATGTTTTATACAAAATATGGTTAATTTTTTTTCTTGGATTTCATTCATAGACGTCAAAATATATATACTTTTGTATTTTTATCTTTTTCTATTTCCTATTTTTTACAATAAATGACCGTATCGGCCACATTGTCTTGCGTTATGGCATTTGTCTTTTTCCACCCACGTTTTGGCATGTTTTACACCTTTTTTCAGTGTAGCATGAAGGCGAGAATTTGGCGGCTGAAAAATGCGCATTGGCTAAAAACATTGGCAACCCCATAAAACACGTAACTCATTTTGTTGACCGTGTTGTAACCTCCCTTATGCACTCGCACCTCGGTGCTGAAAATGAACTGGTGTGCGGGGGAGTATGTTAGCGGTCCAGTGTGGCCAAGGCAATAAAACATTTGTGTGTGTGTGTGTGTGTGGGGGGGGGGGGGGGGGATGCACAGTAGTAGTTTAACTTTGACCAGATTTGTAACACTTTTCCCGCCGTATTTGTCAAAAAAAGAATCGAGGGTGCGGCTTATATGCGCATAAATTAGACTTAACATGCCCAAAACTGCAAAGTATCAAGATGAAACGCCCTAAAGCAAAACAATATGGCCGATACGGTCATTTATTCCAAAATAGAGAAAAGATAAACAGATAAAACTCTAAATTAAATTCATTTTGATGTCTATGAATGAAATTCAAGAAAAAAATAAACCATATTTTGCATAAAACATGAAAAAACTCACTTTGCCTGCCATTGCTCAAAACTAGATCTCTACTGACACACTTCCTGGTTGTACTGCTCACATGACTTCCTTTATTAAATTTAACTTCCTTATGATATTGACCCAAATAATGTGCAATGATTTTTTTTAAAGATTTTCCCTTCAAAGTAACACATTTGTACTCCCTATTAAAACCATCAATATGAAGGTGAAAATTGTGAATCAGGGGGGGCTTATACGCGAGAAATTGTCAAATTCATCGATTTTTAGGCTATTTTAAGGGTGTGGCTTATACCCAGACGCGGCTTATATGCGAGAAAATACAGTAATACATTGAAAGATTTGATTTTGTACTGATATAAGGCTTTTTCTTATTATTTTAGCGTACTATTTAATGATTAAAAGTATGTCAGGGACCCTCCAAGGGAAAAACCTTGGATACCCTGGTTGAAGATGTTATGAGAGGGCGCCAGATAAGAGGTGAGACAGCCAGGGTGATCTTGACACATCCCGTCCGTGAGTCAGCGGCGAGGAAGTGGGAGGACGGACGGCCGTGTCTGCGCTCTACTCGGTCCGATAAGCCCGGCAGATAAACTGTCTAAGCCCGGGAGGGAGGAAGAGGAGGAGGAGGAGGTAGATGAGATGAGGAAGGGCACCATGACTGTTGAGTCCTATCTCCTCCTCGTTCACACCAGGAGGAGGTCTGTCCAGGAGAGGCTGGAATCTGTGTGATAAGGTTTTTGTGATAAGATAGGCTAGGTTTTATCTTCTCATGGACGTGAAACTGGCAAAGTATTGTGGGATTGGGGGACGACGGAGATACTTTTGGGGTTAGAGGGTCTTCAGTGAGGGTCCATCTGAAGTCCGCCGTGATCGGATGTGTTTGGTCGCTGGTCTTTTGGTTGCCAGTCAAATGTGTTTAGATATTAAACAGTATATAGATATTGAACAGTACTTAGATATTAAACAGTACTTCGATATTAAACAGTATTATGATATTAAACAGTACTTAGATATCAAACAGTACTTAGATATCAAACAGTACTTACATATTGAACTGTACTTAGATATTAAACAGTACTTAGATATTAATCAGTACTTGGTTATTACACAGTACTTGGATATTAAAGAGTACTTTGATATTAAAGAGTACTTTGATATTAAAGAGTACTTAGATATTAAAGAGTACTTACATATTAAAGAGTACTTGGATATTAAACAGTACTTAGATATTAAACCGTACTTAAATATTAAACTGTACTAAGATATTGAACAGTACTTGGATATTAAACAGTACTTAGATATTCAATAGTACTTAGAAATTAAATTGTACTTAGATTTCAAACAGTACTTGGATATCAAACAGTACTTAGATATTGATCAGTACTTGGATATTAAACAGTACTTAGATATCAAACAGTACTTAGATATAAAACAGTACTTAGATATTTAACAGTACTTAGATATTTAACAGTACTTAGATATCAAACAGTACTTCAATATTAAACAGTACTTAGATACGAAACAGTACTTCAATATCAAACAGTACTTAGGTATTAAACAGTACTTAGATATCAAACAGTACTTAGATATCAAACAGTACTTAGATATTAAACTCTCTCATGAATATAATTTTGATAGCTGCTTTCAACAGTAAACCATTTGACCGGGGACCAAATGTCCGAGCATCTAGTCTGTGGGCTCTTTAAAAACAAGTTAGCCCTCCGGAATTAATATACTCCCTCCTAGAGACGCTTCTTATCAAGTGTTTTGTTTGTCTAAGTCAGCTGTAAAAGCACCCCCCCCCCCCCCCCCTCCAGGCCCAGGTTGCCAGGTATGATATCTAATCCTGAAATAGAACTCTAGCAATAATCTTAGACCACCCGTACAAAGAATTGAACTCACGACCTCTAGTTAACAAGACCAACGCTCTTATGATAAGAACTCTAGCACCATGCTCCACTACATTTCCCCCACTTGGCAAAACCATGTCTCGGCAGTATGTTTCATCAATATTTGGAGAGAAGCTTAACGGAGTGTTTGAGTGTGTACTAACATACCATATTTTCACGACTATAAGGCGCTCTTAAAAGTCTTTACATTCCTCCAAAATAGACAGTGTGCCTTATAATACAGTGCGCCTTATATATGGAAAAAAACAGAAAACCAAAAACGAAAAACACCACTGTCTGATATTAAAAAAACACAAATGCCTGAACTGAATACTCAATACTGTTAAATATGCAGATGCCATCTTAGTTTACAACATCTTCCATCATATAGCTCCTCCCCCACTGCAAGATTTTATCCAAAAAAATCCAATACATCAACAATGGCTGGCTCTAGAGGTGACTGTAAAGTAGTGAGCGAGTGCTTCATACCTGGAAGTCAATAGCAATTGCCCTATTTTCACCACTATAAGGCGCACTTCAAAGTCTTAAATTTCCTCCAAAATAGACAGTGCGCCTTATAATACAGTGCGCCTTATAATACAGTGTGCCTTATAATACAGTGCGCCTTATAATACAGTGCACCTTATAATACAGTGCGCCTTATAATACAGTGCGCCTTATAATGCAGTGCTCCTTATAATACAGTGCGCCTTAAATAAGGAAAAAATGTCATTCATTGAGAGTGCCTCTTATAATACAGTGCGCCTTATAATACAGTGCACCTTATAATACAGTGCGCCTTATAATACAGTGCGCCTTATATATGAAAAAAATGCTGTCATTGAGGGTGCGCCTTATAATACAGTGCACCTTATAATACAGTGCACCTTATATATGGAAAAAATGTCATTCATTGAGGGTGCGCCTTATAATTCAGTGCGCCTTATATATGGAAAAATGTCATTCATTGAGGGTGCGCCTTATAATACAGTGCGCCTTATAATACAGTGCACCTTATAATACACTGCACCTTATAATACAGTGCGCCTTATATATGAAAAAAATGTCATTCATTGAGGGTGCGCCTTATAATGCGGTGCGCCTTATAGTCGTGAAAATACGGTACTTTGAAAGTCAAGATTTTTTTCGCGTGCCGAATAAGAGTTTGCGTGTCTTTGTGCGTAGGAGAATTCACTGACTCGCTACCTTGACATTGGCTGTTGGGTTCTCTGTTGAAATCTAAAGGGCCCCCACCACGGCACCCCCGAAACACACCCCACCCGTGCACTCCCTCTAGCTCCGATAAAGTTTCCGAAAGGAGGGAGGATACTGATTGTTGACTCGGACTACTGTGGGAATGCAGATGCTTCGTGCGTGCGTGGGTGGCTCCGCCCACTGGGACTAGGGGGGAGGGGCTTTGTGGGGGGCAACCAGCTGGGCTGTCTGACGTCTGTCATACTGGTTGGCATGACAATGTGGCAGATGGTAGCCAAAAAATGCCTCTTAAGCATCACGCGAGCGTGGCTTTAAAACGACGTAATTAAGTGTAGTCGCGTGTTTTGATTTTTTACGGGTTAATTCCAGCTGGTATAAACTTTATTTTGCGTTTTCTGGCAGTAAGGTTGGAGGTATTTTTGGTTTTTGGTTGTTTTTGTGTGAGTTTTTGAGAATTTTGTTTTTGTTTGGAAGTGTAGTGATGTAGTAAAAATACTAGGAAACTACAGGAATGATTATTGTTTTGGTCTGAATATAAGACGACTTTGTCTAAAGTTTGAGATAAGACTTTTTTAGCACCAAGTTTAATTTTAATACTGTAGTACCTTGAGATACAGGCTTTAGGCGAGCTTGTATGTCGATTTACTTGTAAGTCAAACCCATAGAAATGAACTAAAAACTAATTAATTTGTTCTAACCCTCTGAAAAAAACACCAAAAACATTTTTATTTGTTTTAATTCGCCATCTATTAACAAAGTAATGAATAACTAGTGGTTTAATAGTACTAAAATGTGTTTAATAGTACTCAAATGTGTTTAAAAGTACTCAAATGTGTTTAATAGTACTCAAATGTGTTTAATAGTACTAAAATGTGTTTAATAGTACTCAAATGTGTTTAATAGTACTCAAATGTGTTTAATAGTACGCAAATGTGTTTCATAGTACTAAAATGTGTTTATTAGTACTACAATGTGTTAAATAGTACTAAAATGCGTTTGATGGTAGTAAAATGCGTTTGATACTACTAAAATGTGTTTAAAAGTCTTAAATTTTCTCCAAAATAGACAGTGCGACTTATAATCCAGTGCGCCTTATATATGGAAAAAACAGAAAACCAAAAACCACCACTGTCAGATATTAAAAAAACACAAATGTCTGAACTGAAACAATACTGTTAAATATGCAGATGCCATTTAAGTTTATTTACAACATCTTTTATCATATAGCTCCTCCCCCACTGCAAGATTTTATACAAAAAAATCCAAAACATCAACAGTGGCTGGCTCTATAGGTGACTGTAAAGTAGTGAGTGCTTTGTACCTGGAAGTCAATAGCAATTACCGTATTTTCACCACTATAATGCGCACTTAAAAGTCTTAAATTTTCTCCAAAATAGACAGTGCGCCTTAAAATACAGTGCACCTTATATATGGAAAAAATGTCATTCATTGAGGGTGCGCCTTATATTGCGGGTGCGCATTATAGTTGTGAAAATACGGTAGCTTGTCAGGTTGCAGTTGAAGCAATTTTGAAGTCTTGTTTTGGTCTGAATTGCATAACGTGATAGCGTCTCGAAAGCTAAGGAGGTATTTGCAAGACATTCGGCACAAAGGACAGGTGCTATCGCACGCAAACCATCTCGTCGCCATGCGCGCTAAAATGCCGACTGCATTCCTAGCTCGTTTTGTAAGTATGACACATTGTGGGCGTCACATTTTTTTTTTGTTTTGGGATTCCAGACAGCGGCCCACTTACCTTGGCGTCTTTCTATTTTGGTCTCGTAGACTTATCACATAGCCAAGTGACGTCTGGCGGGTTCAACCAAAAACTATTATGTTGATGCTACGTGCTAAAAAGGTGAAGGGCATGTTGCTGTATATTTAGCATGAAGTTGAAAAACGCTTGTTAGCGCTAGTAGGACATTTTGTGGGGTTGTTAGCTTGATGATAGCTAGGATTTTTGAGTTTTGTGGGTGGGTCATTACTCAATTTATTTTCTACTCCAATTATTTTTTAACAATATTTTATTATTTGTTTTTAATGGGCACTGATGTGTTTTTAGAGATATTTAATAGAAGAGAATCATGAAACTAAGTAAAGAAAAGAGCCACAAGTATTGATAAAATATGATAAGAACCAAAGAGTAATTTTGGCATTGAGCCTGATGCGGCTCAAGAGCCACCGGTGTCAAAGTGGCGGCCGGAGGGCCAAATTTGGCCCGTCGCATCATTTTTTTGCGGCCCGAGAAAGTAAATTATGAGTGCTGACTTTCTGTTTTAGGATTAAATTAAAATGAAGAGTATAGATGTATATTAATTTTACTGATTTTCCACCTTTTAAAACAATAATTGTCATTTTTAATCAATTTTTTGGGTGTTTTTAGTTCAAAAATCATTTAGTAAAATTTAAAAATATATTTTTTAAAAGTTAAAATAAACATTTTTTTATATATATAAAAAAATGAATATTTAATACAGTTCTTTTAATCCATTTATAAAAAAATAAATCTAAATATTAATCATTTTTCTGTTTTTAGCTCAAAAATCACTTTGTAAAATCTAAAAATATATTTAAAAAAAGCTAAAATAAACATTGTTTTAGATCTATGAAAAAATGAATATTCAGGGCTTTTAATACAGTTCTTTTTATCCATTTATGTAAAAAAAAATCTAAATATTAAATGGTCCACATGAAATTGAGTTGACCCTTGCCCTATAATAACAGCAAATATTTTTTATTATCATACAATATCAATTTTCAAAAATATTTATGTATTTCTCCAATGGACCGACACCAGGTATCTCACGGGACCAGTACCGGCCCACGGACCGCTGGTTGGACACCCCTGATATAATCAATGCGAAAGAACCACAATGCCAATTATCTTGGCTTCATCCATTCTTCTCTTTTTTTAAACTCTCTATTGCAAAATATAAAACTAAAAACAAATTACACAACAAGTAGTCCCAAAAGCAGTAAATTAGCCCGAAACCCAATATGGACTCCACCCTTGGAGATTACACAGTCTGCTCAGCCAGCGTGCACTAGAATAACAGCCTGGCGTGCCCTCACTGTCCTTTGCCCACATTGCCTATGCGTGTATATGTGTGTCTCATTTGTTGCTGTGTACACACTCAAACTTAGTTACTCCAAATGCCGTATTTTCACGACTATAAGGCGCACTTAAAAGTCTTAAATTTGCTCCAAAATAGACAGTGCGCCTTATAATCCAGTGCGCCTTTTATATGGAAAAAACAGAAAACCAAAATCCGTATTTGTACGACACAATTCAACCAAAAAAGTTCAAATTCAAAGTATTTTAAATCTCATTAAAGGCAAAAAAACAATTAAAAACTGTTATGGTCAATTAATACTCATGTAAACACCAGAACCAATTAAAAAATGGGTATTTGTACGACACTATTCAACCAAAAAAGTTCAAATTAAAAGTATTTTACATTTTATTAAATGCAATAAACACAGTTAAAAACTGTTTGGGTCAATCAACACTCATGTAAACACCAAAAATAATTCAAATTTGTATTTGTACGACACAAAAGTTCAAATTCAAAGTGTTTTACATCTCATTAAAGGCAATAAACCCATTTAAAAACACTTTGGGTCAATTAACACTGATGTAAACACCAAAAACATTCAAAATCCAATTTTAATTTGTATTTGTATGACACAAATCAACCAAAAAAGTTCAAATTTAAAGTATTTTACATCTTATTAAATGCAATAAACACAATTAAAAACAGTTTGGGTCCATTAACACTGATGTAAACACAAAAAACATTTTAATTCATATTTGTTTCGATACAATTGAACCAAAAAAGTTCAAATTAAAAGTATTTTACATCTCATTAAAGGCAATAAACACAATTTAAAACATTTTGGGTCAATTAACACTGATGTAAACACCAAAAACATTTAAATTTGTATTTGTACAAAACAATTCAACCAAAAAAGTTCAAATTTTTAGTGTTTTACATCTCATTAAAGGCAATAAACCTATTTAAAAACAGTTTGGGTCAATTAACACTCATGTAAACAGCAAAAACATTTAAATTTGTATTTGTACAACACAATTCAACCAAAAAAGTTCAAATTTAAAGTATTTTACATCTTATTAAAGGCAATAAACACATTTAAAAACAGTTTGGGTTAATTAATACTGATGTAAACACCAAAAATATTTAAATTTGTATTTGTGCGACACAATTCAACCAAAAAAGTTCAAATTTAAAGTATTTTACATCTTATTAAATGCAATAAACACAATTAAAAACAGTTTGGGTCAATTAACACTGATGTAAACACAAAAAACATTTAAATTTGTATTTGTACGACAAAATTCAATCAAAAAACTTAAATTATTAATGTTTTACATCTCATTAAAGGCAATAAACACAGTAAATAAAAACAGTTTGGGTCAATTAAAACCAAAAACATTTAAATTTGTATTTGTACAACACAATTCAACCAAAAAAGTCAAAATTCAAGTATTTTACATCTCATTAAATTCAATAAACACAATTAAAAAGAGTTTGGGTCAATTAACAAAGCACTTAAAAGCTATGTAAAACAAACCAAGCAAAATTTCCGGTCACGTTTTGGTAAAAAAAAACATGTAATGACGACTCCCGCACGTTGCCATGACGACACGCGTGTATGCCCCATTTTTTTCAATTCCCAAGCATCATGCACAAATCATAAAAGTCATGTGGACAGGATGTGACAGTCGATAAAGTTTACGACAAGCGGCGTTTACCAGTTTGAAAAAAGCAGGAAAAGCTCTGTGTTGATTTGGTTTGGGAGATTACGTTGCAGCACGTGCGTGCGGCGGCCCAGGCTGGACTAATAGCTAGTTCTGACGCTTTTTTGGTCTGCCGCTAGGCCCGTTGCTGAGAGGGAACAAAGTCTTGGTGGTCGTCATCATCAACTCGTGTGTAAAAATTGGTCAGGAAGGGAATTTGAGTCATTTGTTGCTATGCGGATACGATTTGAGGGTAGATTTCGGACTATAAATCGCACCTGAGGATAATGTTGTTGGTCCTGCGTATTGGAATTACAGTAATCCCTCGAATATTGTGGCTTTCATGTTTAGAGCTGGAATACATTGTGGATTTTTAGTTAAGTAAAAAAATATTGGTGTATATTTTTAAAGTTCATTGATATGTGAAAATCCATGGTGAAACTCGCAAGTGGAAGCTACTAGGACTCAAGTTTAAACAAAAAACAAAAATAAACATTTAAAAAAATAAAATACAAAAATTAAAAATAAATAAAAATAAATAAATACAAAAATTTAAAATAAATAAATACAAAAATAAAAATAAATAAATACAAAAATTAAAAATAAATAAAAAAAATACAAAAATTTAAAATAAATAAAAATAAATAAATACAAAAATTTAAAATAAATAAATACAAAAATAAAAATAAATAAATACAAAAATTAAACATAAATACATACAACAATTAAAAAACAATAACAATAAATAAATAAATACAAATTTAAAAAATCAATAAATACAAAAAAATACAATAAAAACATAAAAGTATATATACACATACACATTCACATACACATAGTACACATACACATTTACACATACACATATACACACACACAAGGGCTGAATGTCATGGAAGAGTAATTTTACAACTTAACGCCAATGAAACTTTTCATGAAATACAATGTTTAAATGGTCTCGTTTGTCTCATATAATCTTGTATTAATTCTTTCCACGTGCGGCTAAGAGGTTTACTTCTCCTTATGGCCGTTCCCCTATTATTGAGTAAGAACCTTTTGTGTGTGTGTGTGTGTGTGTGTGTGTGTCAGCATTTCCCCTTCCAAGCTTGTCACACTACATCTTGTGACACACACACACACACACACATGACTCAACCACTTTTTGACCTAAAATAGCAGATTCGCGCTAAAAAAAACTCCACTTTATGTATGTATATATATATGTATGTATATGTATATATATATATATATATATATATATATATATATATATATATATATATATATATATATATATATATATATATATATATATATATATATATATATATACATATATATATATATATATATATATATATATATATATATATATACATATATATATATATATATATATATATATATATATATATATATATATATATATATATATATATATATATATATATATATATATATATATATATATATATATATATATATATATATATATATACATATATATATACATATATATATATACATATATATATATACATATATATATATACATATATATATACATATATATATATACATATATATGTATGTATATATATATGTATGTATATGTATATATATATATATATATATATATATATATATATATATATATATATATATATATATATATATATATATATATATATATATATATATATACATATATATATATATATATATATATATATATATATATATATACATATATATATATATATATATATATATATATATATATATATATATATATATATATATATATATATATATATATATATATATATATATATATATATATATATATATATATATATATATATATATATATATATATATATATATATATATATATATATATATATATACATATATATATACATATATATATATACATATATATATATACATATATATATATACATATATATATACATATATATATATACATATATATATAGATATATCTATATTCTATATACACACATCTATATCTATATTCTATATACACACATCTAGATCTATATACATTTATATACACACATCTATATCTATATACATCTATATACACACACATCTATATCTATATACATCTATATACACACACATCTAAATCTATGTACATCTATATACACACACATCTAAATCTATGTACATCTATATACACACACATCTAGATCTATATATTGCACAATTAAGGTCGGAACTCAAAAACAACTCCATTGGAGTTTACAACAATATGCGAGAAATCACGAAGGTTGTTGGATAGCCATCACTCTGCATCAGCAATTTCTTAAGCGTCCTTCTAGGTCTGCATTCTGGGGTAAAGGTCAGTCCTATCTTCCAGTAAACAGTGACATGTTACAATCCCGAAAATTGAAGAAGCTCTCAAACAAAAATGATTAAATACACACATATATATATAATAGTATTACAGAACTAATCCAATAGTGATGCTGCCAGTTCAAAAACGGTAACGACCCACTTGGCAGCAGCCACGAAAACGACGACGCTATCTTCATCACGCTCGTAAAAATATTTTAATGCTCCATAAAACAAAATCCATAAATCTGATACGCTAGGCAAAGGAAGATTAAAACTTCATCCAAATTGAATTCCTTTGGTTGGATATTAAACCCGCACATATTTTTATCTTTTAATGCGGGTAAAGTTGAAAGATAAACTAATAATTGACGTATAAATGTTGATCTTATCTCCCTATGTTGATTTTTGTGAAGAAATGTAAGTCATTGACTAGTGGGCCAAGAATTTGAAGAAAACAGAAGCTTGGTTTATTATTTACGTTCATGATTGCTAAAGATGTGGCGTCATCTTTTTTAGTAAAGGACATTTGGGTAATCATTGACTTTATGTCTATAAAAAGATGATGTAACCTGGTAAAAAAATGACAGGCTATTTTAAAGAGAGAAGCGCAAAAATCAAGGGACAAATTCATAATTCATTCAATCCTTTCAAGCCAAAATTTTATTAAATATATATATACAGTGGTACCTCGAGATATGAGCTTAGTTTGTTCCAGGGCTGAGCTCGTATGTGGATTTACTCGTAACTCAAATGAATGTTTCCCATATAAATGAACTAAAAACTAATTCGTTCTTACATCTGAAAAAACACCAAAAATAGGATTTTAGATTGGAAAAACGTTATTATTTGTTGTAATTTGACATCTATTAACAAAGTAACAAATAACTAGTGGTTTAATAGTACTTAAATGTGTTTAATAGTACTAAAATTAGACAGAATTCGTAAGGGAGAGACTTTTTGCACGGCAACACGCTCGGTACATAACAAACAAATTTAAAGGAACTTGGATTACAATGCAAACACTCAAAAATAAGTCTAAACTAACTTTACACTAAATTTAAACTCACAAAGTCATTTTGTCATGATGTCACAAAGCCATTTTGTCATGACGTCACTTAATTCTAATTTTGTCATGACGTCACTTAATTCTAATTTTGTCATGACGTCACAACGTCATTTTGTCATGACGTCAACTTCATTTTGTCATGACGTCACTTAATCCCAATTTTGTCATGATGTCACTTCTAATTTTGTCATGATGTCACTTCTAATTTTGTCATGACGTCGCCACACCATTTTCTCATGACGTCACTTCTAATTTTATCATGACGTCACCACACCATTTTCTCATGACGTCACTTAATTCTAATTCTGTCATGACATCACAACACCATTTTATCATGACGTCACTTAATTCTAATTTTCTTTTAAACCTTTATACCTTTCTTCCCCTTGGTTGGCTCTATTAGCCCCGCCTCCACCCTGACTTTAATATGCAACCTATCCAGGCTTGTTTCCTTTTGTCTTCCCTTCAAAATATCCCCAAAATAATGCAAACAAATGTCCTCACAATAAAATAACGCACTTCCACTTGCCAACAACAACTACTATATATCCTCCTCTCGTATTAGCGATCAACCGTCCAAGTCTATTCCACTTTTTTCCCACGTGTATGTTTGCATACCGGTACATCAACGCTTTGCATATGAATAGACAACATTTCCTACAAACTGTTTCCATAAAGCAACGTTAGCTGTCCCATTCATAGCATTCTAAGCAGCGGGGGGACACCCTCCGGCACCCCCCGCCTTCTTACACTAGTGAATGAGCTGTAATTACAGCTTGATGGAAAACACTAATGTGGCTCATTAAAAAAAAATACACAGAGGACACTTAAGACTATTACAATTGGTCTTTTCCCGGAGACAAAGCCACGAAAACGGGGCTCGCAAATGCGGCGTTCGCAAGTCAACAAGGTTTCCGAGCGAGGCCGTCAATGGCGACTTGTTTGTTTTCTTTGCTCCTTAAAAAGCAGAAGTGCGCCCCTCCCGCTCTTTGTATGGAAGCTAATTTGAAAAGCCACGATGAAAGGAGCTCTGGCCCGTCGTTATTTCCGCGGGGCTGTTTGCACAGGCCACTAGAAAATGTTTTTGAGCTATCTGGGATTTTACAGTTGCTGGGCTCTCGAGCTGCATGCGGCTACCCCGGCCCAAAAAAATAATGTAACTATTTGCTTCTTATTATATTTTGTATATACAGACGGTCCCCTACTAGTTAGGTTCCGAGCGCTTGTTCGTAAGTTGAAATGGTTCATAAGTTGGAATTGTTCATAAGTTGGAATTGTTCATAAGTTGGAATTGTTCATAAGTTGGAATTGTTCATAAGTTGGAATTGTTCATAAGTTGGAATTGTTCATAAGTTGGAATTGTTCATAAGTTGGAATTGTTCATAAGTTGGAATTGTTCATAAGTTGGAATTGTTCATAAGTTGGAAATGTTCATAAGTTGGAATTGTTCATAAGTTGGAATTGTTCATAAGTTGGAATTGTTCATAAGTTGGAATTGTTCATAAGTTGGAATTGTTCATAAGTTGAAGTGGTTCATAGAAATTGTTCATGAGTTGAAATTGTTCATAGGTTGAAATTGTTCATAGATTGAACTTGTTCATAGGTTGAAATTGTTCATAGGTTGAAACGGTTCATAAGTTGAAATTGTTCATAGGTTGAAACGGTTCATAAGTTGAAATGGTTCATAAGTTCAAATTGTTCATAGGTTGAAATTGTTCATTGGTTGAAGTTGTTCATAGGTTGAAATGGTTCATAAGTTGAAATGGTTCATAAGTTGAAATCGTTCATAAGTAGACAGCGTTCATAAGTTGAAAGTGTTCATAAGTTGAAAGTGTTCATAAGTTGAAATGGTTCATAAGTTGAAATGGTTCATAGTTTGAAAGGGTTCATAGTTTAAAATTGTTCATAGTTTAAAATTGTTCATAGGTTGAAATTGTTCACAAGTTGAAAGTGTTCACAAGTTGAAAGTGTTCATAAATTTAAATGGTTCATAAGTTGAAATGACATGTTCATATGTACCGTTGTACATAACTCAAATGTTCGTAAGAAGGGCGGCGTCTGTAAAAGCGAATATTGTCTGTTCTAAACTGAGCAGGACATGGAAGATACTGCATTATAGCCATTCTGGTCCACCCAGGTCCACCACACTGTCGCTGGCCGACAACTTGGCCCTTTTCCCTTTTCCCACGGAGTTCTCTGGACTGACTCATCCTCCTTTGTTTGGATGGTTGGCCACATTATTTTGATGCACTTGCAGTAAATTACGCCCTGCGTTGCGGATAATGAGTGCGCCTCGCTCCGGGGGCCAAGCCTGGGAGACTTTCCCGATCCCGCCGGTGCGGTGCGGTGGAGATGCCAAAGCAATTTGGTTGGCGGCGAACAAGGAGGAGCTTGTTTCTACCCGGCGACTCAATTTGAATCGGTTGACCCGTTAGAAAGTTATGCTTCATTGTCCTGGTCTTTCAATGCATCAAAATTAGTTCTAATTCCCACTTTTTTAAGCATATTTTCTGTCCTCACGTTAGCTAGCTTAGCTAGCTAGCCATCTGGCTGCCTATCCCATTATAAATATAGCCTATCTATGTTTAGCAAATCCCCTAAAATACTGTTTACTTCTAATTCCCAGTTTTGGATGTGTATTCTTTGACTTAGCGTTAGCTAGCTAGTTAGCCAGATAGCTTTCTATCTCACTATAAATGTAGCCTATCTATTTCTAGAAAATCCACTTGTATTTTCAAAAGCATGGTCTTAGTTTACTTAGAATTCCCAGTTTTTGTTGTGTATTCTTTTTTTTCTCGCATTAGCTAGCCACCATGCTGCCTATTTCGTTATAAAAGTAGTCTAATTTTAGCAAATTAGCATGTATTATCCAAAACACTGTTAACTTATGATTCCCAGGTTTTGATGTGGATTCGCATTAGCTAGCATTAGCTAGCTAGCATAAGTGTAGCCTATTTTTAGCAAACCCGCTTGTAGTTTCAACAGCATTTTAATTCTGATTCTTAGTTTTGGATGTGTTTTTGTCTTCACAGTTGCTAGCTAGCTAGCCACCTAGCTCCCTATCTCGTTATAAATGTAGCCTATCTAATTCTAGCAAATCTGCTTATAATTTTCAAATACACTGTTGACTTATGATTCGCTATTTTTGATGTGTATTTGTTATAAATCTAGCCTATCTATCTCCATTTGCATTTTCAGAAACACAGTTTACTCATAATTCCCTATTTTTAATGCGTATTTTTTGTCTTCGTATTAGCTAGCTAGCTAGCTGGCTGCCTATCTCGCTATAAATCTAGCCTATCTATTTCTACCAAATCTGGTTGTAAACATTGTATTTACTTAGATTCTCATTTTCTATGTGTATTCTTTGTCTTCACATTGAGCTAACTAGCTAGCTAGCTAGCCAGCTGGGAGATTGGTGGCCCCGGGGCCCCTTGCCTGTCCAAGTACCCGCAGATTGTCTTACAGCCAGACAGATGTCACCCATAACACGGCTGTGAACCCTCACGAATCAACTCGTGTCTGTCTCGCTTAGCTATCACGCTTCGTCTGCCCTCAGGTGCATCATGGGCCATTGAGATTTTGGTGTGTGTATATGTATATGTGTGTGTGTGTTGTATGTGTGTGTGTGTGTGTGTTTGACCTGCATTTGACAGCCGTGGCGCACAGGGCGCAAATTGGATTCCTTTCTCTTGCCTTTGGCACACAATGGCGTCGTATGTGATGACAGGGTAAGCGATACGCTTTGGAAAAAACACACATATACACACACATTTACACAACACACACACACAATGTAGTGGAGTGGCGGACGACTCGGCTAGGAAAAGACTAAAGGATCACGTTAATGGTTTTATCCTTAAAGCAACACTGTGAATTAGTGACTTTTCTGCTCATATATCAAGTTGCACTGGCTTGTGGTGAGTTGCTGTCCGTTGTCATGGAGACGCCAAATCGCGTTATTGCGTGTTTGGGCCTGCCCGGAGATGGAGATTTCAATTTAATTTAATTTCAACTGATGTTTAGCAATTTTTCGGGTTCATTTTACATTTTTTAGAAGACGAGTCACATTTTCAAACTGGATTAATTTAAATAAAATGTCATTTATTTATAAAAATGAAAATTTACCTAAAAACATTTTTGGGGGAGAATATGCAAACAAAAAACGGGAATAATTTCAACAAATGTAATGTAATGACTCATAGCATTTTGGTTAAATTCAATGGTTTTAATAGAGTTAGCTACTTCTGACTTAGTTGGTGCTAACTAATGTTTTAGCAATTTTTCTGATTTATTTTACTTTTTTTAGGAGATGAGCTGCAAATCTAGCTACATTTTAAACTGGATTCATTTAAATAAAATGTCATGTGTTTATAGAAATGAAAATTTACCAAAAAGCAGTTTTGTGGGAGAACCTGCAAACAAAAAAGGGGAAATAATTTCAACGAATGCAATGTAATGACTCAGCATTTTGATTAAATGCAATGGTTGTCATAGAGTTAGCTACTTCTGACTTGGTTGTAGTTAACTGATTTTTTTAGCAATTTTTAGGATTAATTTTACATTTTTTACAAGACAAGATACAAATTTAGCAACTTTTTCAAACTGGATTCATTTAAATAAAATGTCATGTATTTATAGAAATGAAAATTTACCTAAAAACAATTTTGGGGGAAAATCTGCAAACAAAAAATGGGAAATAATTTCAACAAACGCAATGTGTTTAGCAATTTTTTGGATTCATTTTACATTTTTTAGAAGACAAGCTACATTTTCAAACTGAATTAATTTAAATAAAATATAATGTATTTATAGTAATGAAAATTTACCAAAAAATTGGCCTAAAATCCAACTAATTTATCATTTTTTTAATATAAAAACAAAAAAATCTGATTAAAGATTTCCCCAAAATCAAGTAAATAACAAGACATATAAGATAAAAAATCATTTTTTCCTTAATATTTTAATAACAGTCAGCATTGAGCTATTGACGCGTGTCTAAAGCGTAATTGTTTTTCCTTCTTAAGCTCGTTGATTATCAGCTGCAGACTCGCCGGCCGCCAACCGCAAAGTACTTAATTACGGTTTTCCTTCAGACTGGTAATTACAGCTGACTTAACTGGTTTTGCTCTCTTTGCGCCGACTGACACTTTTTTAAAAGTGCTCATCTGTTATTTTCATATTTTTACACCGGGCCAAGTCGCCTGTTTAAATATGAGTGGCAGTCATGGCTTGGAAAATATGGATTCAAATTAAATCAGGTGTCTATCTTTCTTTTTTTTTGATAATTTAAAACAAATTTAGGATTTTGTATCAACAATTAGGCCATTGATTTTGTTTCACTTTTGCTTTAATTATATTTGTGGATTTTGCATATTTTATTAATAGACTGCCGTAGTAAATTCCGGGTGCTCGGACGTTTGGTCGCCGGTCTTTTGGTCCCTTTTTGGTCGCCGGCCAAATGGTGACAGAGACCTTACTGTTGAAACCAGCTATCAAAATTATATTCATGAGAGAGAGTTTAATATCTAAGTACTGTTTAATATCTAAGTACTGTTTAATATCTAAGTACTGTTTAATATCTAAGTACTGTTTAATATCTAAGTACTGTTTAATATCATAGTACTGTTGAAAACATCAGATATTTAGATATTAAACTCTCATGAATATAATTTTGAGAGCTGGTTTCAACAGTACTTTGATATTAAACAGTACATAGATATTAAACAGTACTTAGATATTAAATAGTACTTAAATATTATACAGTACTTAGATATTAAACAGTATATAGATATTAAACAGTACTAAGATATTAAAAAGTACTTGGATATTAAACAGTACTTGGATATTAAACAGTACTTAGATATTAAACAGTACATTGATATTAAACAGTACTTTGATATTAAACAGTACTTTTGATATTAAACAGTACTTGGATATTAAACAGTACTTAGATATTAAACAGTACTTAGATATTATACAGTACTTAGATACTAAACCGTACTTTGATATTAAACAGTACTTAGATATTAAACAGTACTTTGATATTTAACAGTTCTTGGATATTAAACAGTACTTAGATACTAAACAGTACTTAGATATTATACAGTACTTAGATACTAAACAGTACTTAGATATTAACAGTACTTTGATATTAAACAGTACTTGGATATTAAACAGTACTTAAATAGTAAACAGTACTTTGATATTAAACAGTACTTAGATATTAATTATTACTTAGATGTTAAACAGTACTCAGATGTTAAACAGTACTTAGATATTAAACAGTACTTAGATATTAAAAAAAAGACCGGCGACCAAAAGATCGGCAACCAAACGTCCGGTCATCCCTTCTCTATGTCTACTCTCTTTGATACTCATTGGTTATCATTAGCATACAAATGAACGACAAATAGGGCATTTGAACAGGGCTGTGTAGTCTTTTGAAGCCACTTCCATTGGTTCATTCTATCCAAAGACTTACTCAAGTTTGCATTCTTCGTGCCCGGGCGATGATGTCAAGTATCATTTTGGTTTGTAATTTGTTCCTGACACGCTAAGTGTAAGTGGAACTTTCCTGTCCTTATTTTTATTTTTTGCTTGAGAACCAGATCTTAATCCCGGGAGCCATTTGTCGTACGAGTCACTACTGTTTGTCGGCTGGTGGAGCAAAGTCAGCAACCACATCTGGTTCTTCTTCTTCTTGGTTTGCCTACCAGCAGACCCTCACTCACTCTTTTAAATATGTAATTCAACTTGGCTCACTTAATTTTCCATCTTCTCACTACGTCTGCGGTTGCTTGTCTTTCACTTTGGTGACACTCAGTGGAAGGAAGTTTCCTCGACAGTGTGCTACCAAATCAGCGGAATGTTAAAATAGGGCGACCAGCTGTTTAGATTTCAAATTTTGGCTGACATTTCATAACTGACAATTGGTATTTATACCCTGAAGATGAAGTCGGGACAGAAAGTGCATTAATTTATTGGGCTCAAGAGCCACATTGACTTTAAAAATGTGACAGATGGGCGGAGTCAGCACAAGATAGGATACATATAAAAAAGTGCATCCGTTAACAGTACATATGAAATATAAACTAAAAAAGGACTAAAATATTAACTTACTCATCACTCATCATTAAAGTAAAAAGTATAAAGTCAAGTAAATAAAGGAATGTATTAAGAAATATTAAAATGTCATTTAAAAAAAGATAGAGAGGCTGTAAAACACCAAAAACAAATAAGAGTGGACATAGCTACTGTCACTGACTATATTGGGTTAAAAAATAAAGCCGATTACGATTAAACATTCTTATTAGGACATTCTGACCTCAATGTGTTCTACATTTTAGCTCACAGATTCAGCGGAAAGCCATAGGCACCCATCCAAAGAGCCATATATGGCTCGCCAGCCATAGGTTGCAGTAGAGAGAATGTCGGAATGTGGTATTCGCAGAGAATGTCTGAATGGCGGCCCGGTTCGGTCGGGAATGTAATGTTCTATTTCGGTTGAGTCCCTATTCTGGGAATCCAAACAAGTCCTGAGTCATACATAACACACGGCATACTCGTCAAGATGGCCGATAAGATCCCGGGGAGAGGCGCTCGTGCCGACGGCGGCCAAGAATTTCACTGGCTGAACACAAAACAACAATAGATGGCGATAAGGGTCCGACTTGAAAAGCAGGCGGTAGTAAAAAAAATAAAAATGAGTGATGTTTTTGTGACCGTCATTTGAAACTTGACGTCAAGAGTGGCTTTCATGTCTGATGTGAGTTTCCTGTACCAATGATTTCCACGCGGCGTTATGTTTGGGAGGGGGAGGGGGGAGGAGAAAAACAATAACAGACCATGGGGGGGTATATTGGGGGAGGGGCAATGTTGTTTTTTAAGCAGGTCGTAAATTATGTGAAGTATTTTCGTTGAAAGTGTTGGAATTGGGCTGAAGTTATAGTACTTTGACGTCAAACTGTAGTATTGAGTACAGTGGTACCTTGAGATATGAGTGCTCCGGACTTAAGAGCAATTTGAGATATGAGTAAGGTTTTGAGCAAATGTTTGTCTTGAGATATGAGACACATTTTGATATACGAGCATAGACGATTTACGACATATAGAATTGGGCTGAAGTGACAATACTTTGACGTCAAACTGTAGTATTGAGTACAGTGGTACCTTGACATATGAGTGCTCCGGACTTAAGAGCCATTTGAGATATGAGTAAGGTTTTGAGCAAATGTTTGTCTTGAGATATGAGACAAATTTTGATATACGAGCATAGACAATTTACGACATATAGAATTGGGCTGAAGTGATAGTACTTTGACGTCAAACTGTAGTATTGAGTACAGTGCTACCTTGAGATATGAGTGCTCCGGACTTAAGAGCAATTTGAGATATGAGTAAGGTTTTGAGCAAATGTTTGTCTTGAGATATGAGACACATTTTGATATACGAGCATAGACGATTTACGACATTTAGAATTGGGCTGAAGTGACAATACTTTGACGTCAAACTGTAGTATTGAGTACAGTGGTACCTTGAGATATGAGTGCTCCGGACTTAAGAGCAATTTGAGATATGAGTAAGGTTTTGAGCAAATGTTTGTCTTGAGATATGAGACACTTTGATATACGAGCATAGACGATTTACGACATATAGAATTGGGCTGAAGTGACAATACTTTGACGTCAAACTGTAGTATTGAGTACAGTGGTACCTTGAGATATGAGTGTTCTGGACTTAAGAGCAATTTGAGATATGAGTAAGGTTTTGAGCAAATGTTTGTCTTGAGATATGAGACAAATTTTGATATACGAGCATAGACGATTTACGACATATAGAATTGGGCTGAAGTGATAGTACTTGGACGTCAAACTGTAGTATTGAGTACAGTGGTACCTTGACATATGAGTGCTCCAGACTTAAGAGCAATTTGAGATATGAGTAAGGTTTTGAGCAAATGTTTGTCTTGAGATATGAGACAAATTTTGATATACGAGCATAGACGATTTACGACATATAGAATTGGGCTGAAGTGACAATACTTTGACGTCAAACTGTAGTATTGAGTACCGTGGTACCTTGACATATGAGTATTCCGGACTTAAGAGCAATTTGAGATATGAGTAAGGTTTTGAGCAAATGTTTGTCTTGAGATATGAGACACATTTTGATATACGAGCATAGACGATTTACGACATATAGAATTGGGCTGAAGTGACAATACTTTGACGTCAAACTGTAGTATTGAGTACAGTGGTACCTTGACATATGAGTGCTCCGGACTTAAGAGCAATTTGAGATACGAGTAAAGTTTTGTGTACATATTTATCTTGAGATATGAGACAATTTTTGATATACGACATAAAGATATGAGAGGCTGCTCATAAGACAGACATGGGCAAACTATGGCTCGCGGGCCACATTCGGCCTGCTAGGCTTTTTAATCCGGCCTGCCGACTTTTGTCCAAATAATGTTTTTTATTTATTATTATTTTTTATTTTTTTCTTCCAAGATGGCGCCGTTACGCAGACGCCAATGGCAGTAGCTCTGTCCACTCTTATTGTTTTTTTGTGTTTTACAGGCCCTCTATCTTTTTTTAAATGACATTTTAATATTTCTTAATACATTCCTTTACTTACTTGACTTTGTACTTTATACATTTTACTTTAATAATGAGTATGTTAATACTTAAGTCATTTTTTTCAGTTTACCTTTCATATGTACTGTTAACGGATGCACTTTTTTATATGTATCCTATTTTCTCCTGACCCCACCCATCTGTCAAATTTTTCAAGTCAATATGGCCCCCGACCCCAAAACTTTGCCGACCCCTGGGATAGATTCAACTAATTTTTGAGTGTCTGCATCGTACTCCAAATTCAGTTAAATTTATTTATGTTATGTTACAAGCACGTTGCCGTGCAAAAAGTTGATCAATTGAATTTGCAACCCCTCCTGTTAAAAGTGCAACGATTTCCCTGGTGTTTTCATAACTTAAATAATTGTGAGCTCATTGAGTGTTTTTAAGGCGTGGTATACTACATAAATAAATCCGCCTAAATCCCAGTGTGTGTGTCACCTCATCATCACACGTAAACATAACTCATCCGCACCAGCAAATTGTCCTCAACTCGTTCCTCTTGAGTTTTTGTCCAAAATCAACACGAGCCGACGCCCTTGACCTCAGACGACTTCTTGAAACACTCTTTCAAGATTCCCTTAAAGCTTTTACTTAAAGCTTTCTCTGTACCAGGTAGAAGATAGAATCATTTGTCAAGCGAGCCTTCTTTGGTCCACCATTTATTTCTTAGTTCAGACCTCCCACGAGGCCATGACACTACGGACATGATGACGGTGGTTATTTGAGGGTGAGCTCACATCTAGTGTCAACTGGGCAAAATGGCGTGGCGGCAGTTTTCCCTCTGTGTGTGTGTATATATGTATATGTTTAAATATGTATACATATATGTATATGTATATACATCAAAATGTTTATATATCTATATATGTATATATGTATATATATGTGTATATATGTATATATACATGTGTATATATGGATATATATGTGTATATATGTATATATATATATATATATATATATATATATATATATATATATATATATATATATATATATATATATATATATATATATATATATATATATATATATATATATATATATATATATATATATATATATATATATATATATATATATATATATATATATATATATATATATATATATATATATATA
This sequence comes from Stigmatopora nigra, assembly GCF_051989575.1. Classification (NCBI taxonomy): domain Eukaryota; kingdom Metazoa; phylum Chordata; class Actinopteri; order Syngnathiformes; family Syngnathidae; genus Stigmatopora; species Stigmatopora nigra. Next base: position 1,959,872 of record NW_027551604.1, read on the forward strand.
TATATATATATATATATATATATATATATATGTATATATACATGTGTATATATGTATATATATGTGTATATATGTATATATATATGTATATATATATATATATATATATATATATATATATATATATATATATATATATATATATATATATATATATATATATATATATATATATATATATATATATATATATATATATATATATATATATATATATATATATATATATATATATATATATATATATATATATATATATATATATATATATATATATATATATATATATATATATATATATATATATATATATATATATATATATATATATATATGTGTGTATATATGTATATATACGTGTGTATATATGTATATATACATGTGTATATATGTATATATATATGTGTATATATGTATATATACATGTGTATATATTTATACATACATGTGTATATGTATATATACATGTGTATATGTATATATACATGTGTATATATCTATATATACATGTGTATATATGTATATATACATGTGTATATGTATATATACATGTGTATATATGTATATATGTGTGTATATATGTATATATAAATGTATGTGTATGTTATATGTATATATGTGTATTATATGTATATATGTGTATGCGTATATGTATACGTATATATGTATATATGTGTATATATGTGTATATATGTGTATATATGTATGTATATATACATGTATATGTGTGTATATGTAAATATGTGTATCTATGTATGTATGTGTATAAGTATATATGTGTATATGTAAATATGTATGTCTATATATGTATATATGTATGTTTATATGTATATATGTGTATATGTAAATATGTATGTCTATATATGTATATTTATATATGTATGTGTATATGTATATATGTATGTGTATATGTATATATGTATATATATATGTGTGTGTATATATATGTGTGTGTATATATATATATATATATATATATTCATTTGTAGTGCATTCACTGCGCTGGATAGGTTTTCTTGTGCAATTGCTCGGTTGCACAGATTAGAGTGAACATTGCGTGGCGTCCTGTAGAAGCCGCCCACCTGACATCATCCCCCTGGCACATGAAGAACTTTCTCTCTCTCTTTAGTGGAATCCAAACACGCATCCAATGAAGTGTATTAGCGCTGTGCCAAAGAGATGTCCCGACACTCAAAAGCCACAAAAGAGGCTTTAATCAGCGCTTGGTGCGAACTGCTGCCAACAAGAAGAGAAATGCTGAATGAAGTATTTGCTTCCCATTTGAGCGCTTTCACAGCAATGATACACTGGCCACTGGACGTCAATGGCCGCCATTGGACGCGACAAATAAACGCCTCTCGTTTAACCCCAACGTGATTAACAGGCATGAAGATGAACCGAGGTGGTCAGCGTTTCTGTTCACTGAGCAGGTGATGCTCGTGGGATGAATGTTTTTTTGTTTGTTAGCCCGATTATGCAAAAATGCTTGACGGGGGCGCCGCGTTCACCCTTTTTTGTTCTAGCTTAGCGTAGCAAAAAGCTGCTTTGGCATTCACACGCCACCTTGGGTCACGTTTTTTAATTGTCACCAAGTGTGTTCATTTATTAGCCATTCATATATTTTCAATGCCGTTTGTCTTCAGGAGGGTTGCGGGGGGTGCTAGAGCCTATCCCAGCTGAGACCCTCAATCGCAGGGCACGGTGACAAAAGACAACAAATCATAGCTAAGTTTAGGCAATTTAGAGCATTCAACCAGCTACCCTAGCATGTTTAACGTTCAAACTTCACACAAAAAGGACCCACCCACCTGGCATCGAACCCACAACCCTTGAACTGTGAGGCCAACTTGCTCACCACAAGAAGACAGACAACCAATCTTAGCTATAGGCAATTTAGAGTCTTAAATTAGCTTAGCATGCATGTTTTGTGTATGTGGGAGGTAATAGGAGTACCCGGAGGAAACCCACGCAAGCCCACGGAGACCATACAAACTCCACAGAGTGAGAACCAACCTGGGATCGAACCCTCGACCCCAGAACTGTGAGGCTGAGGCGCTCACCACAAGAAGACGGACAACCAATTATAGCTATAGCTAATTTAGAGTCTTCAATTAGCTTAGCATGCATGTTTTGGGGATGTGGGAGGAAACTGGAGTACCCAGAGAAAACCCACACAAGCCCATACAAACTCCACAGAGTGAGAACCGACCTGGGATCGAACCCTCGACCCCAGAACTGTGAGCCCGACATTTATTCAATATGTACAAAGCGTATTTTGCATGCAAAAAATACAAATACGATTAACTGCATTTGTTCCTTTAGCCTAATTAGCAAGAAACACTGGTCACGCTATGGTCTTTTGTTCCAAATGGTTGCCAGGTTCATCAGGATGCCAGCTTTGTTCATGAACCACAAAAGCATGCACAGCTGTGTGTTTGTGTAATATGTTCTGGCAACCGTTAATATAACGTGCGTCAACATAATTCAGCCAAAATAATGCGTTTAAACACATTCAGTAAAGAAAACAACCATTTGCATTCACTTAGCCACGCCCACTAACGACATTTGCGTGCAGACAGGACATTTTTATTGAACCGAAAAAGACCAAACAGAACTTTAGATCCATTTTAAATCCAAAAACTGGTTCAAAACAGCAATGACTCATCTTAGTACGAATATTTACACATGTTTTCCAGTATATAAATCACAGCCCCTCCCAAAATACTGCAACTTATACTCCGAAAAATACATTCCAAGTCGCTTAACACGCTTCTACCGGGACGCCCCTGAACATGTATATATTTTTTCCGTATTTACCGAACCCGAAATAGATTTTTTCCAGTTCTACGTTGCCAGATACTGCGTGCCAACACATGATTTTTTTTTTTTTTTGCTACCTGCGGATATTTTCCCCAGCCTGAATTTCCTCTAGTACGCTACGTCAACATTCTTCTAAATATGGACTGTCCCGTCAGCCTCCCCCTATGTGGTGAGAGGGGGGTCGACATGGGGAGAGAGTAGGGTAACATTGATCTTTGGCTCTTTGTATGCTACAATGCTAAAAATACTACTTGGCTTTATTTGCAAGCAGGCGTGTGGAGAAGGATGTTGCGTTTGTGTGGGTGTGTGGGGGTGTTTATGCGTCTGCTGCTCGATATTCAACAGCTGGTGGGTCACTGGGATTGTGCGGGTTAGGGGGTGAAACAGGTGGATGTGGGTTGCGTTGCGTCACTGTGCAAGTGCCATTGAGGGTGCTGTTTTATCTGTTTAATGATGGCCGCCGATTTGAGGTTTTTGCTATAATTAAAGTGTTAGTTCTTTAATTTGTTATACTTGAGATTGTGTTATTGGAGTGAAATTGCATTGGAGAAATGCCCAAAAAGCCCCAAAAATAATAATAATAATAATTGTAATTGAAGTATTAGTGGTGTTGATGGGAAGTAGTTTTTACTGGATTGTCAAATAATTTATCAGCAACAATTTAAATTAAAAAAAAACAGGCCAAAAAACATAATAAATTATTTTTGGAGTATTTTTGTGTGTATTTGTGTGAGATAATACCATATATTTAGCGTTTTGTGTGTTTTTTTTGTGGTTTTTCACATTTCAAGGTGTTTGCGTTTTCGTATTTTTTTATGGTACACTGCCAAAAACGGAGTACTAAGGAAATATTTTTCACAGTATCCCCCTTTTTTGCAAAATCCACGAAAATTGGGGTAATACAGTCCCTACCTTGTGGATTTCCTTAGCGTGGCTCCAGTTTTTTTTACCTAGTTCTACAATGTCTTCTGTGTCTTTAGTCTATCTTGCTACTGTAACCAAAAAAAATCCCGAACACAGGATGAAATAGTTTTAATCTAATCTTTTTGAATGTAGAAACAACTTTCCTTTGTCTCTATTTAATAATTGTCAATATATTTATGTCAAAATTATCATTTTCTGTGTCTGAATTCGAACCCTCTTGCTACCCTGACAGTGAAATATCCCAAATACGTTATGAAATATAGTTTTAATCAAATCTTTTTAAAGGTAGAAACAACTTTTCTTTGTTTCTATATGATTACCTACCGTATTTTCACGACTATAAGGCGCACTTAAAAGTCTCAAATTTTCTCCAAAATAGACAGTGCGCCTTATAATCCAGTGCACCTTATATATGGAAAAAAACGAAAACCAAAAACGAAAAACCACCACTGTCGGATATTCAAAAAACACAAACGCCTGAACTGAAACAATACTGTGAAATATGCAGATCAGCCATCTTAGTTTACAACATCTTCCATCATATAGCTCCTCCCCCACTGCAAGATTTTATACAAAAAAATCCAAAACATCAACAATGGCTGGCTCTAGAGGTGACTGTAAAGTAGTGAGTGAGTGCTTCATACCTGGAAGTCAATAGCAATTACCGTATTTTCACCACTATAAGGCGCACTTAAAAGTCTTGCATTTTCTCCAAAATAGACAGTGCGCCTTATAATACAGTGCGCCTTATAATACAGTGCGCCTTATACATGAAAAATGCCATTCATTGAGTGTGCGCCTTATAATGCGGTTCGCCTTATAGTCTTGAAAATACGGTATTTAATTATCTCAAAATTCTCATTTTCTGTGTCTGTATTCTCACCCTCTTACCACCCTGACAGTGAAATATCCCGAATACATTATAAATAAAGTTATCTAATCTAATCATGTGAGGCCCAGCTGTGCTCTCCTCCTAGAATGGAGACCTCTTTGTCTCCAAGCAAATAACTTTACTGCTTCTTAAAAGGAACACTTGGTCCGCGGGGGCGCCGCACCCACGAGTCACTTGGCACGCTGTTTAGGGGGCCCCGTGGCACCAGGCGCTTCGGCCCACTGTCTGGGCGGGACGGACAGCTGGCAGGAGGCGGGGCTTATACACACACACACGACATCATCATCATCTTTAATCCTTTCAACTGTATCACGACAGTTGTTTACATGGCTTGTGTGGACCCCCGTTTGAATCCCTTTGTGCCAAATGGCTTGCTTCTTTGTGTTGGACTTGATTGATGACCTGACTTCGTGCCCACCAGATTGGGGGTGGGGGGGGGGGTAGTTTTGGCCATAAAAAAGGTAATTTAAGGGTAGAATTGCCGTAAATTTGGGCTGTTAAGAATGGCGCTGAAAGATGAGTGTGGAAAGATGGTGGTAGTGAATTGGATTTGTGTTGTTGTCAATGAGGGTCATTTTGCGTCAGTTTTTTGTCATTAGGGTAGTGAAAGGGTACTTTCTGTTAATTTGGGGGTGTTTACTATTGATTTTTGGGTTGTTTTTTTGTTTGTTTTGGTTGCTTTTGGCTGATTTTTGGTGATTTTTTGTTGTTGTGGTTGTTGGGTGGATTGCTGTTGGTTTTAGGACATTTTGATTGAATGGTGGAGTCAATGGAAATGTCACATGACCGCCATGATTAATTGAATTGATTATTGGCATCAGAATAATAAGATTTAAAGCTTATAACAACAACAATCAAACAGACAAATACATAATCAATAGATAAAAATAAGTCATAAATAGTAAACAAGTTTACTACATAAGTAGTCAACAACATTAAAAATTTGGAAAGTGCACAAATAACTACAACAAATAATAGAACAGATTATTATTTATTGATTATTTATCTGTTTATATTTTATATGTGCATTTCCCTACGTTTTTATGTTGTCTAATTTATTTATTTATTACTCGTGTGTTTGTTTATTTATTAGATTAGATTAGAACTTTATTTTATCTCATTTTCGGAAAATTTCATTGGTTGCAGTAGCAAAACAGACACAGAAGACATTGTAGACCTAGTTATTTATTTATTATTATTTGCTTATTTATGTATTAGTTAAAGTTATTATGAATGGATGATTTGTTTGTTTTTCTGTTTGTTGTTGTTATTTGTGCACTTCCTTACTTGTTTATGTTGTTGTCTAATTTATTTATTTTTTCTTACATATTTGATTATCTATTTATTAACTATTAGTTTAAATTAGAACTTAATTTCATCCCATATTCGGGAAATTTCCTTAGTTGCAGTAGCAATACAGACACAGAATACATTGTAGACCTAGTTACACATTTTTTTTATTTGCCAGTTAATTTATTAGTTATTGTTATTATAAATTGACTATTGATTAGTTGTTTTGTTTGTTGTTGTTATTTCTGCAAACCCTTCCTTGTTTATGTTGTTGTCTAATGAATTTATAATTTTTTACATATTTGATTGTTTATTTATTAGCGATTAGATTATATTAGATTAGATTTAGAGCTTTATTTCATGCCATATTCAGGAAATGTATTTGGTTTCGGTAGCAAAACAGACACAGAAGACATTGTAGACCTAGTTATGTATTTATTATTATTTGCTTATTTATGTATTACAGTGTTCCCTCGCTAATTGGCGGTTCAGCTACCGCGGACTCAGAGCTTCGCAGATTTTTTTGGGAAAAAAAATACAAATATTACATTGAAACAACATATTTTAAGGTTTTTTTTTGTTATAACACAAATTTCACTCTCTCTACCCGTATTCTATATGGTGTACTGTATACAGGGGGGTAAAAATAATACAAAATTAAAAAAAAATAATTATAAAAATAAAAAAAAAAATGAATTAAATTCAAATTAAGCATTTTTGAAGGGGAATCCCTACTTGGCGGAAATTCACTTATCGCGGGTTGTCCCGGTCCTCATTAACCGCGATAAGCGAGGGAACACTGTATTACAACTAGATGATTTATTTGCCATTTTGTTTATTGTTGTTTGAATCCATTTCAATATTTTGCCCCGGCTGACACTCTTGGTACGTCCCAAATTTACAATATCAGGCGCTGACTAGCCTATTGACAGCGCCAACAAAGCGCCAGTGTTGGCAACCCGCAACAGGCGCCGTGGTGGTGAGGCCGCACCCTCCCCCGGCCTCGAACCGCGCCACGCCGGCTGCCACCGCGCCCTGGCAGAAAAATGGGAGGGGCGGGGGGTGGAAATACATGAGTATGTTGTGGTTAATGGGGTTAGTGGAATAGCGGTGTTCGATTCTTGCAGCAGCTGGAGAAGGAGGAGCCTAGTTATTGTGGGCGTGGCCTGTTTTTCAGAAGGGGAGGAGTTAAATATACAGTCGTTGCATTCTACATTGGTGTGTATTGTTCCTAAACTTGTGAAAAAGTCGTCGAAAAGTAGCTTAAGGGTGGAAAAATGTGTAATTATGCCATTATTTTTATAAGTACTTAACTCCATATGGGTCCAGTATGTCAGAAAATAAATATAAGCAATTAGTTATACCCCTCAGGAATATATATATAGTCATATTTTTTTTTACAAGAGCAATTACAAGTCATTTTTTTCCTAATTAAGTTGTTAAAAGTGGGGTTTTCTGGTTAAATGATGATGTCATTACAGTATGACTTCAACTTAAGGGAATAGAAGATAAAGGTATTGATGTTTTTTTTGGACAGATGACTAAAAGGGGGGAAAAATCTTACAATTTGGGTCTGATTTTGGGTGGAATCACTGGAAAAAAAATGCATAATAACAATGTTGACTACTTACACTTATCTATGTTGACTACTGATAGTTATCTATGTTTACTACTTATACTTATCTATGTTGACTACTTATACTTATCGATGTTGACTACTTATACTTATCTATGTTGATACTTATCTATGTTGACTCCTTATATCTATGCTGATACTTATCTACATTGACTACTTATACTTATCTATGTGGACTACTTATACTTATCTGTTGATACTTATCTATGTTGACTACTTATACTTATTGACGTTGACTACTTATACTTATCTATGTTGATACTTATCTATGTTGACTTCTTATATCTATGCTGATACTTATCTATGTTGACTACTTATACTTATCTATGTTGACTACTTATACTTATCTGCTGATACTTATCTATGTTGACTACTTATACTTATCTATGTTGACTACATATACTTATCTGCTGATACTTATCTATGTTGACTACTTATACTTATCTATGTTGACTACATATACTTATCTGCTGATACTTATCTATGTTGACTACTTATACTTATCTATGTTGATACTTCTCTATGTTGACTACTTATCTATGCTGATGCTTATCTATGTTGACTACTTATCCATGCTGATACTTATCTATGTTGACTACTTATACTTATCTATGTTGACTACTTATACTTATCTGTTGATACTTATCTATGTTGACTACTTATTCTTATCTGTTGATACTTATCTATGTTGACTACTTATACTTATCTATGTTGACTACTTATTCTTATCTGTTGATACTTATCTATGTTGACTACTTATACTTATCTATGTTGACTACTTATGCTTATCTATGTTGACTACTTATACTTATCTGTTGCTACTTATCTATGTTGAGTACTTATACTTATCGACGTTGACTACTTATACTTATCTATGCTGATACTTATCTATGTTGACTACCTATACTTATCTATGTTGACTACTTATACTTATCTGTTGATACTTATCCATGTTGACTATTTATACTTATCCGTTGATACTTATCTATGTTGACTACTTATACTTATCTATGTTGACTACTAATACTTATCTATGTTGACTACTTATACTTATCTGTTGATACTTATCTATTTTGACTACTCATACTTATCTATGTTGTCTACTTATACTTATCTATGTTGACTACTTTTTTTAAATTATACATTTTAATATTTCTTAAAACATTCCTTTTGTTTTGACTTTGTACTTTATACTTTTTACTTGAATGATGAGTGATGAGTATGTTAATACTTCAATCCTCTTTTTCTCTTTACCTTTCAAATGTACTGTTAACGGATGCACTTTTTTTTATATGTATCCTATCTTTTATGCTCACCCGGCCCATCTGTCACATTTTTAAAGTCAATGTGGCCCCCGGGCCGTAGTTTGCCCACGTCTGAGTTAGTGCATCGCAGTTTCGGAGTCGAGGGTTCTGGAATCGGGGGGGTGAGTGTGTCCCAGTGACTAATGACCGGCGGAGCGCTGCCCTCTTACTAAGTCGTCTGCCATCACTCAGCATGTTGGGTGCTGAAAACACGTAATGGGTTCAGCATGTTAGCGACCTGCTAGGCTTGTTTTTGTGAGTGTGTGTGTGTATATGTGTGTTTTGTTCCATTCTTGATGTGTAGAGACGCAATAGTTTGTATATAGACAAACTTACCTAACTTGACCCCATACTTCTGCAAAAGTTACATAAAAAGTAATTGATTGCGTAATTATGTTGACAAGAGTGGAATGGACAACTATTTTTGGCTCATTTCTCTTAACATTAATAACCTTAACATGTTCTATTTTTGTCTTCCAGGTTTACCAAATGGACCAAAAAATGGAGTCCGTCCTCCGCATCCTTACTGACCAGTTTGTGCACAAACCCGAACTGGTGTCCAGGTCTTCCATTCGTCGGGTGACTATTCAGAAGCGAATGGGTGTCAGCATTGATGAAGGCCCTTGAACTTTGACCTCCCAACCAACAAAAACCCAAAGAAGAATCACCAGGAATGGCGGTGTGGTGAGAAACTCTAACTACCGTATTTTCACGACTATAAGGCGCACCGCATTATAAGGCGCACCCTCAATGAATGACATTTTTTCCATATATAAGGCGCACTGGATTATAAGGCGCACTGTCTATTTTGGAGAAAATTTCAGACTTTTAAGTGCGCCTTATTGTGGTGAAAATACGGTAATTGCAATTGACTTCCAGGTATGAAGCACTCACTTACTACACAGTCACCTCTAGAGCCAGCCATTGTTGATGTTTTGGATTTTTTTGTATACCAATCTTGCAGTGGGGGAGGAGCTATATGATGGAAGATGTTGTAAACTAAGATGGCATCTGCATATTTAACAGAATTGTTTCAGTTCAGGCGTTTTGTTTTTTTAATATCCGACAGTGGTGGTTTTTCGTTTTTCTGTTTTTCCATATATAAGGCGCACTGCATTATAAGGCGGACAGTCTATTTTGGAGAAAATGTAAGTCTTTTGAGTGCGCCTTATAATCGTGAAAATACGGTAACTTCCCTTCTTTAACTCGCTACCGTAACCCGCATTTTAGCATCAAAATCCCACAATATTCCCCCAACGCGTCCAAAATCCATGACTCCTTCACCCAGAAAATTTATGTTCACCCTCCATTTTCTTCCTAATATTATTGCTACGCTAACGAGCTAACAATCAAAGCACGAACGTAGCGCGGCGGCGTGCAGGCATTCCGCTAAGGAGCTAATAAAAAAATAGAAGGCGGAGTCAAGGAAGAGGGCTTTTTGGCAGATTTTTCTAAATGGAGTTGTCTTTATCTTCTCCAGATTTTTGGATTTCAAAAGACTTTTTGAAGTTGTACAGAAAGTTGAGTCAACACGGGAACAAAAATGTGCTACATAAAGAAATATCAAGTGTTATGTTATGAAATGTATTTATAAAAGCAAATATTGAACAAGATTAATCAGCAGGGAATCCAAAATGGAGGAAAATCTAAGTATCAGTTCAAAATGTTTTGGGTGCTAGCATAGCTAAAGGCGCTTAGCAATAGCTAGCCACTTTTTAAATGGATAATCCTCAAAAGTTTGGTTTTTATATTCTTTTTTAGCATTATTATTCACCTAGCTTACATGCTAATTTATTTTTCAACTCTGTCAAAGTCTTATTTATTAAATGACCTGTACAGTATTTAAATGTTTTATCAAAAAATGATTTCCTGCTTTCACAACAAAAGCGGAAAGTACTTTTATTTATTTTTTGCTGTAGTTTGAATCCTTATTATAGCCCCAAATTTCAAGGGTTAGCAATTATTAGCTTCCAAGATCAACCCAAAATTTCTTACAAATATTTAAAACTACTCCTTAATCAATGTGGACATTAAAATCCTTGATTTATTGAGTTTTTTAAAGTATTTACCATATTTTCTCGCATATTAGCCGCCTTTGCGTATAAGCCACACCCTTAAAATGGCCTTAAAATCATTGAATTTGACAATTTCTCGCATATAAGCCGCATCCTTGATTGACAATTTTTACCTCCATGTTTGTAGTTTTAATAGGGAGTACAAATGTGTTACTTTGAAGGAAAAAACTTGAGAAAAATCATTGTATTTTGGAGATACTGTATTAATTAATTGCTGGCTTGCACATTCCGAAAAGGTGTGGCTTGCCCTTTAAAAAATTCGAATAGGAAGTCATGTGACCAGTACAACCAGGAAGTGTGTCCGTAGCAGTCTAGGTAAGATGGCGGCGCCCTGATTGAGCAAAAACAGGCACAAGTAAGTGAGTTTTTTTCACGTTTTATGCAAAATACGGTTAGTTTTTTCCTTGAATTCCATTCATAAACGTCAAAATTTACTTAGCTTAGCATTTTATCTGTTTATTTTTACTCTATTTTGATATAAATGACCGTATAGGACGCATTATTTTGCGTTTTGTGCATGTCAAGTCGAATTTATGCGCATATAAGCCGTACCCTTGATTCAGTTATCATTTTTATGAGCAACATGCGAGAAAATATGGTTAAAAATGGCTAAAATCTGATAAATTCTGCATAGTAAACTACAACTGGATTTAAGTTGACTATATTTTTGTTTTGAGTTGATTTTTGTTGTTTTTAAAAGACCTGGATGTAATTATCTGGCTCTTCTGTATAGTTTTTTTCTACGAAATGTAAATAGAGACGTTGCCTTACTACTGCGGTGTATTTATTTTTTGGTGTGGAAACATTGTGCTTTCTTTTGGAGGGTGATGAGAAACGCAGATGGATGGAAATGATTGTAAATGATACTCACGCACACCCACCCTTTGCACTGTAGCTTTGGTGTAAATAATAAAAAAGGACAAGAAAAGAAAATGGAAAAAAAACGAAGGCTTGTTTCATGACATGCTTTCACGCTACATTTATTCCAGCCATCTTGACAAAAAAAGGGGGGGGAGAAGTACTTTTTCTGAGCCCACTTGAAAATGTTAGGGTTGGGGTTAGGGTGTGTTTAAATACAAAATGGTTAGGGTTAGAGTTAGGGTTAGGGTGTGTTTAAACGACATAGTATAGTAAGGCTTTTTTTCGGGTTAGGGTTAGGGGTTGGGTTTAGGGTTGGGGTTAGGGTTTAGGGTTTGGGGTTAGGGTTAGGGTGTGTTTAAACGACATATTATAGTAAGGCTTTTTTTTGGGTTAGGGTTAGGGTTATGGTTAGGGTGTGTTTAAACGACATATTATAGTAAGGCTTTTTTTTCGGGTTTGGGGTTGGGTTTAGGGTTGGGGTTTGGGGTTAGGATTATGGTTAGGGTGTAGTTAAACAACATAGTATAGTAAGGCTTTTTTCGGGTTAGGGTTTGGGGTTGGGTTTAGGGTTAGGGGTTGGGGTTAGGGTTAGGGTTATGGTTAGGGTGTGTTTAAACGACATAGTATAGTAAGGCTTTTTTAGGGTCAGGGTTAGGATGTGTTTAAACGACATAGTATAGTAAGGCTTTTTTGAGGTTAGGATTAGGGTGTGTTTAAATGACATAGTATAGTAAGGCTTTTTCTCTCAAAAAACGACATAGTATATTAAGGCTTTTCTTAAGAAAAGACATAGTATAGTAAGGCTTTTTACGTTAAAAACAACATAGTATAGTAAGGCTTTTTTACGTCAAAAAACGACACAGTATAGTAAGGCTTTTCTTAAAAAATGACATAGTATAGTAAGGCTTTTTTTCGTCAAAAACGACATAGTATAGTAAGGCTTTTTTTGTCAAAAACGACATAGTATAGTAAGGCTTTTTTCGTCAAAAACGACATAGTATAGTAAGGCTTTTTTCGTCAAAAACGACATAGTATAGTAAGGCTTTTTTCGTCAAAAACGACATAGTATAGTAAGGCTTTTTTGGGGTTAGGGTTAGCATGTGTTTAAATGACATAGTATAGTAAGGCTTTTTTTCGTTAAAAAAACGACATAACAGCCTATTGTGGTCAACGAGAACAAAAAACTGAAGTATTTGAATAGTAGTAATTTATTTTTTGTGAGTTTGACTTATAGTCCAGAGAATACAGTACTACTCCGTGTTTATATACACACTAAAATATATCTGTCAAATTGCTTCCTAAATTAATGATTTCATTTCCCTTTTATACACACTTTTACCCTTTTAAAACTTGTATTTGTTTAAAAATAATGACCATTTATATTCCAGGTTTCTTTAAAAAACCAAAGCAAGCAATTGAAAGAATAACGACATGAATTTATTGCTCTCCAGTCCCTGAAAGTGAATCCTCAAACAGCCGTTAACTTGGATACATTTGAATGAACCTTTGCTCTTTGACTCCGCCCCCTCCCCACGCCGCACGCCCGCCACCTGCTCGCCGGGGCCCCCGCGCCGTGCTACGTGATAGCAGATAGCGGCCAACAGGTGCGTACCCGCACGTCTTTGACGCCCTTTGTGACCAAAAAGACTCGGCGGCAGCTGAGTGAGGGAGGGGCTTCTGTTAAGCCTGGGACGCAAATAGCCGACGCCCCCCAGTTGCCGACGCCCCCCAGTTGCCGGCGCCGCAGTTGTCGGTTGGCGAGGATAAACTACATTTATGTTAAATGTATTTAATGGTCGCAAATGAGCATTTTGTTTGGTTAAAGGTGAGTATTTAATGTGTTTTTTAATGTTTTGGTCACAATTTATATCAATTTTGTACACAGGTAAGTACTATTTTTGGATGTTTTTTATACTTTGGTGGGAGGGTGGTGGTTGAGTAGCTGGGTTGGGTTTTTTCGTCAAAAACGACATAGTATAGCTTTTTACGTCAAAAACGGCATAGTATAGTAAGGCTTTTTTTCTTAAAAAACGACATAGTATAGTAAGGCTTTTTTTCTTAAAAAAACGACATAGTATAGTAAGGCTTTTTTTCGTCGAAAACGACATAGTATAAGTAAGGCTTTTTTTCGTCAAAAAACGACATAGTACAGTAAGCCTTTTTTTCTTAAAAAACGACATAGTATAGTAAGGCTTTTTTTCTTAAAAAACGACATAGTATAGTAAGGCTTTTTTTTCTTAAAAAACGACATAGTATAGTAAGGCTTTTTTTCGTCGAAAACGACATAGTATAGTAAGGCTTTTTTTTCTCAAAAAACGACATAGTATAGTAAGGCTTTTTTTCGTCAAAAAAACGGCATATTATAGTAAGGCTTTTTAGGTCAAAAAACGACATAGTATAGTAAGGCTTCTTTTCGTCAAAAAACGACATAGTATAGTAAGGCTTTTTTTATTTAAAAACGACATAGTATAGTAAGGCTTTTTTTCTTAAAAAAACGACATAGTATAGTAAGGCTTTTTTTTCTTAAAAAAACGACATAGTATAGTAAGGCTTTTTTTCTTAAAAAACAACATAGTATAGTAAGGCTTTTTTTCGTCAAAAAACGACATAGTATAGTAAGGCTTTTTTTCGCCAAAAAACGACATAGTATAGTAAGGCTTTTTATCGCCAAAAAACGACATAGTATAGTAAGGCTTTATTCGTCAAAAAACGACATAGTATAATAAGGCTTTTTTCGCCAAAAAACGACATGGTATAGTAAGGCTTTTTTTCTTAAAAAACGACATAGTATAGTAAGGCTTTTTTTTTGTCAAAAACGACATAGTATAGTAAGGCTTTTTTTCGTCAAAAAACGACATAGTATAGTAAGGCTTTTTTCTTAAAAAAAACGACATAGTATAGTAAGGCTTTTTTCTTAAAAAAAACGACATAGTATAGTAAGGCATTTTATCGCCAAAAACGACATAGTATGGTAAGGCTTTTTATTGTCAAAAAACGACATAGTATAGTAAGGCATTTTTTTCTTAAAAACGACATAGTAAAGTAAGGTTTTTTTCTTAAAAAACGACATAGTATAGTAAGGCTTTTTTTCCTCAAAAACGACATAGTATAGTAAGGCTTTTTTTCTTAAAAAAACGACATAGTATAGTAAGGCTTTTTATTGTCAAAAAACTACATAGTATAGTAAGGCTTTTTTTTCTTAAAAACGACATAGTATAGTAAGGCTTTTTTTCTTAAAAAACGACATAGTATAGTAAGGCTTTTTTTTCTTAAAAAACGACATAGTATAGTAAGGCTTTTTATTGTCAAAAAACGACATAGTAAAGTAAGGCTTTTTTTCTTAAAAACGACATAGTATAGTAAGGCTTTTTTTCGTCGAAAACGACATAGTATAGTAAGGCTTTTTTCTCTCAAAAAACGACATAGTATAGTAAGGCTTTTTTTTCGTCAAAAAACGACATAGTATAGTATGGCTTTTTTTCTTTAAAAAACGACATAGTATAGTAAGGCTTTTTTTCTTTAAAAACGACATAGTATTGTAAGGCTTTTTTTCTTTAAAAAACGACATAGTATAGTAAGGCTTTTTTTCTTAAAAAACGACATAGTATAGTAAGGCTTTTTATTGTCAAAAAACTACATAGTATAGTAAGGCTTTTTTTTCTTAAAAACGACATAGTATAGTAAGGCTTTTTTTCTTAAAAAAACGACATAGTATAGTAAGGCTTTTTTTCGTCGAAAACGACATAGTATAGTACGGCTTTTTTTTCTCAAAAAACGACATAGTATAGTAAGGCTTTTTTTCGTCAAAAAACGACATAGTATAGTAAGGCTTTTTTTCGTCAAAAAACGACATAGTATAGTAAGGCTTTTTTTCTTTCAAAAACAACATAGTATAGTAAGGCTTTTTTTCTTTAAAAACGACATAGTATTGTAAGGCTTATTTTCTTTAAAAAACGACATATTATAGTAAGGCTTTTTTTCTTTAAAAACGACATAGTATAGTAAGGCTTTTTTTTCGTCAAAAAACGACATAGTATAGTAAGGCTTTTTTTTCTTAAAAAACGACATAGTAAAGTAAGCCTTTTTTTAAAAAAAACAACATAGTATAGTAAGGCCTTTTTTTTCTTTAAAAACGACATAGTATTGTAAGGCTTTTTTTCTTTAAAAAACGACATATAGTAAGGCTTTTTTTCTTTAAAAACGACATAGTATAGTAAGGCTTTTTTTTCTTTAAAAACGACATAGTATAGTAAGGCTTTTTTTCGGTCAAAAACGACATAGTATAGTAAGGCTTTTTACGTCAAAAAACGACATAGTATAGTAAGGCTTTTTTCGCCAAAAAACGACATAGTATAGTAAGGCTTTTTATCGCCAAAAAACGACATAGTATAGTAAGGCTTTTTTCGTCAAAAAACGACATAGTATAGTAAGGCTTTTTTTCTTTAAAAACGACATAGTATAGTAAGGCTTTTTTTCTTTAAAAACGACAGTATAGTAAGGCTTTTTTTCTTTAAAAACGACATAGTATAGTAAGGCTTTTTTTCTTTAAAAACGACATAGTATAGTAAGGCTTTTTTTCTTAAAAAACGACATAGTATAGTAAGGCTTTTTTTCTTTAAAAACGACAAAGTATAGTAAGGCTTTTTTTCTTTAAAAACGACATAGTATAGTAAGGCTTTTTTTCTTAAAAAACGACATAGTATAGTAAGGCTTTTTTTCTTTAAAAACGACATAGTATAGTAAGGCTTTTTTCTTTAAAAACGACATAGTATAGTAAGGCTTTTTTTCTTAAAAAACGACATAGTATAGTAAGGATTTTTTTCTTAAAAAACGACATAGTATAGTAAGGCTTTTTTTTCTTAAAACCGACATAGTATAGTAAGGCTTTTTTTTTCTTTAAAATTGACATAGTATAGTAAGGCTTTTTTTCTTAAAAAACGACATAGTATAGTAAGGCTTTTTTTCGTCAAAAAACGACATAGTATAGTAAGGCTTTTTACGTCAAAAAAGACATAGTATAGTAAGGCTTTTCTTAAAAAACGACATAGTCTAGTAAGGCTTTTTACGTCAAAAACGACTTAGTATAGTAAGGCTTTTTTCGTCAAAAACGACATAGTATAGTAAGGCTTTTTTTCTTCAAAAACAACAGTATAGTAAGGCTTCTTACGTCAAAAACGACATAGTATAGTAAGGCTTCTTACGTCAAAAACGACATAGTATAGTAAGGCTTTTCTTAAAAAATGACATAGTATAGTAACGCTTTTTTCGTCAAAAACGACAGTATAGTAAGGCTATTTTCGTCAAAAATGACTTAGTATAGTAAGGCTTTTCGTCAAAAACGACATAGTATAGTAAGGCTTTTTTCGTCAAAACGACATAGTAAAGTAAGGCTTTTCTTAAAAAACGACATAGTATAGTAAGGCTTTTTACGTCAAAAAACGACATAGTATAGTCAGGCTAACAGAAGTTTTGTGGATTTGTAGCGTTTAAATGTCATCTTTCTAAATTTTACCTTTGCTTTATTTCAGCTCTGCCGTGATTGGCTTAGATTTCCCATCAAGAAAATGTGACTATCTGTAAAAAGTGATATATCGTCTACTCGCAATTTGATTGGATGAGCCAAGTGTCAATCAAGGTATGTTGAAGATATCCTTTAAAAAGAGATTTTTACAGAAAATGGAAACAAAAACTCACAAAAATGAGACATAAATTTAAACTTTTTTAATTGATTGCAACACATTTTATGAACACAATACAAAAAAAAACAATGCACATCAAATATTTTAATGGGCTCAGTTTGCAACCGTATTGATAAGAAAAAAAACCTACCACAAATATGCTTTAAAAAAATAGTTATAATAAAATTAACATAAATGCCACTTTGGATAAGCGCGACTTTAAAAAAAAGTGTTTTTATATTCTAAATGAAAAAAAAGCTTGACATAAATAAGTTAGTATAATTTTTCATTTTTTTGCATTTTTTATACAAAAAAATGTACAAAGGCAGTATTTACACCAAAAATACACAGGCAATGATGACTGCATTTTTGAGAGAATCTGATGTTTCTCAATTTCGACACAAAATTGGAACATTTGGCCCCTCCCACACGAAAAAAAAACGCTTTTAGATACCAAAAAATGAGCATCCTCAGCAGGCTAAACATAAACAAAAAACATAAATGCTGATTTAGTTCAAAATTATCACAAAGTCAAACTATGTGAAGTCAAAAAAAAGCACTTTGTGGCCATCGGTTTGGTCTTATAAAAAACATTCAAAATGCAGAATTAAGGCAAATTGGAGTACAAAATAAACCAAAAAAACGACCTGCTTTTGCACCGTTTTTTTCTTGCCAAAAAAATACCCCGCAACTCCGTCAAAAATAGGCTGAGGTGTCAAAACTGAAAGACTAATTGTAAAAAAAGCCATTTAAATAGAATACAATACCATTTGTTGTTGTTTTTTTTAGCAATTTGAGGGTAACAAAATTAACCGCTACACTTGTACCATTCTTCACTTAAAAAAAAAATTAAAAATAAACAAGTGAAGATACCAAAAAGAGAAACAGAAGCTAAATATATAAGTTGTACTTCAATATATTCAAAGTCAAAACTGCCTTTTCAGTAAAATAATAAAACAGCATTTTGGAGGAAAAAAAATCAAACTACACTGCAATTCTTCAAGTCAAATCAAATATTCACACCTTGTTTTTTTTATATATAATATAATATATATATAAGTATAAAGGATCTGTTTTTCAAATCACAAAGTTGTCTTATGTGCTACATATGGAAAATTATAATTTATATATAAACACAGGTAGTACAAAAAGGAGCAAATAAGGAAAAAAAAACCTAATTGCACACTGCTACATTGACTGCTTTTTTCAGAGGCAGTAACTTTACATAAAATAATTTGCTTTTGAGTGCCAAAATTGTTGTTTTTTTTTCTTTTTAGTGTTTTTTTGTTTAGTTTTTTTGCTTATTCAGTGCTTCTTCAACAGCGTCCTCGCTGATATGTTTCTCGTGATGTGTATATTTCCACTTCTTCCAAAATGAGAACAGACTAAACGGAAAAGATGGCCAACGTTGCGCGCAAAAAACGGCATCTGGAAATCTGTGAAAAAGGAAAAAAAAAAATAGTAAATAAATACAGTAATTTAGATAGGACTCAGCTTATGAATACATACATTGACCTACTGACACTAAATACTAAGGGATGCAGTACAAATACTTAAGGGTTTTTAACCATTAGTATAATTTTCCACGTTTTTAGGGGAAAAATACGTCGACATTATTTCAAGAAATGGCAACCTTTTTTAAGTCAATAATGCAAAGTAGGAGCTAGAATTTAAGCCAAAAGACATTTTTTTTTGCATTTTTCCTGTCATAAAAAATCAAAGTATTTATAGCTATGAACAAATGCAATAAATTCAAAAAATAACAAAACTAAAGTGCTAAAATTGGGTGAGCACTCGCTTAAAAACTGCAGTAAAAAAACTAAATAGTGAAAAGATCTATTCATACTACTCTAAAAAAGTTAGCATAAAGTTTTTAAGAAATGTTTTTGGCCTATTTTTTAAGCATATTAATTGTGCAAATCTATTTTGAATGACAGTTTGGTAAGGCTTTTTTTGTAAAAAAAAAAAAACGACATAGTATAGCAAGGTTTTTTTCAACGACATAGTATAGTAAAGTTTTTTAAAAAAAACAGTATATTACAACTAAACAGTCAAAAGAATTACTCATACTACCTTAAAAAAACGAGTTTTTAAGAAATATCTTTAGTCTATTTTTAAGCATATTTTATAATAAAACGAGCAAATTTATTTAGAAATACATAGTATACTATAGTACTATAATACTATAGTATACTTTTTGTAAAAAGTAACAATTTAGTAAGACTTTTTTTCTTTAAAGATGACAGTATAGTATGTTTTTTTTCAGTATATTGTAACTAAACAGTCAAAAGTACTCATCATACTACTAGTCATACTACTTTTAAAAAAAAACGAGTTTTTAAGAAGTATCTTTAGTCTATTTTTTAAGCATATTCTATCATAAATTGCCCAAATCTATTTAGAAACTTCGTCCAAAAATTGCAGCTTTGTGGGATTTAACGGAGAGACAGGGGCGTCGACAGATGTGCACGTCTAAGAACAGCCCCTCCCCCAACCTCCTCCACGCGTGCACGCGCATGAGGGTAGTGGCTGCTGACGTGTTACTACTACTACTACTACTATGCTCTCCGTCGCGCACGCGAGTTGTTTACAACTTTTAAACCAGGTGCGGCACAAGAAAAAAAACCTTCTCCCTCCTCACGCACGCGCACACACGCCAGCGCGTGCACGTACCGTCCGTGGACGCTCACTTGCCAAAACAAAAGCACGACTTGGCGAATAATACTAGCCCTTTAACGCCCTTTAACACATTAAATGTAAAATTTAACTAACTTATTATAGTATGTCATTTATTAGCTCGTTCGTTTACACGCAAAATTTACGCATTAAAACATTTTACAGCTATAAACTTGATTTTTACTTTTGGGAATCGATTAAAAAAAGAAAATCTATGTTTTAAAAGTGTTTTAAAAGCATTTAGGTTAGTTTAGAAAGTGTCGGAAAGCTAATTTAGCGAGATATTTGCTAAAGGAAGCTAATGAGAAGTAAAAAACAACTTACCGACCGTCTCACGTTTGTCTAGCCGGGCTTCCGCTGCT
This sequence comes from Stigmatopora nigra, assembly GCF_051989575.1. Classification (NCBI taxonomy): domain Eukaryota; kingdom Metazoa; phylum Chordata; class Actinopteri; order Syngnathiformes; family Syngnathidae; genus Stigmatopora; species Stigmatopora nigra. Next base: position 1,980,390 of record NW_027551604.1, read on the forward strand.
CTTTCTGGGCGTATGTTCGGCAGATCGGCTACGGTTGGGTCGCTCGGTCGGGCTGCTGTGCGACCTCTTACTCTGCGTGTTGGGCTCTGGGAAAATCATTTAAAAAAAAAAGTGTCAAAAATAACGAAAAAAACTGGATGGCAAAATGTAAAGTAGTCCGTTTTTTGGGGAGAAAAAGTAGTACCGTGACAAGCAGGTCGCTTCCTCGCTGGGGTAGACTGCTCCGGGCACGACGTCGGTCCTCCGGCTCGTTCCTCCGCGGCCTCCCCCACAACACAGCGGTGGTTCCCGTTTACATCCACGCCGTTACAGGCCGATGCCCCTCGCCCGGTCCGCGGCGGTCGAGTGTAGAAATCCGGCACGTCTCGACAGTCCACCAGCTCCCAGTGGAGTCCTCCGTCGTTTTCCAACGGGTCGTGTGAGGCGAAGTCGAAGCTCCATTTGGCAGCGGCGGCCTCTTCCAACTCCCGTAGGTGTTCCTTTAAATCCCGGCGGAGCTCGTCGTGGTCCACCGAGCCGAAGAGGCTCCGGCAGGCTGACGGCTTCGGGTGAACCGACAAACGCGACTCACCCCGTTCTAACGTCGGACTGCCGTTGGAAAGTCGAACGTCTGACATTTTGTTAGCTTTCTAATTTTTTTAAATCCCCCACCCTCCCACCACCACCTAAAAAAGACGCGAAAACAGCCGTGAGCGTCCACTTTTATCGGGGTTGAAAAAAAACAACTCTTCGCTGGGTATGGTGAAGAAGAGGAAAAAATGTAACACGACGCAGGGGCGTTCACGCCATTCAAAAGCTAGCCAAAAATGTTGTACGTCGCCTCCGGTAACTCGCCGTCGTTTCGTGTCAATTTAAATCCGCTGGCAAAAACCACAAAACGGGGAAATAACTGCTCACGGGACCTTCTCTAGAGCCAATATGGCGTTTGAGTAGCCCTACTGCGTTGACTGTGGAGTAGAAGGGAGAGGCGTGGACAAGGGAAATGATTGACACATGTGAGCAGTTCAAATATAAGACGAACGCTGATTGGCTTGGAGCCGTTTAAGCCCGCCTACTTCTCTTAAGGTGACCCACGCAAGAAGAGAGGGCGTGACCAAACAGCCACCTTGTTTGTTTTGCTCAACTTAACTCGCTCCCATTTTAAAGGAAACGACACGTGACGTACAAAGAAACTTATCATTTAGAACTTGTTATTTAATAACGCGCAGTCTTTAACAATCATTTCAAAGCGTGATTAAATCAAGTACGTCCCATTAGTTCGGTTGCTTTAGCAAATTTGTAAGACGTTACTCGTTGGGACGACGACAACGTTGTTCACGTCAATTCAAGTTAGTGAAGGCTCATATTTCAGTGCCATTGACGGCAATAGACGTGCAATTCTTTTTGACGGGAAGGATTTGGCAGCAAAGGAGTCAAAATAAATTTCTATCGTTTTCAATGGCAGAATAGGAGTCAAAAAGTAGTTAAGACTGCCAAAAACGATGCCATTTACGAGCTCATCTAAACTACCTGATGTAATATGCCGTGTGCCACCACCATTTTTTACTTTGGAGCAATGTCTCCCCCTGGTGGTCACCTCGCAAACAGCATTATTTTAAAAGCGAGCAAGCGAAAGGGAAACGGTGAAATAAAATAAATTTTACTAATTATAATTCAAGATATACATGATCTCTGTACATTAAACCGCAAACAAAAAATAACTTCCACACACCTTTTAGAGACGAAGCCATTTGATAATGTAGTAGTTCCTTTTTCCCACTCGTAGCAATGTTAGTCCATTAGCAAGAATGTGGATCTTTGGGATCAGGACTTGTTCCGGATTGTCCATCTGCTGGTGATTGAGCCACACTGCTCCGTCGGAAACCATCCGATATCTACAAAAACAGCAAAAAATGACGTCAATGCGAGTAGAATACTTTTATGTGATTGTTCTACAAGATGGCCGACATCCCAGGGTTCAGAATGAGAGCTTTTGTGAATGGAGAGTGGTGATGACATTTTGTGTGTATATAATTAGCATTAGCATACTTCCCCATGCGAAATGACTGATTTGGTGTTATGGAGTTAGTGCCCATTTCCCCTAAAAAGTACAGCAAAAACTAATAAAATGGCCAAATATTCTTTAAATTAAAAAAACTTAGCGTTAATATTGGCAAATCCACAACACCCCAGCAAAGCCAAAAAAATATATATATATATTAAAATTCAACAAATATGTACGGTATTTTCTGCACTATAAGCTGCAACTAAAATACCGGCAACACGCGTCATTTATGGACATATATTCTTTAAATATCGTATTAAACTCCCATTTAGTACTGCGCCATCTAGTGGCTGCACAAAAAAAATCCAACAAACGTACCGTATTCTCCGCACTATAAGCTGCAACTAAAAGACTTTCATTATCTCAAAAGCCAACAGCACACATTATTTATGGACCAATATTTCTTAAATATCATATAAAACTCCCTTTTAGCACTGCACCATCTAGTGGCTACACACACAAAAAATTCAAACACAATCGCATTCTCCGCACTATAAGCCGCAACTAAAAGACATCCATTTTCTCAAAAGCACACCTCATTTATGAACCAATATTCGTTAAACATCATATGAAACTCCCTTTTACCAAAGCGCCATCTAGTGTCTTTACAACCCAACCCCTAACCACTGCTACTACTACAGCTCCCTCTAGTGGATGTACAACAAACCTCTACTACTACTACTACTACTACCGCCACAAGCACATTTTCTAATCCGGTGCGCCTCACATAATAAATGAGATATAATATAGTGGAAAATACGTTACCCTTTGGGACCCTCGGGGATGGCGTTGACCCTGCGGCACAGGTCAATGACGCTGGTCCCCGGATCCAGTAGCAGTTCGTGGAAGGGAGCCTCTTGGAAGAGCTCCTGCAGTTCCTGGTCGCTCATCTTCTCCAGCGCCCGTACGTTGCTGTTGTACAAAATATCGGTGCATCTGCAGAAATAACAAGGCCGACTCATAAGTCAATCAAATGTTAAATATGAATTATTATTACAGCAATTGGGATTTTTTTGGGTGCAAAAACTCGGGCCGGTTATTGTTAAAAAAACTCAATTGGATTTAGATTGGGGTATTTTTCCCAATTCATTTTAATACAGTAAGAAAATAAGTGTACATGGACTACTAATTTATTGATTATTGTATTTAATATTAGCAATTGATTCTTCATGTAGTTGTTGTTGTTATTAGTGCACTTATCTACCTATTTATGTTGTTGACTATTTATTATGTTAACCACTTATTTATTTTTTTACATATAATTGTTACTTTTTGGTTATTTATTTGTAGTGTTTTTGTTATTTGTGCACTACTCTCTTATTTATGTTATTGACTACATGTTGACCACTTATTTAATAATTATTGATTATATATTAGTGTTACTTTCTGATTATTTATTTTTTTATGTTTTGGTTGTTGTTATTTGCAAAATCCACTAATTATTATTTATATTGTTGATGACATGTTGACCACCTATTTATGTATGAATTATTTATTGATTATATATTATAGTTACTTATCGATTATTTATTTGCCTGAATATTTTTGCGGTTGTTATTATTTGTGCACTAATCTACTTATTTTTGTTGTTAATCACACATTTTGTTGGCCACTTATTTATATGTTACTTATTCATATATTCGTATGTTATTGATTATTTATTAGTTTTTTGTTGTTATTTGTGCAATTTGTGGTAAAGCTTTAAACCTCATTATCCTTATAAAATGACAATAAAAGATTAATACAATTCTGTCCTCCAAAATCATGATCCATCACTTAATTATATTTCAAAAGTCAACATTATATTAAAAAGTAGAAGAACAATTTTACTTGATTTCCAAAGTATTATTGAAAGACCAATCATGCAATTCTTTAAAATAGTTAACAGCACTTAACCTGCCAAAAAATGAAATAAATCAATCTACGATAAGAACATGGAATGCAAAATAGTTGAAATTCTGACCTCTTGGCACTTTCCAATCCATCCTTCCCATGAACCAGTTTTGTGACTTCGGCGGCCAGTCGTTTATGCGCCAATCTTTTACCAGGATCGGCTCTTTGTTGCTCCATTAAGCTCTCCACTTCAGCCAGAGGCAAGAAGGTGAACAGTTTCAAGTACCTTCAGGCAACACAAAAAAAATCCCAATCCATCATTCACTCACGATTTAACCCAGTGGTGTCAAACATACGGCCCACGGGCCGGATCCGGGCCGTCTTGTGGTTTGGTACGGCCCGGGGAAGAAAGCTGCATTGTATAAAAAAAAAATGAATTTTCTTAAAAATGTGTAGTTCTTGTATTATCCACTAGGGGGCGCAGTGTTTTAGTACGTGCAGACAACATGAATTGACAATTATTTATGTTATGTTATTCTCTTGTTCATAATATATTGTTCATAATGTAAAAGGAAAATTCTGTTAATAAACATTTTGATAATTTACTCATTATTTGCACTAATTATTAGTATTAGTCACTAATACAAAGGAAGAAAAAAGTGGGCTTATTGTTAGTTTTATGTCATTTTAGTTTACTGGTCCGGCCCGCTTGATCTCAAATTAAGCTGTATTCGGCCCGCAGACCAAGTTTGACACCCCTGATTTAGACGTTGATGAAGTTTTGGCGGCTGGCTTACCTTTCTATGCTGACGTCAGACTGCCGCAAGAAAAACTGGTAGAGGTCTAATGGAGACGTCTTGTCGCGGTTGAGCCAAATGGCGTTTCCTGCAGTTTTGCCCAGTTTATCGCCCGCCATACTTGTGACCAATGGGATGGCCAGGCCATACACCTCCTCACCACTCGCTCTGGAAGAAAAACATATTTTTAAGCAATTGTGATTGGTCACTTAAAGTGGAAAAACAAAAAAATCAATTCACTGGAAATTGTTTTATGTTTAGATGTGCTAAGTTGAGTTTTATTTATTTAACAAGGTAAAATAGACATTAATGGACTTTAAAAAAATCTCAGTAGGGTCGCAGGGGGTGCTGGACCCTACTCCAGTGGCCTTAAGGTATGAGGTAAGGGGACACAATGAATTGGTGACCAGCCAATCACAGGCCATAAGGAGACAAACTATCATTCATGCTGATAGTCATACCTAAGGGCAATTTAGCATACAATTAGCTTAGCATGCATGTTTTTGGAATGTGGAAGGAAACTGGAGTACCCAAAGAAAACCCACACAGGCCCAGGGAAAACATACGACCTGGATTTGAACCCACGACCAACCACTGTGGTAATACATTTAATAAAATAGTTTTTTTAAGTAATGTGAATGTACCCATTTTAATTAAATGGACCTTTAAAAAAACTTATTATAAATGTATTTTTTTCAAATGACAGTAAGAAACAGTACATAGTACAAACTAAGCATAAACAAATACAATGAATGGTATTAAGTTCAATTTGTCTTGATTTAGTTTTTTATGTTTTGACTGATTTATTTATTAAGTTTTTAGGTCGTTTGTTATTTGACGTCATCACTGTGTGCCAGGTAACAAAACCACCTAAAAAAATGACGTGATATGTCAATATTTAGTGATAAAGTACGAGTAATACTCACTTGTGAATGAGGTCGTGGCCGGACATGATGTTTCCCAGCTGGTCGGTGCCCCCCAGTTGAATTTTGCATCCGTAAATTTGGTTCAGATGATGGAAGTCGTAAGCCTGGAACGCCTGGTACGTAAACTCGGTCAAACTCATGCCTTCTGGACTCTGTAATCTAGTCTGGACGCTATGTCGACTCAACATGGTCCCCATTCGAAAGTGCCTCCCGGCCTCGGCAAGGAACTTCACCACATTCCAGTCTTTGTACCAACTCAAGTTGTTAAGAACCGTCACGGTCCCCGGCGTCGTGGAGCCATTATGGAAGTTCAGTTCATGGTTGGTGAAAATTCGGTGAATGCTGTCCCGAATACCGCGGGTGTTAGCCTCCACGGTATCCGCCGATAGCCGCTCCCTCTCGTGTGCCTTCCCGCTTGGGTCACCAATCTGGGCCGTAGCCCCACCGAGGACCGCGATGACGTGATGGCCGCAGCTTCGGAAGTGGAGCAAGCCGATGAGGGCTAGTAGGTTGCCCACATGGAGGCTGTCTGCCGTGGGGTCGAAGCCGCAGTACACGGTCTGTGGACCGGATTGTAGCAAGTTAGGTAGCCGGTCGTGTGCCGCGTCACTCGGGAAAGACTGCTTCACAATTCCGCGTTTGTTGAGAGTGTAAAGTAGTCCTTGACGTACTGGAATGGAACGGTGAAATTTGCATTTGAGTGCTAACCACGTTGTTGCTGGAAAAAGAGACTTGTTTCGTACAACAAAGCGGCAGAGTTGAGCCACGGACGCCGCCATGTTGACCACGAGCCCGGAAGTGAGAGGAGGAGTTAAGGTGGTGTCTTCCGGTTGGCTCATGAGTGCCCTCTAGTGTCCCGGTGAAATATGATCTCTCTAGTTAGTAGGTAAAACGCCTTTTATTTGTGCAAATATACACAAAATGTCCCAAAAATAAAAAACTACTACTTACTCACCCACTACACAAACACTATTCCACACACAGCAGAATTACATTTATTAGCAAGTTAGAATGATTTTTTTTGCCTGAGTTTGATCGTAAATTGAAATTATAATTTCTACAGTGATAGCAAACTTCACAAAAGATGTGAAAAAAGCACAAAATCTTTATTCAGTGTTTTTATTTTTTTGAAATCCATTCAACATCAACTTGTCATATTTGAATGACTCGATACATTCCTCACATAAGTTGACCATATCAACAACAAATGACATCACATCCCTCTTGTGTCCTCCTTCAAACTAAAAGCATTCTAACATTTTGTTTCTATCACAACTGCAACCCAAAGTAGCATTTTGTCAGGATTGGTGGAAGAAAAATAGATTTTGTGAATCATATCGGTAGAGAACTATAAGGCAGAGAACTAACCAAAACATTCGAATATGACAAAAAAAAGTACCTCTACGAATCCTGAGTTCAACAAAGAAACATTTAAGTTCCGTTGATATGACTTCTGATAAAGAAAATCCCTTTCAAAATAAAAGCACAAAAAAAATCCTGATATTAAACAGTCAGTCATAACACATTCTTCTCTTGGGTCCATTTTGTTTACATTCTATTATATTTAACCAACATTAAATCCATATTTCTTCACTGTTACCGTGTTATAGTCATAAAGAATTCTTTAAAAAAATCCATAAAACCATTTTTTGTCACATGTGCTTCCCTTCTGTGCACAAAATTGTAAATCTCTTATTTTTTTGCACATTTGGTAAGGCACAGACTGTTTGTAGCTCCTCCCCAAATATTCCTTTTTAGGAATATGTAACGGGAAAGAACAAAAACTGCATAGTTGTGTTGTTATAATGGCTATTGTATGCGTATACATTGAAATGATACACTATTTCTCTTAAATCTGACATTTAGCACCATTTTTATGTCCATATTCAGATGTTTTGTGGTTCAAAAATACAAATTCTGTATGAGAGAATACATGTATGTCCAAATTTGTGCTTTTTCAGATGAATAAATCCTGATTTTTGTTGAATATTTGTAAAAGAAATAAAAAATAAACATGTACATTCAGTGCAAGAGTACAAATGCACTTTTTGTCGTAGAGTTTTGAGGATTTTTGGGGTACAGAAGCAGCTTATAGGACCATATTTTAAACTTGGGGTGGTTTTGTAAGAAAATCCCAGAATGGTAACAAATGGGCGTGGCCAAAATATAAGAATTTAGTAGGAAATGTCACAAAATCTAAGCGTTAGCATAGATGCTAATGGTCATTTTTGCTCAAATTTTTAAACAATTACAGTATGAACATTTTTGATGAAAAAAAATCAAGTTTTCTGCAAAAAAATGTTATTTTCAGGGTGTAAAAATCCTACTAAATTCTTATTAAACAGCAAAAATTGCATATTTTTTGACTGAAATCAGTTCTACATTAAACAGATGTCATTCATACATATTATTATTATTTTATGACCTGAGAAAAATGTAGGGGGCGCCAATGATCATTTTTAGGTGTCCTTGTTGACAAAAATAGTGAATATAAATTCAAATGAATGAATTTAAAGTTGCAGCTTTGGTGACTTTATCCAACTTTTCAACAAAAACAAGAAAAAGCAGCAAAAAAACAACGGAATGTCCCTCATGGGAATCTATAACTATTGCATTGAGCCATATTTTGGCTACTCTTATTAGTAAAAAAACAAACAAAAATGAATTAGTCATACGTACTGAACATAAATGCTGTGGTATAAAAAATATCCAATTAAAATGAAACAAAAACTAACATAAGAAATACAGAACGTTAATATAATTGCTGTACAAACTCAAATATTTCCCCCAAAAATTCTGACATCACTCCAAATATATGATTTAAAGGAATATGAGGGCCACATTGAAATGAAATTAACAAAAAAACAACAACATTTTAACGATTTTTTTTTACAAGATAATTAGTAAATAATTTGCAGTGTTAGACAAAAATAGGCTGAATAAACATGGTTTTAGTACAAAAAAAATCACAATTTGCCTGGAATAAAATAAAATGATTTGAGAGAATATATAGCATTTTTTTAATAATATTTTTCTTCGCTTTTCTATGCAACCCTAATATTCCAAACTGCAAAAATCTGTCACCAGAACCAAAAACTATTGTTATAGTTCTTCGGTTTTTCCAGTTATCTGCAAAAAAAGCACATAAACAATCTGGAGTGCCTGTGCTTTACTAAGAATACAGTTTTAAAAGAATTTGAGAGAACTGAAGTGATTTGGGGAGTTAAAAAGATGGCGGAAATGAAGATACTTCTCCATAAATACTATTATGAAAAGAGTACACAAGATAGGGCATCCATTGTGTGTCTAAAAGTCAACTTTTAACTGCAAAAAGATCATGGCTTTCTTTAAATCACTCATATATACTGTTTTTTCATTAAAAAAATCTACATTCTGCTGGAGTGACAGTTCACTCTTCCTCATTTTCGGGTGTTATGCTAAAAAAAAATAAAAAAAAAAGTCTTTTGAGTCCAGGCTAGCATGAACTCGCTGGCGGCGGCCATGTTGGGGATAGACACATAATCCAGTTTCCTTGTCGATGGTAGCCAAGAGTTCCATTTTTAGACTTAAAATTTTCCATGTGGAGTGTAGATTCAAACCCCTGTTGACCATTAAAAGCCTTTTTAAGCCAATATTCCAGTAGGGGGTGCAGTTTAGTCCCAGCATGAATGAGTTACATAGTCCTGGTTTAGCGAAAAAAAAACCTAATGGGCCGGATAGTTGCCCCTGGAGGGTCCACTTTTGGCCCGCGCGCCGCATGTTGGACACCACTGTTATTTTTATATTATTTTCTTCAGTCATACTATCTCAAATGACAGCATAATAGCATTTTTTACTGAAATTGTACCCCGAAATTTTGACTACTAAATTTAAATCCCCCATAAAAAGTTCAGTTTTTTTCATGCCATTTTTTTTGCTTGGCAGGTCACCATTAGCATGACTCGGATGTTAGCTTAAGCTAAACTGCACCGCTCAATGGAAAATGAGGCTTCTTAAAAAGCTAACAAAGCCCTTGCTAAGTCAGTTAAAGGGGGCGTCGCTAGTCCCACTCAGTTTATGGAATAAAACAAAAAAGGGGGAGGAGCTTGTCAATACATGTCTCTGTAAATTTCCTGCAGGAGCGGATGTAGCGATGTGTCCTCCGTTTTCTTGATTTCCTGAACCAGTTGGGCATGTTCGGTGACCAGTTGTCGCAAATCGGCTAGTTTTTGCAGAAGTTTGGGGAAGAGGAACATGTCGTCTGGGTGGTTGGCCAGCAGGTGGAGCTGTAGGACCTGTACGATGTTCTCCTGCATGCATTCGATGTGCGTCACGTTCACTAGACCGGGTCTATCTGCGGGGATAAAAATCCACATTGACTTTAAAAATTTGACAGATGGGCGGGGTCAGCACAAGATATGATACATATAAAAAAAAGTGCATTCGTTAACAGTACATATGTAACATAAAGAGAAAAAAAGACTAAAGTATTAACATACTCATCACTCATCATTCAAGTCAAAAGTATAAAGTACAAAGTCAAAAGAAATGTATTAAGAAATATTAAAATGTCATTTAAAAAAAGATAGAGGCGCTGTAAAACACGAAAAACAAAAAGAAATTGTGGAAATATAGTTTTATGAGAAGTACCGTCATTTATGGAATATAAGGCGCACCTGACTAGCAAATTTTATTTTTTTAATTTTTGTTTTTAATTGAAAATAAAACTAAAAAATGCACAAAAGACATTCAGCTGATTAGCCTGTAAAAATAAAAATAAAATAATTAAATGCTGCTGCTTATTGTTGGATTTTAGTATATTAATTTGAGGCAAAAAATTATAATTTCAGCATAAAACCATATTTTAAAGAGAAATAATTCTTCTAAAAGATATCAAATGTAATTCAAAATATTTTTCTTTTGTTTTATTTTAAATTGGGAATACAATGAAATATAAATCAGTCAGCTGGGATAAGCTCCAGCACCCCTGGCGACCTTAACAAGGCTAAAATGGTTAAAATAAAATAGAATGAATGAAATATTAACTCTTGGCTGAATCAAAAAACAAACTGGGTTGACCATTTCTAGTAAAATAAAATAAGTCAATTTTTAAGAGCTTTTTGCCAATTTAAATTCAGTTTTCGCCAAAAAATAGGGATAGGCGTCCAACCCACTTGGACTGGGAGATCTGTCACTAATCATGAGCTTCCAATTAAAAGTCTTATTTGATTTTTAATACAATCTTACCTCCACAGCATATAATGGCGGCCACAAAAAGCGCCAAATCGCTATCATCCAGCTCCAAAGCGTTAAACTTAGCAGCAAACTGGAACTTAGGCTCCATCATGTCCCCAAAGGGGCGCCGGAGACTCTTGAGAAACTCTCGTGTGATGAACCCCGAGCCGTACGCCACCAAGAGGCCGTCCTTGTTCATGCACGAGGCCAACATGGCGAAGAGCGCTTCGTAGACGCCATACTTGAGCAACGTGACCTGGTCGTTGAGGTCCAGGTTGGAGAAGCCGGGGACCGACTTGGCGAATTCCGTCAGTTCCGTCACCGTTTCCACCGAAGTGGATTGGCAACAGTGGAAGATTCGAACCTCCGTCTCGCGGTCCTTTAGGACCTCCCCCGAGCCGACCATTTTGGCCAATAGGGTCTTCTCGGCTAGTTGTAGCGTATCCGTGTCGTGGATAACCAAAGGCTGCCGGAAAAAAACACATACATTAGCTCTCTATCTAAACCAAACTACGGCCGGCGGGCCACATATGGCCCGTTAGGTTTTTTGATCCGGCCCGCCGACGTTGTACAAATATGTTTTTTTTCCTCAAGATGGCGCCATCACGTGGAAGCTAGTGGCAGTAGCGGTGTCCACTCTTATTTGTTTTTGGTATTTTACAGCCCGTCTATCTTTTTTTAAATGATATTTTAATATTTCTTAATACATTCCTTTTTACTTGACTTTGTACTTTATACTTTTTACCTTAATGATGAATGATAAGTATGTAAATACTTGAGTGCTTTTTTCTGTTTATGTTTCATACGTACTGTTAACGGATGCACTTTTTTATATGTATCCTATCTTGTGCTGACCCCGCCCATTTGTCAAATTTTTAAAGTCAATGTGGCCCCCGGGCCCAAAAGTTTGCCCACCCCTGATCTATACAAACTACAGTAATCCCTCAATTATTGCACTTATTGCAAATGTACTACTTCGCGAGTTTTTTCTGCTATTAATAATTTTTAAAAATTGTTGTTTTTAGTCCTAGTAGCAAGAGTGGCTTCCGCTTATAAGTTTTAACGTGGATTTTTACATTTTATGAACTTAAAAAAAAGCACTGAAGTAAAAAAAAAAAGTATAATTTTTAAAATTATTATTATAAAGAAATTGAATTTTTTAAATATTTATTAGTATTATCGATTTTTCTTAATAGGGATGATCCTACTACGACATTGACTTTAAAAATGTGACAGATGGGCCCGGTCATGACAGAAGATTCGATACATATAAAAAAGTGCATCCGTTAAAAGTACATATGAAACATAAAGAGAAAAAAAGGACTCAAGTGTTAACATACTCATCACTCATTATTAAAGTCAAAAGTATAAAGTACAAAATCAAGTAAAAAGGAATGTATTAAGAAATATTAAAATGTCATTAAAAAAAGATGGAGGGGCTGTAAAACACGAAAAAACAAATAAGAGTGAACAGAGCTACTGCCACTGGCTTCTGTGTGACGGCGCCATCTTGGGAAAAAAATAAAAAAATAATTAAAAAAAGTAAAAAATATAAAAATTAAAATATAAAAAAAATAAAAAAATAACAATAAAAAAATAAAACAATTAAAAAAATTGGACAATATTGGTGGGCCGGATTAAAAACCCTAACGGGCCCGTATTTAGCCCGCGGGCCGTAGTTTGCCCATAGCTGCATTAGCCTCTAAATACCACATTTCTCGCTTAGTTGACTTTATTGGGTGGTCTGAGTTGGGTTCAATTTGTAAACCCCTGATTGCGTATTTTACTTTATGGGGTGGTCTAACTTGGCTTGGATCTTTGGAGATGTCCAAGTTCATTTGGCATGAAAAACCCACCCGGACTGGCCAGGCTTAAAACATTTCCCCCTGAGACACCCAGTGGGGGAACGTTTTTGGAGATTTTGGGACATATTTTGAAACAGCGCGTGTACGTCGATAAAAATAATGGGCTGACATTTTGTTTTCTGCCAAAAAATTGAGACACAAAGTCTGAGTGCAAAGTTGAAAATGTGCTAAGAAGCTGAAAAAAAATGACTCCATTGGGGACGGAATCCATTCAAAAACTTCAACGAGATGTAGCGACCCGTAAAAAAAAACCCTTGACACGTTTTTCAACCAAAAAAAATACTACTAATAGTATTTTAATTAACCTTACCGGCGTGCTGGTTTTCCCCGTGAGAATGGTTCTGGCCTTGGCTTTGTTCATGTTGAAGTTTTTGAGGTAAGCTTCATAAATCTGTCGGGCTAGCGTCTTCTGGTCGGCCAGTTGGGGGTCCTCCACTTCTTCGCGGCCCCCCGTTACCATCTCGGCCTTCAGTTTCAGTTTCTCTGACTGAGGCATTCGACCAAAACGAATGGCTGTGAAGACACGCGCTTGCATGGTTAATTAAATTCTACGACTTGGCCCAAAAAGGACCAGAAAATAAAGACGTTGCTGAAAAAAAATGGAGGTAGCGTAGAACAATGGCAATACATTTGTACAGGATGGATTGTTATGATATAAAAGCAAGTAAAATGTGAATTACAATGGATGTCAATCGGTGAATACTTGTAGTTACGGCAAGGAATGATATCAAGGTCATGCGCTTCTTTGAAATACTTTAAAAGTCAATCAGAAAATGATCTTAATGTGAGTTGAATCTGGTGCTCGGACGTTTGGTCGCAGGTCTTTTGGTCGCCCGGTCAAATGGTGGCAAAGAGTTTACTGTTGAAAACAGCTTTCAAAATTGTATTCATGAGAGAGAGTTTAATATCTAAGTACTGTTTAGTAACTAAGTACTGTTTAGTATCGAAGTACTGTTTAGTATCGAAGTACTGTTTAGTATATAAGTACTGTTTAGTGTCTAAGTGCTGTTTAGTATCGAAGTACTGTTTAGTATCTAAGTACTGTTTAGTATCTAAGTATTGTTTAGTATCGAAGTACTGTTTAATATGTAAGTACTGTTTAATATGTAAGTACTGTTTAATATGTAAGTACTGTTTAATATGTAAGTACTGTTTAATATGCAAGTACTGTTTAATATGCAAGTACTGTTTAATATGCAAGTACTTGTTAATATATAAGTACTGTTTAATATGTAAGTACTGTTTAATATGTAAGTACTTGTTAATATCTAAGTACTGTTTAATATGTAAGTACTGTTTAATATCCAAGTACTGTTTAATATGTAAGTATTGTTTAATATGTAAGTACTGTTTAATATCTAAGTACTGTTTAATATCCAAGTACTGTTTAATATCTAAGTACTGTTTAATATATAAGTACTGTTTAATATCTAAGTACTGTTTAATATCTAAGTACTGTTTAATATCGAAGTACTGTTAAATATAGAAGTACTGTAAGATACTAAACTCTCTCATGATTATAATTTTGAGAGCTGGTTTCAACAGTACTTAGATATTAAACAGTACTTAGACATTAAACTCTCTCATAAATATCATTTTGAGCGCTGGTTTCAACAGTAAACCATTTGAACGGCGACCAAAAGACCAGCGACCATTTGACCGGCGACCAAACGTCCGATCACGATGAAATCCAACACTATATATAAAATGAAAGCGATCTTTGGTTGCATTTGGTTGCGCCGACCGAACGCTCAATGAATTGTTTTTCCTCTGATGAAACTCTCCGACAGTCTGATCACATTTGACTAATGGGATTGCAACTGAACTACACTTAACCTCACACACACACACACACACACACACACACACACACACACACACTGCAGCTGCTATAATGGAGAGCATGTCGGATTTGAGCGAATAAGTGGGTAAAATTTGATGCAGTTGACGCAAATGTACGGCTATCGATCTGAAAACTGGATGGATCGTCTAAAAAAAATAATAAAGTGTTGATGTCCTATGGCGGGTGCGCCCTTGCTAACTACACCCTCCATTGGAAACTGCATTTTACATTAGTGACCACACAATAGTATGAATAGATTCATATTGTGGACCTAATTTAGCTCTTGTTTCCACTGCCAGTAAACAAAGGTTTGTTCCAAAATTAGCACAACTTGTCATCCATCACCAAACCCTGAAAACATGCTCTTTGGTTACACTTTACGGCATAAAACAAGAATAATAATGACGCAAAACTGCTCTATTGCTAGAGAAGTAAATCTCCTACAAGTCCACGTTCATAAGTCCTCAATGACATGGAATATGTGGACAAAGTTTGACCTTATTGAACACGCTGACCGCTACCAGGCCGACCTCATTTTCTAAATGCGTCTCTAATCGGGAAGTTGACCTTGAGCACGGTTTGTTCGGCATGCCGTCCAAGCATGCCAGTGTGTGTACAGAGTAAACAGAAATATTTTAGGGTGAAGTAATGCTGTGGAAGAGCAAGATTTAATTATGGTAATGAAACACGATACATCAAATGTAAAGAAAATGTCTAAGTGGCAGGAAAATGGATTTTGTTGGACTTTTTTAAGACTCACCGTTGTGGGACATGCCCACGGACAGGCACTTCTGGAAGCGGCAGTATTGGCACTTGTTGCGGTTCTTCTTCTGGATTTTGCAGCGGCGTTCGCACTTGTCGTACTCCAGCTTGAGACGGATGGTCCGTCGAAAGAAACCCTATAAGAAAGACTCAATGGGTTAGCTTTTATCTCAAATAGGCGGTTTCAAAACCCAATTTCTTGGTGGCCTGGACGTTTAGTCACCCCAGACATTTGGTCGCCCGGACATTTGGTCGCCCGGACATTTGGTCGCCCGGACATTTGGTCGCCCGGACGTTTGACAACATGACAGAGTTTACCATAGAAATCAGCACTCAAAATTATATTCACTCGGGCGACCAACCGCCTGGGCGACCAAACGTCCGTGGCGACCAAACGTCCGTGGCGACCAAACGTCCGGGCGACCAAACGTCCGGGCGACCAAACGTCCGGGCGACCAAACGTCCGGGAGACCAAACGTCCGGGAGACCAAACGTCCGGGAGACCAAACGTCCGGGAGACCAAACGTCCGGGAGACCAAACGTCTGGGAGACCAAATGTCTGGGAGACCAAATGTCTGGGAGACCAAATGTCTGGGAGACCAAATGTCTGGGAGACCAAATGTCTGGGAGACCAAACGTCCGGGCGACCAAACGTCCGGGCGACCAAACGTCCGGGCCACCAAACGTCCGGGCGACCAAACGTCCGGTCACGCATTTGACAGGCACACAGCCTAAAAAAACAACAACACAAAACTGCATTGTATCGTCTCTCGAACTGAAATTACTTCCAACACTACATAAAATTTTCAGAATTACACACAGGTATTGGAAAATATGAAAATATCAAGTTATTATCGAGTGCAAATTGGCAGTTTGACTTCCAAATTAAAACTCCAAGCCACATTCATAATCCAAGACGGCTACACAAGGACAAAATATTTAGCTATTTAAGAATCCTGTCTTGACAAATTCCAGACACTGTGAACCAAATGGAACTTCACTCCAGCCAGAAACTCCCTCAACACACACATTTACCCCAAGAGTGATCCTCCCATGACATTACAACCAAATTTACAATGGCTATGACCACATCCCTTGACACAATTATAAAATACTCATCTCCAAGGGGAGCATATGACGAAATAAAACTTCTCAAATACATACGAAATGCTGACAATGAATTATAAGATAGAGTTAAGCCGTGTACTAACCAAAAATATCTAAACCGGTGCGACCTGAATATTCCGATTTTTGTACTCTGATAAATATTGGACGTTAAAACCACAACAATCATAATTATTGTAATTAATCAGCCCTCAGAGGCATTTTTCCCCTTTTTAAAAATGGTGTCGTCCAAATCTAGGTGGGTGAACCCATGTGGAGTTTGCCTGTTCTCTCCAGGCCTGTGTGGGTTTTCTCTGGGTACTCCAGTTCCCTCCCACATTCCAAAAACATGTATGCTAGGCTAAAAGATGCTAAATTGCCCCTAGGTATGAGTTTTAGTTAAGGAGACATGCATTTGAATCTTCTTGGGCTTGTGTGGGTTTTCTCTGGGTACTCCAGTTTCCTCCCACATTCCAAAAACATGCATGCTAGGCTAAAAAGATGCTAAATTCCCCCAAAGTATGAGTTTTAGTTATGGAGCCATGCATTTGAATCATCTTCTTGGGCCTGTGTGGGTTTTCTCTGGGTACTCCAGTTCCTCCCACATTCCAAAAACATGTATGCTAGGCTAAAAAGATGCTAAATTGCCCCTAGGTATGAGTTTTAGTTATGGAGCCATGCATTTGAATCATCTTCTTGGCCCTGTGTGGGTTTTCTCTGGGTATTCCAGTTTCCTCACACATTCCAAAAACATGCATGCTAGGCTAGCTGATTGACCACTCTAAATTTAGCTATAATTGTTTGTCCTTTGTCTCCTTGTGCCTCTGGCTTAAAGTCAGCTGGGACATGCTCCAGCACCCCCCGCGACCCTAGTGAGGATAACGCGGTTCAGAAAATGAATGAAGTGTTGAACTACAGGAACGTTCTACTAGTCTAATTTGACAGGGGTCATTGAATGTGCCAGTACATGTGAGAACATGCAACCTAAGGAGAGAAATACCTGCTTGAATAAATTGTAGTGGTGATGGTTGTGTTCTCACCTTGCAGCCTTCGCAGGCATGGACGCCATAGTGGTAGCCCGAGGCGCGGTCGGCGCACACCCGACACTCCAAGCTGAGCGACGACGAAGACGACGAGGGGGAAGACGAGAAGTCTTCTTGGCTGGCCGCCAGGCCGTAAGCCACCGATGACGATGGGCTGGATGCTGGTGTTAGCGTGTCTGCAAAGAAAGTGTTTTGTGTTGTTAATAAAATCGAAAATTGATTCGTCAGTGGCAAAATCTTTTAAATTGTTGATAATATAAACAAGAATATATGAAAAATAAGAGAGTTTGACTCTCATGATTAGCTTCTTCTGCTAGCTGGTGACTAGCTAGCTGCTATATTGTTATATTTGTGAAGTAAAGCTGTGTTTTATGCTTTGTGTCATTAAGGATTTTATTATCCAAATCTAAAATAGATTAGTCAGTGATAAAATCTTTAAAATTGTTGACACAAACAAGAATATATATGAAAAATAACAGCACTTTGCTGCAGTGGAGAATTGGACTCCTATGATTAGCTTCTTCTGCTAGCTGCTATATTGTTACATTTGTGAAATAAAGCTGTGTATTATGCTTCATGTAATTAAGGATTTCATTACCCAAATCTAAAATCAATTAGTGACAAAATCTTTAAAATTGTTGATGAGATAAACAAGAATATATGGAAAAATAACCACTTTGTTGGAGTGGAGAATTAGACTCCAATGCTTAGCTTCTTCTGCTAGCTGGCGACTAGCTGGCTGCTATATTGTTACATTTGTGATCAAAAGCTGTGTATTATGCTTCATGTCATTAAAGATTTAATTACCCAAAGCTAAAATTAATTAGTTAGTGACAAAATATTTAAAATGGTTGATGACATAAGAATATAATATGAAAAAAATAACAGCACTTTGCTGGAGTAGGGAATTTGACTTCCATGTTTAGCTTCTTCTGCTAGCTGGCGACTAGCTAGCTACTATATTGTTACATTTGTGATCTAAATCTGTGTATTATGCTTTAGGAATTGATTACCCAAATCTAAAATCAATTAGTCAATGACAATATCTTTCAAATTGTCAACAAGAATATAATATGAAAAATAGAGGATTTGACACCAATGTTAGCTTCTACTGCTAGCTAGCAACTAAGCTAGCTTCTATATGGTTATATTTATAAAATAATTGTGTTTTATGCATTGTTTTTTGGAGTTGACTTACAATAATGGTTGATTTCATTATCTAGTACAACACCAAAGTCTTTTATGCTCTTTTTTTAAGAAAGTATCCAAATCCAAGCAAGTGGACTCAACTGTTAGCTTCTCCCACTAAGCTAACGCTATCTAGCCAGCCATTGGCAAGCTATTCCAGTGTTTAAAGTTCATCACTAGCCAAAAAAGGTTCATTTCCATGAATGTGGCACCACTTTTCTTGTTCTGTGTAGGAAACCGAACCAATTTACATGACTTGAAGGATTCAAAAGACCAGCCAAAAAGAGTAACTGCCTTTAAACACATTTACCGTAATAGTGCTACCACCCAAATACTATCTTTTCCACAATGAAACGTTCCTGTCCACCTCCCTCCCCCCCGACTACGAAAAAGCAACTTCCTCCCTTGCTCACAGACTCCATTGTCCTTCTGAAATTGCCTTGGTTTGTTGCATAATTTGGAAGAAGCGTCCATTTTCCCAGCTGTCTACCTCATCCTCCATTCAAGAAGAAACAGAAGCCCAGTAGATGTTTCCGGAGAGGTGGTTTGGGTTGCCTGAGGAATGTGGAGTGTGTATTTGTGTGTGTTGTAGTGTGTGTGGTGATGTGGGGGAGTTTTCTTCTGGAGTTGAAGAACAAGGGATGAAGTGCATAGGGATGAAAGTGCAAAATCCTTGAAAAGGAAATTGATTATTAGGGGGATATTTAGAGGTTTCAATTAGCTTAGCATGCATGTTTTTGGGGAGTTACTATGCTAGGAAAAGCAAGAAAAATCTATTTTTTTCTGTGTACTTGGTTTTTCAGCATAGTGACTCCCTAAAACAGACATGCTAGCAACCACTACATTGCTAGGGACCATTTACGGTGTTTAATTAGCTTAGCATGTATGTTTTTAAGAGTTACTATGCTAGGAAAAGCGAGAAAAAGCAACATTTTTCTGGGTACTCGGTTTTCCTAGCATAGTGACTCCCCAAAACATACATGCTAGCAATCACCACATAGCTAGGGACCATTTAGAGTCATCAATTAGCTTAGCATGTATGTTTTTGGAAGTTACTATGCTAGAAAAGAGAGAAAAATCTATATTTTTCTGTGTACTTGGTTTTCCTAGCATAGTGACTCCCCAAAACAGACAAGCTAGCAATAACCACATAGCTAGGGACCATTTAGGGTCGTCAATTAGCTTAGCATGGATGTTTTGGGGAGTTACTATGCTAGGAAAAGCAAGAAAAGTACATTTTTCTGGGTAATTGGTTTTCCTAGCATAGTGACTCCCCAAAACATACATGCTAGCAACAACCACATAGCTAGGGACCATTTAGGGTCGTCAATTAGCTTAGCATGGGAGTTACTATGCTAGGAAAAGCAGTTACCCAGAGAAAACTCCACACAAGAAGCCTTGAAACCATTGGGAATCAAACCTTTGTATGTCCTAACCCTTTCTCCAGTGTATAATATAGCATTTTAAAAAAGAAAACCCTTACAAATGACTTTGAAATGAGCTAAATGCAAGCTAAAAGCAAATAAAGGGTATTTTATCTTAGCTAATCTTGCATGAATAACCCTCGTAACTGGTTCCATGTCAACCCAAATCTCCAAGATTGTCGAGCGGACAGATTGCGATGGTTTTTGTTGACGGCATTTCAAAAATGTGTTGCTTACCAAAGACAGCAGAGCCTTCCGAGCAATTACTGGACGATTGGTACTCGGGGGCGTCGTAGGAACTGAGAATACCGCCGTCGATGGACTGCGAGATGTCGTGGAGTTCCTCCATGCCTCCGATGAAGTCGTCATCGGCGCACAACGGGCTGCCCAACACCGAGTCCTCCAAGGGCGAGGGTGGGTGGTAGTGACTTTCGATGTCGACCATGGCGAGGCGGGGAGTGGGACGAAACGGCGGGTTCAATCCTCAGACTGGAAATGGGGAAAAACAATGGCCGATGAGCAGATTTTACATTTAACATGTTAGGATTTTCAACATTTTCTACTATTTTTTTATACGTCTGGTCACATTGACAACTTTTTTGAGAAAACCGAGGACCAGTGTGAGCAACATGATTGGTCGGTAAGGGTACACACCTGTATCAGATCTGCCATAAGCAAGTGCATGTTTATTATCCGGAAATGATCAAGTTATAATAAAGTTTCACCATGATAATGGACAGTTAGCTATTTGCTAACCTAAAAACTAGGTCATATCATTGGCTGGACACTTTTAGTCAAAATTTTTAAGCTGTAATTATAGTTTGTTGTGGTTTGTCAGTGACAGGCTGTTCGTCTATGAGTTGCACAGAAAAAGAATAAATGTTTATATTTGTTTACAATTCAGGATGTATTTTTTTGTGGGCTGCATATGTTTGCAGTGCACGGGGAATTTGAGTACAGTATTCCCTCGATTATTGCGACTTCATTTATCGTAAATTCAAATGTTTAAGATATTTTTATGCTATTAATTATTATTATTATTATTTTATTTCAATAGAATGTAATGCTGAAAATCGTAAGAAGCCACTTTTGCTACTAGGACTCAGCACTGAAAAAAATTAAAAGTTATAATAGGGTTGACTGTACTGTACAGTATTACAATTTTTTAAAATTATTATATATTTTTTTAAATGATTATATATTGTTTTAAATTATTATATATTTTAAATCATTATATATTGTTTTAAATTATTATATATTTTAAATCATTATATATTGTTTTAAATTATTGTATCTTTTAAAATTTACTACATATATTTTTTGATTAATATAATTCTTTAAAATTATAATTTTTTTAAATAATTATATATTGTTTTAAATTATTATAATTTTAAAAAAATATATAAATATAGATTTTTATTATTATAATTCTTTAAAATTATTATACATTTTTTTAAATAATTATATATTGTTTTAAATTATTATAATTTAAAAAAAAAAAATATATATATATATATATATTATTATAATTCTTTAAAATTATTATACTTTTTTTTTTAATTGGGGAGACCCTACTTTGCAATTTTCCATTTAGTGCGGCCATATTTGCCACAATATTCAAAGTATTACCATAGTGCACAATTACATATTTTTGCCTGACATTTCCCACATTTGGCAACCCTAACCCTCTCCGTGAGGTCGCCATTAACCCTTCCAATGCCAACAACAACTACAAAATTCCAAACGTGGCTATCTCATCTTTAACAAACATCCCAGTTGCGACCAATCAGACGTCTATCGCAGCCAAAGGGTTAAAAAATGAAGTTCTACAGAAGGAATGTAGGTCACTAGGCTGTATTGCCAGAGGGGGAAACCGGGTCTACGGGCTAGACCGACAGCCAACCAGCCGTCCGTCGGTCCGCCTCCTATTCAAAACTTCAGACCTCCGCATGTATAAACTAGGTCAATCTCCAGTAAGCCCCTTTCATCAAACCCGCTTTAAGTCCATCAAAGACCTGACAAAAAGAGGGGGAGGGGGTGTCGGAGCTATGCAAAGGTGCAGAGCAAGTGGTCTGCTAGCAGCTGGCGCTCGGTGCTTTCGCGCAAAAGCTTGCTTGAAGTTGACCTCTACTTGCCCGTGCTGACTGAGAAAGGCACGTGATTGCTGAAAAAAATGCTTGGACGCTTGGAGTTCAAAGAGGGAAATGTGTGGAATTCCATTGAGAAATTATTATGTAATTATATTGGTGATTAAGGAGAGTGAGGTTGTGCAGTAATCCCTCGAATATCGCAAATTTAATTTGTCGTGGGTTAACAAAATTGCAGATTTTTTTCTGGGGAAGATATTATTATTTTTTGAATATTTTACATTTTTTGGTGTAAATTAAAAAAAAATTAAAATACACGCTGAAACTCGCAAGTGGAAGCCACTCCCCTGTACTCAGCACTTAAGTAAATAATATGTATATATTTTTTAAATTTGTTTTAATATTTTTGTTTTAAATATTTTTTTAACTTTTATTTTACTTTTTTTTTTTAAATATTTCTTAAACATTTTTTTAAAATATTTTTTTAACCTTTTTTTGTTTGTCATGTTTTTTTAACGTTCATAATGTGAAAATCCACTTTTTTTGAATAAATAGAAGTGACCCTACTTTGCAGGTTTTCATTTATTCCGGCTATGTCTTGTTTATATTAACTGCAATAATCAAGGGATTACTGTAGTATTCATCTTACCTGTCAACCTCAGCCAATTAATTCCCCTTATTAATAATCACAATTCCCCTTATTAAGCCATAAAAATGTTACAAATGCATTGTAGCACATATATACTCACATAGTGCGCACTTAAAACTCAAAATCTTTCTACAAAGTGGACTGAGTACCCAATTAGTCAGTTTACAAAATTCAATATGGTGTAGATGTCACTGTATGACGCTGACAGCTTGACTATCTGGGTACATTGCTTGCTGACACGCTATATTTCTATACTGAAATATCATTCTTAAAGCATGACAACATTAGCAATCGACAATGATGTTTTTGTATGCTACCAGTGACCGATACGATCCATATTACAGCCAAAAATGGGTAAAACAAGATAGCTTTCACAAAAAAAAACTTCAAAAAATCCTGTGCACAGATGTTAAACGACATAAACAATTTGAAATTATCGCAAAATGTATAAAATACGGGAAATGCAAATTAAAAAATAGATAAAAAAAAAACATCTACCTCCTCCAAAAACCACTATTTCCAGCCCGTATACCATATTTTCATCTATATATACATACCTTTTCCTTCTCTGAATCCATGGTTTCTAATCATAACTGCCACATATGAACCCATATTTCTTTCCCCATGTATAGAAAAGATGAAGAAAGACATCTGGCGAAGAAGAATGAAGGCTTGAAGGCTTTTTTTTGCGCAACGCGGCCGTCCGTAATGTGGCTTGTCAAGTGTTATGTCAACAGACACCCAGTGCAAACATGTTCTATTTCGATAACATACATACTTTTCTCAGCGTATTACCTCACCGGCATGGCAACCAATCGCCTGACATGATCTCTGTGCCATTAAATATTAGTTATGAATCAAAATAGCAAAAAAAAAAATTTTTACAAAATGTTACTTGCAGTGCCTTGCCCAATGAGAATGGAACTGGCAACCTCTGGGTTAGCAAACGTCAATCTATCGCTAAGTTGTGTCAAGCTAACGTTTAGTTTGTCGTGTTTTTAAAAAGAAATGACATACATTATTTTAAAAAAAATATGTAAATATATTAATAGGTACCTTAAAATGAAACTCCGCAATTTTTGGTCAATTTTCGATATGTCCGGTTGCTCCAAAATAAGAGCAAAAACATTTTAGCATAACATTAAAGAAGTCTTTATCAATGCTTTGGAAAGAGAAAATGACAAACAAAACTTATTACTATGGCAACAATGTGCCTTTGTGCTAACAGGAGCCAAATTAACATAAATTCACAAGCCATTTTTGTTTGTACGTAACTGCAAGCAGAGTTTTTGCATGGCAACGTGCTCGTAACATAACATAAACAAATTTAAATGAACTTGGGTTACAATGCAGACACACTCAAAAATAAGTTGAATCGAACCTTACACTAAACTTAATTCTAATTTTGTTTTGATAAATATTTGTTCAAAGATTTTGTCGTATCTCAAGATAAATAATGGCTCAAAATTGTACTCGTATCTCAGGATAAATATTTGCTCAAAATTTTCTCTTATCTCAAGATGAATATTTGCCCAAAATTTTACTCGTATCTCAAGACAAATATTTGCACAAAACTACTCGTATCTCAAGATAAATATTTACTCAAAATGTTACTCGTATCTCAAGATAAATATTTGCCCAAAATTTTACTCGTATCTCAAGATAAATATTTGCACAAAACTGTACTCGTATCTCAAGATAAATATTTACTCAAAATGTTACTCGTATCTCAAGATCAATATTTGCTCAAAATATTTCTCGTATCTCAAGATAAATATTTCCTAAAAAATGTACTCGTATCTCAAGACAGACATTTGCTCAAAAAGTTACTCGTATCTCAAGACAGACATTTGCTCAAAATATCTCTCATATATCCAGATAAATATCTGCTAAAAAAATTGTACTTGTATCTCAAGATAAATATTAGCTCAAAATTTTACTCGTATCTCAAGATAGATATTTGCTCAAAATGTTACTCATCTCAAGATAAATGTTAGCTCAAAATTTTACTCGTACCTCAAAATAAATATTTTCTCCAAATTTTACTCTTATCTCCAGACAGATATTTGCTCAAAACTTTACTAACCATAACCCTAACTTAACCCCTAGCCCTAACCCAAATCTCATCGAGGTACTGTACTCGGTATCGCCATGGCAACGACCAATATTTCATTTCTTTGTAAAAAGCACTTTTGTGACATTAAGGCACGTGATTTTTCACATTTGTACACAATTGTGGCAATTGAAAAACAAACAAGTTCCTACAAGAGATGACTTTCGGCCAATCTGGATGACAAAAAGACCAATCGTTTGCAGTTCTTGAAGCCAAGGGAGCACCAGCTGAGCAAAAAACAGCACGAGCCAAGTTTTCTCAGCCGGCGCGTGGAACAAAGGATTCACAAAAACACCTGTTGTTGGCTTGCGTTAGAACAGAAATGAGCAAACTACGGCCCGCGGGCCACATCTGGCCCCGCTAGGCTTTTTAATCCGGCCCGCCGACGTTGTCCAAATAATGTTTTTTTTCCCCAAGATGGCGCCGTCAAGCGGAAGCCAGTGGGAGTAGCTGTGTCCACTCTTATTTGTTTTTGGTGTTTTACAGCCCCTCTTATCCTTTTTTAAATGACATTTAATGTTTCTTAATACTAATCATTAAAGTATAAAGTACAAAGTAAACTAAAAAGTATAAAGTACAAAGTAAAGTAAAAAGTATAAAGTACAAAGTAAAGTTAAAAAGTATAACGTACAAAGTAAAGTAAAAAGTACAAAGTAAAGTAAAAAGTACAAAGTAAATGTACAAAGTATAAAGTACAAAGTAAATGTACAAAGTATAAAGTACAAAGTAAATGTACAAAGTATAGTAAAAAGTATGAAGTACAAAGTAAAGTTAAAAAGTATAAAGTACAAAGTAAAAAGTATTTTGTGTTGGTATTTTGCATTTTTTTCCTTTTTTTCTTTTCCCCAAGATGGCGCCGTCACGCGGAAGCCAGTGTCAGTAGCTGTGTCCACTCTTATTTGTTTTGAGTGTTTTACAGCCCTTCCATCTTTTTTTAAATGACATTTTCAATATTTCTTAATACTACATTCCTTTTGACTTGACTTTGTACTTTATACTTTTCACTTAAATGATGAATACGTTAATACTTGAGTCCTTTTTTTCTGTTTAAGTTTCATATGTACTGTTAACGGATGCACTTTTTTATATGTAACCTATCTTGTGCTGACTCCGCCCATCTGTCACATTTTGAAAGTCAACATGGCCCCCGGTTACCAAAAGTTTGCCCACCCCTAACTTAAACCTACGATGACCAGACCAGGTCACCATTTTGGTCTGGACGCTTTGTCAGCACAGTCCTCTCGGACTAGTACACTTGCCCTGTAAACACCAAAGACCTTTACCAAGGCTGATATGTCATGTCAGTCTTCTTATGTCGGCATGGCAACGGTTCAAAGTGCGAAAACGTTTAACTAACTGACATTGGACTTTGGGCGCGAAAGCAAATTGCCAGATTGTTGTTTTTTTATGGCTCTATCACGCCATTACGGGTCAACGATTGGTTGACCTGAGTGGACAAAAACAAACAAAAATGCTATTTTTAGATCAGACAGCTTATTGACAGACTGATTTTTTTTAGTGTCCATTTTCAGGACGGTCTGTCACTGATTTTGAACGAAACAATTTTTATGATAGATAATCAAATGTGGTTGTGTAAATGATTAAGTTTAGGAGGGGTTTAATTGCTTTGGAGTTGCCGCAAAATGGCGTTGACAGGTATTTTCAGATAACATAATAGCTAGGGAAGGGTTTTCCGATTGTAGTCGCACCAAGGCTAGGTTTTTGGATGTAAAAGCCAGGCTAAAATTGATGTTTTATCATTATAGCTGTGAACCTGAACCAATTTATCCCCTTATTAATGATTACAATTCCCCTTATTAAGCGATAAAAATGTTACAAATGCATTGTAGCACATATTTACTCACATAGGGCGCACTTAAAAGTCTAAAATGTTCACTGTATTATAAGGTGCACTGTATTATAGGGTGCACTGTATTATAGGGTGCACTGTATTATAGGGCGCACTGTATTATAGGACGCACTGTATTATAGGGCGCACTGTATTATAGGGCGCACTGTATTATAAGGCGCACTGTATTATAAGGCGCACTGTCTATTTTGGAGAAAATTGAAAACTTAAGTGCGCCTTATAGTGGTGAAACTACAGTAATTGCTATTGACTTCCAGGTATGAAGCGCTCACTACACAGTCACTTCTAGAGCCAGCCATTGCTGAAGTTTTGGATTTTTTGGTATCAAATCTTGCAGTGGGGGAGGAGCTATATGATGGAAGATTTTCTAAACTAAAATGGCCTGATCTGCATATTTAACAGAATTGTTTCAGTTCAGGTGATTGTGTTTTTTTAATATACCCGAATGTGGTGGTTTTTCGTTTTTGGTTTTCTGTTTTTTCCATATATAAGGTGCACTGGATTATAAGGCGCACTGTCTCTTTTGGAGAACATTTAAAACTTTTAAGTGCGCCTCATAGTGGTGAAACTACGGTAATTGCTATTGACTTCTAGGTATGAAGCACTCACACTACTTTACAGGCACCTCTAGAGCCAGCCATTGTTGATGATTTGGATTTTTTTGTATAAAATCTTGCAGTGATGAAAGAAAACTAAGATGGCATCTGCATATTTAGCAATATTGTTTCAGTTCAGGCATTTGTGTGTTTTTAATATCCGACAGTAGTGGTTTTTCGTTTTCTGTTTTCTGTTCCATATATAAGGCGCACTGGATTATAAGGCGCACTGTATATTTTGGAAAAAATTTAAGACTTTTAAGTGCGCCTTATAGTCGTGAAAATACGGTACACGGACAGTTGCAAATCAATAGCCGCCATTGCAAGATATAATTATATTTATTGAGTGTTACTCCAGACAAACTGTTACGTTTCAAAGTTACATAAACTTGAGCGAACTTTGACCTGTGAATTGACAGCGTGGTCATTTGCCAAAATTAGAAGCGAACAAGTTGTAACACAAGTCATGAACGAGGGTGCCGTGTGTCGGGGTATCACGTTGCCTTCAAGGATGTACCCTGACTGACCTTCTGTTTATAGAACGTAGTGGGGTTAAAAAAAGATGGCTACCTAAAAGTGTGTCAAAGTATCCAAACCTTTGAAGCCACTTAAACCTGTCAATGGCCGACAACATTACCACAACACCACTAAATATACAAATATAGTCAAAAACAAAGGCCTTTAAAAGTTCTAAAACTACATCACAGGGTCCTGTTTAAGTCATCACTGTGTATTCTTTCAAATATTTATATTTTATATCAAATCATTGTACTAATCCACTATAAAAAGATCATCAAATTCCCCAAACCTACTCTGTCCAGCATCTACAAATCCCAGTGCTTTAGAAGACCTTATTATTATTATTATGATTATTAAAATAGTCTGGATTATTTATGTCTGTTTATTGCTCTAATTTGTGCACTACATGGTGAAAGCTTAAAATATCATTGTACTTGTATAATGACAATAAAAGCATTCAATTGATAATTGTTCTTAGGAACAAAAATGTAACTTTTACGCCCCCTGATCAGCCATGTGCAAACTACGGCCCGCGGGCTACATACGGCCCACTAGGCTTTTTAATCCGGCCCGCCAAAGTTATTTTTTATTTTTATTCTATTTGTATTTGTTATTGTTTTATTTTTTCATTACATATATTTTTATTGTTTTTATCTATTTTATTACATATATTTTTATTGTTTTTATCTATTTTATTACATATATTTTTATTGTTTTTATCTATTTTATTACATATATTTTTATTGTTTTTATTTATTTTATTAAATATATTTTTATTGTTTTTATTTATTTTATTAAATATTTTTTTTATTGTTTTTATTTATTTTATTACTTATATTTTTATTGTTTTTATTTATTGTATTACATATTTTTTTATTGTTTTTATTTATTTTATTACATATATTTATTATTGTTTTTATTTATTTTATTACATATATTTGTATTGTTTTTATTTATTTTATTATTTTTTAATTTTTTCCCCAAGATGGCGCCATCCCGCGTAAGCCTTATTTGTTTTTCGTGTTTTACAGCCCCTCTAACTTTATTTAAATGACATTTTAATATTTCTTAATACATTCCTTTTGACTTGACTTTGTACTTTATACCTTTTACTTGAATAATTATTAATGAGTATGTTAATACTTTAGCCATTTTTTCAGTTTATCTTTCATGTGTACTGTTAACGGATGCACTTTTTTATATGTATCCTATCTTGTGCTGACCCCGCCCATCTGTCACATTTTTAAAGCCAATGTAGCTCCGCCCCCGGCCCAAAAGTTTGCCTACCCCTACAGCACCCCCCTATCCCTCCTGCATACATTAACTTAAAACAGTCTTTGTAAACCAAGGAGTCTAAACCGAGTTAAATGAATTACACTTGGGATAAACCAAGTCAATCAATGACAAACATCCAAAAATGCATAACTTCAGACACCCCCCCCCCCCTCAACCTTGATCTTGATCTTGACAAACCCCCCACAGTGCCTTTAGGGGCGCAAACAGCACGCTTTGAGGAGTCCAGATGTAAAGTAAAGCAGAACAAACGTATTCACAACAAACAAATGTAGAAATTTAGACATTAATAGTTATGACAAGCTCGATTTAAGCCAGATAAATTGATGTGTTAGTCAAATCGAGATGATTGGCTCTCTAGGTAAGATTGACCGAAAGTCCAGACAGAGCTTAGCGCCGTATATTATGTAAGTAACTTGTCAACGAGTGGGCAGCCACTTGTGACATTGACCTTGAGCAACATGTCCGTTCTGAGCCTGGCCACTCCATTTTTTTTCAGAACCCCCCAAGCTTGTTTTGAAACATTTTTGTAGTTCATCCAGATGATAAATCAATCAGAATGGAGTAGAAATGTATGC
Organism: Stigmatopora nigra; assembly: GCF_051989575.1. NCBI lineage: Eukaryota > Metazoa > Chordata > Actinopteri > Syngnathiformes > Syngnathidae > Stigmatopora > Stigmatopora nigra. Next base: position 2,010,138 of record NW_027551604.1, read on the forward strand.
GCAATTGAATGCTGAGTCAGTGAAATTAGCCTCAAGATCGTAAAAAGTTTTAGTGAAGGTTTTAAAGTAGTTAATACTGCATTCTTGGACGATCCAAAGAAGCATCAAGTCAACCATGAGTCCAACATGGTAACAAAGCGCTAACGTTTTGTTAAGTACGAGCTAGGCGGTAAAATGATAATTATCATGGAATGATTTTTGTCAACGATAATATTAAAAACTTTAGATACAAATTTGATTTTTTACAGTAAGTAGCAGAAGTACATAAAAATGTGAAAATCTACGCTGAAACTCATAAGCGGAAGCCACTTTTGCTATTAGGACTCTGAAAATATATATATTTTTGAAATTATATAATTTTTTTTCAAATTATTAGATTTTTTTTAAATGATTATATATATTTTTAAATGATTATATATATATTTTTTTTTTCTAAATGATTATCTATATTTTTAAATGATTATATATATTTTTAAATGATTTTATATATATATATATATATATATATATATATATATTATTTTTTTTTTTTAAATGATTATATATATATATTTTTAAATGATTATATATATTTTTAAATGATTATTTATATTTTTAAATGATTATATATATTTTAATAAATGATTTTATATTTTTTTTATTATTATATATATATTTAAATGATTATATTTAATTTTTAAATTATATATATTTTTAAATTATATACATTTTTAAAATATATATATTTAAAGTATATATATATTTGTAAAGTATATATATTTTTAAATTGTATATATATTCTTTAATTATTATATATTTCTTAATTGTGGAGACCCTACTTTTTTCAATTATCACCGCCATGTTTGGTCTACATTTACCACAATATTCAAGGGAATACTGCACTTTCTCTCCACCAATCCCAATGATCAAATGAAGGCTATGGTAAAAAAAAAAAAAAGACGAGAGAGCGTTTGTGTTCTGTACAATTTTCGCCAGCTGTTGTAAGCCAAGGTTCAATAGCTTCTTCCATGCTGTGCTAGCTAGCAAAGGCCTATAAGCAAAGCAGACAGCAGTGGTGGTGGTGCAATTGTACTTAAAGAAGCATCACCATCTCAACGACGCCATCCGACAGGACGCAGAGGACATTTCTATTTGCTATGACAGCTGCTTGCGTCTCCGGTTACATTTTCCAGCGTGGTATCAGAGCGCCGTTAGCGCCGTTAGCAACATCAGTGAAATATTTGGCAGTATTTTTGAAAGAAACAGACAAATAAACACCAACAATTGTAAACGCCAACTCCACTCGAGATGAACATAGCTTCTTCCCGTCGGGGCTATGAACGTCATACACCTGTCAATCAAGTGTTTTAATGCCACACGTATCATAGATGGAAATATAGATGACCTCACATGCTAACAGCGCTAACAGTGGACCGTAGATCTTAATCAGAATGATTTAAATCGCGGTGAGAAAATGTCTGCACGTAGACAGGGTCAAATAGCAACTCTTATCCGCCAACAGTGTTAGCCCTGCAACTAGCATTAGCATTCTGACGCAAAAAATGCAGTGTTTATAGACAGTATATCGGAAAAAACTCTTGGGAAAAAAAGCATAAACATAAAATTTGGCTCAAATTTTTAAGATTTGGTTTCCACTGGTCATTTTTTGAGGAAAATGATTGCCTGTTTCGAGAGCTAGCATGTGCGCTAATCATACATTTAGCTATCTAGTAGTCCAGGGGTCAGGACCCTTAAATATTTGCCATAAACAATTCCTATTTTCAAACATTATTCCTTGAGAGCCATACTCAGAATTTAAAAGTAAAATTACATAAAAATGTCAGTATTTATTATTCATTTCACCACTTTGAAAGTAAAAAAAACAGTCTGAATTATATTAAGAACATTATTTCACTGTTGCTAATCAATGAGTATCAATGAAAGAATGCATGCAGAAGAGTCCAATGAAGAAAAAATATGATTTAAAAAGACGGAGAGCCATATACACCTATCAAAAGAGCCACATATGGCTCCCGAGCCATATACACCTATCAAAAGAGCCACATATGGCTCCCGAGCCATATACACCTAACAAAAGAGCCACATATGGCTCCCGAGCCATATACACCTAACAAAAGAGCCACATATGGCTCCCGAGCCATATACACCTATCAAAAGAGCCACATATGGCACCCGAGCCATAGGTTCCCTACTCCTGGAGTAGTTGCACATTGACATGGCTTTCAAACTGCAACAGAGCTACTGAATGAATGCTAAGCTAAGCTAATACAATCGACATTAGCAACCAACTACAACCTCTTATAAATGATTGCAATTCCCCTTATTAAGTGATATAGATGTGATATAAATCGCGCACTTAAGTCTTAAATTTTCTCCAAAATAGACAGTGCGCCTTACAATCCAGTGCGCCTTATATATGGAAAAAATGTCATCCATTGAGGGTGCGCCTTATAATGCGGTGCGCCTTATAGTGGTGAAAATACGGTACATTTTGGAAGAGGATCTAATACATGTTGAGCATCCAGTGACCCTCGAGTGATCATTAGCGTAGACAATCTCCTCCAGAGCTGCTTACTTTAAGTCTAGCTGGAGGGCCCCAATCCTATTCCGAGTCCCGCAAGGACTTTAGCGTAAGAAAGGCTCATGGGGGTCTGTGTGAAGGTCAAAAGCTTGTCCAAAAAGAATAGACACAAACAGAAGAGGGCAAAACATGTATACAGACAACTTTCTACAAATACCAGGGGCTTACTTAACCCCCAATAAATGTGGACAATTATTTGTTATGGAAAGTTTTGTTTGAACCTATGTATATTAGGAAAAATGTAATACTTATTGATTACAAGGAAAGTATGTTTATGTCATGTTTAGTTAATCAAATACTGTCAGTTTGAATATATATATTTTTCAAAGACGTCCTATGATTGGCTGTCATTTGTTTCCAAGCTAAATTCAACATTAAAAAGTGATAGTAAAAATATATGTATATAAAATCAAAGATTCTACCCTTTTTAATTGGCAATAGGCTAACTACGCTAACTAGCAACTAGAACAGGGTTGGGCAAACTTTTGGGCCCAGGGGGGCCCACATTGACTTTAAAAATGTGACAGATGGGTTGGGTCAGCAAAAGATAGGATACATATAAAAAAGTGCATCCGTTAACAGTACATATGAAACATAAACAGAAAAAAAAGGACTAAGTATTAACATCACTCATCATTCAAGTCAAAAGTATAAAGTACAAAGTCAAATAGAAAGGAATGTATTAAGAAATAATAAAATGTCATTTAAAAAAAGATAGAAGGCCTGTAAAATACATTAAAAAAACAAATAAGAGTGGACAGAGCTACTGCCACTGGTTTCCGCGTGACGGCGCCATCTTGGGGAGAAAAAAAACTATTTGGACAACGTCAGTGGGCCGGATGTGGCCCGCAGGCCATACTTTGCCCATGTTGAAATAGAATGTGCTCACTAACACATTAGCGCGCAACAACATTAGCATTTTGGTAGTTTTGACAGACAGGGGTGTGTTTACGTCACCTGATTGTAATCAGTAAAGAGTATACCTGTCAATTTACAAGTCTTTCCTGTATTTTATAAGCTTTTTTTATCATTTCAAATTGTGTATGTCGTAAAACAACTTTTGTGCAGGATTTTTTAAGTACGTTTTTTTGTAAAAGTGATCTCGTTGTAGCCATTTTGGCTCTAATCCGGATCGTCTTGGTCACTGGTAGCAAAAAAAAAAAAATGTCATCATCGACTGCTAATATTGTCATGCTTTAAGAATTCCCCTTTCACTATATAAATATAGCGTGTCAGCAAGCAATGTACTCAGACAGTCAATCTGTCAGCGTCATACAGCGACATCTACACCATCTTGAATTTAGTGCACCGACTGATTGGGCACTTTGTCCACTTTAAAGACAATTTTCGACATTTAAAGGCGCACTATGTGAGTAAATATGCGCTACATTACATTTGTGCAAGCGAGTGGAACTCTACGGTTGTTGCTAGCGCCCGCTAACAATAGGCCTCTTCACCCACCTCAATCCTACACATTTGAAACTGCTCCGTCATGGCACGAGAACCTGAACGTCCAGTTGTGCGACTTGAGAAGAAGAAAAAAAAAATCCTGCCTGTCTTTGAGTTCTTCTTTTACATTTAACGATGTAATTGGTTTCTATGGAGGGAGACGGCAATTGTACAGCTCAGGTTGCAACTATGGCCAAATTATATAGAAGCATGTTAAGTTATTTTCCATATGCTGCTATTTTCTTTTAAGGCTTTTAAAGGAACAAAATGACATTTCGATATATCAAAATGGCAGTCAAATTTAAGTAAAAACTGATACACCAAGCCTTTTCTGAGTCATTTATGCAAACGCTAGCTTAAATGTTACAAAAACACACTTTCACCTAATTTGAGCATTTACTTTTTAGCCTTATATATGAACAAAATGGCAGTCAAATTTAAGAAAAACTAACGAACCGAGCCTTTTAGGAGTTATTTATGCTAACGCTAGCATAAATGTTACAAAAATGCACTTTCACCTAATTTGAGCCTTTATTTTTAGGCTATTATTGGAACAAAATGACATTTTAATACATCAAAATGGCGTTCAAATTTAAAAATAACTGACGCACCGAGCCTTTTTGGAGTAATTTATGCTAACGCTAGCATAAATGTTACAAAACGCACTTTCACCTAATTTGAGCGTTTATTTTTAGGCTCTTATAGGAACAAAATGAAATTTTAATATATCAAAATAACGGTCAAATGTAAGAAAAACGGATGCACCAAGCCTTTTCGGAGTCATTTATGCTAACGCTAGCTTAAATGTTACAAAAACGCACTTTCACCTAATTTGAGCATTTTTTTGCCACTCATTAGCATTTAAAATTATATATTTTTGTCATTTTTAATCAATACTCAAGAGCTGAAAACTACAAAATTAATTATAATACAGCCAAATAGTTTTAGCATGTCCGTGTTATCTTTGAAGCTAATTATAAAAGGTCCAAATAGCGTACTTGCTATCTTGAACGGCGCTATGATAAGAGTCTTAGTGACGACTACCTTTGGTCCAAAAAGTAAATGCCACATCATTGAGAGGGTGACGAGACTAGGAGGACACATTGCGTTGGAAAGGTGATTATATATTTAGAATGGGACAGGAATAAGAATCATTTATATACTTGAGAATCAACCAAAACAAAAGAAAAGTTGACCTATAGGCTTTTTAGGCTTTGTTTTGTGTCGCCTCAATCTGTTGATCAAAGACACAATCAATCAGAAAAAAGATGAAGTCACATGATTGACAGCCATCTTGAAAAGGGTTACAGTTGAAGTCACAAATGTTATTTAAAATATGCAATCTTTTATTTTGATACTATTGTTAGGACATTCCATTTTGAACAAATCGACATTTATGAGGATTTGCCCTGTGAGATTGTAGCTTGACTTTGATGAGTGTTTTTAAATAAAGTTTAAAACAGTGCATATAATTTAAGACTATGAAGAAAAGGTAACAAATATTTTCTTTTAAAAGCATAATCCTAATAAAACAATAACTGTCTTATAAACATGAGACAAAAACCTGTTCAATACACAAGCTATGTATACTATATGTAAATGTCAATAAAGCTTTTAATTCAATTCAAAGTGCATTTAATTTAAGATTATATAGAAAAGGTAACATCATTTCTTTTAAAAGCATAACCCCAATAAAACAATGACTGTTTTATGAACATGAGACAACAACCTGTTCAATATACAATCTATGTTTATATGTAAATGTCAATAAAGCTTTCAATTCAATTCAAATAATATGCAACAATGTTACCTTTCCAACTGCACCTCCCTCATTTATTTAAAAAAAATTAAGTTATTTTATTAAAGTAATTTAAGGCAGACGTGCATCATAACAAATTAATCGAGACTTTTTGCATCTATATTTTAATGCTAATAAAAATTGTAAGACTTGGAACTAGGATTGTTGATAAAAAAAAACACCACGCGGTTTAAAATGAAAACCTTCGTTAATCTGACATTTAAAAGGCAGAACTTTGCCCATAAAGCATACCATAAACTTGATACTTTGATGTCATATAGCAGTAGGGTTCGTCTCTTTTCGGAAATTAGTGCAGTTAATACCTTTGTTAACTCACCGGCTACCATTGTGCTTATATTATAACATCGACTGGCCTGCATCACTGCGCATGCGTACAAACAATAACAACAAATTAAACTGAAATTAAAGTCTACCTGCAGACAAGCAAATATTACCTTGAAACTATCACGTGCAAAACATGACAACAATGTTACGCTGCTGAAATAAGCGCATGGTTTAGTAGCTCATGTTCAAATAAGCACCTAAAAGATGCAGTCTTACCTTATTGGAGGTGGTTTGAAGCGGAACCAGCATGTTGCCCTGGAGGTCTATGGGCCAGAAGCGGGTCAAATGGGGAGATGGAGGCCGAGGGAGGAAGCGGCAAAGCCCGGCAACGTCCTTGTTTTGTGTCCGTCCCCCCCGTAGCGAAGCAGAGCCGGCTGCCTGCTCGACTGCCTGCTGTCAAAAGAGGGGACCCGCACGTCGGTAGAAAAGCAAGCCGAGGCTGACGCCCGCCGGAAGTGACGACAACAACACGCGCAGACTCCTGCCCTCCCCGTTTCTGCGACGGAGGGCGACACACCTACACTTTTAGCCAATGGGGAGTTTGCTTTTCAGAAAGGGGCGGTGTCGTTGAAAAAGTAAACTTGGGGGCTTCAAAACGCCCCTTATGGTTTATCCTAAAAGTCCTCACATGAACTTTTCAGTATACAGGGATCACATTTGTGAATTTATAGCGAATTGAAACAAAATGAAACTAAAAATATATGTCTATTGTTAAACCTATAGTGTGTAATTAAATGAAAAAAGTTAATACAGTACAAAATTCAAGCATTTTACTTTCATATATAGTGAATAATTAGAATGAAAAGCATAAAAATTTTCATTTTAATACAGAAAAATGTTTTTTTAAATGTTCAGTTATATATCCAATTCAGCAAACTGGAAGAAATGATATACTACAGGGGAAAATCGATTTATGCAAAAATAACTGGAGAAAAATGACTTAAAGTACTCGCAATTACTTCAAAATTAGCAACTCAAAAAACGTAATTTGAATGAATTAAGTCCCCAAAAGACACCATAACCCCAAAAAGTAACTTAACTGAACCATAGACCACCAAATGGGTGAAAAGAAATGCCTTTATCCCCTTTTTTTTTTACAAATGCATAAGCCTTCATGGCGCAATGGACGACCTCGTTAGCATCCCTCTGCGCTACTTTCCCCATCCCGTTGGACCCTTCATCACATTCTGGACACATCGTTGGCTCTGAAAAGCGTCTGGCTTGCCTCCTGGTGGCAGACCCCCCCTAGGCCCCCTAACCTCTCACCTCCCCAGGCCCTCACTCCCCCTCGGTGACCCCAGGGACGAACTCATGTGGACCCACCTGACGTTAAACATATGCAAAGCTGGTTGAAATAAAACATCCAGTAGCAATTAGAAATTAACCTATATACTCATCTGTAAAACACGTTAAGTAATCTATTAAGCATCATTTTCTTTTTTTATTACGACACATGTCATTAGTATACTATATGAAGTATGACCCACTTCCGAAGTGGGTCACGGGGCAAGATCCAACCACTAAAAAAGATTTTTGCTGCCACCTGCTGGTGACACTTGTTCTTGCTTAAGGCCAGACGAGTATGAATACTCGTCAATAAAATCTGCGTACAATCGAATGATATTTTACAACTTTGATTGCAATTTTTACATGTATATGTATTACATGTGCATATAAAGACATATATACACATATATACACAATTATACACATATACACGTATACACATATACACAAATTTATACACGCGTACACGAATTTATACACACACACATGTATACACGTATACACACATGTATACATAAATATATACACACGTACACACATTTACACACATTCACGTATACACATTTCAAAGACGGCCCCCTTTTAGTGAAATAGACATACACTAGATGGCGCTACCTCGCGGTCCCATAACCCTGTTCATTGCGTTTTAAAACTCATAAAACACATTTTCTACCTTTAGAGCAGGGGTCTCCAAGTGCGGTCCTCCAGGGCCCCGATCCAGTCTGCTTTCCTTGTCTCCCTCCATCAACAGACTTGAATCAAATAATCAGGATCGTAATCAAGCTCATTTGGTCCAGATGTGTTTGAGATAGAAAATGTTTGTTTGCTTTTTTTAATTAAATCCACTTGCAGCATGTTTATCAATAGCGCTTTTATTTTGGGGGTGGAACAGAGGCACTTTAAACCATGGCAGTTTTGTAGATTTGAAAATTTGCACAGCTATATGGGATTATGATCTCATTCATTTTACAAGATCCAAAATTAATCATATCAGTATATTAAAATGAATCAAGTTTTAACAGGTCTGTGGAAGCCTTAATACAACTTCATAGTAGTACTTTGTAAGTGGAATTAACACAATTTGGAGTTAATATACTACATATACTTGGCTTTCAGTGATACATTTTTCTATATTTGATACTATTCTTGCCACAAATCATTTTTAACGATATTTTTTATTAACTCGTCGACTGCTAGCCAAATGATATGCTATCCGAGTGCTATGCTAGCCGACTGCTAGCCAAATGATATGCTATCCAAGTGCTATGCTAGCCGACTGCTATGCTATCCGACTGCTATGCTACCCGACCGCTACGCTATCCGACCGCCATGCTATCCGACCGCTACGCTATCCGACCGCCATGCTATCCGACCGCTACGCTATCCGACCGCCATGCTATCCGACCGCCATACTATCCGACTGCCATGCTATCCGACTGCTATACTATCCGACTGCTATACTATCCGACTCCTATGCTAACCGACTGCTAGCAAAACATTCCGAATGTCAGTCACTTTTTTTGCTTAAAAATGAGCAAGACAAAGTTGAAAATCAAAAATGTTTTATTAAAATCTTGTAGCAAAATAATACATTGTAACTTTACCTGCTTTCCCCCATTCAAGTCGCATTTTCCAACGGGGGTGACGTTTTGCTGCCCTTCGGGGAAGGCAGTAGGTTGTATAGTTATCTCCTTATTGGGCAATATCACTACCCTGAAACCACACAACCTACTACCTCACCCCGTACGAACATCACAAACAAACTGGAAACACGATTAAAAAGGCCACCACCGGAAAAAAAAAAAAAAAAAAAAAAAAAAAAAAAAAAAAACGATGTAGTGATGGCGATCCGCCACCAGGTGGCGGTGTTGCTTCGAGAATATTTTTTCTGTGGTCCGATGGGGTTCAAAACATCAGACGACATTACAGTCACTTGAGGAAAGACAGTAAGTTGTATAGTTATCTGACAGAAAGGGTTTGACCCTAAAACTCTACAACCTACTACCTCACCCCAAAATGACAGTATGGCAACATTTGGTTGGTCCAAATTTACGCTGCTCAGCCCACTTAGACAAGCAAAAAATAAAATAAAAACAGGTTAAGAGATGCACTCGTTCATATTAAATGACATTTTTTAGACTAAAAATGTTCTAAAACATTTTTTATGACTAAATCTCGCAACTAAAAGCACATTTACCGTATTGACCCGAATATAAGACGACCCTTCTTTGAGTAAAGTTTGAATAGAGTTTTTGAACATCAAATTCAAATTTTATACAGAAAATTACGAAATAAATGATTATAATAATATATTCGAGAGTACAAGCATGTTATTTTGCCTCATTCAAATCACGCAAAAAATGTTTATCACATCTTAATATCTGAATAAATATGTGAACTAAAGTGTAAGCACATTTGTGGAAGAATGGCTTCTGGTTTTTGAAATATAAATTAACCAATCTACTGTGTGTCATAATCCAACAAAATTGCTGCAATAACCATAATTTTCAGCATTTGCATTAAAGATATCTGGCGCCATCTAGCATTGTGAATGGATATAATGTCTAGACCCCAACTTTAAGACGACATGGACTTTTTTAGTCATATTTCAATGCAAAAAAACGTTTTATATTCGGATCAATACAGAAATTAGCTTCTTTTAGAGCACGCCACCTTGCTTCAAAATCTCACCTGTGCTGTAAACTGGCATTACATTACATTACTGTGAATTTCTCAGTCTGATTCGCCATGTGTTTCTCACCTCTTTAAAAAAAAATAACCATCCTTGTGAAGCATATCTTGTCAGAATGGCGTCGTATCATGGCAGGATTCCACCTGAAGAACCAGAGAAGAAAAATGTAACTAAGAGTGAACGACATAAGACGAGTAGAATGGACGCCATTAAAATAGAATTGCTGAGATACTGTATAAATACATTGTATTTATCTGCTTAGATATTAAAGAGTACTTAGATATTAAACACTCTCTCTTAGATATTAAACTCTCTCATGAATATAATTTTGAGAGCTGGCTTCAAAAGTAAACTCACTGTCACCAAAAGACCGGTGACCAAACGTCCGGGCGACCAAACGTCCCCGGCCACCAAACGTCCCCGGCCACCAAACGTCCCCGGCCACCAAACGTCCCCGGCTACCAAACGTCCCGGCCACCAAACGTCCGGGCACCAAACGTCCGGCCACCAAACGTCCCCGGCCACCAAACGTCCGAACACCACACCAAAGAATGTCAATAGTAGTCAATAACCTATCGATGCTAGCTTACACGGCTAATGTAGAAAAACAAACTTTAACAAATTAACCCTTGACAACCATCATGTCAACTAAGTCCATACTTCACAAAGGAAGACTGAGGCACGCGACAGGTCGCCGACTGGACATCGTTCATCCCCCTATAGTCGCCATCTCCTGATCCAACATAGCTCAGCGTCTGCTTTAAAGCGATGCCAGTCGCCATCGTCGAGTGACAAGAACGTATGGCATGCCAGCATATAAACGCAAGCTAAAGCCGCCATTTTTTTCCTAGGAGGCCTTCTTGGAAGTCCCCAACGTCAGCAAAATAGCTCAGACCAATGAAAGCGGAGAGGTCGTAAGCGATAGCCGCTTTGGCTAGCAGCTGACGAGCCGATTTCTTTCGCCACCTCGTGCCGATGCGCCACACACGACGTGAAAACACGACACCCTCTGCGGACCCCTCGTTTTGGAGAGACACTTTAATTCAATTGCATTTACGTCTGAGTGCTATCGATCGACGACGGGGTGAAGTGAAGTGCTCTAACCTTGTAATTTGATCTATTGGCTTGTTTGGTCAGCGTAGCAGGCAGGGTTAGCTTAGCGGGCAGGGTTAGCTTAGCATCTGATTGTTTGGGTCCGCAAATCTTAGCTCTGATTTACTATCAAGGGTTAAAATTGGTATGGTTGTTAGCTAGCTTGGAAGGCTTGTGTTTAGGTATGATTGCAATTTGATTCAATTAAAAAAGAATATAAGAACATCAGTTTTTTGTGTATGAGATGCTAACAGACTTCAAATTATTTTCCAATTATGGGCGAACTTGGCTTAGCGTGCAAAAGATTTAGTTTTACTGTCTAATTGTGCAACCAACATTAGCTTATTTTACCTTTATATGATGAACGTTAGGAATGTTAGCATTTCAAATGAAAGCTTAGCATTTTAAGCTAGGAATGTTAGCATTTTATATGAAAATGTAGCATTGTAAGATAGGAATGTTAGTATTTTACATGAAACCTTAGCATTGTGAGCTAGGAATGTTAGCATTTCATATGAAAGCTAGGGATGTTAGCATTACATATGAAAGCTAGGAATGGTAGCATTACATAAGAAAGCTAGGAAGGCTAGCATTACATATGAAAGCTAGGAATGTTAGCATAACATATGAAAGCTAGGATTGTTAGCATTTCATATGAAAGCTAGGAATGTTAGCATTTCATATGAAAGCTTAGCATTGTGACGTAGGAATGTTAGCTTTTCATATGAAAGCTAGGAATGTTAGCATTTCATATGAAAGCTTAGCATTGTGACGTAGGAATGTTAGCTTTTCATATGAAAGCTAGGAATGTTAGCATTTCATATGAAAGCTTAGCATTGTATGCTAGGAATGTTAGCATTTCATATGAAAGCAAGGAATGTTAGCATTTCATATGAAAGCAAGGGATGTTAGCATTTCATATGAAAGCTTAGCATTGTAAGCTAGGAATGTTAGCATTTCATATGAAAGCTAGGAATGTTAGCATTACATATGAAAGCTAGGAATGTTAGCATTACATATGAAAGCTAGGAATGTTAGCATTTCATATGAAAGCTTAGCATTGTGACGTAGGAATGTTAGCATTTCATATGAAAGCTTAGCATTGTATGCTAGGAATGTTAGCATTTCAAATGACAGATAAGCATTGTACGCTAGGAATGTTAGCATTTCAAATGACAGATTAGCATTGTAAGATAGGAATGTTAGCATTTCATATGAAAGCTTAGCATTGTAAGCTAGGAATGTTAGCATTTCATATGAAAACGTCATTGCGTCTGCACACTCAGCGTTGCCTGGCTCCGTCCGTCCAAGCGCCCCTTCCAGCTGCATCTGTCGCCTGCTATATTTAGCGCCCGCGTCAAATAGGGCTGCCGACCGACCGCCTGCACGTGGTGAACTCCAGCTGACAACCAAGCGGCCGTGCAGTCTCGTCCTTGACCCGTCTGTAACCTTGAAGAGCCCATAACGGCGTATGGTGGCGCCAAAGGTTAACATATTTTCTTTTGCTTACAAGCTGTACTGTTACAATCGCCTTAAAATGGTTGAGCTTGACGATTTCTCCCATATAAGCCGTAACCTTAAAATTACCTTAAAATGGTTGTTTGAAAATTTCTCGCGTATAAGCCGCAACGTTAAAATTGCCTTAAAATGGTTCGAATTTGACAATTTTTCGCGTATAAGCCGTAATGTTAAAATTGCAGTAAAATGTTGAATTTGACAATTTCTCGCGTATAAGCCGTAACGTTAAAATGGTTCGAATTTGACAATTTCTCGAGTACAAATGTGTTACTTTAAAGGGAAAATGTTAAGAAAAATCATAATACGTGGTATTTCATGCATGTCAAGTCTAATTTATGCGCATATAAGCCGTACCCTTGATTTTTAACGACAAATACGACGTATATGCGAAAAATACGGTAGTTAGCGTGGAAGCTTAGCGGACCAATGGGATCCGGGCTTGATGCCAAACTTGAATGCGATGTAAAGTAATGTACACTGATGAAGCCATTTTCATAAATCCCCCGACTGTGCTACAAGGACGGCGTTGGTTGATCCGAGCTTGGCGTCGAGCCGATACGTGCCTGCGCCCACGCTCGTTAGCCCCCGCCACCAGGCAGCCGGCGCGGTGATATATCGCTAGCCATCTGCGCGCTATAGGGTGAAGGTTCCGAGCTGGCAGAAATGCCCCAGAAAAGACGGCACGGTTACGCAACCAACGTTCATTTATAATTGATGCCATCCACGCAATAAGGACATTGCGGCGCCCCGATACGCACACATGGTGCGCCAATATAGAGCCCCGGGCGACTTTCCGACCCGCAAAGTAGGTTTTGAGGTTTGACGGCGCAAGCAACGACTTTTGTGATACTTAACTGTTGTCTGGGGGACTTATTTATTTATACTGCTGTGTTGAGGTAGTGAATGAACTAACCTCATCTGGAAGGGTTATTTAAAAACAGAGCTACATGGTGTTTATTGCTATTATATGAAGCGGTCAACTTGCATTCAAATTCCATAGGCTACAGACTACTTACTTAAGTCGACTACCTATTTGCTTATTGTAAACCACCTACTTGCTTATTGTCAACTACTTACTTGCTTATGTCAACTACTTACTTGCTTATGTCAACTACTTATATCAACTACTTGTATAGGTTGACTAGTTATGTCAACTACTTACTTTCATATGTTGACTACTTATGTCGACTACTTGCTTATGTCGAGTACTTACTAACTACTTACTTATATTGACTTCTTATGTCAACTACTTACTGATGTTGACTACTTATGTTGACTACTTATATATGTCAACTACTTACTAATGTCAACGACTTACTTATGTCAACGACTTACTTATGTCAACGACTTACTTATGTCAACGACTTACTTATGTCAACTACTTACTTATGTCAACGACTTACTTATGTCAACTACTTACTTATGTCAACTACTTACTTATGTCAACTACTTACTTATGTCAACTACTTACTTATGTCAACTACTTACTTATGTCAACTACTTACTTATGTCAACTACTTACTTATGTCAACTACTTACTTATGTCAACTACTTACTTATGTCAACTACTTATGTCAACTACTTACTTATGTCAACTACTTATGTCAACTAATTACTTATGTCGACTACTTTTGTCAATTACTTATATTACTTACTTATGTTGACTACTTATGTCAACTACTCACTTATGTTGTCTACTTATGTCAACTACTTACTTATGTTGGCTACTTATGTCAACTACTTACTTATGTTGGCTACTTATGTCAACTACTTACTTATGTTAACTACTCACCTATGTTCACTACTTATGTCAACTACTCACGTTGTCTACTTATGTCGACTACTTGCTTATGTTTACTACTTATGTCAACTACTTATGTCGACTACTTACTTATGTCAACTACTTATGTCGACTACTTACTTATGTCAACTACTTACTTATGTCAACTACTTGCTTATGTTTACTACTCATGTCGACTACTTACTTATGTCGACTACTTACTTATGTCGACTACTTACTTATGTCGACTACTTACTTATGTCGACTACTTACTTATGTCGACTACTTATGTCGACTACTTACTTATGTCGACTACTTATGTCGACTACTTACTTATGTTGACTACTTACTTATGTTGACTACTTACTTATGTTGACTACTTACTTATGTTGACTACTTATGTCCCCTACTTGCTTATGTCGACTTCCTATTTCTGACACGGAATTCAACTAGTCCGAGAGACAAACCAGAGCTCCACTAACAATGTTTGTACGAAACACACCATTACTTCATCATATTTCCAACTACAACAATGAAACTAAAGAAACAGATCAATAACCTTTTCCGCGTTAATGTTGCCTCCATGATGACAGACGTCCAATCCAATTTTCCGATTTTCCTCGATTCTGTGGTTTATAACACTGATGAAATTCCGTACAATACCAGCAAAACCACACCAATCCCTTTAACTGAACTACATCCGAATATGGATAAATTCAGGTAATAATCCGATATCCCCCATTCTAGAAGCCATATTCTCCCTAATAAAAAAAACCAAACTTCCCTGATTTGTCTTTTCTTTAAGAGACACGCTGCAGCGCCGAGAAGTTGGGAGGACCCGAATAACATCTGCACATGTAATCAAATGCCTGGCACTTAAACCAAGCTTGGAAGCGGAGGGGCGGAGCCCGAGGTTAGCGAGTGCACGACTTCTCCGTTTGACGAAAAAAAGGGAGCCGCGGTTCAGGCGGAGACAGGTACACGTTCCAGTGAGGGCGGGGCTTATACAAAAAACACAAGGGTGCGAATAAAGAAGAAATCCAAGACAGTTTTTTTCTTATAATCCAGGGGTGTCAAACCTCTGGTCTGCGGGCCGAATACATCTTAATTTGAGATTAAGCGGGCCGGACCAGTAAACTCATAGCAAAATGACATAGAACTAACAATAAGCTCACTTTTTTCAAAACTGTATTAGTCACTAATACTAATAATTAGTGCAAAGAATGAGTAAATTATCAAAATGTTTACTAAAAGAATTTTCCTTTTACATTATAAACAATATATTATGAACAAGAGAATAACATAAGAACATAAATAAATGTCAATTCATATTGTCTGCACGTACTAAAACTGCGCCCCCTAGCGGATAATACAAGAACTACACATTTTAAAGAAAATTCATATTTTTTTACACAATGCGGCATTCTTCCCTGGGCCGTACCAAACCACCAGACGGGCCGGATCCGGCCTGCGGGCTGTATGTTTGACACCCCTGCTATAATCGTTCTCATCCGGTAGTGGAACGGGTTGCCCAATGAGGAGGGAAAACTCAAGCGGGATTATGTATTTATATATATTAAGACGAGGGGTTCTTTGTGTATTAGAAGCAGATTAGAGACAGAAGGGGTTGATTTTCACAGCAGGTGGTGAGAAAGCATCCACGTGTACTTACGACAGAAGGTACCTCGCCTCGCAGCTTCCAGCCTCTCGGTGGCAGTCCAGGTGTCGCTCCTGAAGGGGAGGAAGAGAGGGGGAGGAGTTATGGGAGCTCAAAAAGGACAATTTCAGGCAGTGGGTTTCATATTTGTGTGGTAAACTGAAATACAGTAATCCCTCGAATATTGAGGTTCATGTAGACCAGGGGTGGGCAAACTTTTGGGCCCGGGGGCCATATTGACTTTAAAAATGTGACAGATGGGCGGGGTCAGCACAAGATATGATACATGTAAAAAAGTGCATTCGTTAACAGTACATGTGAAATATAAACAGAAAATAAGGACTAAAGTATAAACATACTCATCACTCATCATTAAAGTCAAAAGTGTAAAGTCTAAGTACCGTATTTTCACAACTATAAGGCGCACTTAAAAGTCTTACATTTTCTCCAAAATAGACAGTGCGCCTTATAATCTAGTGCGCCTTAAATATTGAAAAAACAGAAAACCAAAAACGAAAAACCACCACTGTCGGATAATAAAAAAACAAAAACGCCTGGACTAAATACTCAATACTGTTAAATATGCAGATGGCATCTTAGTGTACAAAATCTTCCATCATATAGCTCCTCCCCCACTGCAAGATTTTATACAAAAAAATCCAAAACATCAACAATGGCTGGCTCTAGAGGTGACTGTAAAGTAGTGAGGGCTTCATACCTGGAAGTCAATAGCAATTACCGTATTTTCACCACTATAAGGCGCACTTAAAAGTCTTCAATTTTCTCCAAAATAAACAGTGCGCCTTATAATACAGTGCGCCTTATATATGGAAAAATTGTCATTCAATTAATGGTGCGCCTTATAATGGGGTGCGCCTTCTAGTCGTGAAAATACGGTACATGCACGAAAATACATCTGCTAAGTACATACAATATACATTTTGAAGTAGCAAAATAACTTGCAGTAGTACTTTTGACACATGTATATGTGTAGGTGTAGAGATTTAGACTTGGGGGGGGGGTGCAGGGGGGTGGTCTTTCTTTCTTGAGAGAGAGATGGTACACTTGAGGCTGTCCATGGAGGACACTGGCAATTAGAGGCCTTGGTTGAAGAGGTGTTAATTCCGTACAGGGACGCTAATTGCGTCGCGGGGCACGGCCTCGGCGCGGAGGCGCTTTTATATACTGTTTGGAACGTTTATAATTACAGTTCAGCGCTTTGGAGTGCCGCCAGCACATGTTTATAGACTCGTGAGTAACCCAACTCCCGCGGCCCGTGGAGACAGATTCATGTCCATGGCTCTGTGCACTCAATGCACTCTGTGTACTAAGCGTGTGTGTGTGTGTGTGTGTGTGGGTTGTTTGCGGGATTTGGACTCAAGAACTCTGGTTATGTACTGCATGTGCCGTACTCAAGCTACATATAGCACAGATATGGGCAAACTACGGCCCGCGGGCCACATAGGGCCCACCAAGCTTTTTAATTCGGCCCGATATTTATTTTTTTCAAATTTGTGTTTTTATTTATTTTTATTTTAAGTGGCAGTAGCTGTGTCAGCTCTTATTTGTTTTTGGTGTTTTACAGTCCCTCTATCTTTTTTTAAATTACATTTTAATATTTCTTAATACTAATCATTAAAGTAAAAAGTATAAAGTACAAAGTATTTTTTTTTTTTGGTATTTAGAATTGTTTTTCGTTTTTTCTCCCCAAGATGGCGCCGTCACGCTCTTATTTGTTTTTGGTGTTTTACAGCCCGTCTTTTTTTAAATGACATTTTAATATTTCTTAATACATTCCTTTTTACTTGACTTTGTACTCTATACTTTTTACTTTAATACGTGATGAGTATGTTAATAATACTCTAGTCCTTTTTGTCTGTTTATGTTTCATATGTACTGTTAACGGATGCACTTTTTTATATGTATCCTATCTTGTACAGTCATTTTTAAATGCAAAAAACACATTCTGGCAATACAGCTTATATGCGCACAAGACTTGCTATACACTTATTTCACCAGTAGATGGCCAGTAAAGTAACATTTACTTTTTGTTGGTTATTTTCTGTTTTGCAGTAAGAAAACTGCACATTTTTGTTTATTTGTTTTTAATCAAATTGATGGAAAAAATAATGGAATTTAAAAGTATTTTAGCTAATTCTTAAGCTACTGTTGCCACAATAACATATAAAAAGTAATGTCCATTTCAAAGGTCTTTATAAATTTAAGGACATTTACATAAGTATGTCAGAAAACAAAGTATTTTTTTAGTTCTTTTGGAGAGATATACAAGCAAGTTTAAAACATTTTAATCACATTTCCAGTATAAAATATGTGCTATTTTGTCTTTTGACGATATATTAGTGTTGGTAAACAAATATTTTAAGAAAGGAGACACAAGTATTTTACCTCGAGGACATTTCAAGGCTACACACGTTGTTGCCGTGTACACTAATAGTACAAATAATGTAATCATCTCTATATTTACAACACAATACTTTCGAAATATACTTGCTGTAATTGGTTGTTTTGACATAAAAAGTAAGCCATTTAACCTTGAGCGTATATTTCAGGCAAGTGTTGCTATGTAAACCACCATTTTGTTTTTTTTTAACCTTCAATATCCACAAAACTCACCAAAAACGAAGGTCAACCAAGTTTTCAAAACCGCCAAACGATAACGCCGCATTCCCATTATCCGCCAGCAGAGGGCTAACGAATACCTCGAAATCGATTCAGTCCTTTTTAAAAAGAAATCTGCACCGTTTGCATATTTCTCTTTTTTTTTTTTTTTTTTTTTTTTACTTTTATTGGAGAAGCCCCACACGGCTCACAATCATATCTCGGAGCGAATTTTTTTTGGCTGACTCGACACTTGTGTGGGGATCCAAAAATTGCCTTGGCAACAGCCACGGCCAAAAGCTGGAGAAATAAAAGGGAGCAGTGGAAAAAAGCGAGGTTGGGCGCCACTGCCGTTTTTCTGGACTTTGCCGTTGCCGGGCAGATTCAGCGCGGCAGGAATAGTCAAAATTACCGTATTTTTTCACATATAAGCCGTACTTGTAACTCCAAATATGTTCTCTGGACTTTGCTGTTGCCAGGCAGATTTAGCGCGGAAGCACTAGCCAAAATTAACGTATTTTCTCGCATATAAGCCGTATTTGTAACAAAAAGAAATGCTCTGGACTTTGCTGTTGCCAGGTAGATTTAGCACGGAGGCACTAGCCACAGATACTGTATTTTGTCACATATAAGTCGTACTTGTAACTACAAAAAATGTTCTCTGGACTTTGCTGTTGCCAGGCAGATTTAGCACGGGGGCACTAGCCAAAATTACCGTATTTTCTCGCATATAAGCCGTATTTGTAACTAAATAAAATGTTCTCTGGACTTTGCTGTTGCCAGGCAGATTTAGCACGGAGGTACTACCCCAAATTACTGTATTTTCTTGCATATAAGCCGTATTTGTAACTAAAATAAAAATGTTCTCTGGACTTTGCTGTTGCCGGGCAGATTGAGCACGGATTGAATAGCCATAATTACCGTATTTTCTGGAATATAAGATGTATTTGTGACCAAAAAAAATGTTCTCTGGACTCTGTTGTTGCCAGGCAGAATGAGTTTTGTATTTTCCCGCATATAAGCCATATTGGTACCTAAAAAAATGACTGAATGAAGGGTACGGCTTATATGCGGAAAAAAACTTGGTATACTCTTATGTATATGTTGGCAAAGTAACATTTTACTATTGGTTGGTTATTTTCAGTTTTGCAGTAAGAAAACAACCATAATTAATGTCTTATGATAATTTACCTTAATGTGCTTTCAATTCATACAGTATCTCAAAAATACGACAATTTTTCTTAAGATTTTCCCCTTCAAAGTAACACATTTGTACTCCCTATCAAAACCATGAATATGGAGGTGAAAATTATGAATGGCGGGGCGGCTTATACGCGAGAAATTGTAAAATTCAACGATTTTAAGGCATTTTTTAGGGTGAGTATATAGCGGGGGCGGCTTATATGCGAGTAAACACATTAGCAGACAAAAGTCATTACGAATATAATTTGAAGCAATTTTTTTGGGGAGGTGAGCTGGCTCGACTCCAGCTGTGTAAAGCGGCCATTGAGGTCCAAGTGAAAGGTCTCTTTTAAAGCCAAACATGATGTCATCGTGGTTAAATTCACGAGTGACCGCATCCCAGCTGACGTTCAGATTAACGTAGACAGGGAAAATGGAAAAAAATATTTTATAAGAAGAAGGGGGGCCCCCCCAGTCCACATCAGTCGACAGTGTGATGGACTTAATGACCTCAGAGGGGGAGTGGCCAGAAGAAGTTTTTTGTTTTTTTGTTGTTTTTTAGCTCCACTTGTCATTTTGACACGTTTGGAGGACGTCAGGTTTCCTTATTTGTCCTTTGGGAATTTGTACTTGTGAGAATTTACGGTAGACAATTGTGTGTGTGGATAAAAAATGTAATGAAATAAGTTTTGGTTTAGTTTGGGGTATTTTTTGATTAAAAATTTGGGATTTTTATATGTTGTTTTTCAAATAATCATGTCAGAACATGTGATATTATATCATGAACATGTATATTTTGCGAGAATCACTACCCGGAAAATCGGATGGGGAAATGGTTGGTGTCCAATCCGTTTTGACTGGGAGGTATGGCAGCTCCAGTCAAAATGGATTGAACTTGTATTACGGTCAATGGGATTGAAATATGAGCATTGATTGGCTGTTCTCTCAGTTAATACGAATTAGATTGGCATTAATGGCAGGCAATGAGTTAAGAAATGATAATTGTGAAAAAAAACTAAAATATGCCAGCGACAAGACAGTAAAAAGTCATAAAAAATTATGATTTTCTAAAAAAATATATGTATATCAGTTATATATTTAATGCCAAGGAGTTAAAAAATGTAATTGTAAAAAAATACCCCAAAATAACCCAGCGACAAGACAATAAAATGTAATACAAAATTATAAAAATTAATTTATGAAAAAAAATATGTCTGATATATATTAATAATGATGAAATTTACATTGTACCACAATCAACCCCCTTAAAAAATTGCGCCATAATAAAAATTCTCCAAACACGATTCCTTAATTCACCACAAAAAACGGCTACTTTTGGATCAACCAAAAATTTTGCCTCAAAAAATTAAGATCACACACCACCTACGTTTTACCCACAAACTAAAATTTTCATCCAAAATACAAGCCCTTCTCCAATATCAACCAAAATTTAAAAAGCAGGTCTTGAGTTGAGATACGCTTATCAGAATATTGCAAAAATATTAACCCCAAAAACAAAAACGCCATCCAAAAATTCCACAACCACAGCTTTGAACCGGGATCCAGTCCGAGCAGGCCCCATTCCACTTCATCAAGCGCCCATGCAAGCTAATGAGCCCGACACGTGAAATGCATCGAAAAAGTGGTCCGTTTCCAAGCCGCCTCCATTTTGATTGACAGCTTACAGCCTTTCTCAAATCAGGTGGCGCTCATTTGCGCTAAACGCTTTTCACTTTTTATTGCCAAAGTGTAAAGTCAACAGAACAAATAAATATGCGGGAAAATATCTGGACACACACACACTCACACACACCGCAAACGATCTACTTACATAATTCTTTTTTCAAATTATTTATTAATTTTCTTAAAAAACGTTTACGTTTAGCATATTTGCTAGCAAAGCCATAAATATGTAGTGCTTCACATATCTTTTAATTATATATATATATATATATATATAGCATGTCAATAGGATTCAATGATGAATTTAAGAGAGTAAAATATTTAAAAGCATTGGAAAAATATATATAACTAATTTACACGCCTGAATTTTTTTATGATATTTTGGGAGAAAATTTTATGATTTTAATGAAAAGGGACAAATATTTTCCACAAAAAAAATCGCTAAAACGGCTTATGAATAAAAAGTCAAAGTACAGAAAATAACAATACTGTTGTTCCCTTGAATTCTCATTTTAATGCCCAAATGTTTTTTTTAGTTTTTTGGAGGAAATCCAACTTTAGACATTGTCAAAATTAAATAAAAAACGAGAAAAAGTTAACATTGAACAAACTTTCCACTCTTCAAGTTCAAAGTCAGACACAAGTTCAAGTTCAATAGCCTGCCTTTTACAACTTTCCTTTCTCATTTATCATTAAAAACGGACCTCAAACTTGACCAAAAACAACTAACTAACCTTAAAAACATCCCTACCAAAAAAAATTGACAAAAAAAACATTAACAAAAAAAATAACAATCCCTCATCTACAAACAACGAATCTTAAAACATTGCCCAAAAAATTGACTAAAAAAACTGACAAAAAAATAATAACAATCCCTCATCTACCAACAACTTATCTTAAAACATTGCCCAAAAAATTGACTAAAAAATAAAAACAATCCGTCATCTACAAACAACTCATCTTAAAACATTGCCCAAAAAATTGACTAAAAAACGGACAAAACAAATAATAATAATCCCTCATCTACAAACAACTAATCTTAAAACATTGCCCCAAAAAATTGACAAAAAAATAAAAACAATCCCTCATCTACCAACAACTTATCTTAAAACATTGCCCAAAAAATTGACTAAAAAACGGACAAAACAAATAATAATAATCCCTCATCTACAAACAACTAATCTTAAAACATTGCCCCAAAAAATTGACAAAAAAATAAAAACAATCCGTCATCTACAAACAACTCATCTTAAAACATTGCCCAAAAAAATTGACTAAAAAAAAACGACAAAAAATTAACAATCCCTCATCTACTAACAACTAACTAATCTTAACAAAATGACAATAATAACACCTCACCTACAAATCCACATGTACACATTTTCCCTGACATTCTCACCCCAACCTTTCAATTTAGGCTACACGGGACTAGACGGTAGACATTTACATGAGACACACACACACACAAAAAAAACCCGACACAAGCGCCATGTGCGTCCTCGCGTGCCACTTTGTCACGAAATCCACGCCACGCAACAAGCAGGGCACGCCATTATCCGTTTTAGCGCCGGCGGCGGCGGGTCCGTTTTAACGCCCCCCCACCACCACCCCTCGTCCCGCATCACTCGCACGGAATAAGGTACAAGAGGGGGATCCGGTTGGGAGTCTAACCCGCATCCTCAAACCCTGATTCGTCGAAAAAGTTACACATACAAACTAGATATTCAAAATATGTTGATATGGTAAAAGTTTGTTTTTAAGGTTTATGTTACTCACCTGATGCTGGAATTGGGCGGCGATTTTTTTTCCCCTTGGCGATGTTCCGTCTCGGGAATCGAGCCCGTGGTCTCGAAGTCCAGGGCTGCTAGCGGAGTTGAAGTCGGGCCTGAAACAATGGGAGGCCATGAGGCTGCTGTGCCAGTGCGCATGAGGAATGTTAGCAAATAATAAAAGGGACAGTCTATGGGAAGTTAGGGAAAAAAAAGAAAAAAAAGTGGACCGCAAAATCGACCCGGTTTGCTTTAGTTCGGGTTTGAATCCCGAAAAAAAAGAACAATATTTTTTACTGATTTTTTTTAATTTTTATAATCTCCAATGAGATGCCTTTATGTCTTAAGCAATGGGAAAAGTATTCAAAGCGGTTGCGGTTTGCTAAATCTAACACACACACATTTTCATACACACACACACACACACACATATATATAAAGACTCATAGTGTACAAAGTAGACATAACAAGGCGATAGGATGAGAGTAAAAATCTAATTCCTATCTAAAAAAAATAATTAAATGCATAATTACTAACGTTTTGGCTCCTTCGCTTTTTGCCTTCTTTTGTTTGCACCTGGCAACCGTCCCAGAAAAACGCTCCGGCTACGAAGCCGCTCATCTGACGCACGTTCGGGGGTCGCTCGCCGTGGAAAGGAGGAGGACAGACCCCTGGCTCAAAGGACCGAGGTAGAAGGGTAAAAAAATTAAAAAAAAGTCGAATTCCATCGAAAATCGGCAAGCGCCCTCATTGGTCGGACGTTAAAAATCCTGTGTTTGATTCCCGAATCCTGGCAAAACATGGAGCAAATGTCCAAAAAATTGCATTTTTTGCGTATATGAAGTAGTAGAAAAAATGCCTACTTGGAGTTCTAAAATCCAAAAGCGCTAGGAAAAAAAATTAAAAAATAGTGCGCCAAAAAAGTGCGAAAAAACGGGCCTCGTGGAGGAGCAACTTGTTGCCAGCTTTTTTTGTTGCAAGAGCTGCAAGTTGGAGGCAGAGGGTTAAAATCCAAGCCAGTGGCGAGCAGGGGAGGGAATAGAGAAAAAAAAAAAAGGAAAAAAAAAAGTCTATGGAAGGGCGGGCGGGCGGCGGCGGCGGCGGGGAGGCCCGGACTGTAGAAATAGCAGCAGACTGACTATACCCAGCCCCCTATTTGCCGCCTCCCCCTTTCCCTCCCCCCTTCTAAGTCTCCCCCTTGCGTGAGTCGGAGCAAAAAGAGAGGCGCGAGCGAAACGGGGCGCAAAAAGAAGCGGCAGTGAGAGAGGGAGAGCGTGACAAGAGAGAGAAAACGACAAGGAGGCGGAGACTGCTGATGAAACAGGAGGCGGAGCTAAGAGGAAGGAGTGAGCTGGGTTAAAAAAGAACGAGAGAGAGATTGACACGCCTCCCGGGAACATGCGCAGAAGCAACTATGGCGGCCATAGTGGATTTTAGGGGCAGCATCTTTTATAGTAGAAAAAAAGAGGAGTTAAGGGGGGTGTAAAGAAAGATAAGCCCTGAAAAGATATAGCATATAATGCTATTGTTGCTAATCTGTGGCTAAATGTGTTCCTGGTGTGTTGATGTTAGGAATATGAGAAGGGGAGGGGCTTTGTTGTGTCACCGCCTAACGAGCTGATGGCTCGCAGCCTCTCCACTGTTGGCACCGCGTCAAAAAAGGGCTGATAAGCTCACTTTTTTGTTTTTTTTTCATTTTATGAAGGAGGAAAAACAGCTGTAGTTTTGTACTGAATACTGCCGAGTGGGTCCTTTCAAAATAAGAGTATTTTGTATGATTATTCTGGTTGTTTTTATATGAGAGTTCAATTCCAACCCCCCCCTCTGTTGTCCTTTAGAGAGCCCCCCCTTTGCCTTGTTCTCTGTTACTCCTCTTTCCCGGGAGCTCTCTGCCACTAGCGTTTGGCTTTTTCCACTCTCGTGGTATATTACTGTAACGCCATTGTGCGACAACTTGCCTGCCTCTTTTTTTTCGGCTCGGGGTATAAAAATAAATAAATAAATAGCTTTTAAAACCGTGGGGCTTGTCGGGTGAATGTGTCGGTCGGGGAAAAAGGGGGCGACGGAGCATCTCGGCGGAGAGACGAGGTGGGGGATTGTAGCTTTTGTGTTGTTTAGGTGGTTTAAAAAATGGTGTTTAGTTTGTGGAGGTTTTTCGGACTGAAAGAAAAGAGAAAAATGTGATTGGATGTTTGTGTTTTGGGATAATTTTCATCGTGGATAAGTAGTGTGTGTGTGTAAGAGGGGTAGGGGGGGTGTTTTAGAAAAACAGGCGTGTGAGGGTGGGCCGCCATGTCAGATTTTTTGGTAGTTTTCTAACATGGCTGACAGCTAAAGGCAGTTGTTTTTGTGTTAGCTTTTTGTTGGGGTAGCAAAGAAAAAGAGGCCCAATTGTGCTGTAAAAGATGGTGTGCATATGGTTGTTAAATCAATTGTATTTGGATTTTTTTGGGTGAAATGACAGCATTTTTTATAGCGGAATCAATAGGCTCGCATTGAATTAGTGTGTGCTTTAAAAGATGATGTGCATATGGTTGTCAAATCAATTGTATTTGGATTTATTTTTGGTGAAATGACAGCATTTTTTATAGTGGAATCGATATGGTAGCAGTGAATTAGCAGGTTGTATTAGTTTTGAATATTTGTCTTACCTGACTGTATTAATACGCTTATTTGTGGAGTTATTATATTTATAACTGCATATGGGACACTAGTGAATGCTCTCATTAGCACTTTAAACGAGAGAAGTATGGAATGTTTATTAATACGCAAGTATTTGACATGGAGTTGTTAGTACATGCTGTACTTTGGAAAAAAAATTAAAAAACATTGTTTTCAACATCATTTTTAAGAGTTGACTGGAAAATTGAAAGTTTTTGTGGATGAATTTTGCATGGGTGCCTATTTTTGATTCATATTTTAGAGTGTGATTGCTATTTTTTCTGTTTAAATACATTTTTTTTGTTGATTAGCTATTGGAATGAGTCCAAAATGGCTGATATAGGGAGGCTTTTCACCATTTTTTTAGGTAAAATCTTAATGTGGGAATGTATGGCTTGTAAAATAAAACAAAAGTGGTTAAGTTGGATGCAAGTATGTTGTTATTAACAGTACGATTGAGCACATTTGTACGCCGTAAATTAGTGCTTCTCAACTGGTGGCTTGCCACAACGTCAAATCTAATTAAATATCAGACTATTTAATCTATTAGAACTCTCCAAAACATCTCTTGTTAATATATCGCCACCAAAAATGTGCAGCTGTGTAAAGATTTGTGTTGTTATTTGAGGAAATGTATAACTAATAACCTTCAAAATGGATGAGTTGTTTTCTATTTAAATCCGGCTATAAAAAATGTACCCGTTTTTTTTTCCACAAATTTTTTTTAGGCTAAATTTCAAAAGCGAGGCCTTCAATAGAATCAAATTTTAATGAATTTCATTTCCTGATATCATTTTCTTAGTAATTAAGTATTTTTTGACGGTTACTTTTAAGCAATACTTTACTTGCACTTACTTGTTTTGAATAGGTGAGTCAACTTTTTTTAGCGTTCAAATGAGTCATTTTTTAACTATTAACTAACCACAAGTTGCCATTTTCCGATGGCGTATACGGCGCTAGTTTCTCCGTAAACGGCGCACGTGTCCAAACACAAGCTCTCTATTACAGCCAGACCTTTTGAGGGCACTCCCCACCAAGTCAGGGTTAGGGGTCGTGACCCCGAGGTCAAAAGTGTTACGACGAGAGGCCGAGCGGGGCCCATTGAGCGCGCCGCCGTTGTTTGCTTTTCCAAGAAAACGATTACAAACACATTAACTAATGCCGATTAGGGAGTGATCCCCCCCTGGCTGGGGGTCGGAGGTCCCTGGGGAGCATGTTACGTCTTATTAACAGGGCCTGACCTTTGACCCCGGCAGTCAATTCAGGCAATAGGCATTGGAAATGGCCGCTTTGGGCCTTTTTTTTGCATGAGTAGTGTTCGCCAACAAGACAAATGAGAAGGTTAAAATAAGAATAAAATTATTAGGATATGATTGAAGTTAAGAGTGTTAATCGTAGAAGGGGGCGGGGCTTCTTGTGACTTGAATAAACTGGTTTGCTGAGTGGTAGGTTGGCATGGACGTGTTTGGACAAGTAGAACGAATGTGGATTTTTTGGGTAGTCAAGTGTGTGTTTTTGTCCGTATTAGTGTGTGTAAATAAAGTTTTGAATCTTATTAAACTGCAAGTGTATTTGACTATATTAAGAATTACAGCTTCTGTGGGTTAAAAATCTGGAAAAATTATTAATGTTCTGCTAAATTATAATTTTTTACTCAAGTTATTACAGGAGGGATAAAAAAAATCTAAAAAAAATCTCAAAAAAAAATTATAATTTCCATTTTCTGCAAAAAATTGTCAATTTCTCCAAATGCTAAAACTGCTTTAGACTATTATGATTATATTACAATTATTTCTATTAGAACATGACATTATACTGACTGTGTAGTTGAAATACACAATATCCTGGATAATTTCATTAATTACATATTTAATAAGCTAAATTTCGGGTTTCTCTAAATAAGAGTGACAAGCACTTCAAGCGCATACGTGGCACGCTAGGCACAAAATGGCTGCCATGGGGCGTGATCACCATCGACATGGAGTACCACGTGGTCAAAGTACATCATACTTTTGTCCAATTAACCCCTTACGAGCTACAGAAGTATTATTAACTCCAAATACAACCAAATACGCATCATTGAAAACAACAACTTTGTAAATAATATATTTTTTAATACCTTTAGGCCAATTTAAAGCTATTTTTTTCATTTATTTTTAATTTTGACGAGATAAAATGTCCAAATTCATGTAAAAACTCGTCCTAGTTAACCCTTCATGTGCTTCAAATTCAACATTACAACCGAATTAAAGCTACCATGAAGTTCAAACTTGCTAAATTTAATAAAACAAGGCAAAAAAGTCTCTAAATTTGATTAAAATTTAAAATAAAATACGCCTGACGGTTCTGCCCTATGTTCCCTGCACAAAAAATACTTTTAAACAATAGGAAAGTAAAATAACATCCAAGTTCATGTTGCAATGAACCCACAGTGCATCTGTTTCACAGCAAAAAAATAAATATATATAATAAAAAATGCCAGATTTGCTTGAGTCCAAATATAACAACAATGCTCAGTCTAGCAAATGACTGCATGATTAAAGTCTTTTACTGTATTGTTTGACTTTTTAGATGAAAACAAAAGGAAGGAACTTGGGAGCACGTGTCTTAAACTCCACGTCTTAAAATGGGCGCCCGGTTGTTATTGATAGGCACAAAATGGCGGATGCAGGTCGATCTGATCGCATGAGTTTAATGAAACGCAACTTTTGGGTCTTAATTGTTATTTTATGGGTTTTTTAAGGCTTCCATGCAGGCTAAATTTGACAAAAATAGTCCCCTAATTCAACAACAGTATTTAATAATAATTTTTGACTGATTTTTGAGGAGAAAATCACGGAAGTGCTTTATTAGTAATATTTTTATACATTTTTTCCACCATTGGAATGTATTGACAAAAACACAACTTTTATCCATGAAATAGTTCCTTAACAATTGCAATGTATTTTTTGGGGACTTCTCATTTTTTAAAATATGAATTTTTCAAGTCATTATTAATATTAATTTTCGAAATAGTGTAGTAACATTATGAGTCATAATTAATGTTCATATTCTCGGTCTATTTTTTTGTGTAATAGTACAGTAACATTATGATACAAATGCGTGTATTAATTTGGAATTGACTTTTTTATAGTCAATTAAAAATTATGCAAATACAGAAATATTAAAAGCATATAAGCATGATTTATAAATTCATATTCCAGAATATTTTTTGCAGTGTGGCAATCGTGTGTGCACATGTTTTTTTCTCTGATAGTTAGCCAAAACTTGTTCTCAAACTATTACGAGTCATTTTTTTTATGATTTAATATTTCAACTCCAAACAATCAACTGCAAACCAGCACAATATAAGTTTATATAATAAAAACCCTATTAAAATGAGAGTGAACCATTCATTATCAGTCCAGATCCACAAACAACTCCTCAATCCTCCATTTTGTGCCTTTGTTGACACGTTTTTTAGCAAATTAAAAAGCACCATAAAGCTACAGGCTTTTTCTTTTTTGGAGGACAAAGTCAAAAAGTCCAACTCACCTCACGTGATGGCAGAAGGCAAAAAAAACGGAGGAGTTCTGTCCGCTAAGCAGAATGTGGACCGACCGACCCGGTGGCGTTCGGACCTCCGAGTGTGGGTCGACCAGTCGTAAGAGGGACGGACGGACGGACAGAAGGACGGACGGACGCGTCCTGGCTGGCTCACACAAGCAACCCCTGGCAAGCGGACAGCAACCTGATGTGCGTACGTATTGTACTAAAACATGAAAAACAGAGAATGTTGAGCAAGAATTAGTGTGCCTTGTGTGATTATTATGATGTAAATACTGCATTTGGATGTTTTTTCTTAAGATTATGGACCAGTTTTAGCAATGTTTTTTGTATGAACCAATTTTAGCAATGTTTTTTTAGTATGGACCAGTTTTAGCAATGTTTTTTAGTGTGTTTTATAGTATGGACCAGTTTTAGCAATGTTTTTTAGTATGGACCGGTTTTAGCAATGTTTTTTGGTATGTTTTATAGTAGAACCAGTTTTAGCAATGTATTTTTAGTATGGACCAGTTTTAGCAAAGTTTTTTAGTGTGTTTTATAGTATGGACCAGTTTTAGCAATGTTTTTTAGTATGTTTTTTATTATGGACCAATTTTAACAATGTTTTTTAGTATGTTTTTTTAGTATGGACCAGTTTTTGCAATGTTTTTTAGCAATGTTTTTTAGTGTGGACCAGTTTCAGCAATGGGTTTTACTTTACTGCATTTTGATACTTTTAATCCACGTTTTTAAGTTTATGGACTAAAGTACTAATCCTTTTTAGTATGTTAACAGTACATTTTGGTATAATTGTCCTGCAAAAGGAGTAAAATTGTAATGTGTGTGTTTATTTGTATGTATTTTTGAATTTGAATTGGATGCCTTAAATGGTCATTATGCAAGTACCATGAGATTTTAAGATTTACTATGAAGTATAAACACAGATAAGTCGTCATACAAATATTTATTTACGATAAAAATGAAGTGAGGTTTAATTATTATTTTAAATGTGAGTTAAGTAGTTAGTTAGCAGCATGTGAGATAGCTATGGAGTTTTTGTTCAAGTATCACAGTGCAAGAAATACTGCATTTTGATACGTTTAATCCACATTTTTAAGTGTATGGACTAAAGTACTAAGTTTTTTAGTGTGTCAACAGTAAATTTTAGCATAAATTGTCCTGCAAAAGCCCTAAAACTGATGTAAAAAGCCATATCGTATTTTTGAATTGAATTGGACGCCTTTATGGTCATTATGTAAATATAGCGAGATTTAAACAGTAAATTTTAGTCCACTGTAAAAAATGTCCTCCAACAGGATTAAAAATTTGACGTAAAAATGAATATTAAGCAACCATTAGTGTGTTTTGTGTGTTTATTTTTGTATTTTTAAATTGAATTGGATGCCTTAAATGCTCATTGTGGAAGTGAAGTGAGATTTAAAGCTTTACTATAAAGTGTACATATAAATATGTAGTCATAAAAATATTTATATATAATAAAAATGAAGTTAGGTTAAAAATAAGTAGTTAGCAGCATTTGAGGTAGCTATGGAATTTTAATTGAAGTATCAAAGGGCATGAAATATGGCATTTTGATGAATTTTCTTCATATTTTTCAAGTTTATGGACTACAATTCTAGTTTTTAGTATGTCAACAGTAAATTTAAGTCCATATTTTAGTCATAATAAATATACACAGTATAAATTGTTCTGCAACAGGACTAAAAGACTAAAATAAAAAATATTATGGTTATCAAAATATAAATAATGCATATTGATACTTTTGGACCAGAGTTCTAAAAATGGTTCTTAGCATTTGAGCAAAAAAATGATAATACAACAACATAATGAAGCTACACTGTAAAAAATGCAATAAAAAAATTTGGGTGGGTTTCTTGGATTTTTTGGGGGTCGTGTTGAGATGACCTTCAAAATTTGGAACATTGTAAAAACACCTTAATATTTTACATGGACATCCCAGAATTCTGACAAAAAATGAGGCTCTTTTGACTGAGAAATGATGGCAAATTTGAAGCAAAATGTGAGAGTTAAGGGGGTCTTAGATGGGGCTTTGAGTACTTCGAGGTAAGAATCTAATTAGAAGGGCGAGCAGTTCTTTTGACTTGGCTCTTGAAATATGAAAAAAACGCATTGAAGTGAGGATAAAGAGTTTGCAAATCATCAACAAGGTAGACTGATAATTGAGCCATCTCAAGGCTATTAGGTGATACCTGCATGCAAAATTAAATATCAAGTGCAGCCATTTTAATGGAGGAAAAATGACAGGCAATTTTAGTCCAGCACTGTATGTACTTTTTTTTATGGATTTAGGTTGCTTGGGCTTTTTAAGTAAGAAATAATTGCAGGTTCATCTACATTCATTTTTTGAGGGGCATATTTAAATGAGATTTGAGTTTTTGGCAGGAAAAAAGTTGAACTTTTTGTGCATTATTTAAGTCGAGTTTTTTAATGATTTGAATATTTTTGGTTTAAAGTATGTAATCCAAGTTAGAGGTTTTGAACAACTTTGTTTTTTACATGGGTGTAATAATTAGGTTTTTAGCTATATTAAATAAGTGACAGTTTGGTTTAATGCTATTTCAAAACAAAAACAAAATTTCTTCAGAATTAAAACCACTTTTATACTAACCAATTTTTTTGACATGTTATAGTTCAAACCAGTTACAACATTACAAAAGCCATATTTAATAACCTGAAACCGACATGTATCATATTTTAACCCTTCACATTCAACAAAAGTAATGGTAAATTCAACCAAAATATTGATATCCTGTTTTAATTGCAGTTGTTTATTTGCTACTACACAATGTAGTTATTTCACACTCTTATCATAGTACTGATTTAGTATTCACTATAATGAATATTTCCAGGTTAGAGGTAGTTTATGGACATTTTTAAATCTGCTATTCAAAAAATAGATTAGATTAGAATTTTATTTAATCTCATATTTGGGAAGAGTCAGAAAAAATTGACATTGACTTAAAAAAATGTGACAGATGGGCGGGGTCAGCACAAGATAGGATAGATATAAAAAAGTGCATCCGTTAACAGTACATATGAAACATAAACAGAAAAAAAGGACTAAAGTATTAACATACTCATAACTCATCATTCAAGTAAAAAATATGAAGTACTAAAAAGTAAAGTAAAAGGAATGTATTAAGAAATATTAAAATGTAATTTAAAAAAAGATAAAATGGCTGTAAAACACGAAAAACAAATAAGAGTGGACCCAGCTACTGCCACTGGCTTCCGTGTGATGGGGCCATCTTGAGGAAAAAATATAAACAATCGGACAACGTCGACGGGCCGGATTACAAAGCCTATCGGGCCGAATGTGGCCCGCGGGCCGTAGTTTGCCCATGTCTGTTGCAGACGAAAAGACATAAAGCCGACGCTGACTCAGCACTTTTAAGGCAAGTGCCTTTTTGTTGAAGGCGCGGATTCGGGCACGGAACGCAACCTATTCTCGAAAACACCTCGCTGTTATTAATACGGGTCGTTTTCTGATGCCAAATGGCAGCGGCCCATTTTATGAAGTCGTAACGTCTCATTTTTTTTGGCACTGGATTCGGCACCATGTGGATTCATTATCTTCACACCTGCTATGCTATCTACTGCCAATGTATATTATTATTGTACGTGTGGAAGGATACATAAAATATATATATATTTTTTTATAGGTCGAAGCTGGCACGTGTTTGTTATATTATTAAAATATTTTTTACGCATTTTGTTTAAAAACAGGCGGCACATTTATAATCATTTTGAGCGTCCGTGCTAACACTGAAGGCTAATTCCTATTAGCATGTTAGGATTAGCGTTTATTCACGCAAATATTTACACAAAAAGCTGTTGTAACACACACTCGTGACTTTATGACACTAAAAATATCTTGTCAATCTGTTAAAAAATAGTTTAATTTTATCATAGTTTTTTATCTGATTTTAATATGCAACACTGTGCAAGCATCACACTGCCCCCTATAGGCCAAATTTAGAAATTGCTATTTTTTGGGGGTTGTTTTAGTAATACTTTCTGATTGTTTCACTTTATATTTAAGATTTAGATTTTATTGAAAGATAAACAACAACAAAATGACTCAATTATCGTGTAAATTTATCAAAATTTCCACCAAAAAATTGTTTAAAAATTCTTTTCACACAATTTTTCAAAAATTAATCCGTTATGTAATTTTACACTATCAAATTATATAATGTTGCATCATTATTTTAGGTCAAAATGTAAGAAAAACAAAAAAATACCTGCTCTAAACTACTATTACAAAATATCTAATTTCTTCCAACTATCATTAAAAACACCCCTTTTGTTCCCCTAAATGAGTATTTTCAAAATGATGCATTATTTTAATTTCTAAAAATGGATGCATGGTTATTTTATTGGCACACTTTCTTGGCAATTACCCAGATTTGGAGTGAGCAAGAAAACAAGAGCAGATCTCCACGGTGCTATTAAATGGGTCTGTAATGGGGGGGGGGGGGGTTAAGGGAGGCGGGATGGACTGTTGAGGGAATGGCACGGGGATGGGAGGGGGACCGGAGGAGGGGGGTGGTCGGGTATTTGATAAACTGGCACAAAACCAAGCACTAATGCCCCTTAAATGTCAGCCACTATGTAGTAGTATCAGTATTGGGACGAATAGAAGAGAGTGTATTCATATTTTACTGAGTCCAGTGGGGGCACCCTGGGATGCTATGCTGGATAATTGGGGGTAAACTGGAGTGGCACACATTTAATAATTTTTTATTTTTTAAAAATCGGGAAAAAATAGATTTTTTTGGGCAATTTTTTTGAAAAATAATTTTAAAAATCCCATATTAGGGTGGTCTGAAATCGTCTATTACTAAACATGTTGGTGTTGTAGGAGTCAGTCGTGAATTTTACAATTTCTCGCGTATAAGCCTTAACCTTAAAATGCCCTTAAAATTGTTTAATTTTACAATTTCTCGTGTATAAGCCGCTTCCTCATTCACAATTTTAATCCGTCGTGAGCCTTGAAAAATAGTTATGCATACAATTGACTCCCTGATTGATAATTTTAATAATATACTGTATTTTCTCGCATATTAGCTGACTTTGTGTTAAGCCACACCCTTAAAATGGCCTAAAAACAGTTGAATTTTAATATTTCTCACCTATAAGCCACCCCATGATTCACAATTTTCACCTCCATACTTATGGTTTTAATAAAGAGTACAAATGTCTTACCTTGAATGAAAAATCTTGAGAAAAATCATCGCACTTGGTATTTCTGAGATTCTGTATGAATCAAAAAGATCGCCTGCTGGATTGCACATTCCGATGTGTTACCTGCAGGTAGACAAATTAAAAAAGAAAGTCATGTGACCAGTACAACCAAGAAATATGTCCCCAAGTCTACTTTAAAGATGACAGCACCAAGTAAGTTAAGTTTTTTCATGTTCTATGCAAGATACCATTAACTTTTTCCTCTAATTCCATTCATAGACATCAAAAATACATTTAATTTAACATTTTATCTGTTTATCTTTTATCTATTTTGAAACAAATGACCAAATTATCTTCCATTATGTCATTTTGTCTTTGTCACCTTGCAGTTTCATACATATCAAGTTTAATTTATGCGTATAAAACACATTCAGGTGGTCTGAAATCGCCATGTTGGTGTTGTATGAGCCGTTCCTGAAGGGGGGGCTGGTGTTGGGGGGTTCGGTAGGGGGTGGGTAGCAATAGAGAGAGTGATTTTTTTTTTTTTTTTGCAGTGGGGTGAAAGGCTGGCGGTCATGTGTGCAGGGCTCATGACAAAAGGCCCTTTTATGTGCAGCGTATGCAGATAGAGGAGGCTCCTTTGTGCACAGATGGAGATCCCATGCTTGGGTCTACCCGCGGTCCGCCAGGGGAGGGTGAGTGAGTGAGGGCGAGGGGGCGTTGAGTGCCATCACTGTGTCTGCTGGGGGGAGGGGCAGATCTCCTCACCCCACTGCCAGGCTCCTCGGGAGGAGGCGGAGCTCCAGTTTTGGTTGGTAACAGTGCTTTGCAGGTGGACAGATAGCAAGGGATGTTAAAGATTTTGGACAGTAATCCCTCGTATATTGTGGTTGATGTAGACTAGACATGGTCGTGATAATGGGAGGATTGTGATAAGGGTACAGTTTGCATTGGTTGCTAGGCAAAATGGCAGGGGGTAAGGAGTCTAGATTGGATGAATAGTGAGATGTGTTTGATAGGGTTTTGTTTTTAGATATGGGCTTAGTGGGTGGGGCTTTTTGTTTTAGCAGAAACCTTATTGGTCATTGGAATTGTGCTGGATTGGTTGGAGGGAAAACGGAGTGGCCATTCAGGTACGGAATAATGTTTTGCCTGAGGAATTAATCGAATAAAACGAGAAGCGAATACATGCACAATGATGTGATGATTAAAATAAAAATGAGATCCCATTTGGCGAGACGGAGCGAGAATGTGCAAACATTGGCTTGCTTTTTGACCCGTTAATAAGCCAAACCGTACTGGATTGATGAGCTTCTCTCTTTCTCTGAGAACTTGATTCAATTAAATTTGATCCCAAAATGTTCACCTGCTTATTAGTGTCTGTACTCTACCCGTCTGTGTCTATACTCTACCCGTCCGTGTCTATACTCTACCCGTCCGTGTCTATACTCTACCCGTCCGTGTCTATACTCTACCCGTCCGTGTCTATACTCTACCCGTCCGTGTCTATACTCTACCCGTCCGTGTCTATACTCTACCCGTCCGTGTCTATACTCTACCCGTCCGTGTCTATACTCTACCCGTCTGTGTCTATACTCTACCCGTCTGTGTCTATACTCTACCCGTCTGTGTCTATACTCTACCCGTCTGTGTCTATACTCTACCCGTCTGTGTCTATACTCTACCCGTCTGTGTCTATACTCTACCCGTCTGTGTCTATACTCTACCCGTCTGTCTATACTCTACCCGTCTGTCTATACTCTACCCGTCTGTCTATACTCTACCCGTCTGTCTACCCGTCTGTCTATACTCTACCCGTCTGTCTATTCCCTACCCGTCTGTCTATTCCCTACCCGTCCGTCTATACCCTACCCGTCTGTCACCTCTACCCGTTTTTCTCCTCTACCCGTCTGCCTACTCTACCCGTCTGCCTACTCTACCCATCTGCCTACTCTACCGATCTGCCTACTCTACTCTACTTCCCAGTATAAATCTCCTTCTACCTGTACAATGACAAACACAGGCATCCAATTCAATTCTACACTCACCAGAGAAGAAAATAAATAAAATCAAACATTTTTTAATTCCCTTACACAGATCAGAATCAAAACGCAGGCGGCTTTTTTTTAATCAAAACTCAACTCAACTTGAAGATACCTCCGACTCACAAACTCACCTCAATTGGTCATCCTACCATACTAAACTGGTGAATGTACAGACCAAAAAAAATACATGTTCAATACAGATATACTAAAAAATAAAAAAACATGTGTTCAGTTACAGTAGACAACAACACCAAGTAATTTGTTCGGCCCTAGCGTTTAAGAAGAAAAATCATCTGCGTTTATTAATGAGCGCTAATCGCCGGGAGTAAAGCAGCTCAACAAAGGCACAGATGCTGAAACCAAAGCAATTATGCAGCGCAGGTCGGTCGGAGTCCTTACACAGCACTTAAAGCACTTTTTTTAAAAGGCCACCTGGGTACAATGCGCTCAACTTTTTTTTCGGGTGCCCATTTTGGTTTTTTTTTTAACTGTCGCCTGGGCACGGATCCGATTGTTAAGAGGTAGGGAAAGTAATCCCTGGAGTCGGGCCACTAAACCTGCTCTGTCCCGGTAACCATGGTAGCAGACAGGTAGTGTCTGGGTCACGGGTGTAGTCGTGGCAAACCAATCCCGAGGCTTCATTACGGAAAAATAGAAAATGGCGTGAAGACCAATTGGCAGGTGAATGCTGTTGAACGTGAGCCAAGTTATCACCAGAAAAATCAGCGTTTTAAATCATTTTTTAGATACTTTCAAAAGTTTATTAAGCAATAGTC
This sequence comes from Stigmatopora nigra, assembly GCF_051989575.1. Taxonomy (NCBI): domain Eukaryota; kingdom Metazoa; phylum Chordata; class Actinopteri; order Syngnathiformes; family Syngnathidae; genus Stigmatopora; species Stigmatopora nigra. The sequence goes on from NW_027551604.1 coordinate 2,047,826, forward strand.
ATTTGATTTCAGGGTGCGAGAATTTTGTTGATTCTTATTCATTACAGATACCTACATGGCAAAGTACTTTATATTCCAGATTATAAATCCATGTATAAAAACTTAAAATTGACTTAAAATCATAGAATTTTAGAATTTCTCGCGTATAAGCCTCCCCCTCATTCACATTTTTAATCTGTGGTGAGCCTTGAAAAGTATTTATGCATACAATTGATTCCCTACTTCATTATTTGTATCATTAACTGTATTTTCTCGCATATTAGCTGATTCTGTGTCTAGGCCACACCCTATAATGGCTTTAAAATAGTTGAATTTTACAATTTCTCGCATATAAGCCTCCCCCTCATTCAAAAATTTAATCTGTGGTGAACCTTGAAAAATATTTATGCATAAAATTGAATCCCTGTTTTATTATTTGAATCACATACTGTATTTTCTCGCATATTAGCCGACTCTGCGTATAAGCCACACCTTAAAATAGTTCAATTATACAATTTCTCGCATATAAGTCGCCCCCTGATTCACAATTTTCACCTCCATATTTATGGTTTTAATATGGAGTACAAATGTCTTACCTTGAAGGGAAAATCTTGAGAAAAATTGATATTTCTGAGATTCCATATGAATCTAAAAGATCGTCTGCTGGATTTCACATCCCGAAAGAGTGTTACCTGCAGGTAGACAAATTTAAAAAAGTAAGTCATGTGAGCAGTACAACCAAGAAATATGTCCTTAGGTCTACTTTAAGGATGGTCGACACCAAATAAGTGATTTTTTTCATGTTCCATGCAAGATACCATTAATTTTTTTTCTTGAATTCCATTCATAAACATCAAAAATAAATTTAATTTAGCATTTGATCTCTTTATCTTTTATCTATTTTGAAAAAATGACCAAATACTCCTCCGTTATGACGTTTTGTACATGTCAAGTCTAATTTATGCGCATACAAGCCTTACCCTTGATTAAATCGTCATTTTTTTGTTACAAACACAGCAATATTTGCCCGAAAACACAAAAAAATATTTCATTGGAAGCCTTAGTGCAAAGTTACATAGGAACCAAGTCCAAAGTATCCAAAAAAAAAAGTGTAGTTGACTGCCTGGCCTTTTTCGTTAAGGGAGGAGCTAATCTGGCTGGGCCTTTTCCTCCCTTTCGCCTTCCAGTTGCTACGAGACACTACAGCCAAAGCCAAGGCCTCCGCCATTCATTACCACAGGAACAAAAGCCAAAGGCGCCGGACAAAGCTAGGCAGAGCGACTCCAACCAGCTCCCACTTAACACACACATCACACCCTCCGAGTACTCTGCTGACATACAAATGGCCAATTAAAGCTTGCCTTTCTCCTTCGTCCATGTCTCCAAAAAACAAGCCAAAAACCAACTAGACTCAACAGGTTCAAGTTTGACATGCTAAAAAACACCTAGAGGTGAAGAAATTGTATGTTAAAATAATGCTAAATTAGGGGGATGCCATTCAGATTTGTAGTCAGGCAAAAAATAGTAAAAAGGATTGAGTTGTTGTTGCTATGGGAAACTAAAAATCATTTCTAGGCATTCAGAATAGTGATGGAATAGTGTTACCGTATTTTCATGACTATAAGGCGCACCGCATTATAAGGTGCACCCTCAATGAATGACATTTTTTCCATATATAAGGCGCACTGTATATTTTGGAGAAAATGTAAGACTTTTAAGTGTGCCTTATAGTCGTGAAAATACGGTAATTGCTATTGACTTCCAGGTATGAAGCACTCACTACACCACAGTCACCTCTAGAGCCAGCCATTGTTGATGTTTTGGATTTTTTTGTATAAAATCTTGCAGTGGGGGAGGAGCTATATGATGGAAGATTTTGTAAACTAAGATGGCATCTGCATATTTAACAGTATTGTTTCAGTTCAAGCGTTTGTGTTTTTTTAATATCCGACCGTGGTGGTTTTTCGTTCAGGGAATTAATTGTATGAATTCTACCAAAAAAATGCACCATGCGCTGTTTTCAAATTTACAGTTATTACTCCATGCTAATTACTTTTTGTCTTAAACGCCATTTTCCAAGGTTTATGGCTTCCTTTCAATCTGGCAAAAACAAAAAAATCTGCTAACTTGCATTTGTTTACACACACAATGTCACTCATTATTTCTGGGCGACAACTTTGCCCAAAAAAAAATCCACAAACGCTTTGTTTCGGCTCGTTTTACGAAAAAAACAAACGCCTCGACCGACGGGCAATCGGTCTTCGTAAATGTCGGTCCAAAAAAACCCGAGTGACCAGCTGCCGCCTGGTACGGTCCAACTACTCAACGCCGTCCAAACCTCAACACTGGCCACGCCCCTCTTTCTGTATTAGTGCCTCGGGAAAAGTGGGGGGGTTTGTATGAATTAAAAGTGGGCAGGCTACAAAATTAAAACTCCCTCCCTCCATTTGTCCACGTCCGCCCTTTTCAAAGCTGTGGACTTTTTTGTTGTCGATGTACGCGGGGGTGACGAACAAGTTAAGGCACAAAGAGGCAAAATGTGAAACTGTGAGAGTCAAAGAGCCACACCTGGCGTAAAGGGTAGCATCTGCTAAATTATTATTTAAATACAATTTATTTTTTTTGTATTTAAGGGCTTCTGATGAATGAGTGTAGTTTCAAAATAAGAGAAACATGAAAGTGGTTGGGCGGATTGAGTGGTTAGGACGTCGGGCTCGCAGGTGTGGGGTCGTGGGTTCAAATCCAGGCTGGTCTATCTGTGTGGAGTTTGTATGTTCGACCCAGGGCTATGTGGGTTTTCTCCGGGTACTCCAGTTTCCTCCCACATTCAAAAGACATGCATGCTAAGCTAATTGAAGACTCTAAATTACCCCAAGCTATGATTGATTGGCTGTTCGTCTCCTCGTGTCCTGTGATTGGCTAGCCTGAAGTCAGGTGGGATGGGATATTTTTAAGAAGTTACAAAATAATTTAATTTAAAACAAAAAATTCCCACAAAAGTATAAATGTAGTGAAACAGCGTTATTTGAGGGATTACTGTAAATACAAATTATTAACTCCCAATCTTTGGAGAAAAAAGTATATATAAAGTATATTACAGCAAATACATGTTTTTTTATTGTTCTATTTCACCACCTAAACTCACAAAGTAAAAAAAAAGCCATCTAGTGGTTATGATCTGCAATAAAATGTTACATCAACAACAGAGGAGAAAGACTTTTGTGACACTATATAACATGGCATAAACTTTAACTTAAATTACCTTTGATAACTTTAAACACTCACAAAAACCTTATTGTGCTATAACCAAAACAAAGATGTTAATGTTTTCCGCTTAAATCTGGAATAGTTCAAATAGAATTTGAAAAGTCCTCCACAGATTTTATATTGGTGTTACATCTTGGGTTGTAAAATAGAAGCTCCAAAATATTATCATTTTATTTTTTTGCCATTTCAAATCTTGCAAATGACCATGCAATCACCCACTTGGGTCAAATATTACCAAATATTTTTACCGTTTATCATAATATTTCAAATACTGAGAAGTACACGGGTGATTTTGGCATGTACAAAAATCGGTATAGCCAAAGCTAACCGCTAATCAAACAAAAACACATAACCGTTTTATATTTTCTCAACTTTTCGCCGGTTCGCACTTTTTACAGTCTGTTGACTGCTTCGTATAAAAATTACAAGTCGGCCGTTTATGGGTTAATTTAACGACGAAACTGTAAAACGCCGCTGGTGATTTAGCGTTCGTTGAACGGCGGTCTTGAAACGAAGCAGTGTGCGCAATACGAGGGGCGGTTCCACTTATACACGGCCCGTTTCTTTTCCGCGGAATCCGCCGCTAAACAGGAAGCGGCCGAGATGGCTTTGATTTTCTTTTTTTCGCCACCTCCCGTCAATACGAGACCCCTCAGGCGTCGTTGGACCGCCAGACGACGAAAATTACAATTTGGCCAAAGAGGACAATAAAGCAGAAATGTCGAAATGTGCCAAATTTCTGGTGCAATTCAATCCAGAGGCTCATTTTTGTCAAATGATTCACAGTGGAAGGAAGGGAGAGCGCTTTCCTTGTCCTGAGATGAACTCGCTGAGCTCCCAGTCAGCATTTCCAAGGAAGCGATTGAGGGGGAGTGTGTGTGGGAGAGTGTGTGTGTATGTGAGTGTGTGTGTGTGTGTGGTTGCTGGTAACACGCGACCGCACTTCCCTCTCTGCAGATTCTACCCTCGACTGTGGATTTAGGTCGTGGAGGCGAAACACCAGAAGTCCAATATCGTCACTTTTGTACTTATGTACTAATGTGATCAGTCATTTATGTTGAAGATACAGTGTTCCCTCGCTTATCGTGGTTAATGGGGACCGGGGACCACCCGCGATAAGTGCATTTCCCCTTTAAAAATGCTTAATTTGAATTTAATTCCAAAAAAATTATATATATTTTTTTACCCCCCTGTATACAGTAGACCATATAGAATACGGGTAGAGTGAAATTCATGTTATAACAAAAAAAAACTGTAAAATATGTTGTTTCAATGTAATATTTTTATTTTTTTTCCCGAAAAAAATCCGCGAAGCTCTGAGTCCGCGATAGCTTAACCGCAAAGTAGCGGGGGAACACTGTATATCTATATTGACCACAGCTGAGCTATTATGTCATAGGTTTCAATCTCGGCCAATTGCTCCACTTATTGATGGTTGAAATTCTATTTGATAAGGGATATGTGAAACAGTAGTTATTTACTAGTATAGGGTGCACTTAAAAATTGAAATTTTGCTACAAAGTGGACGGGGGGTGGCAAATTAGTTGGTGCGACACCAAGTTCAAGATTGTGTAGATGTCACTGTATGACGCTGACAGTTTAACTATCCGGGTACATTGCTTGCTGATGTGCTATGTTTATATAGTGAAAAGGCGGATGGGTTTGAAAGGAGAATGCGCATATCATGCTTAAAACGTGACGATATTAGCAGTCAACGATGTCTTTGTCTGCTACCAGTGACAGACGGTCCGGATTAAAGCCCAAATGGGTAAAAAAAGATCACTTTTACAAAAAACGTACTTCACAAAGTTGTTATACGACATACAGTTTAAAATTATCAAAAAAGGCTAAAACACGGAAAAAACAAGTTGACAGGTACAATATGTTGACTACTACTTATCTACAAGGTTGACTATTTATGTATTTCATACTAATTTATTGCTTTTACATTTTATTATTTATTGGTAATTTATGTTATCTGTTTGTTTGTTGTTATTAGTGGACTTCCCTACATATATATGTAGGTTGTAGACAACTTATTTATTGAGGATTTATTGATTTTTTTATTGATTTATTTGTATGGTTGTTTGTTGTTGTTATTTGTGCACGTGGTGATAAAACTTTAAATTTTAGGATACTTGTATAATGACAATAAAAGCATTCAATTCAATTAACAAGACGTTCTCAAAGTGAGTTAGTAATAAAGCCAAATAAGGGCATCAAGTAAGGGGAGGAGTTACCATGTTACAGTATTGTACATAGACCAAACATGGCCGCGATAATCGAAAAACCTTGAAGTCCAATTACCCCTACTACTTCTACCATTTACACGTTTTCACGTCCATACAATATCAAGATACACAACTATATGAAAATACATATAACAATAGAATTTACATGTAATAAATGAATGAATATTGTACTCACCGACTCAAGAGCTTTTCTCTGCGTCATGCTAATGTAAAAAAAATGGCTATGAAAGACGTGTAAGAGTTCGTCTCGAGCCTTTTATTTTTGGATAATGGTGACGACGTCTTTCGTAAAGTCGACTGGAGCTCGCATTTCTGGGGAAAAAGTCCATCTTCACCGAAGTTGTTCGCTGAAAAACGTTCCTTATTTTCGGAAAACGGCGACGGCGTGCACCTGGCGGTCGTCATTATAGTTGGCAATTCTTCTTCGTGGGTTTGATTGGTTTAGTGGGCGGTCCCCTGTCTTCTGGTTTCGACTTTCAAAGTAGTTTTTTGTTGTTGTCATTTTTGATTAATAAACTTAATATTAAGTACCACGATAGACTAAAGCCGTAAATTATGAATCCGAGAAGTAGAAAGGATGACAATCTTTATAGTCTTAACCGCACTTTATAGTGGGCACCTGGGAGTCAATGAGCAATTTTAATGGTGATATCAAAAAAATAATTGCCAAGGATTTTAATAAGATTGAGCTATCTAATCATATTTGCATTTTTTGTTCTTATCCATTTTAGTTTCCCAGGGGACTACTTAAATATAATTACGACAGTATGTACTCGGCTAAAGATCATTTTCTTTGAGGTTGAAAGTCTGAGAGGAAAGAGCAATTCCACCGAAATATTATTAATAAATCTAAAACGAAATATAATCCCAAATGAATCGGCGTTTTAATAAATCCAACGCTATCCACCCTGCTCTAAATAAAAAATAAATAAAAGGTAAAACCATCACTAAATAAACGCATAGTTCTGCGTGGCTATTTTCTGACCGGTTTAGAGTCCCGGAGTGTCCCAATAAATGAGGAAGAGCACACAAAAAATAAAAAGTACGTGCGTCATGTCGTCCAAAAATGTCGTTCATCACAGCAGGGAAAAGCACTCCTCTCACATTAAAGCCTTTTATCTCTTTTATCCCCTTGTGTGTGTCTTGTTTTCAAAGCTCCCCTCAAACGTTAGTGACGTGCGCATGTGCGTACATCGGCACGTTTCTTTCTTACTTTCTTTTTTATTTATTTATTTTTTATATAAATTATTCTTTTCCGTGTTGGGAAACGCTGGCACGCCTACCTCCCGGAAAAAAATAATAATAATGACAAAAATCTGAGGGTGACGTAGGTTGTGGCGTTATAAGTATCCAAAGTGATGACGTAGTATACTTGATTTGTTGCCAAAACATTAGCTTGAGCCAATTATCAGACCAACCAATGTCAGTAGGTTTGGTACCATACATTAGGGGTAGGAAACCTATGGCTCGGGGGGCAAATGTGGCATTTGGATGGGTGTATATGGGTCTCTGCTAAGAATTCAGTTTTTTTTTGTAGATTATAAGTGGTGAAAAGACTAAAAAATACATATTTTCATGAGGACTAAAAAATGTACATATTTTAATATTTTTTTGTCTTTTAAATTCTGATTATGGCTCTCAAGGAATATATTTTGAAAATATGATTTTTTTATGTCTCTTACCCTGTCAAAAAAGTTCTTGACTTTGGGTATACCTCATTTTAAAATGTCTATCTTGGCTAGAAAACACTTTTTTAAAACTATTTTTAAGCATAAGATGCCCAATTAATTGAAAGTGGGAGTCTGGCAGCAAATAAAAATTTGTTTATGAGCGATGAAATCTTAAATTTATGGCAAATTTAAACACCACACAATTGGGTGTTTTGGAAAGATGGTCGAATGTTCATAGCGGGCGGCCATCTTGGGTAGGGCAACCAGCATTTGGTAACTAGATCTTAAAGAGTACAAACTGCATCATTTTGATGCCATATCGCGATAGATTAGTATCTGGCAGTCATCTTGGGTAGGGCAACTGGTGCTATTGTTGCAAGATTAGTAGCTGACAGCCATCTTGGAAAAGGCAAGCAGCATTTGGAAACTAAATCTTAAAGAGTACATATTTCATCATTTTGATGCAGTAACACTATTGTAGCAAGATTAGTAGCTGGCGGCCATCTTGGGTAGGGCAAACGGCGCTATTGTTACAAGATTAGTAGCTGGCGCCCATCTTGGGTAGGGCAACCAGCAGTTAGAAACTAAATACTATTTGGAAGCTGTATTGCTATTGTTACAAAACTAGTCCATTGGAAGCAAATGAATCAAACAAAAGTTGTTAAAATTGTTTTCCCAACTGCATTTCTGCATTCTAAGAACAGCTTCCAATTTTCTGGGACTATTTTATTCCCTCTAGGAAATACAATATGGCTAGTAAACAATATGGCATTTGGGATTAGAAAAAGAAAAATAATGATGCTTAAAAAATGTGTTTTGCAGATCAAAAATGCCAAACTGCTTCCAAAAGCATGTGAATTATGACAATTCTTCGTCCAGCTAAACAGCGGGACATCCTTCCTTTATGTCTTGATGAAAATGTTTGTCTTTTTCTGCCGGGTTTAAAAGCTATTGGCGATTCAGATGCCTTATGAAAATAGTTATGTAGAATTGCATATGTAGTATATGTGTTATTGTAGTTGGGGGTACTATGGAACTGAAAATTTCATTTTTTATGCAAGGTATTTTGAGTTTATGTATATTATATATTTTTATATTTTTTCATTTCCAAATGAGTCATCAAATTATGAAGTTATGGAGTTGATAAAATGTAGAATTTATCAAAACCGCATGTAAAATATACGATGATACCATCACTTCAAGTCTATCAAAATAAAAGCTGGTATTTTTTTCTCAGTTACTATTCATTGTCTTTTTAAGATCAATAGGGTTTGCAGGGGGTGCTGGAGCCAGGTGGACCGACCTGGATTCAAACCCAGGACCCTAGAACTGTGAGGCGATGGGAAAAACGAATAATAATAATAATAAAAACAGTCTAATCAAATAATAAAAAATAAAATAAAAAATATTTAAAAAACAGTCTTACCAAATAATTAAAAATAAACAAATAAATAAAAAACTGTCTAATCAAATAAAAAAAATATAAAACTAAAAATATTAAAAAACAGTCTGACCAAATAATAAAAATAAAAAACAAAAAAAATAAAAAACAGTCTAACCAAATAATTAAAAATAAATAAATGAATAAATAAAAAAAACTGTCTAATGAAATAATAAACATATAAAACTAAAAATATTTAAAAACAGTCTAATCAAATAATAAAAATAAAAAGCAAAAATAAAAATAAAAAAAACAGTCTAACCAAATAATAAAAAAGGAAATATATATATATATATTTAAAACAGTGTGAACTACAAGAACAAAACATTATATTAAATATGGCACATGTCACTCTCCATTAACGTAATCTTCCTGGCGGATTGCGTTCCGTTGATGAATTCGACGTGACCCCATCGACCCCGCGTGCGGCGCGGGGACGAGGCTAATGAGATTAGCGTGCATCGTCGTCGTCGTCATCGGTGACGAGTCCTCCTCGCCAGATTGTGCGTGCGGCTTCCAGGCGGCGCCGTTCGTGCGACAAAACCACCGCGGTTAAACGAGAGAGGATTACTGTGGAGGGGGTGAACGGGTTCGTGGGCAACAGCGCGCTAAAGGCTAATGGCTAAAGGCTAAAGGCTAAAGGAGGGCACTGGAAATGTGGCATTTCTAATGCTACCGGGAAGAATGACTTCTATGTCGTCATTTATTTGGAGAGTAGACATGTAATGGAGCGACATGGTGGTGGAGTGGTTAGCTTATTCGGCTTCGCAGTTCTGGGGTCGAGGGTTCAACCCTAGGTGGGTCTTCATTGAGTTTGCGTGTTCTATTGGTGCTCCGGTTTTATCCCAGATGCCAAAAATATGCAGGCTAGGCTAGCTGGTTGAATGCTAAATTGACCAATGGTGAGCTATGATTGGTTAGGTTATATTATATTAGATTAGATGATTTTGTCCATCCTGTATTTGGTAAATTTCACAGTTTTATCAAGAGGGTGAGAATACAGACACAGAAAAAGACATTGTAGATATAAAAAGTAGGTTACAAATAAATAAACATGTAAATAAAAAATCAAATATAAATAAATATATAAATAAGAATATAAATATAAATAAATATATAAATAAGAATATAAATATAAATAAATATATAAATAAGAAATAAAATATAAATAAATATATAAATAAGAAATACAAATATGAATAAATACATAAATAAGAAATAAAAATATAAATAAATTTATAAATAAGAAATAGAAATATAAATAAATACATAAATAAGAAATAAATATATAAATAAATATATAAATAAGAAAAAAATATAAATAAATATATAAATAAGAAAAAAATATAAATAAATATTAAAATAAGAAATACAAATAATAATGTAAATAAATAAGCGTCCTTCTATTTGTGGTTACCGCGTCTGACTGACAGTTCTATGCTCAAGGGTTCGATCCCAGTTGGCTCCATACTGTGTAGAGTTTGCATGTTCTACCCGAGCTTGCATGGGTTTTCTGCGGGTGCTTCAGTTTCCTCCAACATCCCCAAAACATGTATGCTAGGCTAGCTGTTTGAACACTCTAAATTGCTTAACCCTAGCTATGATTGGTTGTCCTTCATCTCCCCGTCTGGTTACTTGTAGTTAGCTGGGATAGGCTCCAGCACCCCCCACGACCCTTGAGGACATAATGCAGTAGTCGGGGAGTTTATTATAGGAGATATTATTTTAATATTATATGCTAATGTACAAAAATAAATAAATAAATAGACATTAACCCCTTAAATGTATTAAAATGTAGCATTTTGCTAACACTACCATTTATAACAAGTATTACTATCTCTTTTACAGGCTCTCTTAAGGCACTTTTGATCAAGATAATAACGTAAACTATCACTCTAAAGAAGTATTTGGTAGACTAAGGTGTAAAATTCCAAAAGTGTGAGTGTTTTGTGAGTCGGTTGGCGGTGGCGACAACAATGGCGCGACGAGCCGTGAATGGCAACAAGCTCCTCCTGTGTGAGTTTTCGGCCCTCAGACAATGACTTCTCTCATTGGGCCTGATCTTCAGTCCAGACACAACGTACTTAGAAATGCAAAACCCTTCCGTCTTTAAAATGAGGGATCGTGGCTCCTTCTGGATCTGTGAGAACTTACCTCCGACTGTTTTCTGGGGGTCTTTAAGCCCGAAAGTCCTGCTTATTTGTCAACGGGACGCTTTTGCGACGTTTTCTGCGAATCCAGACAGCCTATGATTAAAAACAAAGAAAGCTTTCTCACTGCTGGGTACAGCCTTCTTCATTTGTGTCTATGTGTGTGTGTGTGTGCTAGCATGGTTACCATGTACCGTATTTTAACGCATATTAGCCGCTTCTGTGTACTAGCTGTACCCTTAAAATGGTTGAATTGGACAATTTCTCGCGTTTAAGCCTCCCCCTCATTCCCAATTTTAAACTGTGGTGAGCCCTAAAAAATATTTATTCATACAATTTATTCCCTGATTCATTATTTTAATCATATACTGCATTTTTTCGCATATTAGCCGACTCTGTGTACTAGCTGTACCTTTAAAATGGCCTTAAAATGGTTGAATTTTACAATTTCTTGCGTATAAGCCGCCCCATTATTCACAATTTTAATCTTTAATGAGCCCTGAAAAATAGTTATGCATACAATTAATTCCCTGATTCATTATTTTAATCATATACCGTATTTTCTCGCATATTAACCGCCTCTGTATATAAACCGCACCCTTAAAATGGCCTTAAAATAGTTGAATTGTACAATTTCTCGCGTATAAGCCGTCCTCTCATTCACGATTTTAATCTGTGGTGAGCCCTAAAAAGTATTTATGCATACAATTGATTCCCTGATTCATTATTTTAATCATATACTGTATTTTTTCGCATATTAGCCGCCTCTGTGTATAAGCCGCACCCTTAAAATGGCCTTAAAATGGTTTAATTTGACAATTTCTCGCATATAAGCCGCCCTCTTATTCACGATTTTAATCTGTGGTGAGCCCTAAAAAGTATTTATACATACAATTGATTCCCTGATATAGTATTTGAACCAAATAGCATATTTTCTCGCATATTCTTTTGGGCCTGGTGGCCACATTGACTTAAAAAATGTGACAGATGTGCCAGGTCAGCACAAGATACGATACATATAAAAAAGTGCATCCGTTAACAGTACATATGAAACATAAACAGAAAAAAAGGACTAAAACCTGTTTAAAAACGGCAACCCAAGCACATTAACAACATCCAACTCTCGTCTAATCCCAAAACCAGATGTCACATTCAAAGTTGATTTACATCCAGTCCATTTTCCACAACAACAAACCAAACCTTCATGTGGCAAAAACGTCAAATACGACCAGAACAACAAAAGCGGTGAAAAAAACGGCGTTGAAAAGACATTAAAAAATCCACAGATCTAAAATCACTAAAAAAACGGTATTAAATGACTTCCTCACATTTTTCACTGGAGTAATCAGAATGTTCCTTGAGGTCTCGGTGGTCTCATTTAGAGCAAATTAAACTTCTACGTTTCAAAAAACTAATAGCCAAACTGTTGGTTTTTCCTCTCTCAGCCACTCGGGTAATTATTATTTATACACGCTATCGGCCAAAGATGATATTTGCTAATATCTTCAGACTTTTGCGGTGGGTGGATAGATTTTCATCTCCATTTTGGAAAAAGCCCATAAAATGAACATCTTAAACGACACATCCTTCATCAAAAGTCTCGAATTGCCGCTTATTAGAAAGCTCGGTTTCAAAGATGGATGATTTGGGTGAAGCGGTTTTGGGGGTGCTTAAATCTTGCCTGAGCTTATCTGCTTGTGCTTAAAGACAAAACTGTATAAAAAATTTAACTACATAAGTTGCTTGTGTTTGTCTATTTTGGTTTTAACAATGTCGCATAGTTGATATTTCATTGCATTTTTTTAATAGCATCAAGCTAAGTAGACCTAGCTGTTAGGCTAAGCTATTTTGTTGTTTTAAATGTAGCTATTCTCATTGTTTTTTTTATGTATTGACATGATATTTTGTTATTTGTTAGCCTCTGTATAGTATTTTGTATTGTTAATTAGCATCAAGCTAAGTAGAAAGCAGTTAGGCTAAGCTAGGTTGTTGATTTAAATGCAGATGTGTCATTATTTTTATATTTACATGATGTTTTGCCATTTTTTCGACGTTGTACAGTATTTTGTATCGTTTATTAGCATCAAGCTAAGCAGACAGCACTTATGCTAAGCTAGGTTGTTGATTTAAATGCTAGTTGTGTCATGTTTTTATATTTACATGATGTTTAGCCATTTGTTAGCCCCTGTACAGCATTTAGCATTGTTTATTAGCATCAAGCTAAGCAGACATCAGTTATGCTAAGCTATGTTGTTGATTTATATATATATATATATATATATATATATATATATATATATATATATATATATATATATATATATATATATATATATATATATATATATATATATATATATATATATATATATATATATATATATATATATATATATATATATATATATATATATATATATATATATATATATATATATATATATATATATATATATATATATATATATATATATATATATATATATATATATATATATATATATATATATATATATATATATATATATATATATATATATATATATATATATATATATATATATATATATATATATATATATATATATATATATATATATATATATATATATATATATATATATATATATATATATATGTATATATATATATATATATATATATATATATATATGTATATATATGTATATATATGTATATATATGTATATATATATATATATATATATATATATATATATATATATATATATATATATATATATATATATATATATATATATATATATATATATATATATATATATATATATATATATATATATATATATATATATATATATATATATATATATATATATATATATATATATATATACATATATATATATATATATATATATATATATATATATATATATATATATACACACACACATTTTTATATACATATATACACATATACACACATATACACATACATATACATACATACATATACACACACATATACACACATATACACATACATATACACACATACATATACACACACATATACACACACATACATATACACGTATACACATATATACACACATATACACACATACACACATATACATACATACACACATACAAACATATACACATATACATAAATATACAAGCTCCTTTTGCAAAAAAAACCATACTTTTAGTAAAACATTCATTTCCTCGAACATCACTTAAAATAATCAAAACACGTATAAAATGCGCCAAAAAACATAAGTTGACAAGTATGAGAATAAAACATGTGGTCACAGCATTTTCACCTCAAAAAAAAGAACAGCTTGCAAACCTGTTTTGGTGAAAAAAGCCGGCAGTGGTGCAAAGTGGGTCAAGTTACGTGGTTACACGAGGTGTGAAAAGCCCATTAGCGCCAGCCACAGAGTTCAACGCAGGTGAAGGCCGTCGTCACGTGGCCCGCCGCCGCCGCCGCCACGCTCCGGGCCTTTATTTTGTTATGGTTACACGAGCGAGACGGCACGCGCTAGCTAGCACACAAGTCAGCCTGAAAGCGACACGGGGTCAACGGGGTCGAAATGTACGACTCTTAACTGGGTTGACCTTTGACCCGCTTTGCTTCCAGAAGGACGAGTCAAGTCATTTTTAGGTGTTGTTGCTACTCCGGCAGGACGCCGTTGATAGGCTACGCTAACGGCGTGGAGGGGTTTGATAGTACACTCTGTGAACTCTCTATTTTTGGGTCATGAGACTCTGTGAACTGATTCAACCCAAGCGGCAATAAAGACGAGCACTTGGTTTGGAAAATGGAAACTAAATATACAGTACTCGGTTATAGTTTGTTGTTAATAAGTCGGAAGGCATCTCATTGGTATGGCTAACTTATGCTAATGTAGCACCACAGTCGGTATTAGATTGGATATTTGAAGGAAAGGTTTACTGAAAAGTAGCACTCAACTTTTTCAAAAATTCTCCAAAGTGGACGAGGCGCCCAATCAGTCGGTGCGCCTTGTGTATGAACTAAATTCAAGATTCTGTAGCATACCAGGGTTGCCAGATACGAAACATGCCAAGGTTGCCAGATATGAAACATGCCAAGGTTGCGAGATATGCAACATACTAGGGTTGCCAGATATGCAACATACCAGGGTTGCCAGATACGTAACATGCCAGGGTTGCCAGATACGTAACATGCCAGGGTTGCCAGATATGCAACATACCAAGGTTGCCAGGTATGCAACATATAAAGGTTGCCAGATATGAGACATACCAAGGTTGCCAGATATCAAACATACCAAGGTTGCCAGATATGAGACATACCAAGGTTGTCAGATATGAGACATACCAAGGTTGTCAGATATCAAAAACACCAAGGTTGCCAGATATGCAGCATACCAAGGTTGCCAGATATGAAACATACCAAGGTTGCCAGATATGAAACACACCAAGGTTGCCAGATATGAAACATACCAGGGTTGCCAGATATCAACCATACCAAGGTTGCCAGATATGAGACATACCAAGGTTGTCAGATATCAAACACACCAAGGTTGCCAGATATGCAGCATACCAAGGTTGCCAGATATGAAACATACCAAGGTTGCCAGATATGAAACATACCAGGGTTGCCAGATATGAAACATACCAAGGTTGCCAGATATGAAACATACCAAGGTTGCCAGATATGAAACATACCAGGGTTGCCAGATATGAAACATACCAGGGTTGCCAGATTTGAAACATCTGACAACTTGACTATGCGGGTACATTGCTTGCTGACGCACTATAGTATTTATATAGTGAAAAGGCGGATTTGAGTGAGACTGTGAACTTTGAGCGAAACAATTTGCACTCCAGATTGTTCACAAGTGAGCCAAACTCGGAGATCAGATCTGATCTGCAGCATGGAGACAGTCTACGTCACCCCTTCCTCCTCCCATACTCCCATTCAGCAAACGCCCCGCCCCCTCTCCCCCTGGTGTCCATTTGGGATGACAACGTTGCAAATTTGTTTCCGAGCATAAAACCAAAGGACCCAGGCATATCTATTTGTCTTTTTCATCTTCTTTTTAACCTCGATGACAAAGCCCAGAGACCCGGTTGGAGTGGGAGGCGGAGTTTGGAAACAGCTGACATGGCTCAAGCAAACATCCCAAAAAAAAATGTTGATCCCAGCAGAGATTTAAGGTCAAGCAGGTCTAATAAATCACAAAGTGCACACTGGGCTCTTCTGTTGTGTCGTAAGAAAGCATAAGGAAACAGACACAAAAAAACAATAGGAAAAAGTGGAAAGGTTTCTGTGTATTTACCGTATTTTCTCGCATATAAGCCGCCCCTGAGTATAAGCCAGGGATGGGCAAAGTTTTGGTAACCGGGGGCCACAATGACTTTAAAAATTTGACTGATGGGCGGGGTCAGCACAAGATAGGATACATATAAAAAAGTGCATACGTTAACAGTACATAAGAAACATAAACAGAAAAAAGGACTAAAGTATTTACATACTCATCACTCATCATTCAAGTAAAAAGTATAAAGTACTAAAAAGTCAAGTCAAAAGGAATATATTAAGAAATATTAAAATGTCATTAAAAAAAAGATAGAGGGGCTGTAAAACACCAAAAACAAATAAGATTGGACACAGCTACTGCTACTGGCTTCCGCGTGATGCCGCCATCTTGGGGAAAAAATATTTGGACAACGTCGTCGGGCCGGATTAAAAAGCCTAATGGGCCGGATGTGGCCCGCGGGCCGTAGTTTGCCTATATATGCCCTAATACAGTATATATGGCCTTCTGATTGTTAAAACACACACATTCTCTCACATATACACACACAGTATGTAGGTTTTGGCGTGTGGAATCTAATGCGGTGCAGTGCTGGCAGCCGTTAGCCGTTAGCGACTGCTAATGAAGTTATTAGTGATATTCATGCAGGCCTCTAAATTCCATTAGCCAACTGCTGGATTGCCTCAATTTTTGGCAGTTGACTGAGAGGAGGGCGGAGCCAAAAATGATGGCTTGGACGCTTCATTTTTTTTGGACGAGTCCAGCTAGCATACGTGCTACATTGGTTTAAATTCACTGGTTTTATTTTTAGTTTTTTGGGCGTAAAACTGAGGGATATGAGCCATTTTTTTAATCTCAACATATTAGATCATTCTTGAAAAAAAGGGAGTATATATATATATATATGATATTATTGTAACAAAATTATTTGTACTCACTTTGCTGAAGTACAATATTAGCATTATTAGCAGGAAAATTGCATTTAGCTGCAATAAGTAGCACATAAAAATACTGTATATTGCTTATAGTTGTATTTCTTGTCAATTTTCAACATATTTTTAAATACAAAACATATTTTAAATATTTAGGTCATTTTTTAAGGGTGGGAAGAATTTATTTAAATCAATTTAATTGAAATTTGGGGAAATATGAATAAAAAAAAGGGTTGTTTTGAGATACGAGTTTGTCAATAAATTCAATTTTTCATGTCCAAACATGATTTGTTTAAAATTATTAGTATATATTTTTAGTTTAAAAAATATTATGGAAGAAATGTTAATTAGAAAATGTGGGACGTCTTTTTGAAGAATGAATTTCTATCTAAACATTCAATTATGAACACACCCAAACTCCTAATTATAATCATTTGCTTACAAATAATGACTTTACTTACGTACTTGAACTTCAACTTCAAGGAAGCAGCCATTCTTGTACAGCAGCGTCACCTGCTGGCCAGAAAAGGAACAAAACATCGTTTAACCTACAGGACATATTGAGGGTTAATACAAAGTACACACGTCTTTATCAGTGCTAAGCTTTTCATGCCTTAGCACTTTATAACATCTGTTTATAATTATCAAAGTATTAAGAACGTAAAATCCAAGGCAAATAAAACTAATCCAGATTAAAGATTAAAAATAATAATAATTATCAGGAACATTTGTCGCCCTCCAGTGGAAATATTTTGCTATTGCATTTGCTTAATCAACTAATTGTTGGAACTTAGTAACAAAGTACACGATTTTAAAAAATAAAAGTGACAACAAATTCATATTACAATTAAGATTTTTTTTAAATATTTTTTAACAATTAAAAAAAAAAAAATAAACAGATCACAATCAAATCTCACACCCAAAAGGAAATCAATACACCTTTAAATACCGTATTTTCTACACTATAAGGCACTTTTTTTTCATAGTTTGGACAAACTACCACGAAAACTTAAGTGCAACTTATATATTTTTAAAGAAAATCTCTGACCACTTGTTTATTTGGGCTATAGTTATGAAAAAAAATCTGAAAATACTTTTTTAAACTCTTCTTTGTGTATTCTTAAGCTCCACTTTTACTCAGGTGCGACTTATAGTCCGAAAAATACTGTTATTTCTGATTCAAATTTGTTCAACTGCATTTTTTCTTCCAAAAAACCCAAACTTTGGCAGTTCTTCTACTAGCTAGCATGTTTGGCTAGCATATTTGGCTAGCTAACACCCCTGGCGTCCTCACGTGAGCTTACGCAAGGCATTCGCATGGTCGCACCTCATTGGTTTCGACACACGCGCTGACGTTCCGCATATCATCGCGTCCATGGCCTCTTGATGACATCAGTCAAGTGTGAGTTTGCGAAACGGCGCCGGGCGCCAAACTCCCATCGCCTGCCGTACGGCGGCGTAAATCGCTCAATACGTCTTGATTTATTTGTCAGACGGCGAACGGCGCCAGGCCCGCGTACGCTCGGGAGCCGTTATTCTCCAACCGAGACAAAGACGGGCGGGTGGGCGGGTTGGGTTGTTCGTTTCGTCTAAACGCGACGAACGAGGCTTCGCAGAAAATTCCGTGGCGTTCCGGTAAAGCGTTTCCTGGTCTTAACGGGAAGTCTGTCTTTGGGGGTGCAAGATTACAACCTTTGTGAACATGGCGGTCAATGGAAAAGTTTGAATACACTCACAAGGTGACCGCTACTGGGCGTAAAATTGCTCTGTGGAGATAAAAGTGGGCGGGTCATGTTGACCTAAAAGAAATAAATTGTGTGACAGGGGAAAAGAATGAAAATAATTGAAATAGAGTTGGATAGTTGTAGAGCTACTTGCGAAATGAATTGGTTGCAGAAGTTTTTTTTTATAAGTTGAACATTTTGTAAGTAGAAGTGTACTGTGTATGTAAAGTCCGTATTTTTAATTAAAGCCTTTGAATTTGGTAAGTGGCCCAATTTTGTATGAATGAAGGGAGGAAATACAAGAATAAAGGAAAATATGAATCAGCAACATAAGTGAGAATCAATGCATTTGTGATGATATTTTCAAAATAAAATAACGGATAAGGAAATTTGGGGGGGATTTCGTAAATTGGGTGTTTTTCGTATGTCAAGTCACAAATTTGCATGTAAAAGATGTGCTTGTTTTAATAAAAAATGTTTACTGAAATGTTTACTTAAGACGGTAAAGTTTTTACAAAGATTACAACTAGATGGCTGCATATATTTTCAAAATAAAATCACGGATAACAAATTTTGGGGGGGAATTTGTAACTAGGATCTTTTTTGTATGTTGAGTCACTCATTTGCATGTAAAAAATGTGCTTATTTTAAATATAAAAATGTTTACTTGAGACCATTAAGTTTTTACAAAGACTACAACTAGATATGTGCATATATTTTCAAAATAAAATAACGGGTAACACATTTTTTTGGGGCAATTTTAAGTTTTTCGTATGTCGAGTCACTCATTTGCATAAAAAAATGTGCTTATTTTAAATAAAAATTGTTTACTTAAGACCATTAAGTTTTTACGAAGATTACAACTAGATGGATGCATATATTTTCAAAATAAAATAAGGGGTAACAAAATTTTTTGGAGGGAATTTGTAACTTGGACTTTTTTCGTATGTCGAGTCACTCATTTGCATAAGAAATGTGCTCATTTTAAATAAAAATTGTTTACTTAAGACCATTAAGTTTTTACGAAGATTACAACTAGATGCGTGCATATATCTTCAAAATAAAATAACGGTTAACACATTTTTGGGGGGAATTTATACCTTTTTTTGTATGTCGAGTCACTCATTTGCATATAAAATTTGCTTGTTTTAATATTTTTTTAGTAAGTTTTTACAAAGATTACAACTAGATGCTTACATATATTTTATATACATTTTCAAAATAAAATAACGGGTAACACATTTTTGGGGGAATTTATACCTTTTTTTTCGTATGTCGAGTCACTCATTTGCCTTAAAAAGTGCTTATTTTAATTTAAAAAAATATTTACTTAAGACCATTAAGTTTTTACATAAACTACAACTAGATGCGTGTATATACAATCAAAAAAAGATAAATTTTGAATTCTGCCTCCAAAGATTTGTTCAAAACAGCCACCCAAGTAAAAAAATACATAAATTCCCTCCCAAAAAATGTCAAAAAGCATCACAATCATGAAAACTTTAACCGTCCACAAGACAAATAAGAGTTATGTAGGCCATTCGGAGGCCTTGCCGCTGTGAGAATTTGGCCGATTCCGTGTTTGTGGCGTTAAAACGGATCATTTTTGCGCACTTATTGATTACAAGTGGCAGTTGTGATCTTGGGAAAATGGCGAGTCCTTCAAACAGTCTTTTTATGTGACAATTAATGACATTCCACGCTTACAATGGCCTCTCATTGTACACAGATGTGTCCTTTTATTTGCCGTCCAAATACCAAAACGGCCGCCTTTTAATTTAAGGGAATGCGTGCCGTAAAATAAATAAAGGGTAAATAAAGTATTGCACCGCAACGTGATTAAAAGTCCCGGGATGGCTTTTAAGTTTTTGACACTTTTTGGGGTTTGAAATGGTGGGAAATATCAGCGTCATCATGTTGGCGTTAGACGGGATGAGCCAAAATGGCGGACGCCCGTTACCAGTTGCTGGCACGTGGAAGGAAAATGTGTGTGAAATGGAAGTTGTTGGTTTGGATAATGGAAAAGATGGGGAATGTTTGTTTTTGTCTTCAAAATGGCGGCTAAATATGGTTTAGGGAAGAGTGAAAATGGTGGAAAAAGCAGGGATTTGTCAGAAATTGACTGTATTTGTTGGAGTATAAGTCGCACCAGAAAAAATTACAATTTTTAAATTCTCAAGGAAGGTTTGGGCAATGGAAAAGATGGGAAATGTTTGTTTTTGTGTCCAAAATGGCGCCCGAACAAGGTTTAGAGAAGAGTCAAAATGGTGGAAAAAGCAGGGAATTATCAGAAATTGACTGTATTTGTTGGAGTATAAGTCGCACCAGAAAAAATATATGCACTGGAGTATATGTCACATTTTTTGGTAGTGCATTTTTTTTAATCTGATCTGAAATTAAGAACATATTTTAAAGTATTTTTTTTAAATATAATTCATTTTTTGTTTGTAATGAGGGCCCCATACAGTGTTTTAAAGAGATATTAAAAATAAGAGAAAAAGCTAAAAGCCCCAGTAAAAAACAAAAAAATGATAAGCAAAGAGTTTGGCTGGGAGCCATATGCGACTCGAGAGCCACAGGGTTTTCCCATCCTTATATAGCATTAAAAAACAGACTTTTGGTGGTTAGAGAATAAAAAAAAATTTAAAAAAAGTTGCACTTGAGTATTTGCTCCAGGCCCAATGACGGAAAAAAATGCGACTTATAGTCCAGATAATACGGCAAAGACGGGGAAAAAGTGCAATTTATAGTCCGAATAATACGTTAACGACAGGGGGCAAAGTGCGACTTATAGTCAGGATAATACGATAACAACGGGGAAAAAGTGCGACTTATAGTCCAGATAATACGGTAACAACGGTAAAAAGTGCGACTTATAGTCCAGATAATACGGTATTTCAAAACTACCCACGTTTTTGCCAAAAAGATGGAATCCAAAAGACATTTAATGCACCCTCTGACCCAGTGACTCTCCAGCTTGGCGTTGCTGGGCGTTCGGAAAGATCTCCTTCCGGCGTGATGTGTCACGGGGTGGGCGGGGCTAGGGGGGCGGAGTCTACACACCAAGCGACAAACCACAGTGAGAGTCCGGTGCTCGGGAGTTGAAATAACAGTCACTTTGCACAGGAAGCCATTGCTCACTGGGATGCTTCAGTGCTCAGACACAACAAAGTGGTCTTTTACACACACACACACACACACACACACATACACACTCACACACACAACACACACACACACGTGTACGCGGGGGTTAACGGGAGGTCGAAAGTTGAAATGGAGTGTGTGTGTGCTAGACAGTGTGTGTGTGTGTGTGTGTGTGTGGGGACAAAGTGACATCTTTAGAATGGCCTTCATTGGTGAATTGTGGCAAAAAACGCGAACAAAACGATGACCAGGCAACATTTCATCTCATTTTTTGAACCATTAGGGTCGCGCCGGGGGTGCTGGAGCCTATCCCAGCTGACTTTTGGGGAAACACCCTGAATCGGTGGTCAGCCAATCGTAGGACAGAAGGAGACAAAAAGAACTATTCATGCTCACATTCATAACTAGGGTCAATTTAGCTTGTTAGCTAGCTAGCCTAGCATGCATGTTTTTGGAATGTGGGAGTACCTGGAGAAAACCCACTCAGGTCAGGGGCGACAAACTTTGTATTCATTTGAATGTCCAAAAATGATTGATTGATCAGCACGATCGGAAAAAACATGTTGCTTAGTCGCAGCGCGGTGGTTAAGTGGTTATCGCATCTGCCTCACAGCACTAGGGTCCTGGGTTCAAATCCAGATCAGCTGGGAGAGGCTCCAGCACCCCCCTAAGACACTAAAACAGTTCAGAATATGAATGAAAGTTCGCAAATTGACAAAAAAATGGTAGAAAAGTCGCCATATGTTGTGGTTGATACACTTTACCCAAAAATTGAATGCATAAAATATCCCCCAAAATGCACAAAATGCACAAAATGACACCCCCGTTCTTGTTAAAATGTCCCCTTCCCCAATATTACTATTCTCGTGTATTTTGGAGGTTATCTACCCGACGCGACTATACAAAAGCTGGACGCAAAAGTAAAGCTTTGGCATTTTGTCAACGTTTCAGGTTCTCCTCCATTCTGTAAGGGGCGCAACAATCCCATTGGTGCGGACGGATATTTAATCTGGGGGCGCTGGAGGCTGCCGAGGCCAAAGGTCCGCTTGCTTTGTCATCCTTAGCTCAGCCTCCGAGCACTTCAAGAACCTTCCTGACCTGATTGGAGATGTCAGCTTAGTGTCGCGGAGTCAGACGGGCAAACAACCACCGAGTGTGTTTGTGTGTCTATGTGTGTGTCTGTGTCTGTACATTTGTGTGTGTGTTGGTAACAGATCCATCCTTTGTGAGTGTGAGGCCTCTGCAGGGTTCAATGTGTGTCTGACACAACAAAGAGAAGCAGTGTTTGAAAAGCGCAGTCCTAACCTGAGACGCCCAGGTAAGTCCGCTAAGCCCCTCCCCCCCCAAGGAGACCTTCAACTTGAGACCACCTGAGCATGCACAAAACACCATAGCTGTCAACTTAGACGTTTTTTCCCGTATTTGATACTTTTTCGATTATTTCAAGTTTTGTACACAGTATACGGTCTTCCCTCATATATCGCCTAAGCCTAACCCTCACTTCACGTCTTTGATATTTTTTGTATTCTATTATTTATTATTATTTATTTTTTTAACTTTAAAAAAATTATAAACATTCCAAGGTTGCCAGATATGAACCCTACCAAGTTTGCCAGATATGAAACATACATAGGTTGCCAGATATGAGACATACCAAGGTTGCCAGATATGAGACATACCAAGGTTGCCAGATATGAGACATACCAAGGTTACCAGATATGAAACATACCAAAGTTGCCAGATATGTAACATACCTAAGTTGCCAGATATGAAACATACCAAGTTTGCCGGAAATAAAACATACCAAGGTTGCCAGATAAGAAACATTCCAATGTTGCCAGATATGCGACATACCAAGGTTGCCAGATATGAGACATACCAATGTTGCCAGATATGAGATATACCAGGGTTGCCAGATATGAAACAAACCAAGGTTAACACAATTTGTTGACGCAAGGACTTCATTTAAGGCAAGTCCCAGTTCTGGAGATTTTCCAGTCCTCCAGGTCAAGGTTGTCCTCAAGTTTGAATGAAGGTGTTCACCCTTCATTTGAACCACCATGCCAACCACAGCTTCCCGCGGTTTGACATTTTTGTCAACGGTGCACATGGCGTCTGCGGACAGAAGCGTTGGATTCACACGGGGAGCACATCAAAGAGAACATGTTGCCATTTTTGGACTGCAGGGTCTTGGGAGGGATTGAAAACCTCAGAATTGAGGTTTTTACAAAACTTAGCCACAAAGACGACCATTATCAGAATCACCCCCAAAGCCACGGGCACTTTTGGAGACAAGCCGGTTCACACCAAGGACAACCGAGAGGAATGCGGTCACCTCTAGATCCCGTAGACCAGATTAATCCAGAACAGGGGTGCCCAACTCCAGTCCTGGAGGACCCCGATCCAGTTTTCACATATTTCCTGAATAAAATGATCGACTTTGAGAACCATCCGGATTATTTACCAGAATACCAGATACGAAACATACCAAGGTTGCCAGATATAAAACATACCAGGGTTGCCAGATATTACATATACCAAGGTTGCCAGATATTACATATACCAAGGTTGCCAGATATGAAACATACCAGAGTTGCCAGATATGAAAAACACCAGGGTTGCCAGATATGAAACATACCATGTTTGCCAGATAAGAGACATACAAAGGTTGCCAGATATGAGACATACAAAAGTTGCCAGATATGAGACATACCAAGGTTGCCAGATATGAGACATACCAAGGTTGCCAGATATGAAACATACCAAGGTTGCCAGATATGAAACATACCAAGGTTGCTCAAGGACGAGAATTTGGCAACCCTGGTCTCGAACCAGCACCCCATTACCACCAATTAAGTATTGACATCATTGGTTTCAAACATGCAGCCCACGGGCCAGAAGTGGTCCACTAGGGGGCGCTCTGCCTAACTTTGTAGCCCATTCATACTTTACATACAGAAAAAATGCTTTAAAAGGCTGTAAAAGTCGAATTTGGGGAGTTATGTGATCAATTTTTTAGCGGTCAATGGCAGCCAATGAGGAAACCAAGGAACCTTAAAATGCCCCAAAACCAATAGAAAGTCACCTGGAAATGTCCAAAAACCAACATAAACTGACAAATGAATAATAAACAGCCTGCAAATGAGCCAAAATTTACAGAAACTGACCAAAAATTGACTCCATGTCTGCCATTGACAACAATAGAAATCCAATTGACTTCAACTGGTTGCTAATGCTAATCATCCAGTACCATTATGTTATCTTTTTTTATGAAAAATGAACTGGTCCAAGTTTGCCACCCAAGAACGTGGTGAAACTATGAAAGCAGTCAAAACAGGAAGTCGGAGGCATGACCCGTCCTCACATCTCTCTCCACCGAGATCGTCTCATTCAAAGGGA
Source organism: Stigmatopora nigra (assembly GCF_051989575.1). NCBI lineage: Eukaryota > Metazoa > Chordata > Actinopteri > Syngnathiformes > Syngnathidae > Stigmatopora > Stigmatopora nigra. The sequence continues at coordinate 2,073,080 of NW_027551604.1, forward strand.
AGGCGTGGCCTTAACGAGCTGTTTTTTGCCCCGAGACGAGCCAACGATTGATTGGTATGCAAGAAGGCCATTGCAGGTAACAACACCCCCTTGTTGACCCACAACATTGGGGGGACTCCACACCTGAAAATGTATAGCCAAGAAGCCTTTTAAGAGTAAAGATGAAATGTCCTCAATCATCTTCATTCATTCATATTATTCTCATGAAAGTCGTGGGGGTGCTAGAGCCTATCCCAGCTGACTTCAGCCATGAAGCAGGGGAGAACCTTAGTTGGTGGCCAGCCAATTGCAGCGCACGAGGAGAGAAAGGACAACTATTCATAGCTAGGTTTAGGCCATTTAGCGTTTTCAAACAGCTAGCCTTGCATCTGGGAGAATCGAACCCACGGCCCCAGAACTGCGAGCCAAAAACACGAACCACTTAAGAAACAAACAGCTACTAACTTTTTTAGATCAGAAAAAAACGGAACTGGATTACCTGGAGAAAATCCACACACACCTGAGATGAACATGCAAACTCCACACAGTAAAAAGCCATCTAGGGAATCGAACTCACAACCTTAGAACTGCGAGCCCAATGCACAAACCACTTACCAACGAACAGCCTCAAATTTTGTCAGTTCAGGAAAAAAAACAGAACTGGAGTATCCGGAGAAAACCCATGCACACCTGGAGAGAACACACAAACTCCATACAGTGAGAAGCCATCTGGAGAATCAAACCCACGAACTCAAAACTGCGAGCCCAATGTACGTACCACTACTATCCTTTTAAGTTCAGAAAAAAACAGAACTGAAGTACCCAGAAAAAACCCACGCACACCCAAGAAGAACAAGCAAACTCCACACAGTGAGGAACCATTTGGGGGATCAAACCCACGACCCCAGAACTGCGAGCCCAATGCACAAACCACTTAACCAACGCACCACTACATTTTTTTTTAGTTCAGAAAAAAAATGTAAATGAAGAAACTAAAATATCAAATCAAACTCATAAAATAGCCATTTTGAAATCTCAAAAGTATAAATAATGAAATGAGATGCAGTAATGTTAACCCTATTTGTTGCTATTTTGTTAGCATCACACGCTAAGCCAAACCAAAAATCCACATGCTAACACCACAACAGAAAAAGCACAAATCCCACAAATACGCCATTTTGGCTCTTCCGGGATCCAAATATTTCATAAATGCCGGTCGTCATCGTTCACACGAAAAACGCCATTGTTTCTCAGCGTTCAAACATGACGAAAATAATGAGAAAAAAATATTTCCGCCATTGTTAACTTCATTTGTGGCGACCATTTATTTTCAAGCCAACGAGCCTGAAAATAAATCAAGCGTCGATGATGGCGTTCATGCCGAAAATATTCCCAAAGCGTTTGGCACTTCATATCTTTGCATATTAAATCCATCCCTCCTGTTTTTCCTCGCCGTTTATGGTTTTTTCTCGTCTATCAAAGGATGTTTTTACATGTTAGCTTGCGGTTTTTTTGCAGGTTTTGGCGTCGGTTGCCAGGTTTCTCATCCGTGTCAAACCGTGCGACGTTTTTAAAAGCCAGCCACCCGGTCGCCGACGTCTCGCCGCGAACCAAAACGTTCACGGGATTGATTCCTTGCCGCTATTTTTTAACTCGGGCTGATGTGAAGTGATATTCGTTGTTGATATAAGACAGAAATTAGCTGAGACGATGATCCGTCAAATTGTATTAACACGTTTTTTTGGTGTAATCTAATGCTTGCTTTAGCTCTCGGGGGGCGTTCTACAGCCACAGCATATATAGATACATTAAAAAAAAAATGATGGAAATCTTAAATTGTATTCCAGGCCTGCTCTCATCAGCTGTGTTTTGGAATTTGGCAAAGTGGAAGACAAGAATGGAACATGAATGGTCGGTATGGCAATCTGGATCTGCACTCCATTATCACATACCTGGCAATTTATCCTTTTTCCTGTATTTTATGTTTTTTTAATTATTATTTCTAATTGTTTACACTGTGTAACAACTTTTGTATGAGAAAAAACTGGTACTACTACTACCTTTACTGGTACTACTACAACAAGTACTACTACTACGGGTACTACTATTCCTACAAAAACTCCTATTACTACTATTACAACAAGTACCACTACTACTACAACGAGTACTACTACTACAAGTACTACTACTCAACAAGTACTACTACTACAAGTACTACTACTCAACAAGTACTACTACTACAACAAGTACCACTACTACAACAAGTACTACTACTACTACAAGTAGTACTACTCCTACTACAAGTACTACTACTACTACAAGTAATACTACAAGTACTACTACTACAAGTAATACTACAAGTAGTACTACTACTACTACAAGTAATACTACAAGTACTACTACTACAAGTAATACTACAAGTAGTAGTACTACTACTACAAGTAATACTACAAGTAGTACTACTACTACTACAAGTAATACTACAAGTAGTACTACTACTACTACAAGTAATACTACAACTACAACTACTACACGTACCACTGTTACTACTACAACTACTACTACACGTACCACTGTTACTACTACAACTACTACTACACGTACCACTGTTACTACTACAACTACTACTACACGTACCACTGTTACTACTACAACTACTACTACACGTACCACTGTTACTACTACAACTACTACTACACGTACCACTGTTACTACTACAACTACTACTACAAGTACTACTATTACAACTACTACAACAACTACTACCACTACCACCACAATCACTACTACAACTACTACCACCACAATCATTACTACAACTACTACTGCCACTACCACTACAGGTACATTTATTTGTCAAAGCGATCTCCTTTAACCGGGGGCATGAAATATACTCGATGGCATTGCCCGAATTTGAGCAGATTTCTCATCATATTTTTCCTCTCGTGGCGACCCGAAGCCAACCAAGCCATGCTGATTCGTGACAAACGGCGGCATTAGAGCAAAAGGGGGCCGAGGTCGAGGGGGGGTGCGGAAATGCGAGCTGTTTGAGGTAGGCGCAGTGCAAACACAGACAGCGCACAGCACCCTTTGTGCGAGGGCGTACAATGTCGCACGGTAAACACTCCCAGCTGGTCAGAGCCGGCTTGTATTTGTGCGTCTGCGCAAAGTGTCCGCGGCTCGGTGAGCGCTCGCTCGTGGTCAGGTGCAAATATGAAGGGGGGGGTGCCGTGCCTTGAGTCAACGCTCCGTGTTGGCCTTTCACAAGTGTGTCAACTTCAATGTCAAAGCAATGCATTTGATGTCTTCGTAAACATTTGGCCTGAAAGGGGATGAAAGTTAATGGCTAATTGTGTTGCAATTCTTTTTCAGGAACGCTTGGAAAATGAATTAGTCATAGGAGAGGTTTAGATAGGACGTAATTGTCGGGATTTTTGAGTAAAAAATTGAATTTAGGGGGTATCGTGGTTCATTTAGAGTAGCCATAACTGAAAAATGGGGAAGTAGGGTTACCCCTATTATAACTGGTACCTTTTTTTCCCAGTGCTGAGTCCTTGTAGGAGTGGCTTATGTTGTTGTGAACTGAAAAATAATAATAATAAATAATAGCAGAAAAAAAATCGTGAAAAAGTGAATTTGTGATAAGTAAAGTCGCAATAATCGAGGGAATACTGTAGTTATGTTATGATGCAATATAACATGGCATTAGATCTGATTGGCTATTTTTTGGGCAATGTTTTTGGTACTGGCCCAATATTTTTGCATTTATGTATCACTGTGAATGATAAGCATTGAAATTTAAGATTTTTTTTCTTCTAAATCCTTAGTTATTTTTATTTATTTTTGCAAAACTGTAAATTACTTGTATTTATCATTTATTTAATTCACATAATCTGACTGCTAGTGCCAAATTCTGTTTGTATATTTATTTTTTAGCTTTTTTTTCATGGTTTATCTAAAAAAAATAGCTATTTTCCATCTAAAAACAAAACAAATAAAAAAAATCAACCAAAAGCCCCCAAAAATCTGTATTAAACCATCTTCAGTTAGCATTAGCATTAGCTAGTCCAAAAAAATGTATATTTCCTATTAAACGTCAATGGTGAATAAAATAATGACTCTTATCTCATTAAAAAAACGGGTGAATTCCCACACATATTTCAAGTACATTTTCTCACTGAAACACAAAAAAAACACAGAATTAATCGGATACAAACTAGCAAAATCAAGTTTTTAAGTATCCATTTAATCAGTGACGACGTTAAAGAATGAATTCCCCTTCTTAACATCTTTAAAAGTGTGAGTGAAGACCCAAAATGAAAAGGTCAAACCCATTGGTCAAGACGGGAGGAGCGGCAAAGTTGCTTTGACCTTTGACCTCAAAGTTAGATATATGAAAGGTCACATGACATCCAGGTCAGAGTTGACTTTCCCTTTGTTGCTGTATCGAGGGGGGGGGGGGGTCTTGGTTGGGGGTACTACGCCTGGGAATTTGGCGGTCCAAGACGCCAATCCATGGTTTGGCAAGCCGGTCAAGAGATGGCTCCGTCACCCCATATTTTTTTTCTCCGCAATTCAAGAGGAATGTGTGCAAAAGTATTGGAAAAGATCTGTGATGGTTGGTAGATGTAGCTTGGGGTTGTTAGATGAAAAAAAAAGACTGTTTGGAAGGTTTAAAGCAGAAAATTAACGAGTAAAATGCATCTATTTGGCGGATATTGGATAAATTATGTATTTTAACAGGAATTATGCAATATTAAGAGGCAGTGATATAGCATACACAATGATGATGCTATGATTAGCACTCATTTTGCTAACAAAACTAGCATCTGGCTATTAGCTAACAAAACTTTATCCATGTGACTCTTGTGTGGATCAAAAGATAGATGATAGCTAACTAGCTAAAACATATTTGTTGCCAAAAAAATGACTTTCTAATTCAAACACGGATAATAACTCACTCATACGGCTAACAAAATTAGCATCTGGCTATTAGCTAACAAAATGTGACTCTTGTGAGGATCAAAATATGAATAAATAAATGCTAACTAGCTAAATCATGATCCTACAGCAAAAAAAATAACGCTCAACTCTAATATACAGATATTAACCCACTCGTACCGGTAACATAACTAGCATCCGGCTATTAGCTAACATAACAGCACCCATGTAACTCTTGTAAGGAGTAAACAATGAATAGATGAATGTTAACTAGCTAAAGCATGATCATTGACAAAAAAATGAACGCTAAAATCTAAGATACAGCTAAAAACCCAATCATTTGGCTAACTAAACTAGCATCTGGCTATTAGCCAACAAAACTGCACCAATATGACTCTTGTGAGGATCAAACAATGAATAAATGAATGCTAACTAGCTAAAACATGATTGTTGTCAAAAAAAATAATGCTCAATTCTAAAATACGGATAATAACCCACTCGTACCGCTAACAAAATTAGCATCTGGCTATTAACTAACAAAACTGCACCAATGGGACTCTTATGAGGATAAAAAATGAATAAATTAAAGCTAAAACATGATCCTAGACCAAAAAAAAATTTAATATTACACTAATATACGGATAATAACCCACTCATACCGCTAACAAAACTAGCATCTGGCTAATAGCTAACATAACTGCACCCATGTGACTCTTGTGAGGAAGAAAATGAATAAATGAATGCTAACTAGCTAAAACATGATCCTACACCAAAAAAATGAACACTCAACTCTAACATACAGCTAATAACCCACTCATACCGCTAACAAAACTAGCATCTGGCTATTAGCTAACATAACAGCACCCATGTGGCTACAAGCTAATAAAACTCCACTTGAAGATTTTCAACGGATTAAAGTTTAAATCCCCAAACCGCAAACTCTTCCATTTAATCCAACAAAATACATTCAAATAACATTTACTTCTCAATTTGTTTTTCCTCACCCGACCCAAAAAAATGTCATTTCTATTCCTTAAAATGGATTAAAGATGAATTATGATAATGTCTTTTAATAAAGAGTGAGTCAAAACATCACTGAATCACACATTTTGGGTTCGATAGCCACGTTCTACTTTTAATTGGCACTCTACGTTAGGATTAACCAACCACAACCACAGTGGCGTTACCTAATTTTTGGACCCAGACACGTCGCCATCTGTCTGTCGATTGGTTAAAACAGGCGGCTGCCATTTTTTTTTTCTTTTTGGGGCAAATTTCTCCGCCATTGCCATCCTGCCTACGCACGCCACGATGGAAAACGAGCCAGATTTCTTGTTCCAAATCATACAGAATGTGATGTAACGACATGTATCCGGCCATTTTCCATAGCACTTCTTCTATTTTGGAGCTGAATGGTCTTCCATTTTGCTCCAGGCAAAAAGCTGATATGACAAAAATATGCGGAAAATACTTGATTTGACACATTTCAATTTCGTGTTGAATTATTTTGTGGCACTCCAAGGGCGGAGCTTAATAATTATTGGCCTTTTTGTTGGAGTGCAAAATTCTGAAATGTACATTTGGGAAAATAAACAAAAGGTCAGAGTTCAGGAGCGTATTTTCCGGACTATAAGTCGCATTTTTTAAACATATTTTGGCTAAGTTTGACTTATATCCTTTTTTTGTTCCTTTCTTAAGACCAAAAGTCTGTTATTTACATTCATTTATTCATTTTTCTTAACCGGTTACCCTCACAAAGTTCGCAGGGGGTGCTGGAGCCTATCCCAAAATGAGTGGTCAGCCAATTGCAGAGCGCAAGGAGACAAAAGGTCAACCAATCATAGCTAGAATTAAGCAATTTAGAGTGTTCAACTAGCTAGCCTAGCATGCATGTTTTTGGGATGTGGGAGGAAACTGGAGTACCTGAAGAAAACCCACGCCCATCTGGAATCGAACTCTCGACCCACTCACCACAAGGTTACAAAGGACAACCAATCATAGCTAAGGTTAGGTCATTTAGGGTGTTCAACTAGCTAGCCTAGCATGCATTTTTTGGGATGTGATAGGAAACTGGAGTACCTGAAGAAAACCCACACAAGCCTGGGGAGAACATACAAACTACACAGTGAAAAGTCACCTGAGATCAAACCCCCGACTCCAGAACTATGAGGCTAACGCGCTAACCACTTTTCGGCTAAGCCTATTATGTTTTTAGGTTACAGTTATCAAAAAAACATTACATTAACAGGTGCTAATTTTAACAATTTTGACTGTAAAGTATGTTTCTTCTTAGTTTCTAAACAAAAATAATGTTTTACCCTCACCAAAATACAACGTTAATGCATTTTTTTCCTTATCATTTTACGTTATTTGGCTGCTACGCATTATAATCCGACAAATACATCAACCCAATTCATTCTAAAGGGCCGGCAACCTCCTTCCTTCCAGATATTCCAGGCTAAAAAAGGGTGCCGGAGTCAAACTCGCTCGGACCGACATGACCTTCCTGACCCAGATGCTTTCAGTCCTGCCACAGCTTTTTTAAATTAAATAAACAACATGTCACATGATCTTCTGCGTACCACCCAAGTGCTACAGTAGAAGTGTGTGTATATATGTGTGTATGTGTGTATATGTGTGTGTGTGTGTCGATGTGTGTGTTCGCTCCTCATTTTGATTTGTGACTTTTGTGCGTATGCGTCCCATTGGTGGGCGTCTTCATGTTTGTGTTTGTGAGGACGGTCGTTAGCGCTGCCAATAGCCAATGACAAATAATACTCAAAGACGCCAAATCCTTTGGTGTCAATCCAAGCTCGTCTTTACAAAAAACTACTTGATGACAGTTTTGTTCGAATTATTTAGAACAAGGGTGTCAGACTCGGGTTGGTTCACGGGCGGATTTAATGTCAATTTGATTTCATGTGGGTTGGACTGTTTTTGATAGAATATTTAGATTTTTTTTTTTATAAATGGATTAAAAGAACTGGATTAAAAAGCCTGGATATTCAGGTTTTTTTGTATAGATTTAAAACAATGTTTATTTTAGGTTTTTTTATATATATATTTAGATTTTACAAAATGATTTTTGAACTAAAACCACAGAAAAAATGGACGAAAAAAATACAATTATTGATTTTTAATTTTTTTTAATTGGATTAAAAGAACTGGATTAAAAGGCCTGAATATTCCGTTTTTTTGTAGATCTAAAACAATGTTTATTTTAGCTTTTTAAAATATATTTTTAGATTTTACAATATGATTTTTGAACTAAAACACAAAAAAATGGATTAAAAATGACAATTATTGATTAAAAAAGGGGAAAATTAGGAAATTTAATATACATCTATATTCTTCATTTTAATTTGATCCTAAAACAGAAAGTCGGTACTCATGATTGACTTTCCCGGGCCGCACAAAGTGATGCGGCGGGCCATATTTGGCCCCCGGGCCGCCACTTTGACACCCCTGATTTGACTGGCTAGTTGAGCACTCTAAATTAGCTAACCCTAGCTATGATTAGTTGTCCTTTGTCTCCTTGTGCCTTGTGATTGGCTGACCCCCAATTCAGTGTGTCTCCCACCTGGTGCCTCTATTTAGCTGGGATACGCTCCAGCACCCCCCACAACCAATGAGGATAAGCAGTTAAAAATTTTAAGGAATGAATGAAACAGACATGCTAGAATGTATAGACTCTAGACGTAAATACTATTATAAAATTGATCTAAACTCTTACAAACTAAATTAAAACTACTTTAATTAGTTTTAACTATACTTAGGCATCCTATCTATTAAAACTAAAGAACAACAATGACTAAAAAGTCGTTCTAAATAACACAAAATGTGCTTTTACTTTTTATTCGACCAATATGAAACATAAACAAGACGTAAAAGTCCATTAAAAGCAATCTTATTCAAATACAGTGCACTTTTCAGACATGCAATTCCCACTATAACCAGCAGGGGGAGTCTTGTGACGTCCCCCATGATTCCACCTTCCAATTGGGTCCACATCTGCTCAAAATCCAACCACAATCAAACCCGGACGATGGGAACAAAACTCCCCACCACCAAACCCCCTCAAAATTGAAATTTACGTCCCCATTTCTAACCAATCAGCGTGACTGACACATCCACAAAAACCCCTCCCTCATTTCTGACGCCAATTCAACGTTCCTCTCATTACCATTAGTCATTATTCCTATTAATCCACACAACATTCCACTTTTTTTCTAAAAAAAAACCCACAAAAACACCATCAAAGCCCCCCTCCCCTTTTTGTGAGTATATAAAACGACATAATTTTTCGTATCATCACATTATTTAAGTACCAACAAGGCGAGCGTATTAAAAAAGAATACTATACGTAGTTTACAAATCCACGCGTGGAAGTGGGAGGAGGAAGAGGAGGAGGAGGAGGAAGAGGAGGAGGAGGAGAAGAAGGCGTAAACCTCTCCCCCGAAGGCTTTTCTTACCTGTTTGGCAGAAGGACACTATGGAGTAATTTTAAGAAAGGTGCACAAGGAATAATCGAGTAAAAAAAGCCTGGAATTAGCGTTCATTTTGTGAGTTTTTAGGGGGCGTGGCTTAATTTTAGTCCATCGCACCTGCGGCTTTTTTACCGGACCAGATCGGACCATGGACTGTACCCTAGGAACGGGTCCATATGAGCTGGGTACTGCTGGATTAAGACCCCGTGCGGGTATGTGGAAGGGATAGTCGGGAGTTGAATAGAGTTAGGGGGTCCTGGGGGGGTCGTTTGAGGGGGGGTTCTGTATCTAATAGGTCTATTGCATGGCCCATAAACGGAGTGGCAACGACCATGCACAAGCCCCTCCGAAGTTGGAGTCTCTACCCCGTGTTCCTGTGTTTGGGCATCATCTACATCAGGCTTGGGTGAGTTTTGAATTGGAAGGGGTGGTTGAAGTTTGGATATATTGTGATTATGTGTGAGTTTAAGGGTTTGGAGTGTCATTTTTAGGTTGTTTTAGTGGCTGTTTGCAGCCAGGCATAACAAGTTTTTTTTTCTTTAATAGCACCAAGGCAGAGCTGTATTTCCACATTCCATTGGGCTAGACTGAGTTTTTACCTGTTTAGGTTTAACTCCACGCAATGGCTGTGTTGGGTTTTTAAAAAAGGACACACAAGAAGATAGTAAGTGGGGGGTATTTGATGATAATGTGGTAGTATTAGGGTTGGTGGGTGGATGTTGTGGGTATGAAGTGGGGAGGATTGGAGGAGAAGGTGGAGTGGTTGGTAAAGTGGATATGATGAATGAATGGGGGGGATTAAAAATTGTATTTGGAGGGGGATAGGGGGTGTGGTCTAGGGGAAAGGTGGGTAATTTATGTTGATATTAATAAAGGTGTAAAAGGGGGATTTGTAGTTGAAAAAATGGGTTTGATTCTATGAATGGAGGAATTTTGGCGTAATATCTTCATCTAATATGACATATATGTATACAAATGTATATATATTTGAGGTGCTGTTCAAATTACATTTTACTTTTTAGGAAAATGTTCATATACATATAAAAAAGAAAATGTACATATACATACATATACATATATACACACATATATACATACATAAATATACATATTTATATATACATAGTCTTATATACATATTTACATATACATAGTCTTATATACATATATACACATACATATACATATATACACATACATATACATATATACACATATATACATACATAAATATACATATATACACATATATACATACATAAATACACATATTTGTGTATAAATATTCTTATATACACATATACATATGCATATACATATACACATATTCATACACACATATACACATATACACATATACACATATACATATATACATATATACATATATACATATATACATATATACATATATACATATATACATATGTACATATATACATATAAACATATATACATATACACAAACATATACACATATACATATATACATATACATATATACATATCCATATACATATATACAAATATGTTTAATGGGTGATACATTCCTCCAATCAGTCCCAAAAACAGCCAATTCCGAGTAAAAACACACTTATGCACTACAAAATGTACGCATTGCACTAATATTCCGACTAATACACAGCTATAAGCATGTACTTCATACCATTTCTCATTTGGATGGGCATCCTCCAAATTGTTGTTGTATTCAGGTGTGCTTACTTACGTTAGTCTGGCCAGATTGGATAAATATATATAATTTGGGATATTAAGATGGACGGATGCTCATATCATATGACAGTGTATTTCTAATGTGTGTGTGTGTGGTAGGTTGACAATGTTTACCAAGGCTCATTCCTTCCATCTTTTTACTCTCACTAAATCTTTCATTGTACCCTCTTCATTTACGACGACTGAAGCCTGCAGGTGTTGACGGAGCCACCCGTAGACACACAATCACGCGCACACTCACAAATATGCCAGACTATTTCATTTTCTCTTCCTGAAGCATGTTCATCGTTGGCAAAATTCATACTCGAGGAAATGGGATTGGCCGGAAATATACATGTAAAGAGAGGTGGAAATATTTGTGCTTAAAAATCGTGTTTTCATTTGTTTTCGATGATGTGTTGAAATTATGGATTTTTTTAAAAGATAAAATACAATTTTAACGTGTAACGTAATCATTATCTTTTACTATTGCAATAAAATAGAAAGTTAGTGATGAAAAACTGAATTATTTTAACGATCCACTTCAAATTAAGAGTGATATAAGCCAAATATTTTATGAATTGAAACTTATTGAAACTCTTAAAACAATGGAATTTTCTTCTTTTTTAATGATTTTTTTTAAAAAATCTGAAGTTGAGATTTTTTATTGACTAACGCTGGAATAACGTTAATTTTATACAGATTTTTTTTATGATTACTGAAAGTGTTTTTTTACATGCTCATGTCTGCCAATATCCACTTAAAAAAATTGTTATAGTCAATTTTTTTCTCATATTTTCCTAAAATGGCAATTATAAACAATAATAAACAGCGTAATCATCTAGATTTTACCCGATTAGTCCTATAGTAGTTAATTTTCAATGATTACTGAGATAGTGTAGTGTTTACGTGCTCATGTCTGCCAATACACACTTTAAAAATGTATTATAGTCAATTTTATTTCTCATATTTTCCTAAAATGTCAATCATAAACCATAATAAAGAGTGTAATCGTCCAGATTTTACCCGATTATTCCCATAATTAAATAAAAAATCTTAAATTTTATAATTTAACAATTTTTTGAAAACATGAACAATAAAACTATTTTTTACATGATTATTTCCCACAAAACCTGCCTCCAAAATCATACCCCCCCCCCAAAAAAAAAAAAAAATCAAATATCAGCACCTCCTAATATCACAAAACCTTCCAAATCCCCAACCAACATGTACCACCTCAAGCCCTCACCCCACACTTTCCCCACCCCTAATATACATAGTCCCTCTTCCCACAACCCCTTGATTTTTTCCACAGAATAATACAACATTGTGCTATTTTCAAACCAGGAGGAATATTTGTCGTATTCCAGCTGAAATCTTGCACATAACACCAACTTGTGGATGACTGACTCACCCCCCCCCCCCCCCCCCAAACCGAAAAAAAAACCGTCCCCCCCGCCCCCCACCCTTGATTTTCGAGAGCAGGGGAAGCTACGATGACGGTGTTTGTTGATGTTTGGGAGGGAGAAGCGCGGTGATGATGAATGAAACCTCGGATCAGTGTCACCCCCCCCCCCCCCCTTACTAACTCCCCCCTCCCTCACACCCCTTAACTCCCACTCCCCTCCCACCCCGACGCCGCTTCCTATTGTCCCGCCGTGGCAAAGTGGGCGGACTATACAGTCGTCACCGGCCGCCCAATGGCATCCGCGACTACGGAGCTGAGCGCGCACAGGCACTTTCCTACCATGCGAGGTCCCTGAACGCACCACCACCACTACCACCAACACCGCCGCTGCGGAGAAATGTCAACGCCGACTTTGGCCGCTCATATTCGGCCACGGCAGCTCGTCGGAGCGGCGTGACAGCCGGAGCTCTATATTTTTTTTCCATTTAAACAAAAAAAAAAAAAAAAGCGAAATCTGGGAATTATAAAAAAAGAAGAGGATTTTTATACCCGTTTTTTTTTTAAAGGGGGGTTTCTTTGAAAGTGCCTTTTCTGTCTCGTTCATCCGTCTAAAGCGCTTGAGGCGCTTTAATTCCTCCATGTCATCATGATCGTGTTCTCGTCTCGCAGTGTTCTACTGTCAGTCTACTACCCGCAGATCTTCCTCATCCTCACCAGCGGCAGTTACCTGTAAGTGGGCGTCCAATCAGCTCTCTCAAGGCATAAAGTTACCCCCTTATCCTTATCCTCTCTTCTCGTATTCCTTTTCCCTGGAATCGAACCCAAATACACTCCATCCAACTCATTTTTTTTAAACAAACTTCTGCATGCCGGCTTTATTTTGGCCACACAGTGGCAGAGATGTTCAAGCACCGTCAAAAAAATCAAAGTATGTGTGTCCATGTATGTGTGTGTGTGGTTTATTAGTGTTATCTTATGACGTCATCATCCTAGTGAGTCCATTCATCATTTGATTGACACCTTAATACCCCCATTGGCTTTTAATTAAACCTCATCCCTTTACAGAATCCGGCTTTCCAAAGTAATTACTAAGCCATTCTTTTGCCCGGAGACCCCAAACCTGCTGCTAAAATAGATGTGTGGTTTTTCTTAGGGGGGGTTTCCAAGTTAAAAGTGGGTTCGAGTCATGGCGCGCACATTAAAGCCGTAAACGCGTTGTTTGTTTGGATTATGCAAGTTTCCCGTTGGGGTAAAGGACAAAAAAAAAAGGAAAAAAAGTGGTTAGCGCGTCTGGTTTGCAGTTTTTGGATTCGGGTTTGAATCCGGGAAGGTAATATTTGATTATTTACTAGTTTGGGGTGAGTATTATGTTTATTTGCATTATTTTTAAAGCATTTTTTTGTCGTTTCCAAATGGGAATTGTAATTGGTTTAGTTCACCTTTGACCCCTAAAAAAATGGAGCTCACGAGGTAGGCTTCGTCACCCCCGAAAACTGGTTGGCAGACTTTCCGCGTGCGCTGTAGTTAAAAGGACGTTTTGAGATTGTGATGGTTATCTTGCAAAAACATGACTAGAGAGAGAGGAACATGTTTTTTTATCGAATTGTGTCAGCTAAGATAAGATGCTAATCGTTTGTTAGCTGAAGGTGATCACGTGAAGTCGTTTTGGAGCGCAGGATTTTGGGTTTTGGTAAAATAAAACACATTTTTTGGGGGTGTTTTAGTGAAGAGAAAGTTGACTGTACCTTTGGAGTCATGATGAAGCGGGAAAATGGAGATTTTGGTCCGTTTTTGGTGGTGGAATTTGGAGATGTTGGCTTGAAATTGGGATGACCCATTGTCAATTGGTACCCTGAATGCATCACCTGTAAAAATAATGAATAGAACGTTAAATTGCATGCTGTTGGTTGTTTATTAAGGTTTTTAAAAACAGGTGGATGAGTTTTCTTCTAAACACTAGTGACAAAAAAACGCCAAAATTTAGCACAATTTTTATGCTATATTTCCAAATTTTAATATATGACGTTTCCCTGGCATAAAAAAATTTTTGGCAGCTTTTTTAGTGTTTTTCGGAATGCACTGTGCATGAAATTCATGTTTTTGACATTAATATCAATAAAGTCAACAATAATGAAAACAGTTTTTGAATAAAGAAAGACCTTTTTAATCTGGTCTTTAAAAATTAAAATATATTGACATAAAATTAATTGTAATAAAGGAAGAGTTTTTGCATGAATAGCTGATTTAATGCTGTAGTTCAATTCATTGGGCTGCTCCTTCTGTTATGCCTCCTTGGGCCACCAGAGGGCGTTTTAATACATTTCAGTGAAGACAAAGTCATTTTACAAGTACATAATTAGAGCAAATTATGAGATATGGCAAGATTATTCCTTTTATTTCTTTTTTAGTCAATTTGAGGCAAGATGCCGTCCCTCCCAGTTCAAATAAATTGGACATCTATTGCCTTCAATAGCAATAAGTGTCTTAATACAGAATTAAAAATGTGTATGGGAGGAGTGGTCTAATATTAATAAACATATTCAAATTTCCCTCAATTAAGCCGCACCTGTTATTGCTAATTGTTAGCATTTTTGGTTGAATTTTTTTATAAATGCATTTAAAAAACTGGATTAAAAGCCCTGAATATTCAGTTTTTTATAGATCCAAAACAACGTTTATTTTAGCTTTTTTAAAATGTATATTTTTAGATTTTTAAAATGGTTTTTGGACTAAAAACACAAAAAATGATTAAAAAAATGACAATTATTGATTTAAAAGTGGTAAATCGGGAAATTTAATATACATCTATACTCTTCATTTTAATTTGATCCTAAAACAGAAAATCAGCACTCATCATTGACTTTCCCGGACCACAAAAAAGGATTCGGCGGACCAGATTTGGCCCCCGGGCCACCACTTTGACACCCATGCTCTACCTTTTAAATGTAACACTTTTTTCAACATTTACCACCATTCTCCTTATCATAAAGACAATTAATTTGGCTTCAAATACTCATATTTCAAGTTTCTGCAGAAAAAAATCATTAAAAAAAACAGATTCATCCCAATACGTCACCAAAAATCCATTTTTTTGTTTAGTTTTTTTACACTAGGATAAATTTAAAGAAGTGAACGCATCTGTCCAATGCAAGTGGAGCGAAAGCATCCCATTCAGCCCTAAAAAATGAAACATTTCCTGCTCTAAGGGGGAAAAAAGGGGGGAGTGGTTCTTTAAGGAGTCCTCCATCTAGTTCAAATGTGTCCCAGACATGATTTTTTTTTTTTTTTGAGTGCATTCCTCTGTAAGATTCATGCCTTCGAGCTTGAAACCATGTCAGTGCGGCTCACACAACGTTCCATGTGACGCCGCAAGAAGGTAGCGGGCGCAATGACGGGCGCCGTGACGTCAGACGCCCATTTTTTTTTGTCTTAAGGCGACACGACACAGTGATGTAAGAGTAGCTTTTGGACAAAAATGGTTGGCTTGTTTTTTTTGTGTGTTTTTGTGTAGTTTTTTTTTTGGTTATGGCTGTCAGGTCACGTTGGCGAAACGCGGGTTTCCACTCATGAGTCATACACAACCGGATGCGGAGTTCCCATTTGCTTTTGATCAAAAAAATTCGGGTTTTTCGGCTTTTTTTTAGAGATATAGTTGTTATTTGGATTTTTTAAAAGGGAATTGGAGAAGTATTACTGCATTTTTTTAGATTAGAGTTGGATTTTTTGGATGAGATGAGGATAGTTTAGATAGTTTTTTTGGCCATTTCCAGGTGACTTCCTTTGAGTTCAGCTAAATGAATAACTTAACTTTTTGGTTGCCATTGACGACGGTGGAAGTTTTGAGTGAAAATGACCACGGACCAAAAAAATTGAGCAAAATTGCAGAACTTACTAAATAATAGTTTTGAATCACCTGTGTAAAAAAAACTTTTATGTACAGTATGAACAGGCTACAAAAAGAGGCAAATCAGTTTATTTTATTACATGTATTTTGTTACTATCTATTGTTTTGACTTGCAAATTTAATTCTGCTACTTTTTCTGAGTTGATTTGCTCAATCCAATACCGATATCAAATAAAAGAAGTAAAAAAACACGAAATTTCCCACATACGAGATGAAATAGTTATAATCTAATCTACCGTATTGTCACGACTATAAGGCGCACCGCATTATAAGGCGCACCCTCAATGAATGACATTTTTTCCGTGTATAAGGCGCACTGTACTATAAGGCGCACTGTATTATAAGGCGCACTGTCTATTTTGGAGAAAATTGAAGACTTTTAAGTGCGCCTTATAGTGGTGAAAATAGGGTAATTGCTATTGACTTCCAGGTATGAAGCACTCACTACTATACAGTCACCTCTAGAGCCAGCCATTGTTGATGTTTTGGATTTTTTTGTATAAAATCTTGCATTGGGGGAGGAGCTATATGATGGAAGATTTTGCAAACTAAGATGGCATCTGCATATATAACAGTATTGAGTATTCAGTTCAGGCCTTGTGTTTTTTTAATATCCGACAGTGGTGGTTTTTCGTTTTTGGTTTTCAGTTTTTTCCATATATAAGGCGCACTGGATTATAAGGTGCACTGTCTATTTTGGAGAAAATTTAAGACTTTTAAGTGTGCCTTATAGTCGTGAGAATACGGTAATCTAATCTAATCTAAAATAACTACAATAAAACAAGACTTCAGAACAACCAAAAAGGCTCCATCCATCCCATCACAATTTTCACTGGTCAATCAAAGATATCTAGCCACTAATTTTTCCTGACGTCCATGAAAACAAGTCCAAAAAAAGGCCATTCATCGCCATTGACCGGTCGCCGACGGCGTAAACGGTCGCCACGGCCCGAGTTCCATTCACCGCCGTCGTCTTTGCGACGGCATTCAAGCGAAGGGGACGTTTTAGCGTGTCAAAAAAAGTAGGAGCCCACACACAATAAGACTAGTTTGTATGGGAGGGACGTCGCCGTTGCCATGGGCAACCGCGTACACCGCCAAGGGTGACGCCGGGGTCAGCCAGGGGGCGCCGAGGTGACTCATTTTCTTTTTACGAGGACTTCGCCGGTGGTGCAAATTGGGAGTTTTTTTGTTTTTTCCTTCCGATTTTACGACGTTTTAATTTTTAACGTATGTCTAATTTGCGATGTTTTAACACGCTGGCAAGGACCGCCCACTTTTTTGGAGGGTACTAATTGTTTTGGTGGTGAGCACGTGTTTTTAGTGGTTGTTTGGTAAAATGGTGTTTTTGTTACTTTGAGATGAAGTTTTTTGATGATAATGTTTTTTGGAGGTTTTTTAATGGATATTTGTAAGCCATTTTTTGAGTGAATTTTAAGTTGGAGTGTATGTTAACATGAATTGAGAGTTTTTGGGATATTTGTATATGTTCTCATTCTGGAAAGCTATGTTTGCAAAAGAATTGGGTCGCTGTTGACTTTACTTTTATGTTTATGCCATTTATGTTAAGCTAGGTGGCTAGCTTAACATTAAGGGCTAGGTTACCATAATTATTGTATTTATTCGAGTAAAACGTGCACCCATTTTTTTGTGGAAATTGGTATACAATGCTAATTTTCATTATAAATGAAAGTGTAATTTTCAATACACATTTTAAAGTCTAATTCTCATAAATTTTTAAATGTAAGTCTCATTAAAAATAAGTGTAATTTTCAATGCAAATTTTAAAATCTAATTCTCATAAATTTTTAAATCTAATTCTCATTATACATTTTTAAGTCTAATTCTCATGACAAATTTTAAAGTATAATTCTCATTATAGATTTTTAAATCTAATTCTCATAATTTTTAAGTCTAATTCTCATTATAAATTTTAAAGTAAAATTCTCATTACAAATTTTAAACTCTAATTTATTTCATAATATATAATATTGTTCAAAATCTAATTAATCATCATAAGATTCCAACAATTGATTCCATTCTTCTTCAATTCTTTTTTCTAAATGTGAGCACCTGCCACTAGAAATGACCCACGCCATCTGGCGGACAAAGACAGGTATTACATACCCCATTATAACATTTTTCCAGCATATTCTAACAATCATCCTAAAAAAAACATAACAAGATACCCATTCACTATAATTTTACAACATTCATTCATTTTCTGACCCACTTTATCCTCACTAGGGTCACATAGGGTGCTAGAGCCTACCCCAGAGGCATTAATGGCCAGCCAATCACATGGCCCGAGGAGCCCAACAATTCAGAGTGTCCAATCAGCCTTTTTAGCATGTAGGAGTAAACCAGAGTACCCAAATAAAACCCACACAGGCCCGGGGCGAACACACAGGTGGACCACCAACCTGGATTTGAACCCATGCCCCCAGGACTGCGAGGCTGTCAAACTAACCACTTAATCCACCGCGCCGCCATATGAAATTTCATAAAAATAATCAAACATGTGTAAGACTTAGAGATGTATACATAAGATTATAGCCTAAAGCTAATTTCCATCTTCGGGTTGACGTTTAAAAAAAAAAAACATAAGATAAAATCAGTAAGGCAGGAAGAAAAGTTTATTTTAGGTATTTGTGGCCAGCCAATGAAAAAGCAGCATTTCAAAACGTTCACTTTAGAATGGAAGGTGCATCCATCAGTGGTATATTTTTTGTCTAATGGTCTTTTTTCCTCGTTTTTCTCCATTTTTTGGCAGGGCCCTGTCCTCCGTGGTGGCTCTGGGCGCCAACATCATCTGCAACAAGATACCCGGGCTGGCACCTCGTCAGCGGGCCATCTGCCAGAGCCGCCCGGACGCCATTATTGTTGTGGGCGAAGGCGCACAAATGGGCATCAATGAGTGTCAATATCAGTTCCGTTATGGACGCTGGAACTGCTCGGCGTTGGGGGAGAGGACGGTCTTCGGGCAGGAGCTGCGTGTAGGTTAGTCTGGTTTTTTTTTGCAAAATGGCTGCCATTTTGTTTTTGGGGGGGGGAGTGTCGCGTGGCTTCTGAATTGAGGGTGGAAATGATGGAGTGGTTCTTCGTTTTCTGGTTTTTGCTTGGCTTGTTGGTTGGGTTGAATTATAAAAAGACAAATGTAGGGTCCAAAATACTGTTTTTAAGCTATTGGTTGCCATAGTGACAGATAAACCACGGTGGCTTGGAGGAGAAACTGCATTAAAATTGGCGACAGTGTGTGTCAATCTGGCAACCCAAATCAAAAATGCATCACAATTTTTTAATGGAATTTTCTTTTAATTTGAGTCTTTGAGGGACTGTCAAAATCTACCAAAATCGGCTGTCTTTGACAGGGGTGGCGAACACGTGGCTCGTGAGCTTCATGCGGCTCCTGGCTAAAATTGAATGTGGCTCTTCGTTTCTTTTCATATTTTTGCCTCCTTTGATGTTTCTCTTCTTAAAACAAACTCAAATTAATCCGAGGCCATTTTATGCGTTTTGTGATCATTTCAAATTGTGGACAACTTCTAAGTACTGTTCAATATCGAAGTACTGTTTAATATCGAAGTACTGTTTAATATCCAAGTACTGTTTAATATCCAAGTACTGTTTAATAATCAAAGTACTGTTTAATAATCAAAGTACTGTTCAATATCAAAGTACTGTTCAATATCAAAGTACTGTTTAATATCCAAGTACTGTTTAATATCTAAGTACTGTTGAATATCTAAGTACTGTTGAATATCTAAATACTGTATAATACCTAATTACTGTCTAATACCTAATTACTGTCTAATATCTAAGTACTGTCTAATATCTAAGTACTGTCCAATATCTAAGTACTGTTGAATATCTAAGTACTGTTGAATATCTAAGTACTCTTTAATATCTAAGCACTCTTTAATATCTAAGTACTCTTTAATATCTAAGTACTGTTTATTATCTAAGTAAATTTGACCGGCGACCAAACATCCGGCGACCAAACGTCCGTCCACCAAACGTCCGGCGACCAAACGTCCAACGACCAAACGTCCGGCTCCCAAACATCCAACGACCAAACGTCCAACGACCAAACGTCCAACTACCAAACGTCCAACAACCAAACATCCAACGACCAAACATCCGGTCACGGTTAATTCCCTGGACACAAGGATCGAGCAAAGAAATAATTGTTATTGACGGTTCTAATATCTTTTACAAATGTTTCTCTGTGGGTGGAGCCTATGTTTGGACTGGAAGAGTACAATGTACATGACGGACACCATTAGCGTTTGAATTGAGAGCTTTGCTGCCATCAGCCGCCGTCACGCTCTTGTAAGCTCAACCTTTCCATCACGTCTGGAGACATCCATCCCATTGTCTGGCTTCCAGGCGGACCATTCAAAACGTGCGGTGGTAGCGAGCGCTCCCTTGGCGGCGAGACTGCAATGAAATGTAGCTTTTTTCAGGCCAAAACCCAAGCCGCCCGCACACATCACACGGTCCACAACGCAAAAAAGCAGCAAGGCGCGACGCACTCTTCCACGCGCTATTGTATAACCGTTTTCGTTGGCCGAGCGCGCTCAACGGAACTTCACACGCTAGCGACGCGAGACCGCGCTAGTGCCGTTAGCCGGTCTGGCTCAGGGGTTGTGAAACTCAGTTTTTGTCGCGGACAGGTCACGTTGTAGTTTCGCATTCATCCATGGGGGGCGCTGTTTTACAATTAGGTCGCCAAAATGTATTGATTCATAAATTGACGGCTGAGAGATCATTTTTTTGGAGATTAAAATGAGTAAAATTTTTATTTTTGAGCTTCTTAAGTGAATATTTTCTTGTAGTGGATTTAATTTATTTATTTATTTTAAATTAGAAAAGAGGGTGAATGTTAAATGTAATAGGTTTAGGCCACTTTGTAGTTTCACATTCATCCATCGGGGGCGCTGTGTTTTCCAATTAAATTGGCAAAATGTATTGATTCATATTTTGAGAGCGGAGAGATCATTTTTTGGAGATTAAAATGAGTAGAAATTTTCTTTTTGAGCTTCTTAATAAAAAATATACTCTTGTAGTGGATTTAATTTTTTTAATTATTTATTTTAAATTAGAAAAGAGGGTGAATATTAAAATGTAATAGGTTTAGGCCACTTTGTGGTTTCACATTCATCCATCAGGGGCGCTGTGTTTTCCAATTAGGTTGCCAAAATTAATTGATTCATAAATTTACAGCATAGGGATCATTTTTTAGAGATTAAAATGAGTAGAAATGTTTTATTTGAGCTTCTTTATAGAAAATATTTTCTTGTAGTGGATTTAAATGTGTTATTTATTTTTTTTAAATAAGAAAAGAGGGCAAATATTAAATCTAACAGGTTTAGGCTACGTTGTAGTTTCGTATTCATCCATGGGGGGCGCTGTGTTTTCCAATTAGGTTGCCAAAATTCATTGATTCATAAATTGACAGCACAGAGATCATATTTTTGGAGATTAAAATGAGTACATTTTTTTCTTTGAGATTCCTAATAGAAAATATTTTCTTATAGTGGATTTAAATTATTTATTTATTTATTTTAAATCAGAAAAGAGGGCAAATATTAAATCTAATAGGTTTTAACTTTTTGTTTTTCATTTAAAAAGGTAGGGGTGTAAATATTGCGTTTTAAAAAATAAAAATAAATGGGGAAAGAGGAAATATTTTAGATATAATATTTAGATATTTAAAATAAAATTAGGGATGGTCAGGTGATAAGTGGTTGGCATGTCGGTCTGACAGTGGGAGTTCTGGGTCCAAATCCAGGTCGGTCCACCTGAGTGGAGTTTGCATGTTTAAATGAGTGGATTTTCTTCGGGTACTCCGGTTTCTTCCGACATTCCAAACATGTGCACAATAGGCTGATTGCTCCATCTGAGATTGGCTCCAGCACCCTCCACGACCCGAAGTGAGGACAAAGCAGTTCAGAAAATGAGTTGAAACAAAATTGGATGGAAAAAAATTGGATCAAAATCCTTAAATATTCAGTTTGTTCAAAATGTAAAACAGATTTTCAAAAGTGCTTTTTAAACTAAAAATATGGCAACATTAAACATAAAAAAGTGGCAAAATATTTCATATACATCTATAATTTAAAGGAGATAATAAAACAGAAAGTGGGCTCTTGTGATTGAGTTTTTGGACCGCACAAGATGATGCGGCGGGCCATATTTGGCCCCTGAGCCATGACTTTGACACCCTTCAGCTAGGTCCTAGAAATATTCTAAAAATGGCTGCAATGTACATTTGAAAAATGATATTTCAGACGAGCTAATAGTGCTAATAGTGGCGTTGGAAGCCTATTTGTTGGACACATCTGTTTTTAATCGGGTTCAGTTCGTTGCTGTGATTCGTTACCGGCGCAGAAAAAAGATGTGAAACAGACATTTTATGATGAAAAAAAATGTCTGCATTGTTTTTGTTTTACAGTATATGTCATCTGGCTTTGTAGCCACGATGTTGCCACCGGGCTATTGCATTTTAGGCTCCTGGTTCTGTTTAGAATCACTTTGTCTTTGTTGTGAAGGTGCTCCTGTGCGCCTTGGCGTCCAGTCCTAAAATTTGCATGGTTTCCACCGCGACATGTTGACTGTTGAAAAACATCGGGCAAGTCTGCGTTTAGTAGGACATTTTTGTTGATGGATTTTTGTTAAAATTACGGCCGTAGTTTGACCGGGAGATTTGAGCGTTTGGGTCTTGGATTGTTAGCATTCTCGAGTCGGTTTTCAAGATGTTATTAGAAGCTTTGGGTGTTGGTTTTTGGATTGTTAGTCTTCTAGAGGCTTCGAAGTCTCTACTAGAAACTTTTCACGTTCGTTTTTGGACCGTTAGCCTTCTAGAGGCTTCAAAGTCTATACTAGAATTTGGTTTTGCAATCGTTAGCATTCTAGAGTCGGTTTTCAAGTCATTACAAGAAGCTTTGCGTGTTCGGTTTTTGTATTGTTAGTCTTCAAGAGGCTTCCAAGTCTTTGCTAGAGCTTTTTGTATTGAGTTTTTGGATTGTTAGCATTCTAGAGTCAGTTTCCAAGTCTTTATTAGAAGCTTGGTGTCTTTGGTTTATGGATCATTAGCCTTAGCCTTCTGGAGGCTTCAAAGTCTTTACTAGAAACTTTTCGTGTTCAGTTTTTAGATTGTTAGCATTCTAGAGTCGGCTTCCAAGTCTTGACTAAAAGCTTTGCGTGTTCGGTTTTTGGATTGTTTGCTTTCTAGAGGCTTTAAAGTCTTTACTAAAAGCTTTGTGTTCAGTTTTTGGATCGTTAGCATTCTAGAGGCTTCAAAGTCTTTACTAGAAGCTTTTGGCGTTCGGTTTTTGGATTCTTAGCATTCTACAGTCAGATTCCAGGTCTTTACTAGAAGCTTTGTGTGTTCTATTTTTGGATTGTTAGCCTTCTAGAGGCTTCAAAGTCTTTATTAGAAGCTTTTCACATTTGGTTTTTGGATCGTTAGCATTCTAGAGGCTTCAAAGTCTTTACAAGAAGCTTTTAAATTTCGGTTTTTGGATCGTTAGCATTCTAGAGTCAGCTTCAAAGTCCTAATTAGAAGTTTTTCGTGTTCGGTTTTTGCATTGTTAGCCTTCTAGAGGCTTCAAAGTCTCTACTAAAAGGTTTTCTCATTCAGTTCTTAGATCATTGTAGAGCTAGCTTCAGAGTCTTAACTGGAAGCTTTTTGCGTTCCCTTTCTGAATCGTTGGTATTCTAGAGCATCAGAGTCTTTACTAGAAGCTTTTTGCATTTGGTCCTTAAATCATTAGCATTCTAGAGCCATTTACTACAAGCTTTTGGCATACTTTCGCTGTAGCTGGATGACATTTTGATGGATGGATTACTTTACTGTGGAAGGGGCATCCATTTAGGTTATCCCAGACATCATTATACGGTTTCTATTCCCCCAATTATTCATTCTTTAGATTATATTTCAATTTTACGAAGACTGTGGAAAATGACGATGCTACATAACCTGAAGTCGGGCTTCGTATGGCTGACTCGCTACTAAACATCCGCTGAATCATGCTTTTGTGGATCCAATGTAGCCGTCTGGATAGACTTTTCTTGGCTTTGCATTTCCGTCTATGTGGTTTGTCACGAATAGATTCCGTTAAAAAAAAAAAAAACAGCCAGAAAACGTCTCACATTTTGCCAGGTGTCGTATATTTGATTAAAGGTCAAACAACTTATTTTAAACCACACTTATTTATAAATTAATAAGATATTTTAAGTCATATTGCAGTAAATAAATGGCAGTCAATGATAAATTAGTTGGCAATTGTCAAATTGAGGTCAATGGGTTGTTTATATAGAAGCTTATGACACAAAATGGCTGCCATCCGGGGAAAATAATAAGGCAAAATAGTACTTACTACTTATTTTGTTCAATTGCAATCCAGGCAGTCAACATATCCAAGAGTGAGTCCAAGTTAAGAATAATGGAATTTCTCAAACATGCATCATAAATTAGCCTTCCAGGGACTATTAAATATCCAACATGAATTATTGTAGGCTGTGTTTTATTTTTCACTTTTCTTCCTTCTGCTTTTCTTCAATCCAAACATTTTTGGATTTTGTTTTTCTTCTTCTACAGGTGCATCACATTAATTTCCTTGCCCCATGTTTGCTTTTTACTTCCGGTTTTTTTTTTACTTCCTGGTTCTGTCTAGCCAACCAGAAACGTTCTTGTACTTACTTCTTGGTTCAGTCTAGCCAATCAAAAACGTTATTTTCCTTATGTCCTATATTTCACTTCTTGGTTCAGCCTAGCCAATCAAAAACGTCCTTTTCCTTACTTCCGTGTTTAGTTCAGTCAACCAAAAAAAACCGATTTTTTCTGACTTCCCGTCTTTCACTTCCTGGTTCAGTCTAGCCAATCACAAACGTTATTTTCCCTACTTTCTATCTTTCACTTCCTGGTTCAGTCTAACCAACCAAAAACGATCTTTTTCTTACTTTTGAAGACTTTCATATAAAATAAATAATATTTTCTCTCATTATAATAGGCCAGTTTGAACAATATTTTGTTTAGAGCATATGTTGATAGCAGTATCTTAAACAGCTTCCTAAAATTAAACTAGTAGTACTAAGACTAAGACTGATATTAGCTTTTTAAGCTACCTCTTAAAATACTACATGCATGGAAGTCCATGGACGGCTATATTAGCATGTATCATGTATGCTAGCAGCCTGAGTCAACATTGCTACATGATGAAACCCCTTAGTTTTGATTGACAGGCGTATATGAAAGTATGTTTATAGTTGTTGATTGGGAATTTCAGTCCAATCCCTGGAGAGATGCCACTCTCTGCTTGAGTAGACAAGACGGCTATGCACCCGCATTTGGCAGCATTTTTTGTAGCGTCCTATTCGGTCGCCGTGGGAGACCACAGACATGAGTGAAGAATTCCCTCGTCGTTAATACACACTGTGGAAAGTAAAACATATCCACACACACACATATACACATACAAAAATAACAAAATACTAAACACCTGCCATCAACATCTTTGCTATTTTTTTCCGGGATTTGTTACCTGGCAACAAATTGTCAGCGTATGTTATGGAATTGTATGAAATCATGGAATACACCTCTGTTTAAAAATGTTCCAATTCCATCCCGAAACCATCATAATCATCATCATCATAATTAAGAGCAAGCTGTTCCGCTCCATATTTATGTTCTAAAGTTAAATCCCCCTCAAATGAGGAACACTAAACCTTTTCCCCCCACAATGTGATCCCGTCTTAGTTTTGGATAGCCAATGAGGAGATGAAACCCACCGCGAATTACGAGTTAGGTTTCAGTTTTACGGTCCATTTTATATAATCCCCAACATTTTTTTTTATGGCTTTTCAGTTCGAATTTCTAATTTAAACGTTTTGCCGATCTGATACATCGGAAATCAATACATTCAATTTTATGCAATAAAATATAATATGTGCGTCTTATAGTCCAGAAATTACAACAATTTTCCTGTTTGCATGCACAAATAGACAAATAAGCCACAAATATAGATATTTTTGTGAGTTTATAGCTGTTTTCTGGATTAAAATCATCTTCAAATGGAGTGTGGGCGGAGCCTGACTGGAAAATGTTGATGATTTGGCCCTCAGAATTCGTTTTTTCTTAAGATTTTCCCTTAAAAGTAACACATTTGTACTCCCTTAATAACCATAAAAATGGATTTGAAAATTGTGAATCAGGGGCCGGCTTATACGAGGGAAATTTTGAAATACAACCATTTTAAGGCAGTTTTAAACATGAAACGTATACATATTGGTGGCTTATATGCGAGAAAAAACAATATGTGTGTCTTATAGTCCAGAAATTACAACAATTCTCCTGTTAGTATCCACAAATAGACAAATAAGACACAAATATAGATATTTTTGTGAGTTTATAGCTGTTTTCTGGATTAAAATCATCTTCAAACGGAGTGTGGGCGGAGCCTGACTGGAAAATGTTGACGATATGGCTCTCAGAATTCGTTTTTTCTTAACATTTTCCCTTCAAAGTAAAACATTTGTACTCCCTATTAAAAACCAAGAAGATGGAGATGAAAATTGTGAATCAGGGGGCGGCTTATACTCGAGAAATTGGGAAATTCAACCATTTTAAGGCAGTTTTAAACATGAAACTTATACATAGTGGCGGCTAATATGCGAGAAAATACAATATGTGCGTCTTATAGTCCAGAAATTACAACAATTGACCTGTTTGCATCCACAAATAGACAAATAAGCCACAAATATAGACATTTTTGAGACTTGGGTGGATTAAAATCATCTTCAAATGGAGTGTGGGCGGAGCCTAACTGGAAAATGTTAATGATTTGGCTCTTAGAAGTCGAGGTGAAGCTGTGTTTGTTTTGATAAATTCCAGGGTGGGCAATATTTGGCCTCACCTGTTGTTCAAAAGCCACTTCTGTCGCATTTATTCAACGGTGGGGAAGTTTGGCAGGCTTTCAAGTCTCGTCTTAAAAGGAGTATTTTGACCTATTTGCTCTCTTTGGAATAGAAATGCACTTGAAAATGGACACCTTTCAGCGGCTACACTTAGCATCAAAGAGTGGCGTCGTAAAATGTAGCGCTCCGGTTACCTTGTGTTTGACTTTCCAGCCAGTTTGTCACCGGGCCTCATTCGGGTTAGCTTGAAAGCGCTTTGTTTTGCTACGTTGGTGGTGACGTATCGCAAACGGTTTGATGGCGCCGGCAAAGGGGTGGAGGGTTAGCTTGCGTCGCTAACAAATGGGATTTGGTTTATTTTTTCATTCTGACAAAAAAATTGGGTTGTTTTATGTGTTTTGGGGGATGAAATTAATAGGAATTTGATTGATTGTTTGTTTGTGGCAGTTTTTGGTGGAAAAAAATGGTGGGTAATTTTTTATGGAAAATGATGTGTAAGTGGGAGTTGGGTTTTTTCTTTCTGATAAAAAATTGTGGTTGTCTTGTTGTGTTTTTTGGGATGAAATTAATAGGAATTTGATGGATAGTTGTTTGTGGGCGTTTTTGGTGGAAAAAAATGGAAGGTAGATTTTATGGAAAATGGTGTGTAAATGGGAGTTGGGTTTTTTCTTTCTGATAAAAAATTGGATTGTCTTGTTATGTGTTTTTGGGATTAAATTAATCGGAATTTGATGGATGTTTGTTTTTTTTTGGAGTTTTTGGTGAAAAAAATGGAAGGTAGATTTTATGGAAAATGGTGTGTAAATGGGAGTTGGGTTTTTTCTTTTTGATAAAAAATTGGATTGTCTTATGTGTTTTTGGGATGAAATTAATCGGAATTTGATGGATGTTTGGTTTTTTTTGGAGTTTTTGGTGAAAAAAATGGAAGGTAGATTTTATGGAAAATGGTGTGTAAATGGGAGTTGGGTTTTTCTTTTCGATAAAAAATTGGATTGTCTTGTTATGTGTTTTTGGGATGAAATTAATCGGAATTTGATGGATGTTTGTTTTTTTGGAGTTTTTGGTGAAAAAAATGGTGGGTCGTTTTTTATGGAAAATGGTTTGTATACTGTAGAAATTCTTGTTTTTTAATTTTTTTTATATTTATGCAAGGAATATAGTGTATTTAATGGTTGTTGACGTTAATTTTATTTTAATTAGTAAAGTTAGCATTGAATGTTTAATTAATGGGGATAGACAAAAGGTCTATTTGGACTGGGAAATATAAATAAAATAACAAAATAAATGGGAAATATAAATAAAATAATAATATAAATGGAACATATAAAAAAAAATAATATGAATGGGAAATATAAATAAAATAATAAAATTCACTATTCAATTTTATTCTGTTTTTTTGTGCCAAATAAATAAAAGGACTCAGCACAAAAAAAAATAAAAATAAAATAAATAAAAACAATTTAAAAAGTTATAATAGGAGTGACCCTATTTTGCGATTTTTCAATTATTGTGGCCATGTTAGTCGACATTTACCATGATATTCGAGGTATTACTGTACAGTAATCCCTTATATATCGCAAATTCACTACTTTGTGTTTTTTTACGTATTTATTTAAAAAAAACTTCATAAAAATGTGAAAATTCACACTGAAACTCATAAGCAGAAGCCACTATCACTGCTAGAAAAAATAGTTATAATAGGAATGACCATACTTTGCGATTTTTCAATTATCACGGCCATGTTTGCTCTAGAATTAGATTACATTAAATTAGATTAGATTAAAATTTATTTCATCCCATATTTGGTAAATGTTCTTGCATTAGCAATACAGACACACAAGACATTGTAGATCTAGGTAAAAAAAATGAACCGTGATATTTGAGGGATTACTGTATTCCTTAAAACAAACAAAAAAAGAGGAGTAAAATATGTAGACTTGAACCAAAGCCGAGTGAAACAATAGCAGGCGTTTTCAGCTGTGTATTTTCCTCATCCTCCCACCACCACTACCAAGATGGGAGCGACTCCCTGGCAGCCTTCTTGTCTTTTATCCGACTCCGCCATCCGTGAGTGGGCGAGTGGGCGAGTGGGCGAGTGGGCCAATCCACCTGCCAAGGGGCCCAAAAAAAAAAGAAAAAAAAAGTGCATCCAATCAGATAAAAGGATGTTTACGTCAGCGCCTTCATTGAAAAGCACTTCTGTGGAAAGAGCTGCTGGAGACCGGTTGGGAGGGGGGATTTGGGAGGGGAGGAGGGGCGGAGTCAGTGGAGGGGAAAGGTCAGTGCCGATAGAGTGAGATTAGAAACTAGAAGAAGAAGATACATGGAAAACTCCTTATTTGCTTGTTTTTGAGGGGATAGAGTCACTGTGGTGACATATTGAAAGAAAATTCAGTTCATTTTTTGAATTGTTTTGTCCTTGCTAGGGTCGCAGAGGGTGCTGGAGCATGTCCCAGCTGATTTTAGGCTTGTCGATTGCAAAGTACAAGGAGAGAAAGGCCAACTAGTTGGATCGATCTGGATCTGAATATTGAAAAAATATTACATGTAAACATTATATGTAAAATATTAAATAAATATTACATGTAAATATTATATCTAAAATAGTAAATAAATATATCTAAATATATTATATTTAAATATTATATCTGAAATATTAAATAAATACTACATCTAAAATATATCTAAATTATTATATCAAAATATTAACTCTAAAATATTATTTGTAAAATATTATATTTAAAATCATATATCCAAATGTTTATCTATAAAATATTTTATGTAAAATATTATATCTAAAATATTATTTCTAAATATTATCTCTAAAATATTTTATGTAAAATATTATATCTAAAATATTATTTCTAAATATTATCTCTAAAATATTTTATGTAAAATATTATATCTAAAATATTATATCTAAAATATTATATGTAAAATATATCAAAAATATTATATGTAAAATATATCAAAAATATTATATGTAAAATATATCTAAAAAATTTAATATTATCTCTAAAATATTATCTCTAAAACATTATACTGAAAATATTACATCTAAAATATTATATCTAAAATATTATCTCTAAAATGGTCCCCCTTGCACTAACCACTTATCTGTAATATAATATATCATTTCTTTTTAATTGGCCTTAAACAATTTGGTTGTATTTTAAGAGAAAATAAAAATAAGAGATTCATTAAAACGAGGCAAAGCGCCAGAGTACATACAAAATATGATAAGAAGCATCGCGCCACAAGCGGCTCGAGAGCCACCCATTCACGAAATGACTATTTACATAATTGCCGTTCTATTGTCACGGGAGTCACCATTAACGGCGAACCGTGGCGACATGAAACTCGCACATTTTAAAGGCATTACACGAGAGAGAGAGAGAGCCCGCCCCCTTCTCGGAATCCCTCGATGGCCGTTTTTGTGGTGAAATGAAATGCCGGCACGTTTGACAAGCGCGGTTTGACCCAAGGCTAATAATGAACTGGCAACACAAGCTTGAAATGTATTTAAATGACCACGATGTTCCATTCTTGCTTTATTTCCTCCGCCTGAATAAGGAAAAGGAAATGGGAGATGAAGTATTAAGTTAGAATGCTTGACACTGACTGGGGAACGTTGGATTGACGTTGTGATAGGTCGCTGCCCTTTTTTAGGGGGAGGGGCTTAGTGGAATGGCAATAGCTTGGAAAGTCTAACTAATAAATTTTATGTACTTAAATATGGGCATTGGAGAATAAATAATAGCTCAGAATTTGTTTTTGGAGATTTTCCAGTGATGTTTTAAGGCAAAAGCCACTTGAAAAAAGTTTGTATAATTAGTCTTTTTAAAATTTTGATGTTAAATAGTGTCGAATAATGCAAAAAAAGCTAATATAATTGTGTTTCCAGATGGATATTGGTATGGTTTCAATTAATATTCACTAATACAACATTAATATTCATTAAAAATTGTCTTTCTCTACTATCAAAAATCTAAAAATGGTCATTGTTTCGCTAAAAAATGTTGATAAAAAAAGATTTTTCATACTTTGTGTTGTCAGACACAATCAAGTAGTAAAAATAAATTTATTTTGAAAAATGGGCTTTTAACAGATAAAAAGATTGACTTTACACACTTATAGAAGTGAAAAAATTCAATCTATTCTCAACCTAACTTGTCTATTATGATTGGACACCTGTTTATGACCACCATAAAAAAAATCAACTCTTTAGGTTGCACAGTTTGGACAAACGTAGCGAGAGTAGCTTAACATACACACAAAAACCCATAAATCAAGCTTTATGCGGATTATAAATAGGCCTGCAAAAAAACCCTACTAATAATTGTTGCAAAATGACGCCATTCTTGACAAAACATTGACAATTATTACACACAAGCAGGAGAAAAATGTCACATAACTCTACGGAAGTGTGCAGCGCCTTCAAAAGCCTTCTATCCGCCATTTTTCCACTTTCCCACATTTACAGAGAGTGATTTATGGATCAAATTCATATGACAGCGGCGTTTTGTGAGAACCGACTCTGTCGTCTGATAGCGTGCGGCCTGACGTGAGGTAATGATGCGTGCATTATGCCGAGGTAGCGGCGTTGGCGGCGTTCACGGCGGTGGCGGTAGCCGACGGATGGATGGATGAAGGCCCATTTTTCAGCCCATCATCATGTGGTCATTCCCAATCCTGTCTGACCATCCTCGCCAGAAAAAACATGGCGCTCGTGCGTGCCGGCTTTCCTTTTTTTGCGTCGGTTTGATTCCCGAGCAGGACACTTTTGTCATCCGCTATGTGGGCTCGCCAAAAGGTCATAGTTCGAGTCCCTAGGGGGGTATTTAGGGTATTTTCTCCCGTGGAGACCCTCTAGTTCAGGGGTGGCCAACCAGTCAGAGACCAAGAGCCACATTTTTTACCGTGTTACCGCAAAGAGCCACATCACACAGATTTATTGTAAATGTCACACACCAGCATAGTAATGACATAAATTGACTCCTACAGTACTAACAGCACAGGCCAGTCATTATCAACAATGAACATTGTGTGTGCACTGTCTCACACAGACAAACTCTCAGTTCAACCAAGTCCACAAACAAAAATATAATAATTTACAATAGCGTTTTTCTTTTTCTATGCATGTTACTTAGTGGGACTTCTGTCATAAAATCAGCGCCTATTTTTGCGCAACATTCGCTCCTTGTGAGCTGTCATTTATTATGAATGGCTTTTCGCTAGTTAAAAGCCATTCATAATAAATGACAGCTCACAAGGAGCGAATGTTGCGCAAAAATAGGCGCTGATTTTATGACAGAAGTCCCACTAAGTAACATGCATAGAAAAAGAAAAACGCTATTGTAAATTATTATATTTTTGTTTGTGGACTTGGTTGAACTGAGAGTTTGTCTGTGTGAGACAGTGCACACACAATGTTCATGCGAGGCAGACCAAGGCGAGAGTGCTCAGCCGGGAGCAGCCAATAGGAGAGCGAGGTGTACACCCACGTGGTGGGCGAACTAGCGCGCCCACCACGTGGGTGTACACCTCGCTCTCCTATTGGCTGCTCCCGGCTGAGCACTCTCGCCTTGGTCTGCCTCGCAGGGGGTGTGGCTTTTTCAGCCGACGCTCGATCTTTGGGATACTTTTTGTGTGCGCGACGCCGTTCATTGTCGCTTCTGGTTCACGGGAGCTCTCCCACTCTGTTAAAAACGTTTACTCAAATGACCTTGCTCCTACTGGGAAACTTTGAGGTATTTTCATCCCGAGCACATGCGCATTGGACGAAAATACCGTATTGAACTCAAGCGAAGCGCACACGCAAAAAAAAATAAAACACAAATACAAACTTTGATATGGACGTAAGAGCCGCATGAAACCGGGCAAAGAGCCGCATGCGGCTCGCGAGCCGCGGGTTGGCCACCCCTGCTCTAGTTTGTCCATCCGACCGCTTTGGACCGGTTATCGCTTACATCTGCGTCCGTCTGTGTCTACCGCGGGAGGAAGCAGGATGTCAGAGGATCAACTGTAATCTCGCGCCGCGCTTTGTCATCGCACAATCGCTGGATTCTATCCGTGTTGGATATTTACATGTGCCAACAATCACAATGACATTGGGACACTTAGGTGATGGGTTGTGCTAGGGAAGGGGGCGGGGTTTGTTGTTGAGTGGTGGCTGAGTGCAGGAGGGTGGGACTGGTGGCAGAGTGGTTAGCAAGTTGACTCATATGTGTCAAAGTGGTGGCTCGGGGGCCAAATATGGGCCGCCGGATCATTTTGTGGGGTCCGGGGAAGTAAATGATGAGTGCTGACTTTTTGTTTTAGGATCAAATTAAAATGAAGAGTATAGATGTATATTAGATTTCATGATTTTGACCCTTTTAAATAAATAATTGTCATTTTTAATCATTTTTTCTGTGTTTTTAGGTCATAAATTATTTTGTTAAATCTAAAAATATATTTAAAAAAGCTAAAATAAACATTGTTTTGTTTTAGGATCAAATTGAAAGTATAGATGTATATTAAATTTCCTGATTTTCCCCCTTTTAAATGAATAATCGTCATTTTTAATCCATTTTTTAAGTCTTTTTAGTTCAAGAATTATTTTGTTAAATCTAAAAATATATTTAAAAAAAGCTAAAATAAACATTGCTTTGTTTTGTTTTAGAATCAAATTGAAAGTATAGATGTATATTAAATTTCCTGATTTTCCCCCTTTTAAATCAATAATTGTCATTTTTTAAATCATTTTTTCTGTGTTTTTAGGTCAAAAATTATTTTGTTAAATCTAAAAATGTATTAAAAAAACTAAAAATAAACATTGTTTTAAAATCTATAAAAAAAACTGAATATTCAGGGCTTTAAATCCAGTTCATTTAATCAATTTATTAGTTCAAGTTCACAAATAATTAATAAATAACAACAATGAAACTTAAATCAATTATAAAATAAATAAGTAGGGTAATGCACAAATAACAACAACAAACAAATGAACAGATAAATAATCCATAAATAATAAGAAATATTTAATGAATAAATAAGTAACCACCATTAATATTAAATATATTTCAGCTAACCACCAAAACTGACATCAATTTTATCTTTGATTTATGATCTAAATCTTAATACTAAAAACTTAAATTCGAATAGCCATTTCTGCCTTTATTAAAGCAAAAAAACTCCCAAAACAGGTTTAGATAATCTAGTGCTTCACATAGCACATGTTAAGGAATTTCTAACATAATAACACGATGTTATTATCTATGTTAATCACCCCCACAATTAAAAACTCTTCAAATCTAACAAATTCAACTCAATGATTAACAATAAACATGAACAAATTCACGAAGCTTTGAATTCCATAGTGTCATTGAACTCATCAGTACATTTCCTAGCTCTGTATAGGCTAAGTTGTGCTCCAGGCTCATTATTCGGGTAAAAAAATGTAGGAATGGCGTTTTCTTTGCCTGTTTTGACAAGTTAGATAATTCCATCTCCACCTCAGGGAGTTTTGAGGCTCATTTCTCACCGTTCCATTGGAAGTATAGTCTGTGTTTTTTCCTGTTAGTTAATGCGAATGGGCGGAGCTTGTTGGCTAATACGAGAGGAGTATACATACAGTACTTAGTGGTTTTGCGTCTATTGTGACGACATTTGTGTGCGTCATTTTGGGGATATTTTGAAGGGAATACAAAAGTAAACAACCCTTGATAGGTTGCATTTGAAAGTGAGGGGCGGGGCCAATAGAGCCAACCTGGGAGAAGAAAGGGAGCAACATTTTAAACAAAATTAGAATTAAGTTTAGTGTATAAACAAAATTAGAATTAAGTTTAGTGTAAGATTGGATTAAAGTTATTTTTTAGTGTGTCTGCATCATAATCTAAGTTAATTTAAATATTTGTTATGTTACGAGCGCATTGCCATGCAAAAAGTCTCCAAATCTGTCTAATTTTAGTACTATTAAACACATTTTAGTACTATTAAACACATTTTAGTACTATTAAACACATTTTTGTGCTATTAAACACATTTTTGTACTATTAAACTCATTTTAGTACTATTAAATAAAAAACACATTATAGTACTATTAAACACATTCTAGTACTATTAAACACATTTTGTACTATTAAACACATTTTAGTACTAATACACCACTAATTATTTATTACATTATTAAAAGATAGCAAATTAGAAGGATAAAAAATGTTTTGCCAATCCAATATCCAGTTTTGGATGAATTTAGAACTATTTAATTTGTTTTTAGTTAATTTCTATAGGAAACGTTGATTTGAGTTACGAGTAAATCGACATACGAATGAAGCTCTTATCTCAAGGTACCATTGTAATTGTTTTAGCTTCACAGCTATTCTAGCAAGCCAGCGTATAAGTTGCGTGCGTCGCCCGTGTAACTTCCAATCCAAGCGGAACGTGGGACCGGGATGTTTCTGGTAGAAAAATATTATTTTTATTGTAACAGCAACACGGCTGTACTAATAACTCGAGCTGCAAACCTCGCTAACCGCAACTTTGTCTGTAATTTGCGAGGAGCGTAGCGTAGGCTCTTAGCAACGGGATAGAAAAAGTGCAACGGAAAACAGAGGAGGCCCATCGGGACGCAAAACCAGGGTTTTCCTTCCACTTTTATGCCGGGTTTCCTTTTTGTTTAATGGATGGGCCTCTTAGATGTGGATATGATGCTAGCTAGCGCATATTGGGACTGGATTCTGATGCTTGAGTGTGATGGGGTTAGGGATCGGGTAGGGGGTCGGGTTGGGGGTCGGGTTGGGGGTTGGGTTCGGGTTCGGGATCGGGTTAGGGTTAGGGATTGGGTTAGGGATCGGGTTAGGGATCGGGTTAGGGATCGGGTTAGGGATCGGGTTAGGGATCGGGTTAGGGATCGGGTTAGGGATCGGGTTAGGGATCGGGTTAGGGATCGGGTTAGGGATCGGGTTAGGGATCGGGTTAGGGATCGGGTTAGGGATCGGGTTAGGGATCGGGTTAGGGATCGGGTTAGGGATCGGGTTAGGGATCGGGTTAGGGATCGGGTTAGGGATCGGGTTAGGGATCGGGTTTTTAGTTTTCTCTGAATAGTTAATTCCAACTAGCCGTTTTTAGCTAGCTGCTAATTGGCAACCCAATCCAAGGTGATAAGTAGAAAGTGTTAATAAGCCCAAATCATGCTATGAGTAATTAAGAATACAAAAAATGTGAACAAATTTAGCTTTTTAGTTAGCCTTGAATAGTTATTTCCAACTAGCCGTTTTTAGCTAGCTACTAGTTAACAATCCAAGTATGAAAACACTTTTTTTCCAATTAGAAACTCAATTCAAAGTTACATTTACAAAAATCTGGTCACAATACAAACCATTAAACCACACTGTAATTAATTTTTAGTAAAAAAAACAACATAAAATGTACTTTCGTTCATTTCAATGGGATTTTTCTGCACTAGCATAACAACTCTACTTTTTTGGAGTCACTGTACTTGCAGTTAAACCCAGAAAAGGGCGACTTCTACCACCTTTACCCGATTTAGCCTGGCAAAACAGCAGCAAGGAGTTCATTCTCCCAGCTGTTTGTGTCTTTCTTTTGGTCCCCTTATGTCAGCAGCCGTAATTCCACCATCACCCTGCCCGAAGGCGGCCAGGCCATCGAGGCTAACCGAGGTCAGCCGACGACACTCGTATCAACGCCGCTTGTAAATCTTTCCCTTGAGAAATGTCTCCCAGGGGCACCACTCCAAAAAAACCCCGAAAAAAAACAAACTTCATCTTTTTAGTTGCCAAACTTAGTCACCTATACCTGTTCCAAGATGGCGTCTTATTGATAACATCCCTATTCGGACAATTGCCTTTAAAAGTCTAATAGACATCTGTTTTAATATTTGGCCATTTTTTTACGACTGGTTTCCAAGTTGAATGAGGGTTTTTTTTGGTCAGTGCAATTTTGTTTTGGCAGAAAACGAGGCAACCCCAGGTTTTTTAGGTTTTTTTTTTTTCCCGCGGTGGCCCAAAACGAAAGCCCTTTCCTGCTCAGAGGGCACGGCGAGTCCACTTGCACGCACGTCGGGGTAAAAGTGTGTTGTTGTTGTTGCAAAAACGGTGTTGTGGTTGGATTTTTTTGGCTACCACACCCTTGTATTTGGCGGCCCATGCGGGAAATTCTGAACTTGCTATCGAGGTCTTCTATCCTTCCATATTGGCTCGAAATGGTAAATAAATCTGTGTAGGTTGCACTATTAGGAGTTTTTACGCACTAATTTAATGACAATTTTGTCAAAATTATTCCTGACCAACAACAGAAGGGCTTCAAAAATGTCTTTAAAAAAAGATAAAAATTGGTTGGATGGACTGGTGGTTGAGTGGTTAGCGTTTTGGGCTAGCAGTTCTGAGGTACAAGGTTCGATCCCAAGTTGGTCGTCCGGTGCAAAATTTGCATGTTGATTGTGGATCAAGGGGCTCCAGTGTCGGCCTTACAGTTTTGGGGTCGAGGGTTTGATTCCTGGTGGGTTCAAACTGTGTGGAGTTGGTATGTTCTCCCCTGGCTTGTGTGGGTTTACTCTGGGTGCTCCAGTTTCCTCCCACATTCTCAAAACATGTATATTAGGCTAAATGGACACTATAAATTGCCCCATGACTGGTCACCAATTCAGGGTGTCCCCCTGAAGTCAGATGGGATAGGATCTAGCACCCCCCGCAATCCTAGTGAGGGTTCAGAAAATGAGTTGAGAGGAAATGAATGAATGAATAAATACATTTCAAGCATGATGTATACAAATAATATTTATTATGTATTTTTATTATTATTAATTTTTGTCTATTTTTTTATGATTTAATTTTTTTAGATTTATGATTTATTTTTTTTATATTTTTTTATGATTTATTTTGTAAATATGTTTTATTATGTATTGTTTTATATTTTATTATCATTTATTTATTTGTATTTTTTTTCTATATATTTTTTACTATTTATTATTTATTTTTTATGTATTTATTTTTTATGTATTTATTTTTTTATATTTTTTATGTATTTATTTTTTATATTTTTTATGTATTTATTTTTTTATATTTTTATTATTATTTATTTATTTTTTGAATATTTTTTTACGTACTATAGATATATTGAGTCCATCCATCTGTGCAACAGGGACAAGAAAATATATAATAATATAAATAAATACCAGCGAGATGACAACAAGAGGTGAATAAGTAGGAAATGGAATGGAAAAGACGGGCTTCTCTGAGAAAAATGGCTTCCGAGCCAGCAAAGCCAAATATTTGCGGGAGGGAGAGTGTCTTACACAACGTACATCAAAAGACGCCTGCAAGCGCTTTTTGCTTCTTGTTTTTGAATGAATGAAGGAAAGAAGGAATGAATGAAGGAAGAGCGCCTGCTGCCGTCATAGCCTTTTCAAATAAGATGTCTTTGTGGCCCTTAGGAGTGCCGCTAAGGATTCTGGGATATCTCCGCTTCACTTATTGTTTATTACGTCGACTTTTCTCGCATTGTATTCATTGGATTGTATTAGAATGTTTGGTTTTGTGGCTTTTATTGATTCATTTTCCATCCTGTCAAGGGTCGCGGGGGGTGCTGGAGCCTATGAAAGCTAACGGCAAGGCACTAGGAGACAAAGGAAGACCAATCATAGCTGAGGATAGGCAATTTAGAGCATTCAACCAGCTAATTAGCCTAGCATGCATGTTTTGGGAGGAAACTAGAGTACCCAGAGAAAACCCACACTAGCCTGGGGTGAACATCCAAATTCCACACAGGAGGACCAAACTGGAATTGAACCCAGTACCCCAGAACTGCTAGGCTAACATGCTAACCACTCGTTTGGAAACTTGAGTACTCAAAGAAAACCCACACAAGCCTTGGGCGAACATGCAAACGCCACACAGGAGGACCAAACTGGGATTGAACCCAGTACCTCAGAACTGCTAGACACGCGAACCACTATGTCGGAAACCGGAGTACCCGAAGAAATCCCACACATGCCCAGGGAAAACCCATTGAAAGCATTAGAAATTAAATCAATTTTACCTCTGATTTACGGCATTCAATTATCATGTTAGAGGTGATCAAACAATCACTTATATATTTTACTTGTATCAAAAACTGGGATAAATTTAACAAAATAAAAGCTGACAAATAGTCAAACATTACTTACTTATGTCCAAGAAACACGAATCAACACTCCCAAAACCAGACCTGCCAGAAAAAAAACAGCGTTCATATACCAACAAGGGTTGATTTCAAAAGACAAACACCTGGTTCCACTAGGAAAGGGAAGCCAGGAGGCACACAACAGCGTTAACGTCAACTAGATTTCATGTGGGGCGGACCATTTTAGATATAATATTTAGATTTTTTTAATAAATGGATTAAAAGAACTAGATTAAAAGCCCTGAATATTCCGTTTTTTATCAAATTAGCTTTTTTAAAATTTATTTTTTAGATTTTTCAAACTAAAAACAGAAAAAAATGGATGAAAAAATGACAATTACTGATTTAAAAGGGTAAAAATCAGGAAATTAATATACATCTATACTCTTCATTTTAATTTGATCCTAAAACAGAAAGTCACCACTCATGATTTTACTTTCCCGGACCGCACAAAATGATTTGGCGGGCCAGATTTGGCCCCCGTGCCACCACTTTGACACCAGTCTTCTAAGTAACCGTAATCCACTTGACCCTTCCCAGTCAATAAACATAAACAATACAACCCATCAGTTTTCTTTATCCAAAAAAAAACCCGAGAAAGAATGAAGTCATGTCCCTTTAAACTGTCGTCATGGCAACGGCTAGCCTTTCTCTTTCATAGTTAGCAATGCGCTAAAGACCTCCAGTGACTTTTCTCACAGTATCAGCCCAGTTTGGAGCCCAGTAATGTGAAATGGTGAACTAGCGCCAGTTTGGGGAGAATTATAACAACAATAAAACGAAAAAAAAACGGACTAAATACAAAATGTCGAAGTGCTGAGTAGCTTTTTGCCGTTGGGGTTGCTGCACACAAGGTGCTACGCTTGAGGAATTCAGCACTTTGGACAGCACCTAGACTAACTCACCACAGAAAAAATTCCAACGCTAAACTCCCAAAAGTGGGTTCTGGAATGCTTTGTGGTCAGAAAAGGGACCGCGTTCCTAAAAATAGGGGGAGGATGCAAGAGGGAGGGGCATTTTAATCTCTTATCGAGCACTTAAAAAACTCTTTTGTTACGAAATGACAGCAATCGTAGAGTGACTAACATAGACAACAACTAAATAGAATAAGCATCTATTGGTAGGTGATAGGGTGTTATGTGTGTCAAAGTGGAGGTCCAGGGGCGAAATGTGGCCCAACGCATTATTTTGTGTGGACTGGGAAAGTAAATCATGAGTACACCGTTTTAGGATCCAATTAAAAGATGTATAGTATAATATAACTAGATATAAAGTATAGATGTATATTAAATTTCATGATTTTGACCCTTTTAAATAAATAATTGTCATTATTTAAATCATTGTTTTCTGTGTTTTTACTTCAAAAATTATTTTGTCAAATCTAAAAATATATTTAGAAAAAGCTAAAATAAACATTGTTTTAGATCTATAAAAAAACTGAATATTCAGGTCTTTTAATCCACTTCTTTTAATCCATTTATTAAAAATATTAATCTAAATATTATATCTAAAATGTTCCAGCCACGTGAAATCGAGATGACGCTAACACAGCTCACGAACTAACCCAAGTCAGACACCCCTGTGATAGGGCCTCCAACTTGGGAATCGA
Source organism: Stigmatopora nigra (assembly GCF_051989575.1). NCBI lineage: Eukaryota > Metazoa > Chordata > Actinopteri > Syngnathiformes > Syngnathidae > Stigmatopora > Stigmatopora nigra. The sequence continues at coordinate 2,114,200 of NW_027551604.1, forward strand.
ACCCTCGACCCTAAGAATGTGAAGCGAAGATGTTAACCACTCAAACACCTTATCGCCCACTTATTTTTTGTCATTTAAAATTTTACATCTTTCACTTATTTGTGATACTTGGTTGACTCGGTCAGAACAACCGTGGGTTTGATTCCCGTATGATGACATGTGACTGGCGACCAGTCTTAGGTGTATTTATGCTAACCCTAAAATGGCCACCGAATTCCAAACATGTCCTTTTCGTATTACTCACGAGCTCCGCCCTCCTTAAGAAAGCTTCCATTTTCTCTGTCGCAGGCAGCCGGGAAGCGGCATTCACGTACGCCATCACGGCGGCGGGCGTGGCGCACGCCATTACGGCGGCGTGCAGTCAGGGCAACCTGAGCCAGTGCGGCTGCGACCGGGAGAAGCAAGGCTACTACAATCAGGAGGAGGGCTGGAAGTGGGGCGGCTGCTCGGCCGATATCAAGTACGGCATCGAGTTCTCCCGACGTTTCGTCGACGCTCGCGAGATCAAGAAGACGCCGCGACGACTCATGAACCTGCACAACAACGAGGCGGGCAGAAAGGTATTCCATGAGAGAATATGGGATGAATAAAGTTAACTAATCTAATCTAATCTAAATCTAATGTACTGGTCAACCCATTTTTTGATCTGCATTGAATTGAATGCTTTTATTGTCATCATAAAAGTTATATTAAGTATTCAACAACACACTAAGTACTATGTAAGTACACCAATAACAACAACAAACAAACAATCAATCACCAATCAATAATAAATATTCAATCATTAAATATGTATTAAATAAATACCTCGTCAACATAATAAGTAGGCAACAACATAAATAATAATTAAAAATAAAAAAAACATAATGAATAAATAATAATAGAAATAAATAATCAATAAATAAAAATAAGTTAAATAATCAACAAATAACAACAACAATACATATAATAACAATAAATAATCAATACATAATTAATACATAATCAATAAATAATCAATAAATAAATCAATAAATAATTAATAAATAATCAATAAATAATCAATAAGTAATCAATAAGTAATCAATAAATAATCAATAAGTAATCAATAAATAATAACAAAAATAATCAATAAATAACAATAAACAACAATAACAATAAATATTCAATAACAATAACTATAAATTACCAATAAATAACAATAACAACAAATAATCAATAAATAATAATAGTAATAAAAATAAACCATCAATATATAAGTAAAAATGAATAAGGTGTCAACAATATAACTAGGTATGGAAGTGCACAAATAACAACAACAAGCAAATTAATAGCTAAATAATCAATAAATAATAATACAAATATATCATAAATATGTCAGAAATAGTAGTCAAGATAATACAACGTAATAAGTAGTCAACAACTCCAACTAAGTATAGAAGTACACCAATAACAACAACACTAACAACACTAAATACTAATAAAAATCAATAATCAGTAAATAACTAAGAAATAAGCCCATTAGCATCTATGCTAACCCCTTTATTTTTGCATCACAAATGCTCAAATCAATCTTGGCGTGTATTTTTTACTGAATACCCAGAACCAGGATGTCTTTAAGTATCCACTTATGAAAACTTAATAACAATATAACATAATAACCTTGACATAATGGCTCCATCACACTCTTATTAGCTCACGGCTAATTTCTCTCCGTTAGCCAAACAACGTTTCTCGTCAATGAGTCACTCCAGCTGACAAATTCAAGCTATTTAAATACTGACCCTTTAAAAACACATTCATATCATTTTCACTTTCCCTAATAAAAGCATAATTTATCCTTAACACTCTACAATTGGCTATCCACGACCAATCATTTCTCAAAAACAAAACATCCCCAACTTTATCGACTAACCTTTCCCATAAAAAGTCATAAAATCAAGACTAACCCGCTATAAAAAGTATCTTTTACAAGGACTGGACTGTCATAAAACGCTGTAAAAAGTCCATAAATCAGTGTTGTGAGTTCCAAGTGATGAGACGAGTGACTTTGACAGACACACCATAATAAGTAGACGTTTCCATTCCATTCCTTGTGGTTTTTCTCTTTTGACATTTTTGGAAATCCTCAACTCACACACCGGTTTGAACCAGAGCGCCACAAAATGTCAACAAATGGCGCCATTTTGTGTCATTTTTCTTCCATCCAAAGAATGAAAATTTTACCTTTTTATGACCTCGATGACCAGTTACAAAATGGCGAGTGCGCGACATTTTTTACAGCGTCTAGACTTTTTTTTTTAATTCATTTTTTTAGCTATGATGTCACGCATATTTCCAAGTGGAAAATTTCCATAGTAAACAAACCATTGCGTGTCATTTGTCAAAAGCACTCGAGTGGTTCCACTGAAAAACCGCATCTACGCGAGGAAAGTCTAGACAGTGACAAGAGTGGCCGCCATGTTGGTTGGGATACAGTTGGTCACTATGCAAAAAGCAATGGAACGCAATTGGTAATTTGCTAAAAATTTGATGACATGAGTACGTTGGAGCCAATAAGAATAAATTAAAAAGTGGCAGTACTTGTTTTAGTCCTTGTTTTCTTTAACTGCCAATTAGCAAAAACAAGGCTTTTTTTAAATGCTAGCCAATGCTAGTTTATGATTTATACATGGCCGAAATGGAAATAAAAAGGAATAAAATAGTTTTTTTTTCATAAATGTAATGGCATTGGTGTGTTAGAGGCAATTATTAATTTAATTAACACCCAAAATTAAAAATAAAAAGTGCTACTTGTTTCAATTCTTGTTTTGTTTAACCTCCAATTAGCAAAAACAACACTTTTTCTGTACTAGCCAATGCTAGCCTATGATTTATACATGGAAAAAATGGAGATGAAAAATTAGCTTAGAAAAAAATAGCGTTTTTTAGCTGGCTTTTGGTTATTTGTACTGGTGAGAAAAAAATATGCACCAGTACATCTTGTGAAATAACCAAAAGCTAGCTAAACGAAGCTATTTTTCCTATACTAGCTAAATTGCTAATTATCCGCAAAAAAAAGCTATTTATTCTAAGCTAGCTGAATTGCTAATTGTCCACTAAAAAGAAGCATTTTTTCTAAACTAGCTAAATTCATAACTGTCTGCTAAAAAAAACTATTTTTTTCTAAGCTAGTTAAATTGCTAATTGTCCGCTAAAAAAAAGAAGCTAATTTTTCTAATTGCTTATTGTCCGCCAAAAAAGAGAAGCAACTTTTTTAAGCTAGCTAAATTGCTAATTGTCCTAAAAAAACTATTTTTTCTATGCTAGCTAAAGCTAACCTATGACTAATACATACCCAAAATGAAAAAGCTGCATTACATAATTATACCACATACTATAATTATAAAATTAGTCATGTGACTCCAACCAATAGCAGATTAGAGATACTAGGACGCACACCGGCCGCCATTTTGGCTCTTCAAAACTCTTTAAGAACTTCTTATGCGGGAAAAGTGCCATAAAAAAGGACGAAAAACAACTTTATAACATGAAAAAAGACATAATATGGGGATTAAATGATATTAAATGACATTTAAGTATTGTAAAGGCCTGATTGGCTAACAACAATATCTTCTATCTTCCCTTCAGGTTCTAGAAGAACGAATGAAACTAGAATGCAAATGCCACGGCGTTTCCGGCTCCTGCACCACCAAAACTTGCTGGACCACACTCCCCAAATTCCGAGAGATCGGCTACGTGCTCAAGGACAAATACAACGAGGCGGTCCACGTTGAAGTGATGCGGGCTAACCGCCTACGACAACCTAGCCACCTAAAGGTCAAACAGTCCCAAGGCTACCGCAAACCCATGGACACGGACCTAGTCTACATCGAGAGGTCGCCCAATTACTGCGAAGAGGACACCGCTACAGGTAGCGTGGGTACCCAAGGCCGCCTGTGCAACCGTACTTCGCCACACACGGACGGCTGTGACCTCATGTGTTGTGGGCGGGGCTACAACACGCATCAGTATACCAAAGTGTGGCAGTGCAACTGTAAATTCCAGTGGTGCTGTTTCGTTAAATGCAACACCTGCAGCGAGAGGACCGAAGTGTTCACCTGTAAGTAGAAGCCCCGCCCACTCCAGGTGGATTTAGCTATGGACGCTAGCCGCATGGTTTTGCACACGAAAAATTTCCATGGCTTCGAAAACATGAACCGATTGTGCGCAATGGTTGACCAGCTCTGGGATTTACGGACAAACAAAAAAACGATTGGACGCCATGAGTGATTGGACGCTGGAAATCGAACTGAAACAAAACAAAGCAGAGAACTCTGGGAAAGCTTCTGCTGCCAACTGGAATACGATGGAGTTATTGTTAGTCTTCCAGTCACACTGGAAGTGTCTGTTCTGAACACTGAAAAATAAATTGTTTATTTATGTTATAGTATCTTTAAAAAAAAAACAAAGCACTAACGGGTAGAGATGTCTGTTTTTTTTGTACTAAGTGTAAAGCAAGGGGGCACCAAAATGGGGGTCTTCCGGGGGCACCTATTGTCTTTTTTACATGTCTCCCTCCTTCAAAACAATATATTTTTTATTTTACATCCTCACAAAGGTCGTAGGGGGGTGCTGGAGCCCATCCCAGTTAACTACAGGCATCAAGAGACAAAGAACAACCAATCATAGCTCGGGTTAGTAAATTTAAAGAGTTCAAACAGTTAGCCGTTAGCCTAGCATGCATGTTTTGGGGATAATTGGAGGAAACTGGACTACCCAGAGAAAACCCACAGAAGCCTTGGGAAAACATGTATAGTGGGACGGATATGGAATTGAACCCAGTTCCCCGGAACTGCAAGGCCAATCACAGAGCACACGGAGACAAAAAAACAACCAATCATAGCTAGGGTTAGGCAATTTAAAGAGTTCAAATAGTTAGCTATTAGCCTAGCATGCATGTTTTGGGGATAATGGGAGAAAACTGGACTGCCCCGAGAAAACCCACAGAAGCCTTGGGAAGATATATAAACTACACATAGGAGAACGGACATGGGATTGAACACAGATCCCCAGAACTGCAAGCCTGACGAAATAACCACTCCTCCACTGGACCACCAAACCTATAATTATTGGATTGTTAGCCAACCAATCAAAGAGCACACAAAGACAGAGAACAACCAATCATAGCTAGCGTTAGCCAATTTAAAGAGTTCAACCAGTTAGCCGTTAGCCTAGCATGCCTATTTTGGGGATGTGGGAAGAAACCAGACTACCCAGAGAAAACCTAAAGTAGCCTTGGTAAAAACTGCAAAGTCCACATAGGAGGACAGACATGGAATTGAACCCAGATCCCCAAAACTGCAAAGCCAACACACTAACCACTCATCACCAGACCGCTAAATCTGTAATTATTGAATTGTTAGCCAGCCAATCACAGAGCACACAGAAAGACAAAGAACAACCAATCATAGCTAGGGTTAGCTAATTATAGAGTTCAAATTGTTAGCTGTTAGCCTAGCATGCATGTTTTTTGGGATGTGGGAGGAAACCGGACTACCCAAAGAAAACCCACAGAAACCTTGGAAAAACATGTAAACTCCACATATAAGGTTGAACATGGAATTCAACCCAGATACCCAAAAGTGCAAAGCCAACAAGCTAAACACTCATCCACCACGCCACCAAATTATTAGTCAACCAATTGCAGTCCTTGAAGGCATCTTAATACAAAAAAATCTCTTGTTTATTTGAATTTAGCGCATTGGAGGAGCGAGACATGCAAAACGGACATAGCGTCCGAGACCCGAATTGATGAGTCCTGGTGTAAAAGAAAGTACTTTAGGAGCTCTGACTGAAGCCCATCCGACCCTTAAAAACGCCTCATCTTCTCTCATTGAAAAGAGCACGGGCGGTCGTTTTACGCGGTGACGTCCGAGCGCCGGGTGTTGTTGTCCAGTGCTGCACTGATACTTTCGTGCTAAATAAAAGTCCTTGTTTGGAAAGTACTCGCTGAGACACTTTTATTGATCTTTGGACGCACTTTTATTGACCTTTTACGCAATTTTGGACGCACTTGGACCACGTTACGTTGGTGTGGCCTGGCGAATCCCCCCCCCCTCAAGGCATTGAAAAAATATTCTTTAAATAATTGGATATTTTTTGAATGAAAAACTTTATTTTCTTTTTGAATAAATACAAAAAATAGTTTTAGACATTTATATCTTATTTTTAGAATAATGTTATTTTTTATGAATTTGAGGTGTTTTATTTGTAATTTGGAAGGTAATAAATATGATATAATATTTCAAAAAATATATATAATATGGAATAGTTCTAAAAAATATATAATATATAATATATAATATATAATATTAATATAATATAATATATAATATTTGTCATTTGGAAGGTAATAAATATGATATAATATTTCTAAAAAAATAAATATAATATGTAATAGTTCTAAAAATATCTATATAATATTAATATAATATAATAAAATATATAATATTTTTTACGAGTTAGCGAAAATAAATTATTGAATTTATTCATTTTAAAATTATATAATAAAATCTGACTTAATGACAATTCTTTTAGATTTTTTTAGCTTTTTTAGCCACTCAAAACAAAAAAAAAATTGTAAAAAAAGGACACACCCACATAAAAAAAAATAATAAAAATATAATAATTTGGACATTGATTTCACTCCCCGGCAACAATAAGCACCCTTAAAAACCCAAACATTTTTTTCCGAAGTCAACAAAGTCAGGAATCCGAATATTTTGGTTTTCCTGCAAAAAAAGCAAGTTGCAACAAGAATGTCAAGCGTCCCCAGCGTATAACCCAGCCCATTTTTTCCATAAATCCTCTTCTGTTCGACAAAAAAAAAAAACATTAAAATCTGTTGTGCAAATTGAGCCAAGCGTCATGTCGACTGTCTGTTATTCGGCATTCCAATAAAGCTTAATACAGCAGCTGGCAGTTTTGTTTGGAAGTCTATAAATCATTAAAAACGAGAGATAAATAAATCAAACCCTACGCTTGCTAATGCGATGCGGTTGTGTGTCTTCATTATGGCGCGTGGGATGGCCAAATTCCCTTTTTTGTCATTTCCTTGACAACAAGGAGACGCTAATCCGAGTGTTTCAAACAAAGCAGACAATCCGACAAAGACTGACAAACACACAGGTTTAAATACACAGACAATGGTTGATTACAAAAGTACAAATACCTGATTTCATTAAGGGAAGGGATAAAAATACAAACCAATCCAAAACTACAACTACAGATAACACGTAAGTACACTAAAATGGAAATGAAATAAAAATACTATGCAGTACTGTATGTATTTTCTCCATTTTATTCAATGTTTTTTTCAGTACAAACCAATGCTGGTGACTTATACAAGCCTTAAACATTTTAATGCGGTTATATAAAGCTTCAATATACATGTATAGGCCTTAAACATGAATTATAATACAAAATATAGCACTGAATCAACTTCAATTTGAACAATTTCAACTTAGGAACAATTTCAACTTATGAACAATTTCAACAGATCAACAATTTCAACTTGTGAACATTTTCAACTTATGAACAATTTCAAATTATGGACAATTTCAACTTATGAACAATTTCAACTTATGAACAATTTCAACTGATGAACAATTTCAACTTATGAACAATTTCAACTTAGGAACAATTTCCACTTATGAACAATTTCAACTTATGAACAATTTCAACTTATGAACAATTTCAACTTATGAACAATTTCAAGTTATGAACAATTTCAATTTAGGAACAATTTCAACTTATGAACAATTTCAACTTATGAACAATTTCAACTTATGAACCAATTTCAATTTATGAACAATTTCAACTTATGAACAAGCTTAGCTTTTTTAAAATATAATTTTAGATTTTACAAAATAAATTTTGAACTAAAAACAGAAAAAAATGATTAAAAATGACAATTATTGATTTAAAAGTGTCAAAATCATGAAATTTAATATACATCTATACACTTCATTTTAATTTCATCCTAAAACAGAAAGTCAGCACTCATCATTTACTTTCCCGGGCCACACAAAATGATCCACCGGGCCACATTTGGCCCCCGGGCCGCCACTTTGACACATGTGAGCTAAGTGGACGAGTTGAAGAGCGTCATGCAAATGAGTTTTGAAAGCAGCTCAGTGTTTCTTTTGTTTCTGGACACACTAAAGCCCCAAAAAACGTTCTTGTTGAGATGGACGGGATAGTTGGATGAAAACAAAGTGTGAAAAAGAGCCGTTATAGAGCAAGAGAAGGAGCTAATTGAGAAAAGTTGGCAGTCTCCACTTCAGAATCAGGCGTGTATGGCATGCTAATGCTAATGCGCTATTAGAAAAGACTAGAAAAAAACTCCACTGAGCCCTGATTAAGCCTAATTTGAATCAACCTCCACTTTTTAAACAAATCCCCCTATTAAATTTCCATTATGTTATGGAATCCCCTTATTTTTTTGCTTTAATTACTATTACATGTTGTCATATTTCCTTCAACGTTGCCAAACTGCAACGTGGATAAATGCAGTTACAATAAAAATCAAATGTAAAACACACACAAAGTGACGTACAGAATAAGATGGTGTTCTGCCAAAACCTTTTTTTCTAAACGTTTTTTTTTTAAACTTGACTGAGCCACTTTATTCTAGCGTTAGCAAAAGGATGCTATTGAGAAAAACCAGTAGAGCAGAAGTAAAATGGGTTTTGTTAAATTGTCTGAAGCCTTTGGCCCCGGAAATGCAAAAAGCTCCATCTCCCACAGTATTGCGTGTGACGTAATATATAAAATAAAATAAAATGTCTAAACGAGTTTATGTCACATTTTTCTGGGCTCGAATCCCCCAAACAGTGTTTTGAACAGTCCACTCGTGATGACGTCATCAGCAAAAAAGCCAAACGGCGACTTTATGCAAATAATTCAAATTCAATGGGACACGTCATAATTCAGCGACGAGTCACGTCCAAATGCGGCAGCTGTCACGATGGTCAACAAACGCCAAGTTTAGAGCTTGGAAGTCCGTCAAACTCTGCCCCGATTTGAGTGTCAAGGAATTACACATTAAATTCGACTGGAATAAAATCACTCACCACGTAGTCAGATTGCCAAAAGTCCACTCAGGATGATTTGGAAAGATAAAAATCCTCGTGTGTATGATTTTTACTGCGAAATCCATTGAGTGGCAAGTTCAGCCAATCGTTGGACACGATGAAGTCACGTGACGCAGACAATCACAGCATTGGTTGTACTTCCGCATTAGGCTAAAGCTAACACAGCTAAAGTGATGGTGATATGTGGCGTCCCCTAAACAGCGTTAGAAAATAAGTTTTCATCTTTTAAGTTAGAATGGCTGTCGGAATATGTGCAAATAGAAGAACAAGCGTTGAGGGATATCTTTTGTGCACTACGTGGTGAAAGCGTTGTAGTTGTATAATGACAATAAAAGCAATTAATTCAAGATAAAGTTGTGAGGGAGTTTTCCAATGTAAAATTATGGACAAAATAGAAGACAAACTACTTCAAGCACAGACGTGAACTATAAGGTAAGTCAGATTTATGCAAATCTAGTCCCATTTATTAAGATATTTTATGTATGGATATTAATAATTCAATGTTATGGGGAGTAAAAAATATACAACATAGCTGCCAATTGCTTCCCTTTTTAATGATTTTATTAAGTGATTAAAAAAAACTACAAATGCAATCACAGGTCTAAAAAACTTAAAAAGCTCTCAAAATATTAAAGTATTTTATATATTTTATATTTTTTTATGGGGGTAAAAATGACAAAGCAATAACGAAATTGCAAATCTCTTTAAATAACGTCATTGCCACAAACGGATAAGCAAAGACACTATTTAACCTCCGCCATTTTAAATATTCATAAATTAACCCCGAGATGAAAAATATCAAAAATTCCTGGCTGTTGCAACATTATTTTTTTTTCACGTCCTTGACTATCTAACGCGCCACATGAAGGGAATGGAACTCCAACAAGTCCGATTTCTGGCGAGCCGACTTCTGATATTAGCCAGATCCCAAACGAGAAAATCTTCCAGGACGACTCTTCAATTACAGCTCTTTCTGTCTCCTCGTGTCCAGGAAACTTATTTTTAATAGTCCGGTCGGTGGATGATGGATTATTCTAGGTCGAACCTTTTTTTTTTTTTTAAAGTGCTTTTTCAGGGGGTGACGTGGAACCGTCATAACGGCCTCGGAACGTTCCGAAAAGACCGAAGTTTGGTGTCCATGGTCAATAAAAGGGGCGGGGCTTTCTCTGTAAGCAGCCTGCTGCAATTAAGACGATGAGCTTGGCCTTTTTTTGCGTGTTCTTCTAACTTTGTTTTGACTGCTCCATCATTCGCGGGGTTCTCGTCATCTGCTTGATATTAGTGGTGAAGAACACATGGCCACTCAAAGGCAGCTGGGGCCCCGTGTGACATCATAGACCGCAAAACCGAGCGGGGGCATCGTTGAGAAACCCCTCCCCCTCCTGTCTTTCATCGGGCTCCGCCCAGTTTAAGACGATGAGACGTCTAAGGCCGTCAATGGTGGATTATGTGGTGACTGTATTGCAGGGTTTGCAGTGTTTAGCAATACAACGATCTGATTGGATGCTGACAAATCGCTGACTATGGGCGGCCTGGATTGGCGGAAGGAGGAGACAAAGGATGGCCAATCAGAGTTAGGGTTAGGCAGTTTAGTGTACAATTAGTTTAGCATGTGTTTTTTGGGGATGTGGGAGGAAAGAGGAGTACCTGGAGAAAAACCACGTGAGCGAGGAGACAAAGGATGACCAATTAGAGTTAGGTTTAGGCAATTTAGCATACATTTAGCTTAGCATGTGTGTTTTTTGGGATGTGGTAGGTAAATGGAGTACCTGGAGAAGACCCACGCGAGCCCCGGGAGAAGATGGCAACTCCACACAGTGAGGATCCATTTGGGATCGAACCCTCGACCCCAGAACTGTGAGGCCGACTTGCTCACCACAAGGAGACGGACAGCCAATCATAGCTAAGGTTAGGCAATTTAGGATACAATTAGCCTAGCATGCATGTTTTTCTGGGATGTGGTAGGTAAATGGGGTACCTGGAGAAAACCCACACGAGCCCCAGGGGAATATGTCAACTCCACACACACCAAGGACCCAATTGGGAATTGAACCCTCGACCCCAGAAGTGTGAGGCCGACATGATCAACACAAGGAGACGGGCAGCCAATCATAGCTAAGGTTAGGCATTTTAGCATACAATTAGCCTAGCATGCATGTTTTTTTTCTGGGATGTGGTAGGAAATTGGAGTACCCAGGGGAAACCCACACAAGCCTGGGCCCAACATACCAACTCCACACAGTGAGTACCCAATCGGGAATCGAACCCAAGAGCATTCTTGTCCTTTTTTAGGATATGGAACGAAACCGGAGTACCCAGGGCAAACCCACCAGAGCCTGGAAGGAACATACCAACTCCACACATTGAGGACCCAACTGGGAATCGAACCCAAGGACCCAGAACTGCGAGGCCAACACCCTAATCCACCTTCCAATTTAAAAAAATAATGAAAAATCTTGGATCACCTTTATCATCTCTTAAATTTGCTCTTTTTATTAAAAAAAATCTCACTCCAATGCAAGAAATGACAACAAAACTGCTATTAATTTTTCATATAATATCCCTTATGAAATCAACCAAAAAGGGCCTTAAATCAAGCTTATTTACAACAAACATGGTCTTATCAGCGAATAGACCTACTCCATATCGTACCGTATCAACTTTAAAATGCAGATTTCCATCCTCCATACACAAATCTGGTATCCCAGCCGCCATTTTTGTCCTATTTCCGATCCCGTCTCAAGAGACTATAGGGCATTTATATTGGGCACAAAAGCAGACAAGACATCAGGCGAAGGAATTGGCATCCACACCTGTTTATGTTGGCCCGGCCCACTAAGTGGCGCTTGTAAAATATGAGCGAGGTTTTAATTTTTAGGCCGTGGAAACGCCCTCGGGCCTCAAATCCCCGCCGAGGACAACATCAGCAGTCTGAGGACCACGGGATGGTACAAATCTAACCCCAAGAAATGATGTAATATTTCCGACAAAACTTTATTTGGGAGTGTGTGTGTATATATGTGTGTGTGTATGTGAGACAGGAAGTGGTCTTTGAGGACCTCGGGCTTCTCCTTGAGGTTATTTTTTTCACCTCTTGTGTTGTTTGTATAAAGATGGAGAGGTTGGGGTTCTAAAAGAAGACTATATCCACCCCTAACCCTCATATTTGAGGTGAAGTAAGGGCAAATATTTTGTCAGATTGTAGACCTACGCCAAGGTTAAACATGGTGATGAGTACGAGAGCCGAAATGGAAGATGTTCGCTTGATTGACCGCCATTTTGGGTCCTATTGCAGGAATTTTGAAGGGAATGGTGGTATTGTTTGGTTTAATTAAAGATTAGGAAATGTTAAGTATTAGGTTTTTTCTTGATTATTGTGATTTCATTCATTGGGAATTCAGTTTTTTGTGATTTTTATTTTTTTGGTATTAATAATTAAAAAAAATAATAATACATTGTATTAAAACAAAGAATTTTGAGTTTTAATGCTGCTTTTTATGTAAGTTGTGACTCTATGATTTGTAGCTTAAATTTTTTTTAGATTTTTTTAATTTTTTAGATAAAATATTTTAAAAATATTTTATGAAATCAAATATATTTTTTAAGTTCATCAAAAGATGAAATTAAACGTTGAAACTTGCAAGCGGATAACAACTTTTCAGTGTTTTTTAATTAACTTCTTTTAATTAACTTTAAAAAATATATATTTTATTTTATAAAATCATATTTTATTTAAAAATAAGAAAAATAAAAAACATTGACTTTTTTAACTGAGAATCAGAGCCACAACATACATCAGAAGCAGCATAAAAAATCTAAATTATTTTTAAAAAGATATATTATTTGTTTTTAATGGCTTTTTAAATGAATTTCAGTGTGTTTTAACACAGAATAAAAATACAAGAAAGATAAAACCAGGCAAAAAAACGCATTCTATCAAAAATATGATAAAAACCAAAGCCACATGTGGCTCTAGAGCCACCCCATGCATTATTTCAACCCAATTTTAAGATCCTAACTGACTCTAATCAACCAAAAAGTCCTTTTTCAAACCCAAAACATTTATCCAACACCCCCCACCAAAATAAAACATTTCTATCCTCACTACCCCCCCCCCCCCCCTAGAAAACTTTCTTCAAAACCAACTCATGACACCACAAAAAAAAAACATATTTTACAAATGTCTTCCCATCGGGTTTAATTCAAGCATCGTACAATTTGCGTCCAATCTGAAAGATTTATACTTTTAGCCACGCCCTTGTAACAACCAACATATTCCCTAAAAAAACCCACAGCTCATCGCCATGGCAATAGACATCCATCAAGCCAACTCGCCTTACTCCAGTTTGTTAATTTATCCTTCAGGGAGACCCCAAAAAAAATGTGTTTGGGATCCCGGAGTTGTATATTTTGGGGGAAAAAAAGGGGAAGTCACCCCACAATGGAATCCGGATTGACTCATAAATCAGTTTGTTTAGCTGCAAAGTCGCTTAGTCAATGATTCAAAGGTTCAAATCCCGAAAAGAAACGTCAGTGGCGCGTGGCTACGTCTTTTTTTACGCCGACGGGGGTCCGAAAATGAGAGCTAGCTAGCCAGCTAACTGTCACAAGACTTAATAGCGCTTAGCATCAAGCTAACCGTGCATTCTATGTATTTGTGGGTTTTATTTTTATGGTGTTTGGGGCTTAAAAAGGCATAAAAATGTAAGGGTAGACATTTTTTTATGGGATGGATGATATAGAAGGGGCCATATGTTCAAACTATGGTTTTTAGATTTTGCAACATATTCATTTTTTCTGTGTTTAGTGGCCACTAATTGATAGAACATATTCAAGTTGCTTTGGTAAGGTGATCCTAACATTAATGTACGATTTGAGCGTTTTTTTTGGGGGGGGGAACCGCGCAAACCGAGTTTTGGATGATGTAAGCTAGCCAATGAAAACAAGCGGCAATGAAACTGGTTGAGAAGATGTTTTGGTTGAAAATAGGAAGTGATTTTTGACAAAGGGGGTGAATTGGGTGGATGTTTTTGGGGGTTGTTTTTGGAGGAGTTTGGAGGAATTTGGTTAGGCCTGGTTATGTTGTTGTTGTTTTTTCAAAGGTAATTAAATTGTTAGGGTTTATAAAAAATATATAAAAAAAGATATAAAGAAATATATAAAAAAATATATAAAAATATATATAAAAAAATATATAAAAAAATATATAAAAAATATATATAAAAAAATATATTAAAAAAAATATAAAAAAAAATATAAAAAAAAATATTAAAAAAAATATAAAAAAAAATACAAAAAAAATATAAAAAAATATATAAAAATATATATATAAAAAAATATAAAAAAAAATATATATAAAAAATATTAAAAAAATATATAAAAAATATATATATAAATATATAGAAAAAAATATGTAAAAATATATATGAAAAATTAGGTTTTGGGATCAAGGCGGTCCGTTGTGGGTGTGGCCTCGCAGTTCTGGGGTCGAGGGTTCGATCCCAGGTGGGTCCTCACTGTGTTGACTTGGTAAGTTCTTCTCTTGTGTAGGTTTTTTTGGGTGCTCCAGTTTCCTCCCACATCCCCAAAAACATGTATGCTAGGCTAGCTAGTTGATTAGTATAAATCGCTAACGGTGAGTGGTTGGGCCTTGCAGTTCTGAGGTCGAGGGTTTGATCCCTGGCGGTTTCTCACTGTGTGGAGTTGGTATATGCTTGTGTGGGTTTTCTCCGGGTGCTCCGGTTTTCTCCCACATTCCAAAATATGTATGCTAGGCTAATTGTAACAATCATAACAATTTCAAATCAGGGTTGTTTTTTCATCCTTCAAAATAAGAGTTTCAATATATTGTTTCCACGGTAACAAGTCAAGAGCGTCTCACTATTTAACGTTAATAGTTTCCATTTCAAAGTAGTGCCGACTTTCCATCAAAGGATTAAAATCCCAAACATTTCAATCTTTGTAACTAATCATAACATGTTTTATTTTTATTTTTTTGTCCGCAATGACTCATTCTATCTTCCAACTCGGCCATATTTCATTGCAAAGTGTCGTTTTGACAAGTGTGAAGTGTCAATTTAGAGCTTCCCAAACAAACCATGACATTCCTTTCGGGGGAAGGCGCTCCGTCCCCGTCCTCGTCTCGTTCCCGTCCTCTGCGCTGTCCACGTCTCCGCACAATGGGCCATGAGAGCCTCCTTTCTTCCCTTTCACTGCTACCTCGGCCAAAAGGGACCCCCGCGTTGGGCCCCGGTCCTCACTCCGCTTTCCCATCGCTCCCCCTGTGGCCGTCCGTGGGTGGCGCGAGGCATTAACGGGCCTAATTTGCGGAGGGGGGAAAAAAAACCCTGAAAAAAACGTCTTCATGGCATCCCACCCAGGGACGACGAGCTTTGTTTGGGGTTGCCGTGGCAGCCAGCTCGCACGCCGTACTTAAGTTATGTGACGGAAAGGCTCGGCTATGCTAATGCGGACGCTATGAGACAAAATAAAATGGCTGCAAGTGGAACAATGATTAGGGCTCCATATTTTTCAATGGAATGCTTTTATTGTGAAGTATAATGGGGTTTTTAGCTTTAATATAAAGTGCACAAATAACAACAACAAACAAACAAATCATCAATAAATAGTAGCAATAAGTAGTAAATAAATAAGTAAACATTAATTAAGTAGGGAAGTGCACAGATAACAGCAACAAATATACAGATTGATACATAAATAAATAATCAATAAATAAGTAAGTCAACATAATCAATTATTTGTAGCCAACATAGATAAGTAGTCATCAACATAAATAAGTAGGGAAGTGCACAAATAACAACAAACAAATAAATGAAGATATAAATTAATAAACAATAATGATTGATAAATAAATGATCAATAAGTCATAAGTAGGCAACATAGTAAATAAGTTAATCAAAGATAAGTAAGATAAGTGAGGAAGTGCACAGATAACAACAAACATGTGAACAAATAAATCAATAAACAATAATAATTCAAATAAATGATCAATGAAAAGTTATGAATAAATAAGTAGACAACATAGATAAGAAGTCGTCAACAAAAATAAGTAGGCAAGTGCACAAATAAGAAAAAACAAACTAATAAATGAACAGATAAATCATTAAATAATAATATTAAATATATGAATTATCAATAAATAATTACGAAATAAGTAGACAACATGATAAATAAATAAGTAGACAACATAGATAAGAGGTCATCAACAAAAATAAGTAGGCAAGTGCACAAATAACAAAAACAAACAAATAAATGAAAAGCTAAATCATTAAATAATAATATTAAATAAATGAATTATCAATAAATAATTACGAAATAAGTAGACAACATGATAAATAAATAAGTAGACAACATAGATAAGAGGTCATCAACAAAAATAAGTAGGGAAGTGCACAAATAACAACAACAAACAAACAAATGAACAAATCAATCAATAAACAATCATAATCAATAAAGGATAAATAAATAAGTATTAAATAAGTAGATTACATGCATTGTAGTCAACATAGATAACAGGTAATCAACATAAATAAGCAGGGAAGGGCACAAATAACAACAACAAACAAATAAATGAAGAGATAAATAAATAAATGTAATAAAATTACATAAGTAATAAGTAAATTAGCAGACAAAATAATAAATAAGTCATAGACAACATTGATAAGAGGTCATCAACAAAGATAAGTAGGGAAGTACACAAATAACAACAAACTAATAAATGAACAGCTAAATCAATAAAAAATAATTATACATAAATAAATGATCAATAAATAGGTTATAAATAAACAAGTAAACAACATTATAAATATAGATAAGAGGTCATCAACAAAGATAAGTAGCAATGTGCACAATAAACAACAACAAACAAATAAATCCATAAATCTGTCTAATAAATAAATAAATAAATA
The DNA here is from genome assembly GCF_051989575.1 of Stigmatopora nigra. NCBI lineage: Eukaryota > Metazoa > Chordata > Actinopteri > Syngnathiformes > Syngnathidae > Stigmatopora > Stigmatopora nigra. The sequence goes on from NW_027551604.1 coordinate 2,131,244, forward strand.
ATCAATAAGTCATTAATAAATAAGTACTCCGCATAATAAATGAGTACTAGTCAACATAAATAAGTAAAGTCATGAACGTCAATAAGTAAGTTGTATGCTAAATTGTTCATTCAGTACATATTATAAATTACAACTATAACATTATAAATCTATATTTCTTGTGCAAATACTCAAAATATTTGTCAATTTATCACATAAAGTCATTTTAAAATGTATTTCATATTTTGTACACTAGTCTGTAGGACTCAAAAAGGGGTGTTGGTTCACTTCCCAACGTAGGCAAACAGGTGTACCCACATTGGAAAAAAAAATTACCCCTGACGTGATCCACATGAAGACCCGGTCTTTTAGAAGGCCTGCCCTGGCCGGTCCGTCTGGCGCGGTGGTTGCGGTGGAATCCCCGTGCGCTCTTCCACCAGCTGCTTCCTCGGTTAAAGCCCGGCCAACACAGATGTGCTCGCTCCTAATAAACTGATAGAATATCAAATGAAGCTTGACGTCTTCTCTAATGTGACATGCTAATAAATGGCTAGCGGCTAAAGAGGGGATTATGGAGTATGAATCCCGCTTGGAAAATGATAGGTCGCCCGTTGGACAATGCCGAGTGTGGTCAACTCACTTTCCATTCTTTTGGAATGAGAAAATAGTCTTTTGGATTTAGTTCTATATGGATAGGAACTGGGTGGTTAGCGTCTGGGGCTTGCAGTTTAAAGGTCGTGGGTTCGATCCTAGTGTGGAATTTGTATGGGCTCAACAGGGTTGACTGGGTTTTGTCTGGGTGTTCTTTCACATCAATGAAAGATGGCCATGCTAGGCTAGGCTAGCTGGTCGATTAGTCTAAATTGCCTAACGGTGAGCAATTCGGCACGCAGTTCTTAAATCGAAGGTTCGATCCCAGGTGGATCCTCGCTGAGTGAATCATGGGTTTTCTTAGGGTGCTCCGGTTCCTCCCACATCCCAAAAACATGCTTGCTAGGCTAGTTGGTTGAACAGTCTAAATTGGATAACGGTGGGTAATTCCGCCTCGCAGTTCTGGGGTCGAGGGTCTGATCCCGTGTGGGTCCTCATTGTGTGGAGTTGGTTAGGGTTAGGGCTGGGTATTCTCCGGGTGCTCCAGTTTCCTCCCACATCCCAAAAACATGTATGCTAGGCTAATTGCTAGCTAATATACAAAAAACTAATATGCTAAATTGCCTAACCTTAGCTACGATTGGTTGTCCTTTGTCTCCTCATGCCCTGCGATTTGCTGGCCATGGATTCAGGATCTCCCCCACGTGGTTACCATAATTAGCTGGGATAGGCTCCGGCACCCCCCACAAGATTGAAAAATGAATGCATTAATGTTTAAACTGTTTGTGTCACAGTTCAGTTTTGGTTTAGTCAGGTTAGCGCTAAAAAAGTTAGCATTTTTACTGAATATTTGCCTCTAAAATCTTACAGAATGAGCAGTTCAGTCAGTTTTGCACTAGCATGACATTTCAGGACAACCAACGGGTGCCATTCACGTTTAAGAATGCTGTCTTTACAGTCCAATTGACACTTTGAAAAGGGAATCCCTGAGGAAGCTGTCAAAGAAAGACCAATCTTTGGAAAACGCATGATGTCATTCCTTTCCTTCCTGTCCACTCAGGTTAAACCAATAAAACACTCACAAATTCTCGATCTGTGCGGGAATGCGTCGCCTCAAAGCTATTTAGCGCCAATGTCAGGAGTAACAATTTGACGGATTGGCCACCTGAATGCGTTGAGGGGGGACAAAGCAAGATGGCCGCCTTTTGTGGACGACCAAGGTGGCCGTCGGGGTGTCAGGACTGGTTAGCACTAAGCTCGCCGGATGTGGTGGGACATTTGGGGGACGGGGGGGACCTCGTGATTCGGAACGCACCGTGACGGGCCGTGGCGTTGACGGATTAACATTCCCTGAGGGTAACCCCACAAATTAGGGACATTTTTATCTTTTCCTAAAGTGACCGAAATAGCTAAAATGGGATTGTTGATCAATTGGGATCTTGGTGGGAAGCCTTAAGGCCTAAACCACAAAATCAGGGGTGCCCAATTCTAGGCCTTGAGGACCACCGTCTGTCATGTACTTTGTTAAAGGTTAGATTAGATCATTTTATTCATCCGGTATTTGGGAATTTTTGACTGTCACAGTAGCAAGAGGGTGAGAATATATTTGACACAAATAAATGGGTAATAAGTGAGTTAATAAATGTATATATAAAAAAATAAATACATTAATTATTATAAAAATAAATTACAAATACATAAATTACAAATAAATAAATTACAAAAATAAATTATAAATAAATAAAATAAAAAAATTACAAAAATAAATTATTGATAAATAAATACAATAAATTAAAAGTAAATAAATAACCAATACATATATAAATTACATATATATAAATAAATTACAAATCAATATATTACAAATCAATAAATTACAAATCAATAAATTACAAATCAATAAATTACAAATCAATAAATTACAAATCAATAAATTACAAATAAATACATTACAAATAAATACATTACAAATAAATACATTACAAATAAATACATTACAAATAAATACATTGCAAATAAATAAATAAATTACAAATAAATACATTACAAATAAATAAATAAATTACAAATAAATACATTACAAATAAATAAATTACAAATAAATAAATTACAAATGCATAAATTACAAATGCATAAATAAATTACAAATAAAATTAACTATTTTTCCCCAAGTTGCCTTCCACCAACACACATCAATCAAATAATCATCTGCTGATGAGTTGATTATTTGATTCAGGTGTGCTAGAGGAGTTTAGGCACCCTTGCACTAAATATTCGACAGCAAATTCAAATTCTATCTAACTCTTTCATGGTCCTTCAGAGCAAAACCAAAAAAAAGGCTCCAAATATTCCAATAAAATTTCAACTAAAAATCCCAGTACTGAAATTTCCTGCAATCTGTTTGACCCTGAACACACCACAAATCTCTATAGACAATGATAATTGACAGCAAATTCAAATTATATCTAACTCTTTCATGGTCCATCAGAGCAAAACGAAAAAAGGCTCCAATTATTCCAATAAAATTTCAACTAAAAATCACAGTCCTGAAAATTCCTGCGATCTGTTTGACCCTGAACACACCACGAATCTCTATAGACAATGATAATTGACAGCAAATTCAAATTATATCTAACTCTTTCATGGTCCCTCAGAGCAAAACCAAAAAAGGCTCCACATATTCCAATACAATTTCAACTAAAAATCCCAGTACTGAAAATTCCTGCGATCCGTTTGACCCTGAACACACCACAAATCTCTATAGACAATGATATATATATTTTTTGATTCCACTTAGCTCTCAAAAGGCATCATTTGGCCTACTTTCATCCAACCGGACCCTCGACGACAAGAACCTGCATTGGAATGTCCCACTGGGAATTCCTCAGATTGGTCATTTGACCCGACCGGTCACTTGGCGACACCCCACTCGGAAAACCAACAAATAGACAATCAATCATCACACTATCGCACCGCACGAACATTAAGGGGTAAAAATCGTTTAAAACCTGAATTTCCCGAAAGTTTCCAAACCCGAGTCTTACTTTGAAAGGACTTTCGTGACAATAAAACTTAAGAACGCCAAGCCACGCTGGTATGGCGTCCCAAAACGTTAATTTCCCGACATTTCCTTTTGACAACCTACAAGAATAACCTTTTGAAAAGGTTTTTTGCTCTCGTTACGGCTCGTTTGGGCCTCTCGGCCAGCGCCAATCCGAACGTATTCGGAATGAGCGGTCATGCCGGAGGGCTTGGCGGCGTTCGCACTCGACTTCGCAACTTGACACGGAGACGGTGGCAAAAAAAAACAAAAAAAAAGGCATGGAAAAATGCAAAATGGGAGCGAAGCGAATAGCGCCATGACTCACGCGTAAATGTAACAAAGTCCATGTGTTGAAATTCAAAATGACTCGTATTAATATTGACCACCATTTGCCATCTCATCTTTCCGAAAATCACTTGCCACTCAAGTTTTTTTTTTGCGCAATTGGGAATGAAACTTCCTCATTAGCATCTTAGCTTAGCCAAATTTGGACTGAGTATAAAAAGCAATGTATTAAATGCTGTATTTTGTCATTGGTATTACACATGAAATTCAACTCTTGTGTATCCCTCAAAACACCATCCCAAGGCTCGCGGGGGGTGCTAGAGCCTATCCCAGCTAACGACGGGCATGTTTAAATGAACGTATTTAATTTTTTTAATGAACCTACCATGTTATATTTGGTATTTAATCAAAATAAAACAATATAAATGCCACAATCAATCCTATTTTTTAAATAAACCCCCTAAAAAAACATACTCATCTCTTCATTTTAAATGTAAACAATGAGACAGTACTACAAATCAAGTATAAAGTATATTATTGAGTGTTCTGATATATTTCCTGGAAGCGCTGCGGTTAGAATCCGCCATATTACAAGAAAATATCGCCTAAAACTTGACTCTCCACCTAAAATAGATTCTTCTCTATTTTGACTGAACATGTCATGGCCGCCGCTTTCCCCTATAGAGGAAAAAAAGGAGCGCTTGGCCTCGGGTCAGGACCTCCCACAGGGGGAGACGCGGCCGTCCTATCAACGGCGTTCAGCGGCGTTGTCCCGACATGCACTAGACAACGTATAATCTGTAATGCGTGGCTTCCTTTTACAGCACACAAGTGAGGTTTGAAAATGCTGTAGTCTGTCAGTTTTTTTTTTTTTATAGCCGCAAGGGCTTTTCCAAAATGTACAGATTTGGGATTCAAATCATGTGACCCTACTTGAATCGGACTTAAGTCGCTGATTTTAGAATTTAGTCTGGTGTCAACAAAACTGACTAATTATGACAAGATTTTAACGATTTTGACTGAAAATGTTAGTGCCTGTTGTTTGCTTTTTTTCTACTAAAACGTACAAATTAGGGATACAAATCATGTGACCTGACTTGAATCGGACTTAAGTTGCTGATTTTAGAATTTAGTCTGGTGTCCACAAAACTGACTAATTATGACAAGATTTAAACGATTTTGACTGAAATTGTTAGTGTGTTGTTCCCTTTTTGCGACTAAAATGTACAGATTTGGGATTCAAATCACGTGACTTGAATCTGACTTAAATCGCTGATTTTAGAATTTAGTCTGGTGTCCGACAAAACTGACTAATTATGACAAGATTTTAACGATTTTGACTGAAAATGTTAGTGTGTTGTTCCCTTTTTACGACTAAAATGTACAGATTTGGGATTCAGATCATGTGACTTGAATCTGACTTAAATCGCTGATTTTAGAATTTAGTCTGGTGTCCGACAAAACTGACTAATTATGACAAGATTTGAACGATTTTGACTGAAAATGTTAGTGTCTGTTGTTTCCTTTTTACGACTAAAATGTACAGATTTGGGTGGGATTCAGATCATGTGACTTGAATCTGACTTAAGTCACTGATTTTAGAATTTAGTCTGGTGTCCACAAAACTGACTAATTATGACAAAAATGTAACGATTTTGACTGAAAATGTTATTGTGTGTTGTTCCCTTTTTACGACTAAAATGTACAGATTTGGGATTCAGATCATGTGACTTGAATCGGACTTAAGTCGCTGATTTTAGAATTTAGTCTGGTGTCCACAAAACTGACTAATCATGACATTTTAAGACGATTTTGTCTGAAAATGCTATCGTTTGTCATTTCCTTTTTTCTACTAAAACGTACAAATTTGGGATTTGAATCATGTGACCTGACTTGAATCTGACTTAAGTCATCCATTTTAGAATTTAACTTGGTGTCCACAAAACCGGCCAATCATGACAACATTTTAACGATTTTGACTGAAAATGCTAGTGTCTGTTGTTTGCTTTTTTTTCTACTAAAACGTACAAATTAGGGATACAAATCATGTGACCTGACTTGAATCGGACTTAAGTCGCTGATTTTAGAATTTTGTCTGGTGTCCGACAAAACTGACTAATTATGACAAGATTCTAACGATTTTGACTGAAAATGTTAGTGTGTGTTGTTCCCTTTTTGCGACTAAAATGTACAGATTTGGGATTCAGATCATGTGACTTGAATTGGACTTAAATCGCTGATTTTAGAATTTAGTCTGGTGTCCGACAAAACTGACTAATTATGACAAGATTTGAACGATTTTGACTGAAAATGTTAGTGTCTGTTGTTTCCTTTTTACGACTAAAATGTACAGATTTGGGTGGGATTCAGATCATGTGACTTGAATCTGACTTAAGTCGCTGATTTTAGAATTTAGTCTGGTGTCAACAAAACTGACGAATTATGACAAGATTTTAACGATTTTGACTGAAAATGTTATTGTGTGTTGTTCCCTTTTTACGACTAAAATGTACAGATTTGGGATTCAGATCATGTGACTTGAATCGGACTTAAGTCGCTGATTTTAGAATTTAGTCTGGTGTCCACAAAACTGACTAATCATGACATTTTAAGACGATTTTGTCTGAAAATGCTATCGTTTGTCATTTCCTTTTTTCTACTAAAACGTACAAATTTGGGATTTGAATCATGTGACCTGACTTGAATCTGACTTAAGTCGTCCATTTTAGAATTTAACTTGGTGTCCACAAAACCGGCCAATCATGACAACATTTTAACCATTTTGACTGAAAATGCTAGTGTCTGTTGTTTGCTTTTTTTCTACCAAAACGTACAAATTAGGGATACAAATCATGTGACCTGACTTGAATCGGACTTAAGTTGCTGATTTTAGAACTTAGTCTGGTGTCCACAAAACTGACTAATTATGACAAGATTTTAACGATTTTGACTGAAAATGTTAGTGTGTTGTTCCCTTTTTACGACTAAAATGTACAGATTTGGGATTCAGATCATGTGACTTGAATCGGACTTAAATCGCTGATTTTAGAACTTAGCCTGGTGTCCACAAAACTGACTAATTATGACAAAAATGTAACAATTTTGACTGAAAATGTTAGTGTCTGTTGTTCCCTTTTTACAACTAAAATGTACAGATTTGGGATTCAGATCATGTGACTTGAATCTGACTTAAATCGCTGATTTTAGAATTTAGTCTGGTGAACACAAAACTGACTAATTATGACAAGATTTTAACAATTTTGACTGAAAATGTTATTGTGTTGTTCCCTTTTTACGACTAAAATGTACAGATTTGGGATACAAATCATGTGACCTGACTTGAATCGGACTTAAGTCGCCCGTTTTAGAATTTAGCCTGGTAAACACAAAACTAACTAATAATGACAACATTTTAAGAGAATTTAGCCTGAAAATGTTAGTCTGTTGTTTCCTGTTTTCTAGAAAAAATGTACAGATTAAGGATTCAAATTATCATTAACATCAAAAACAAAAATGGCCGCCTCCCAATAAAAACCAAACCCACAAAATCTCCCGTTTACATCCAAATCTGCCTTTTTTTTAACCCCATACGTAAGAATCATCCGAAATTCCACGGGTCCCACCGAACCCTTCGGAAAGACCGCGTCAAATCGTCGTGGTTACGGTGATAATAACCCGGGGCGAGTCCGAGGGTTGCTCCCATTTTGTAGATACACCTCCACAATGGGAAGAAAGCAGTAACATATTTACACAAGCAACTCTATCTTTACCCTCCGCTGGGAAAGCGGAATCAAACACTGATCTTTTGGTGACGATGTTCCACCCACCACGTCCACCCACCCTTGGCTCTATCTCTCACTTTTTGTCACCCAAACTTCCGCCCTCTGTGGTAGTATAAAAATACTTAAATGCAGCTTTGGGTACAACAGACACAAAAAAATTTCCAGACACCAAAACAATAGAGGATGTTTCCCTCCCGCAGTCTTTCGTCACTTTTCCGTGGCAGGAAACGTCTTCTCTATCCTTTCTTTCTTCACCTGCCCTTGTTGGAAAGTTTTACCCTGGAGAAAAGTGTGGGGAGGTTATCGCACCCGCTTGACTCCGTCACCCTCTTCTCGGCCTCTCAACGCGGAGCCCGATATAGTTTGTTTTTAAAAACCTACGCGGCCGCAGAGTAACGATTTTTCCCGATTGGCTCGCGGCGAGAATGCGTAAGAAGCGACCTTTTGGTGTTGTGTTTTTTTTTTTTTTTTTTTACTGGATTTTTTTCTAGGTCTGGCAACGCGCGGGTGATGAGGAGAGGGAAAGAATGAGTGACCGTAAATGACTGCAAAAAACATTTAAATTTAAGTATAGCCGTGCAAGGTGACAGAAGGATGCTTTAGGAAGTTAGCTTGATGGTTAAAATGTGCTAAACATGTTGAATGAGTTCATTTATTTCAGGAATAAGTCATTTTCATTAAGAAAATGCGCTGTTAGCTAGCTAACTCTTCTACTCTCCTCGCTGCTAATGAAATATTGATTTAATTTGATTTATTTTACTCATAAACTCTTGCAAAACTCACCCAAAAGCAACTGTCGTAAATGAAATTAAACTGTTAGCTAACTATTTCCACTCCTTGCCGCATATGTAATATATTTAATTTTTTCAGGAATAAATAAATACACAGGCAAAAGCAACTGTCATTAATGAAATTAAACTGTTAGCTAGCTAATTCCTCTCCTCGCCGCTAATGAAATATTATAATTTATTTCACTCACAGTCAAAAGTAAAAGTCATTAATAAAATGTAACTGTTAGCTAGCTAATTCTGCTCCTTGTTGCGTATGTAATATATATATTTTTTTTTTTAGGAATAAAAAGATACAGGCAATTGTCGTTAAGGAAAACGCAGTTAGCTAGCTAACTCCACTCCTCTTTGCTGCTAATGAAATATTTTTATTACTTTTAGTCGTTATAGTAAAAGCAACCGTCATTATTGAAAACCAGCTGTTAGCTAGCTAACTCCTCTTCTCGCCACAATATAATATATTTAATTTTATCAGGAATAAATAAATTCAAAGGCAATTGTCATTAAGAAAAATGCACTGTTAGCTAGCTAATTACTCTCCTTGCTGCTAATGAAATATTTTTATTCATTTCAGTCATGATAGGCAAAAGCAAGTGTTATTAATGAAATCAAACTGTTAGCTAGCTTAATTCATCTCCTTGCCGCCTATTTATGTATTTATTAGTTTCAGGAATAAATAAATACAGGCAAAGGCAATTCTCATTAAGTAAAACGCACTTTTAGCTAGCTATTTCCTCTTCTTTCCTTGCCTTTAATGTAATATTTTTATTTATTTCAGTCATTTATTGGGCAAAAACAACTGTCATTTATGAAAACACACTATTAGCTAGCTTATTCCTCTTCCTTCCTTTCCGCTAATGTAATATTTTTATTTATTTCAGTCATTTATTGGGCAAAAACAACTGTCATTTATGAAAACGCACTATTAGCTAGCTTATTCCTCTTCTTTCCTTGCTGTTAATGTAATATTTTAATTTATTTCAGTCATTTATTGGGCAAAAACAACTGTCATTTATGAAAACGCACTATTTGCTAGCTTATTCCTCTTCCTTCCTTTCCGCTAATGTAATATTTTTATTTATTTCAGTCATTTATTGGGCAAAAACAACTGTCATTTATGAAAACGCACTATTAGCTAGCTTATTCCTCTTCTTTCCTTGCTGTTAATGTAATATTTTCATTTATTTCAGTCATTTATTGGGCAAAAACAACTGTCATTTAGGAAAACGCACTGTTAGCTAGCTAATTCCGCTCCTCTACTTGCCGCAAATGTAATGTATATATTTATTTCAGGAATAAATGAATAGGCAAAAGCAACTGTCAATAAGGACATGAATAAACATTGAATATGCCATCCAATACAACCAACCACAACATCCCCCAAAAATAATGCCTGAAACAAAAATGGAGTCACATGCGCTGTGTACGAAGATCACAGAGAGGCCCATGTTGCGTTTCAAGTGTTTGCGGGTGTTCAAACGACATCAGATGACAAACAGCTGGCATGAGAAGACTAAAGAAAAAACACATGTGAAACAACAATGGCTGTTTGTGAACCTTGTCATGGCGGAGACGGATCAAGGAGGACCAGACACCCGCATTTTAAGGCTCCGGGGGAAGGAAGTGTTCAATGGAAGTCTTTAATTTCCCTTCATCTCCCCAAAGGACAAAACCCACAAATTCTGTGTATGGCATGAACACACACACGCCTCTTTTGGATCCAGACTACCCGGAGAAAACCCACACAGACATCATGCTTAATCAGTCTTCGATGCAGGTTTTGCGGATCTGGACTACCCGGAGAAAACCCGCACAGACATAGTGCTTAATCAGTCGCCCATGCAAGTTTTTGGTATCTGGACTACCCAGAGAAAACCCACAAAGACAAGGCTTAATCAGTTATCAATGCAAGTTTTTGGGACCCGGACTACCTAGAGAAAACCCACACGAACATAAGGCTTAATCAGTCTACCATGCAGGTTTTTGGGATTCGACCTACCCGGTGAAAACCCACACAGACATAATGCTTAATCAGTCTTCCATGCATATTTTTGGGATTCAGACTACCCAAAGAAAACCCACCCACACATAATGCTTAATCAGTCATAAATGCCAGTTTTGGGGATCTGGACTACCCAGAGAAAACCCACCCAGACATAATGCTTAATCAGTCTACCATTCATGTTTTTGGGATCTGGACTACCCGAATAAAAACCCACAAAGACATAATGCAGACTCCTCCCAGGGTTCGATTTGGACCCATGATCTCAGGACTGCGAGGCGTACGAGCTAACCACTCTTCCACTAATGTTCAGCAACGTGTATAGTTTGAAAAGCATTATGATGAAAATAAAAAGAAAATGATTGTCTTGTTTTTGTGGGAATGACTGTTAGGTAACATCAGCACTCAAGCCAACTGGCTACCGGCAGGTATGAACCGCCTCAAAGCGCTACTTAGCGTTAGCGTCCTTCAGCTCCAAGTGCACTTTTCTACCCGGCAACATTCATTTCTCCCTTTTATTTATCAGTCTTTATACAATAACATCAATTTCCTGAGTGTTTTTTTTATGTAACCTCTACTTTTAGGAGTCTATTTGACTCTGAAACTATCCACCTTCTTCAACAAAACAAAAAACTTGTTGCCATTTTGTGGGAGACTGAATCTGATTTAAAACCCGCTTTTATGCCACTTGGGATACTGAAGTATTACCCATTAGCCTCCCAAAATTTGGTTTGGTGAATCGGTGTGTCCCTCCTGGCTTCCCTTGTGTAACACAACTGTTTGTAATTTGTCATCAACCATTCCCTGTGTATTTTAACCCCGTTGTTTTGGCGCATCTTTTGTAAGAGTATTTTTTTCCTGTTTGAGTACCGTATTTTCACGACTATAAGGCGCACCGCATTATAAGGCGCACCCTCAATGAATGACATTTTTCCATATATAAGGCGCACTGTATTATAAGGCGCCCTGTCTATTTTGGAGAAAATGTAAGACTTTTAAGTGCGCCTTATAGTCGTGAAAATACGGTAATTGACTTCCAGGTATGAAGCACTCACTCACTACTTTACAGTCACCTCTAGAGCCAGCCATTGTTGATCTTTTGGATTTTTTGTATAAAATCTTGCAGTGGGGGAGGAGCTATATGATGGAAGATGTTGGTAACTAAGATGGCATCTGCATATTTAACAGTATTGTTTCAGTTCAGGCGTTTGTGTTTTTTAAATATCCGACAGTGGTGGTTTTTCGTTTTTGGTTTTCTGTTTTTTTCCATATATAAGGCGCACTGGATTATAAGGCGCACTGACTGTCTATTTTGGAGAAAATGTAAGACTTCTAAGTGCACCTTATAGTCGTGAAAATACGGTAAGTCATGTTTTCCTATTCATTGGTGTGCACGCCCCCTTCCCCTTTATAGTTTTTATTTTGTTAATAGTTAGTAGCTTAGCCAGCTAGCATTACCATCCATTTTGGAAAGGTCACTTTAGACTTGGCTTCGTAATTTAGGCATCAGATGAAAAGCGTAATATTGCCATCATCATAACTGTTAAGCAAACAAAAGCATGCCATTCTATTACAGATACTTTGACAAAAAATAACTATGCGGTTAGCCATAGCCACGTAACTTCATCCACACCCGGATTGCACCTAGCGTCCTCCCGTAATGTTACCGTTGCGGTCAACGAGCTAACGACGGCGTCCTAGATCATTTTACAAAAACGACGACCCCAAAAAGTTGGATCCAGAACCCACGTTTAGCCATAATTACCTCTGAAAACAGCAAAAAAATATACGCCAGGAAAGTGTCGGACCCTCGTTCCATGCTAGGCTGTGATTGGCCAGCCTGAGAGAAAGGTCAGTCATACCATGATGGAAAAGTTAGCTTTGGAATATAATAAAATAGCCCTAAAAAAACTCAGAAAGGAGTAGATGCTAATGTAAGGAGATGACTAAGGAAAGCTTTTCAGCCAAAAATCTGAATTCCCAAGACTATGATTAATATTCCACTTGTTAACATGCATCCACATTTTAAATACCGTATTTTCACGACTATAAGGCGCACTTAAAAGTCTTAAATTTTCTCCAAAATAGATAGACAGTGTGCCTTATAATCTAGTGCGCCTTATATATGGAAAAAAAACAGAAAACCAAAAAGGAAAAACCACCACTGTCGGATATTAAAAAAACACAAACGCCTTAACTGAAACAATACTGTTAAATATACAGATGCCATCTTAGTTTACAACATCTTCCATCATATAGCTCCTCCCCCACGTCAAGATTTTATACAAAAAAAATCCAAAATGGCTGGCTCTAGAGGTGACTGTGTAGAGAGTGAGGTCTTCGTACCTGGAATTAAATAGCAATTACCATATTTTCACCACTATAAGGCGTACTTAAGTCTTAATTTTTCTTCAAAATAGACAGTGCGCCTTATAATACAATGCGCCTTATAATCCAGTGCGCCTTATATATGGAAACTATGTCATTCAATGAGGGTGCGCCTTATAATGCGGCGCGCCTTATAGTCGTGAAGATACGGCACACACAAAAACACACAAACATACCCACACACACACCCACCCACCCACATTTTCCTCCCACTGCGCTCGCTACTTAGCCTCAAGTGGCGACGGGAGATTAGCGACGCTCTGACGTTTCTCGTTCATTCAGAAAGTGAAATGAAAAATCACCCTGTGGTCCTAATCCCGTAGACACTTCACAAACTCTCAATATTGTCCCGCAGAGGGGGGGGGGGTTGCTTCTTTTCACGTCAAGCGCTTGTTGCCATGGCGACGGCGGACGGAAAAAAACACGGGGATGGGTTTGCTCGGAAAGAAAGCCAAGGAAGCGCGGAAATATCAAGTGCTGCTCTCTTCCAAGGCGGCCATGTTTGTTGAGAGGCCTTCAGTTTTATGTCAATGAGAGTATTTGCATCTAGCTATTCGATGTTAGCGGCTACGACGGCTAGTTAAACATTACAAGTGCGGCAAAAGAGTGGAACAAAACGGTGTTTGTGTACGCTGTTTCAAAGCGGGGCGAGTAAATGTAAATAAAAGGGTCCTTTAGAGCCAAAATGGTTGAAGTCTGTTTAGTGTATTTTGATTGGTGGCTTTGTTTTGGGCTAATTCTGCAAGTGAAATTGAATTGAATTGAATGTAATGTCTTTATTGTCTTATGCAAGCATAATGAGGTTTAAAGCTTCAACATAAAGTGCAAAAATAATAACAACAACAAACAAACAAACAATAAATAATAATAGATGCTAAATAAATAACAATATAATGATAGCTACTAAATAAATAACCAATGAATAAGTAGTCAAAACATTTGTAAATAAGGAAGTACACAAATGACAACAACAAATAAACAGACAAATCAATAATCAATAAATAATAATAACATACATAATAACATAATGATAAATAATAAATGAATACTAGTAAAAAAATATTAGTCATCAATAAGTAGTCAACAGCATAAATTAGTCGGGAAATGTACAAATAACAACAAACATAAATAATAAACATAAATAAATAACATATAATACACAACAATAACTAATAACTAAATCTATAAATAAGTAAGCCACAATAAATAAATAGGGAAGTGCGTAAATAACAACAACAAACATACACAATAAACAAACAACATATAATACATAACAATACTTAATAACTAAATCATCAATAAAAAAGTAGTACACAATAAATAAGTATGTTCACAAATAAACAACAAACAAACATACAGATAAATAATCAACAAATATCACTAACACATAAATAGTCAAGTCAATATGAAATTAACTAAGTCAGTGTGAAAAATTTGATTTTGAAAACTTGAGAATGATTATTGTTAATATAGTTAACATAGTTTCAAATGAAAAGCTTTCCCAATGCTAAACACTGAGTTAGCTTAGCATAGCTAATGGGTGAACGTTCCCACGCACGTCTGTTTGACATCCTCGCAGCAACCACAAGAAGATGAATGAGCCCCCAACACTTTGTACGCGGACACAAACAAGCTTAGATGCGAAAAACCGCATCGCCACCGTCAAGCGGGTGGGCACGCTTGGGGTCAAAGGTCACCCAAATGAACAATCCATGCTAACCAACAACATGTTTTCATGTTACAGTTGAAAGGCTCATATGTTTGTATATGTGTGTGTGTGTGTGTTTTTTTTTGTTTAACACAATCCAGCTTTGCGTACTAAAAGTGACATGTGTGCCTGATGTTTTGATCTTATTCCAGGCAAATTAAGAGCAGGTGGCGCTATTTTGTCACGATGGGGCTAGCTAACGTCCCCCAAAAAATGCTTTGGCGGTTAAAAGCTTGGATATGTTTTTATTCCTCGTTTTTATTGACGATTTATCTTTCTGCAGGTGGATTCGGTGCATGAAAATGGCTACTTTGAACTATTTGTTCGTTTTCCGGGGGTGCTGGAGCTTAGCTGACTTTGGGATACGTTCTGGTGACACCAAGAATTGATGGTAAGACATGAAAAGACAAAAAAATATCAGTCAAAGCTAAATTTAATTAATTTAGCGTACATTTAGCGGTACAGTTGTTGAGTGGTTAGCGCATTGGGCTCGCAGTTCTGGAGTTTTGGGTTTGAACCCAAGTTGTTCCACCTGTGTGGAGTTTGCATGTTGTGTGGGTTTTCTTTGGGTATTCTATTTTCCTCAAATATATGCATGCTAGGCTAATTGTGGTGATGCATGCTAGGCTAATTGTAGTGATGCATGCTTGGCTAATTGTAGTGATACATGCTAGGCTAATTGTCAAATGCATGCTAGGCTAATTGTAGTGATGCATGCTAGGCTAATTGTGGTGATGCATGCTAGGCTAATTGTGGTGATGTATGCTAGGCCAATTGTAGTGATGCATGCTAGGCTAATTGTAGTGATGCATGCTAGGCTAATTGTAGTGATGCATGCTAGGCTAGTTGTGGTGATGCGTGCTAGGCTAATTGTAATGATACGTGCTAGGCTAATTGTCCCCCAACTCAGCAGGGATAGGCTCCAGCACCCCCATGAACTCCACACAGCAACAACCCACCCGGCATCAAACCCTCGAGCCCAGAACTGTGAGCACGACAACTTTGGACCAAAAAAACATGAAAAATTTAGTCAACATTTAAGCCAATAACAGAAAATAGAATGGCAACCATTACATTTTTCCTGGAAGTGAGAAAAATGAAAGGAATGTTCTCCATTAAGTAAAAAAAAGAGCAGAATTCCAAAAGAGAACCCTGCGAACAAAACCTGTGGTGACACGAGCAAGGAGTGTTTGTCCTGTGATGAGAGAAGGATCTGGCGCGACTGGAGGTGGGCCTCCTTCTCGCCCGATGCGCCTCAATAAGACCACCACCACACACACGTCCAAAAAACACTCTCACTAACTGAGAACACCTCACACACACACACACACGCCGATGACGGATGCGTCTTAAGGCGTATTCACGTCTTTTTGCTACATTTGGACAAGATGGTCACATTCCCAGTCTGGCCATTCATACATTCATATTTTCATCTTTTCTTTAGATTTCCCCCCAAAAAATCCTGAATTTTGTATTTATCTTATGCTAGCTAGTTGAACACTCTAAATTGCCTAACCCACAGGTGTCAAAGTGGCGGCCCGGGGGCCAAATGTGGCCCGCCGGATCATTTTTTGTGGCCCGGGAAAGTAAATGATGAGTGCTGACTTTGTGTTTTAGGATCAAATTAAATTTAAGAGTATAGATGTATATTAAATTTCTGATTTTCCTCTTTTTAAATCAATAATTGTCATTTTTAAATCATTTTTTAAGTGTTTTTAGGTCAAAAATTATTTTGTAAAATCTAAAAATATATTTAAAAAATGCTAAGATAAACATGGTTTTAGATCTATAAAAAACAGAATATTCAGGGCTGTTAATCCAGTTCTTTTAATCCATTTATAGTTCAATTTCACAAATAACAACAAAAAATATGTACATAATTAATAAATAACAACAATGAAACTTAAATAAATTATAAAATAAATAAGTAGGGTAGTGCACAAATAATAACAACGAACAAATGAACAGATCAATAATCCATAAATAATAATAAATATTAAATTTCCTGATTTTCCCCTTTTAAATCAATAATTGTCATTTTTAAATCTTTTTTTTGTGTTTTTAGTTCAAAAATAATTTTGTAAAATCTAAAAATATAGTTAAAAAAAAGCTAAAAATAAAAATTGTTTTAAATCTATAAAAAACAGAATATTCAGGGCTTTTAATCCAGTTCATTTAATCCATTTATAAAAAAAATCTAAATATTACATCTAAAACACTACAAATTGCCAAACCCTATCTGTGATTGGTTGTCCTTTATCTCCGTCTGCCCTGTGATTGGCTGACCACCGATTCAGCGATCCTTATAGCCATAGTTAACTAGGATAGACTCCAGCACCCCCCTCACAACCCTTATTCGGTTCAAAACATGAATAAATGTTGATGTTTTTAACATTTTGAATGAAAACTCACAGGCTTTTTGCAACTAGTACTACTTTTATTACTACTAAAACAGTGAACCCACATAAAACCTTGTTCTTCAACCTTAATAGTGAATGAAAAGTACAGTTTATGGCCTGTAAAACATTGTTAATGACTACTATTGACATTGAATGTACTGTAGTTTACCTTTGGGGCGCTAACACGCAAGCTAATTGGCGCTAAATGACTTAATGGGAGTTGTGGTTTCCACTCAGCAGGAAGCTTTTTTGCATCCAGTAGCGTGTTCTCGTCGTATGACTCACCCGCGTTTGGCCCAGCGCTCCTTTGGCTCGGAGGGGGTACGCCGGGAATCGAGCCCGAGGGCCCCTGTGGCTGAGGAGATAAAGCAAAGTCATTTTTTTTAAAGAGAAACATATGCTTTATGAAATGAGGCATGCTAATGTTTTTGATGTGTTTAATAGGCTGTACTCTCAATACGGTTCACCGACCAATCAAATTCGTTTGCTTGATGGAGATGAACTCAACATGGGATTTTTTTTTGTTTAAACCAAAAAAAATAAAAATGGATTTGGGATTTTTGGGGTTTTTGATAATGGGAGTTGAGGAATTTGTGTGTGTTTTAAGAAAGGTTAAAAATAAGAGAAATGTGAAACAAGGCAAAGAGATGCAGTATATGCAAGATTTGATCAGAAACAAAGAGCCGGATGGGGCTTGAGAGCCTCGTGTTCGACCAAGGCAGTGAATTGAATTGAATTGTATGTTTTTATTGTCATTATACAACTATAACGAGATTTAAAGTTTTCACTACAGTGCAAAAAATAACAACAACAAACAGACAAATAAATAAGAAATAAATAAATAAGTGCAGTAATCCCTCAAATATAAATACTTTGCGTTTTTTTGTTTGTTTTTTGTAAAAATGTAAAAATCCATGCTGAAACTCCCAAGCAGAAGCCACTCCCCTTTTCTCCACTTGCTACTCGGACTCATAAAAAAAATTAAGAAATATATATTTTTTTTTTATTTGGGTGACCCTACTTTGCGTTTTTTTGTTTGTTTTAGTAAGTTCTTAAAAATGTGAAAATCCACGCTGAAACTCGCAAGCAGAAGCCACTCCCCTTTTTTTCACTTGATACTAAAACTCATTAAAAAATTATTAAATATGTATATTTTTTAATTTTGGTGACCCTTTTTTACGGTTTTTCGTTTATGTCTGGTCTAACCGCGATAATTGAGGGATTACTGTAGTCCAAGTGACCTTAATGTCCAGGTTATGTTCCATGGTTTCAATGCCCCCCCCCAAAAAAAAATGTCATTCCTATCGCCATCAATGGCAACCAAAATGAAAAAAAAATACAAAAAATAAACTTTTGTCACAGCAAGGGAAGGAAACCACACAGTTGACATTGGTGGTGAAGGGTATTAAAGTGGGGGGGAAATCCCACCCCCACCCCATCACCAAGTGGGCGCAGTAGAGGATGAAACCCAGCAGCGACTGTTGTGTCTTTGATGAGGTCAGGCCGTCCGGGCGTGTAAATAAAGCCGCGTCTTCCTTATTCTTGCACTCGGGACCTCTTATCGCACGCTAGCTAGCTAGCTAGCCTGTCATTACAGAGCTTCATCCATTCATTAGGTAATGATTCACTTTTTAAACAGCACATTAAAACAAGCACGTCTCCTGGAATTTGTCTTTTATGGAGCTGGGACTGGTGGGACACTCTTTCCATTGTGGGACTCTTTTTATAAAGACATGTGGGACTTGTTTTTTTATAAGTGTTTCATTATCATTTTTCATTTTTTCTCTCTCTCTCAATTGACCTGGAAAGGCAGAGGAATAGGAAGATTGTTTTATATAAAGTGGTACTTTGACATATGAGTGCCCCGACATATGAGCAATTTGAGATACGAGTCCAATTTTGAAGCAGATGTTTGTCTTGAGATACAAGTAAGATTTTGAGCAAATGTTTTTGAGATACGAGTAGAATTTTCAGCAAATGTTTGTCCTGAGACACAATTAGAATTTTGAGCAAATGTTTGCCTTGAGATACGAGTCAAATTTTGAGTAAACATTTGTCTTGAGATACGAGTACGATTTTGAGCAAATGTTTGTCTTGAGATGAGTGTCAAATTTTGAGCAGATGTTTGAATCGGGATGCGAGTAACATTTTGAGCGGATGTTTGAATCGAGATGCGAGTAAGATTTTGAGCAAATTTACCTTGAGATACGAGTCAAATTTTTTAGCAAATGTTTATCTTGAGATACGAGTAACATTTTTAGCAAATGTTTATCTTGAGATACGAGTAACATTTTATCAAATGTTTATCCTGAGATACGAGTAACATTTTGAGCAAATGTTTTTCTTGAGATACGAGTAACTTTTAGCAAATGTTTATCTTGAGACACGAGTAACATTTTTAGCAAATGTTTATCTTGAGATACGAGTAATATTTTATCAAATGTTTATCTTGAGATACGAGTCAAATTTTGAGCAAATGTTTGTCTTGAGATACGAGTCAGATTTTGAGCAAATATTTATCTTGAGATAAGAGACAAATTTTGACAGACGAGCAGACAGACTGGGCGGAGCCTTGTATTTTTTTATGTTTTTTCCCATTAGTCGCTAATACGAGAGGAGTATGTACTACTTCTCGTTGGCAAGTGTTTGTGCGTTATCCTATTGTGAGGACATTTGTGTGCATCATTTTCTGAATATTTTGAAGGGAAGACAAAAGCAAACAACCCTCGATAGGTCGCATCTGAAAGTCAACTCATCTTTGCTATAGATTTGAGTTGCACAACACATGACTTGATCACACACGTGCAGACATGCAAGTAAAGATGTCAAAGTCAAAGGAATGAAGGTATTTTTCTATACATAACTTCCGAGAAAATATTTTTTGACTCATTCAAATCATAAGGTTAATCTAACCTTACACTCAATTTAATTCTAATTTTGTTTTAAATAAGATAACCTTTATGAGTAGAACCGCTACATCACACGTGTCAAAGTGGCGGCCCGGGGGCCAAATCTGGCCCGCCGTATCATTTTGTGCGGTCCGGGAAAGTCAATCACGAGTGCTGACTTTCGGTTTTAAGATAAAATTAAAATGAAGAGTATAGATGTATATTACATTTCCTGATTTCCCCCCTTTTAAATCAATAATTGTCCGTTTTTAATCCATTTTTCTGTGTTTTTAGTTCAAAAATCATTTTGTAAAATCTAAAAATATATTTAAAAAAACTAAAATAAACATTGTTTTAGATCTTAAAAAACTGAATATTCAGGGCTTTTAATCAAGTTCATTTAATCTATTCATTAAAAAAAAATCAAAATATTCTATCAAAAATGGTCCAGCCCACGTAAAATCAAGTTGACGTTAAACCAACCCTCGAACCAACCCGAGTCTGACACCCTTGGTATAGATGTACATTAAATTTCCTGATTTTCCCCCTTTTAAATCAAAAATTGTCATTTTTAATCCATTTTTCTCTGCCAAAAATAATTTGATAAAATCTAAAAAAATATATAAAAAAATCTAAAATAAACATTGTTTTAAATCTACAAAAAAACTGAATATTCACGGCTTTTAATCCACTTATTTTAATCCATTTATAAAAAAAAAATCTAAATATTACATCTAAAACGGCCCACGTAAAATCAAGTTGACGTTAAAGCGACCCCTTGAACCAACCCGAGTCTGACACCCTTACGTTAATACATTCTGAACCCAATCATGTTCTCGAATCCACCCCCCCCCTCCCCCACACACATACACACCACATGTTCTGTCATGCTCAGCAACGTATCCCATGGAGCAGATAGTGATAATTATGCGTGTAAATTCCAGGATGGTGCTGTGGTGTTGAGAGCTCCCCTGTAGAAGGCCACACAGGAACCAGCTGTCACCGCTTCCAAACACCCTTTAGAGGCACTCTCACTACATTTTTGGCAGTCTTAACTATCATTCTCCACACATTCTATACATACTATCGTCTACAGTGGGTGTGTTTTCAATGGAGGTCATTAGTTTTGCCTCTAAAAAAAACGATGGAGTCTCAAAAAAGTATAGGTGGTATAGCATTTCACCCTATGGGAATAACAACAGTAGGTCACCCTTCATTGTTTACGCTGTTGGGGATAGTGGCGTTGTCATAACTGAGTTTGGAGTGTCATGAATTATGGCCCCCAATTGCCCCGCCTTCAAGTTGGTCTACCTGAAACGCTACCTGGATGAAAAGTGAGTAGGTTTTGCTGTATAGTTGCACAACTTGACAGGTTTTATATTATAGAATTAGACCAGGGGTGGGCACATTGACTTTAAAAATGTGTCAGATGGGCGGGGTCAGTACAAGATAGGATACATATAAAAAAGTGCATCCGTTAACAGTACATATGAAATATAAACAGAAGAAAAGGACTAAAGTATTATCATACTCATCACTCGTCATTAAGGTAAAATGTATAAAGTACAAAACAATAAGGAATGTATTAAGAAATATTAAAATGTCATTTAAAAAAAGATAGAGGGGCTATAAAACAAAAACAAAAAAAACAAATAAGAGTGGACAGAGCTACTGACAATGGCTTCCGCGTGATGGCGCCATCTTGGGGAAAAAATACATTATTTGGACAATTTCGGCGGGCCGGATTAAAGAGCCTAACGGGCCGTATGTGGCCCGCAGGCCGTAGTTTGCCCATGTCTGGGTTAGAACTTTATTTCATCCCGTATTTGGGAGATTTCTTAGTTGCAGTAGCAAAACATATACAAGACACAGAAGACATTGTAGACCTAGATAAAAAAGTGGTGCTCCTTGAAACAGGAATCAAGTGAGGTAACCACTACACTATCAATGCTCATTATGTTGATCACCCAGATATTGATTTTAGTAAGATTTGATCGGGTCTGTTAGTTTCTTATTGGGCAATGTTTTGTTTGTAGCGCAACATGGATTGGATTGGATTGGATTGGATAACTTTATTCATCCCGTAATCGGGAAATTTCTTTGTTGCAATAGGAAGAGGGTGAGGATGCAGGAATAGAAAAGGCATTATACACAAATGGGTACTTAATAGTAAGTTAATAAATAAATACATGAATAAATATATAAATAGGTAACTGTGTTGGTGAGATATATATATACATACACATACATATATATACAAGCACATCTACACTGTATCCGAAATTCGGGAGGTCCTAACCCACAGCCTTTTTTGAGTTAAAGAGCCTGACGGCTGATGGGAGGAAGGATCTGCGGAAGCGCTCCTTCCTGCAATGAGGGTGTAGCAGTCTATTGCTGAAAGAGCTTTGGAGGGACTCCACAGACTCATGCAGGGGGTGGGAGGTGCTGTCCATGATGGACCTCATCCTGGTCAGCATCCTCCGCTCTCCCACTTCCTCCACAGAGTCCAAAGGACAGCCCAGAACAGAGCTGGCCCTCCTGATCAGCTTGTTCAGCCTGTTCCTGTCCCTCTCCGTGCTCCCACTTCCCCAACAGACCACTGCATAAAACACCGTAGATGCCACCACAGTGTCATAGAAGGTCCTCAACAGTGACCTGCACACACCAAAGGACCGTAGGCTCCTCAACAGGTAGAGGCGGCTCTGGCCCCTTCTGTACAGGGCATCTATGTTTGTGGACCAGTCTAGTCTACTGTTGAGGTGAACACCCAGATACTTCAAGTTGTCCACGATTTCAATGTCTTTACCCTGGATGTTCACCTGAGTGGCAAAACGCCCATCACAATCCTTCATTTTTTTAAATATATCTGAATTTTTTAACAATCCTAACATGACATAAACAACCTATCACAGCCACCTGTTAGTCTGTACCTTTGATTTTAAACAGATAACAAGACTTTCCGCATCAATACTTCGTTTCAGAACCATTTTTTGCTAACAGTGGCGGGCTGTGAATTTCAAACCAACACCTTCAGTGCTGCCATAATAAAAAAAATCTCAAAAACTATTTTATAGCTATAAAACCTTAACTCCTTGAACAAGGTAGATCGCAGGTGTCTTTATATTTATCTTAAAGTATAAAAATAAACTTGTCCGTAACATCTAAAGTGTCTTTATAGTCCATAAATATGTTCACCATTTTTCTTACAATCTACCGTACCATAAAAACAGACTCTTGGCTCAAATGGCTAACGCTAAAGAAGCTAAAAGAAGTGTATGACATCATCTGGGAGACTTTCTGTATCTGTCTGGACTCGGGTGGCATTCGTTTGGGTGAGTCAGACTTTCTGTTTACCTCCATTCATGAGGGCCAACAGCAGGGTGGCTTCCACCCGCGGGTTGGTCTGCCATGTCAGGAATTTGCTGTGCCCACACCTTACTAAACCGTGACCCCTTTCCTGTGGCGTAAGACCTGCTTCCTTTCCAAAACGCTCTCAGCTGGAACCGGCATGCTGTAAATATAGCTCCGCTGCAGTAGCCATTTTTGGACTCTTGGGTCAAACAATGTTGAAAATATATTTTATTTGTTTTTAATCCACAAAGGTGGCTGATTTGTGGACATCTGAGACAATAAATAAAAGCCGAGATGTTTAGATAAGACGGGAAGCGTTTATTACGGTTTTTGATGAGGACGGAAACGCATAGAAATGACAAAATGCTCGCCAAGGGCTTGCTTAAATAAATTGGTTTATGACCATATCAAGTAGATACAGTGTTCCCTCGCTACTTCGCGGTTTAGCTACCGCGGACTCAGAGCTTTGCGGATTTTTTGGGAGAAAAAAATACAAATATTACATTGAAACAACATATTTTACAGATTTCTTTTGTTATAACATGAATTTCACACTCTCTACCCGTATTCTATATGGTGTACTGTATACAGGGGGGTAAAAAATAAATTAAAAAATACAAATTAAATTAAAAAAAATAATAATAAAAAAAAATTAGAATAAAAAAAATAAATTTTTTTTTTTTAAATTAAATTCAAATTAAGCATTTTTTAAAGGGGAATCCCTACTTGGCGGAAATTCACTTATCGCGGGTGGTCCTGGTCCCCATTAACTGCAATAACCGAGGGAACACTGTATATACTAAATGGCAGTTTTAATGAATAAGATGTTTAGTGGTGTATTATTACTGCTGTTGAAAATTTAACTGGTGAGAGAATGGAGGGATTTGGTGACATTCTGATTGGTTGTTGGCCTTCAAAATAACACAAAAATTTATTGAAATCATTTATAAGCCAGCTTTGAAAATATTGGACAGTAGACCAAAAACTGTCAGATATTTGAAAAACACACTGAACTGAAACAATACTGTTAAATATAAAAATATCACCTTAATTTACAAAATCTTCCAATTCAAAGCTCCTCCTCCACTGCAAGATTTTGTACAAAAAAAACAGAAATCATCAATGGCTGGCTCTAGAGGTGACTGTGTAGTTCCCTTCAAAGTGCTAAATTAGCTACAATAGCTTCTCTCAACATTACTGGAACTCGATAGCAATTAGCATACGTATTAGATGAAAAAAAATTGCGATCACAATGCTGTCTAAAACTGTTCTACGTGTGTCTGTGTCTGTATATCTAATTCAATGGTGGACCGCGCTTAACATATCGGTAGAGCACCTAACGGCATAATAGAAGATTCACCCTCAGCAACTGTTAGAGCATTTTACAATTTGTGGTTTCCTGGATGATCTTAAAGTACTGCGTTTTGCAGTGAACGCTGGATTTGCCAAAATGTCACTGTGTCTTTGGAAGGGAAATGTTTTTCGAGGATTTTACTTTCAGGAGGAAAAAAATTGGGAGAAAATTGCCATTCATAAATTTATACCGCAAAGTATTATTCCTGAAGCCTGTAATAAATTATTACGTTTTTCTGAAGTATTGAGAATTAAATCAAAATACTTAATAATTCAACCAATAACATTTAATAGGCCAAATGAATGAATTAAAAAATAAATAATCCTTGTAAAACCTTAAAATCTGCACTTTTTAACATCATGTAGGGCACAATATTAAAATGTAGTATATAAATTATGTCTACATATGTAGTAGTCAATTAATTTGATTAGAAAAAACTGTAAATTCAATATTGCTGCTTAATTTATTTAATAAATTACAGTGGTGGTTAAATGGTTTATAATACTAATTATTTGTATTGATTAGCAGGATACAGTGACTCCTGGTGGCGACAGTGAATATGACGTCACTTAGTCCACATCATCAGACGCCACCTGTGAGCATCGCGAATGAGCAGAGCAAACTTTAGGTATGAAATGTCATGCAGAAATCACATAAAACAACAAATATCTCGTATATATCGATGTCTAACGAGTTGTTTACTTGCTAGGACGAAGATGTTTGCGTTGAAGTCGACTTAAAGAGCTGTGGTCGTCGAGTGAATACTTGGTAAGCAAGCCCTGAAATAAGCCCGGTGCTTAATTTGTTTATTTTGCTAAACTATGTCTTATTCATAAAGTCATATCCATTCACGAGCTTTTATTTCATCGTGTACTGCGTATTATTGTAAGGGGTATACTGTTATTGTGTAAATAACATTCTAAGTAGTTATTAGAGGCTAACGCTAGAAGCTAATTGCTATCCTAGCAGGTACTGTTTAAGTACTGTGTACTTAGTGTAGGTTCATTGTCAATGCTAAATTCGCGACTAGCTAAATTGTATGTATACACAATACTAATTAGCTATTAGCACGACGCTAATGCTAGTTGCGAGAAGCTAATTGCTACACTAGCAGGTACAGTTGAAGTACTATACTTAGTGTAGGTTCATTGTGAATGCTATATTCGCGGCTCGTTTAGTTCTTGTGTATATATACTATTGTAATGAGCTATTAGCGTGAGGCTAATGCTAGTCACGAGAAGCTAATTACTATACTAGCAGATACATTTCAGGTACTATATGTACTTACTGTGGGTATATTGTGAATGCTAAATTAGCGGCTAGTATAGGAAAGTGGCTTTTGAAATGCCATATAAATAATTTAGTCTGTATAAAACGTGTGTTTATGCCTATATTTTCATTACATATTGTGTGGCTACATTGGTTGTACTGTACATGGATGAACTATGTTGTAAATTCTTTTAAAATTGAAGATACAGTCTGGTATTTTATTAGATTCATTTTTGTAATTGCATTAAATTATCCCTTGAAATTGCAATTTTGGGGATTATTTTAAGATATTTCCAGCATAAATACTAGTTTCTTTGTTGTAGTTGTAATCCCAAAACTGAAAAAAATGAGTGGTTTCCTCAAGAATGTAATTCAGAATTAAACCAGAACCATAAAAATCATACATAAAACAACCTTTTCACAAGGGCCTTGGATGATGTCTGACTTGGAGCAAGAGGCAAGAAACACAATGGAATTCCCTCGGAAAGACTTGGACCTCATTTCACAAACCAATTTTTTTTTCAGGAATGATGGAAATTCCAAGATTTAAAGAATTGGAAGATCCACAGAAGAAAAAAACAGACTGGGGCACCCAAAGTCTAAGGTAAATCTGTTCTTCCTCTATGGTTTTCAGTCTTCCCAAGACGTGGTCACCCTCCCAAAAATCTAGCAGCGTCTGGGGATTCCATTTGTCTCTACGTAAGACCAAAGTATCTTTGCATTGGACTGTAATTCATTTCGACAGCTGACAATAACAGAGTAGCTCTTTCACAAACACGTTAAGGATACGAATGTGGGATTTCCCCCATATTGTTGTTTGTGGAAAAGCCTGTTAGCCCTCAATATGTCAAATTCCTCGCCGTCACAGGCACGGCGTACCACATGGCCTTGACTTTGTGTTGTGGCTTTCCTCAAGAGTCGCCAACCATATTTTACAAACACACATTTGCCAGCGTTCGCTTAAAAAACCTCCGTCACGTTAAAGTCGTCCTGAGCGTATTCGCATGTGTTTTTGTCACCGTACAAAAACAACGAAAAAACTACCAATGGGGTTTTTCCAGATCAATTTTCAACCAGTGTACACGTATGCCGGAACATTCAGGCACGCAAAAATGTATCTAAAGATACGAGTGCGCCCACCCGTATGGAAGTGAGCGGAAAATAATAGAGTAAACAGGCTGGCGTCGAATCCGGGGCAAAACTGAATATAGACTCTCCCCTACTTACGAACATTCAACTTATTGAAACCAAAGTGGCAGTAATAAGCTTGATGTGCGTGAGAAAGTGGTGAGCGTTGCACAGGAATACAACTTGAATTGTTCGACCGTCAGTACCATTTATAAACACAAAGGTTGCAAATCTTTTTAATGATGGCATACAGTGCTACCGCATCATTTATGATGAAAAATAGAAGAAAACTGAAATCGTCATTAGATAGCTTCTTTCGGAAATTTTCTCGTAAATCTCTGTCCATCTCTCTAATGTATGTATACAGTACTGTATGTATTCTCTCCATTTTGTTAAATGTTTTTTTTTCAGTACAAACCAATGCTGGTTACTTATACAAGCCTTAAACATACAAATGCATTTATATAGACCTTCAATATACTTATATAGGCCTTAAACATACATTATAATACAAAATATAGAACTGAATCAACTTCAATTTGAACATTTTCAACTTTGGAACAATTTCCACTTATGAACAATTTCAACTTATGAGCAGTTTCAACTTATGAACAATTTCTACATATGAACAATTTCTACATATGAACAATTTCAACCTATGAACAATTTCAACCTATGAACAATTTCAACCTATGAACAATTTCAACCTATGAACAATTTCAACCTATGAACAATTTCAACCTATGAACAATTTCAACTCATGAACAATTTCAACTTATGAACAATTTCAACCTATGAACAATTTCAACCTATGAACAATTTCAACTCATGAACAATTTCAACTTATGAACAATTTCAACTTATGAACATTTTCAATTTATGAACAATTTCAACTTATGAACAATTTCAACTTATGAACAATTTCAACTTATGAACAATTTCAACTTATGAACAATTTCAACTTATGAACAATTTCAACTTGAGAACCATTTCAACTTGAGAACAATTTCAACTTGAGAACAATTTCAACTTGAGAACCATTTCAATTTATCAACAATTTCAACTTATGAACAATTTCAACTCATCAACAATTTCAACTCATCAACAATTTCAACTCATCAACAATTTCAACTTATGAACAAGCGCTCGGGAACCTAACTCATTCGTAAGTAGGGGAGCGTCTGTATACATTGTATGATGTAGTCAAAAAAATGACAAATCAAATGTTTGACAGTTTACGTATGTAAATGGGATGTGTGAGACCACGTTATTGCCTACAGCTGGTAAGCGGGCAGCGTTCTTCGCCGACCGACCTGGCTACCCGCCACCATTGGCTTCCTGTCATTATCTGCTCTTTGTGTCTGCGTGACGGCCGCGTGCACATAATGAATAGGCATCTCTTTCCCATTAAAATAATACCCTCATCAAGAGCGCTCTTGTCAGCCCAGTTGCGTTTGCGGGCCGGCCAGTTCCAGCCGTCGTAGTACGGGCAGCCAAAGGATGGATTTTAATTGGGGAACGGAAATCAGAGGAAAATGAGGGGTAGGAGTTGGAAGACAACCACGGGAAGAGATTTGCAGTCATTTGCACGACTTTACATGTCAAATGGTACTTGCACTCAGGAGTGCTGCAATTTTCACTTTTTTATAGGTTTTTTCACTCTTAAAATGGCCTTAATATCATTGAATTTCACAATTTCTCACGTATAAGCCTATACTGTATTTTCTTGCAAATAAGCCGCTCCCTTAAAACTGCCTTCTAATTGTTAAATTTGACAATTTCTTGCGTATAAGCCGCCCCCTGATTCACAATTTTCACCTCCATGTTTATGGTTTTAATAGGGAGTACAAATGTTTTACTTTGAAGGGAAAATCTTAAGAAAAATCATAGTATGTAGTATTTCTGAGATACTGTATGTATTGATTCCTGGATTGCACATTCCTAATGGGTCTGGCCTACATGTAGACAAATTCAAAAAGGAAGTCATGTGAGCAGTACAACCAGTAAGTGTGTCCATAGCGGTCTACTTCGTCATCCCGAGGTAAGATGGTGGCGCCCTGAATGACCAATGGCAGGCACAGGTGAGTTTTTTTCACATTATATGCAAGTTACGTTCAATTTTTTTCATAGACGTCAAAATAAATTTTATTGAGCATTATATCTGTTCTCTTTTCTCTATTTTGAAATAAATCATTGCATTGTCTTGCGTTATGGGGTTTCGTGCATGTCAAGTCGAATTTATGCGCATATAAGCCTTACCCTCGAAAATGAGAATACGGTCAGTATCATAAAAAATATTTGTGTTAAAAACTGTATTCATTACCTAATTTTCCTACATACCACTAAAGACAAATATTTTTCTCTTCAGCTGTTATTCCACTACTTCATCTGTTCAAAATCACTAACATTTGATCGTCACACAAATATTGGTGGCCTGTCAATCATTCCTTATTATCCTGGAAAAATCCAATGGTCCAATTCCGAATGAGGTTTCATTTACACGCCGCCCGCACAACTAAAGTGTAAATTCCCAGTAGACAAACAGCATCTTGTCAATGGACTACAAAGAGGAAACGCCTTGAAGAAGGACAATGAAAGTGTGTTTGGGGGGGGGGGGGTCGGCGGGCGGATGGATGGATGCGTCCTATTGAGTCTCAGGAAGATTAGACATTTCTTCAAGTGACAAAACACCTTATTAGCCTCCGCCCAACCTCTGAGGATTGACCTTTGACTCGTGACCCCCCGACACCGCCGCGCTTTCCTCTGGGGTCGTCGGCGTGGGCCCTTTCATTACCACGAAAAACCGCGCCGCCATTACGCCAAAGAAAAGGGAGAATGCCGGGGGATTGAAGACGGAGGGATGTAAAGGGGGGGGGGAGTTTAATTAGACATACAGCACCCCTGGTAATCCACTCTTGCTCTATTCATCCCAGGGGGGGACGAAGTAGGGGGGCACACAGGGATCAGATGAGAAGTTTGAAACAAGAGGTCAGAGAAACTTTGGCTAAGAACACGGGCCTTTATCAAATCCACCGACAAATCCCGCAGATTAGTCCACGCCATTGTTTTCAGGAAGTTGGCTCCCACCGACCCAGAATGCCCAAAGGCCACGGATGGGTTTAGCAGTGGCCTTTAAGGCCTTCTCTGCTGGCCTAAGAAATATCTGAATCATATATTAGTATATTATGTCCATCAATACATATGAAATAATTACAAATTGTCTGTTGGCTTACTTTCATTGCGTTCCACCCTCTGGTTGCACTGCTTCTAGATGTTTCTTTTTCATATTGAAGCATTTAACCAATCATATTTCAGTTATTATTTGTTACCAGGGTCAAGATATCGGCCTCAAGGCCTTCACAATCAGTTCTGCAGGCTGTCTTGCATTAAACAAGAGTTGATAAGACGGCCGGCGACCAAAAAACAGCAACGAAAATACCGTATTTGATTCGTTGAAGGCACTACGAGAAAATACACAGACCGCTATTGGGATTTAGGAACTTTTCGCCTGAGATTGGACGCCGGGATAGGAAGGGACTTGTCAGGAAGACTTGGTCTCAAAGATAGACCGGAAAAAAAAATGTCAGACCCAATAAAGATTCCAAGGATTTGTTCCCGACTTTGCAGACGGACAACCAGACCGCTTCCTCTCCCCCCGACTGTGATCTCCCAGCAGATGATATGTTCTTTGGAAAGTCTTATCACTGCGAATGCTTTTCATATTTGCACGGCCCACCACGCTGCCGAATCTTGGTCAGAATGTCACATTCTTCCCTTTTGAATAAACACTTTGCTTTTCCTCCCCACAGTGTCACTTCACCGCAACCCAAATCACTGACTTGCGATATAAGGAACACATGTGGAACCAACAACTATTGCAAAGATACATTCTAAGCCAAATCTTTTTCTTTTGTCTCTACATCTTCCTGAGTTCTTTCCTTTTTTTGGGACATTTAAGCTTGCGTAAATGGACCATCGGAGCGATGACAAGAAGAAGACACCATGTTTAAAATATAAGGGAAACCTTATTTGGCCTTAAAATGCAAACTTGAGAGGTGAAACACACACAAAAGGCCAATGTGATTTATTATGGCTTTCAAAAGAAATACCTGAGGACGGAAGGAAGGTGCTCAGGTGTGTTTTTGCCCGAGTGAAGCGCCTCGGGAAGAGTGTCGGCGCTGAGAGACGAGTGGGAATGGAGAAGCTTGAGAAGGCCTCGGAAGTGGGGTGTTTGAAGGACCGTCACATTTCCAAGATTCTTGGCTTTTTTTGCTTAGTAATTTAGTCCCTGAAAAGGTATAGCGTATTTTCTGAGACGTATGCTGTATTTGTTGCTAAAAAAATGATGAGTGAATCGAGGGTACGGCTTATATGCGCATGAATTAGAGTTGACATGCACGAAACTACAAGGTGACAAAGACGAAATGACATAGCACAAGATTATGTAGCAGATATGGTCATTTATTTCAAAATAGAGAAAAGATACACAGATAAAACGCTAAACAAAATTTCTTTGAACGTCTATGAATGAAATTCAAGAAAACAAATAAACTGTATCTTGCATAAAACTGACTTACTTGTACAGAACACCACCATCTTACCTAGTGATGACAAACTAGCCTGCTACAGACACACTTCCTGGTTGTACTGCTCACATGACCTCCTTTTTGAATTTGTCTACGTGCAGGCAACAACACCCTTTTGGAAATCCAGCAAACAACCCTATCGATTCATACAGTATCTCAGAAATACCACGTACATTTATTTTTCTCAAGATTTTCCCACATTTCTATTCTCTATTAAAACCATGAATATGGAAGTGAAATATTTTTAATCTTGGTATTTTATTGTGAGAGAAATTCAAAATTTTAAAGCATTTTTTAAGGCAATTTTCAGGGTCTGGCTAATACGCAGTGTATATATGCAAGTAAGTACGATACTTTCCGTGACCGGATGTTTAGTCGCCGGTCTGTACTTGGATAATAAACAGTACTTAGATATTAAGCAGTACTTAGATATTAAGCAGTACTTGGATATTAAACAGTACTTAGATATTAAACAGTACTTAGATATTAAACAGTACTTAGATATTAAACAGTACTCAGATATTAAACAGTACTTAGATATTGAAGAGTACTTAGATATTAAGCAGTACTTAGATATTAAACAGTACTTAGATATTAAACAGTACTCAGATATTAAACAGTACTTAGATATTGAACAGTACTTAGACTTCTTTATAGGACTAGGTGTTAAATATCCCTAATATTCAGCACATCAATTGACAGTGATTGGAGATATCGTCTTACATGGGGTGGGATTTGGCTAGGATCACGTGGTGCCACCTGCACGCCACATCATCAGTTGTTTGCCCCACACGTCATTGGGTGTTTCGGCCACTTATAACAAGACACCCTCTGCAGAGGTTGGCCCACCACAGGATGATCAGCCCCGGGTGTGTGGCGCAAGGTGGAACCACGCGATCAATTGGCAGCCCATGTTGCATCCTTACGTTTCAGCCACAGCCAGTGACTGCTCCGTTCCGCTGCAGTGGCAAGTTCTTTAATTGCCTTCCGTTGGGCCTGCCCCCTAATCCCTACTTCCTTCAGGAGCCTTGTGGTGGACTTGGCAACAAAGCCTCGACAGCCCACCTCCACCGGCCACACCTTTACGCTCCAGCCCCGCCCCTCTGCTTCAGCTGCTAAGTTGGTATATCGCAGCCTCTTCCGCTCAAATGCTTCATCGATGGCCTCTTCCCATGGGACAGTGAGCTCAACAATGAAGACACGCCGGCAGGATTTGGACCAGAGGACCAGATCGGGGCGCAGGTTGGTTGTTGCAATTTCTGGTGGGAAGGTGAGTCTCTGGGTGAGGTCCACCCGCATTTCCCAGTCCCGGGCAGCGTTCAGTGGGCCTGGATCCGGAGGAGATGTCTTGGTTCCTCTCTTCTCCCCTTCCCGAACAAAAGTTGTTTTCTGTGGGACTGTAGTCTGGAGAGGCAAGGCATTGGTGGTTACCCTCCTGCTCTCGAGTTCAGCAGCCAGGCACTTCAACACCTGGTTGTGGCGCCAGGAGTATCTTCCCTGCGTTAGGCTGGTCTTGCAACCCACCAAGATGTGTTTGAGGGTTGCCGGGGCTGCACACTGGAGGCAGGCTGGGTCCTCTCCATACCAGACATGTAGATTGGTTGGAGAGGGCAGGACATCATATGTGGCTCCAATGATGAAGCTTAGTCTATTGGCCTCCATGCTCCACAGATCGCCCCACGTGATTTTCCTCCTCTCCACACCTTCCCACTTCATCCAGCGGCCTTGCTGAGCCTGGATATTAAGCAGTACTTGGATATTAAGCTGTACTTAGATTTTAAACAGTACTTAGATATTAAACAGTACTTAGATATTAAACAGTACTCAGATATTGAACAGTACTTAGATATTGAACAGTACTTAGATATTAAGCAGTACTTGGATATTAAGCAGTACTTAGATTTTAAACAGTACTTAGATATTAAACAGTACTTAGATATTAAACAGTACTCAGATATTAAACAGTAGTTAGATATTGAACAGTACTTAGATATTAAGCAGTACTTGGATATTAAGCAGTACTTAGATTTTAAACAGTACTTAGATTTTAAACAGTACTTAGATATTAAACCGTAATTAGATATTAAACTCTCTTAGATATTAAACTCTCATGAGTATAATTTTGAGAGTTGGTTTCAACAGTAAACTTTCTGTCACCAAAAGACCGGCGACCAAACGTCCGAACACCATAATTTCAAGATAAACCTCAAAAGGCAACTCAACAAAAGAAAGAACACCATAATATTCTACGTTTACATTCTGGCTGGTTTTAGCTCAGACATCTGGAGGAAGTAGGTGAACCAAAAAAATGAAGGTGGCTTGAAAGATAAAGAAGATATTGTACATTACGCCATTTTCTGGTCAAGACCCACGACCCACCAAATATTCCTGTCGTCTCACCTTATCCATAATTCTAAAAAGAAAAAAAAACTTTCACAACTTGTCAGCGCAATGGTCGAAATGTGGTTAGCTTTAAACACTTGGAAAAACAAAGGAGACTTCAGAAAATGAATACGCAAAGAAATAAAAACAACATTTCTTGAAACTGGACCTCCATCTGTGCTCTCAAAACCATCGTCACCAACTCAAATGTTAAAACGCCGCAACCCGCCGATGAAGCGTCAGTCATTTGACGACTAGGGTCGTTCCCACGGGGGTGCCGGACAATACCAATGACATGTTTGTGTGATCCTCCGACATGGTGACATTTGACACATCTGCAAATCATAGAACGAGTTCTCGAATAAAAACTTTGAAACTCTTTGAAGCGGTGCAACAGCTAGAAGAAATTATGTGTTCCGATTGTTTTTTTGCGGTACACATTGTTCTATTGTTGTTGTAAATCTTCTCGTTGGCGACAACCGTGTCGCTTCGGGACATCGGCGAACATGTGGATCAGGAATGTCGATGGAGCCGCATTTCTGTCGATGTTTTTGAAAGAATGTTGCTGATGTTTGGGAACGCACGATATTTGAGAAATACAGTATTCCAAAATGCCTGTTCGGGGTTCAGTTCTCACATAAAAATTTGATTGTTTAAAGCGGTAGATGATCTAATCCAGTTTTTACTGCAGTGAATGGTCGTTTCAAATGGAATGCCTTTCTATTTTTTGTCAGAATTAAACAGGCTGGAGAGTTATTGTTTGATGTGTAAGTGTTTTTGACAAGGGATATGAAATATACTTCTTGTTTAGGGTATTGTTGTTGTTAGGAGTAATGTTTTGACTCCTTTGAGATCATAGTTTGGGCGTTTTCTTGGAGATGGGCCTTGTTTGTTGATCAAAAAATTGATGACTGAATTAAGGGTAAGGCTTATATGTGCATAAATTAGATTTCACATGCACAAAATGGCAAGGTGATAAAGACGAAATGTCATGACGCCAGACAATAGGGTCATAAGGTCATTTATGTCAATATAGATAAACAGATATAAGCCTAAATAAAATGGATTTGTACGTCTATGAATGAAATTCAAGAAAAATATAAACCGTTCCTTACATAAAACAGGAAAAAACTCACTTGTGCCTGCCATTGCTTGCCACTATCTTACCTAGGGATGACAAACTAGACCGCTAGGGACCTTGGCCGGACATTTGGTCGCTGGTCTTTTGGTCCCTTTTTGTCGCCGGTCAAATGTACTTAGATATTAAACAGTATTTAGATATTAAACAGTACTCGGATATTAAACAGTACTTGGATATTAAACTCTCTCTTAGATATTAAACAGTACTTAGATATTAAACAATACTTAGATGTGAAACAGTACTTAGATATTAAACAGTACTTAGATATTAAACAGTACTTAGATATTAAACAGTACTTTGATATCAAACAGTAATGAGATATTAAACAGTACTTAGATATTAAACAGTACTTAGATATGAAACAGTACTTAGATACGAAACAGTACTTAGATACGAAACAGTACTTACATATTAAACATTACTTAGATATTAAACAGTACTTAGATATTAAACAATGAGATATTAAACAGTACTTGGAGAATACTCTCTCTCTCTTAGATATTAAATTCTCTCTTAGATATTAAACTCTCTTAGATATTAAACTCTCTTAGATATTAAACTCTCCTAGATATTAAACTCTCTTAGATATTAAACTCTCTTAGATATTAAACTCTCATGAATATAATTTTGAGAGCTGCCTTCAACAGTAAACACACCATTTGACCAGCGACCAAACGTCCGATCACCGCTTCCTTTTTGTATTTGTAAATCCAGCTCAACTTCTCAAAACAGTCACTGGCAACTATAAGAAAAAAACCCTATTTAAACATAAGTAAAAAAAATGGACCACACACACACACACTTATTTACACACAGAAACTAAAGCAAGCATGCATGCATGCTAAGTGCAAACACCTACACAGCAACTCCGCTTCCTTTCCAAGCCTCAATATGACATCCCTGACACTGCGGTGGACATTCAGGTACACCTTCACCACTCCTCAAAACCCAACCTTGTTTAGTTTGAAATGAATCGACTGGAATACTGGTGGGAAAAAAGCACCTCGGTATGTGTGGCTAAGAACTCCACGTAGCTTCTGTTACTAATTTCTGTCCTGGACATGAATTTATAAAACAAGAACGACACGGGGACAAGCAAGAGACGTTCAGTTCGACAAATATGACGTCCACAAGGCCGCGGAACTGGAAGAAGAGCATTTTGGCTTGAGTCAAGTATGCAAAACGCATTAAAAAAATGAAAAAACACGCTTTGCGGCTTCGCTTAGTACACCCGTGTACTACTTGACAATATCTAAGACCTCCAGCTAACCTCTACGAAGCACAATTATTGAAATATGTCGACAATTTATCATGTTCTGGATAGTTTCACAAGAGGGTGATTGAAGTTATTGTAAATGTGGCAGTGAAGTACAACCGCAGATTATAACTCAAGGCAATCCCACTTGCTGTTGTTTCAGTCCGCTCTGTGATTTGTTAGCCACATCACTGCTCCAGTGCTAAAACGTCTGTCAAGGCAATACAATCTGCCAAAGCTGTCATATGTCGAGGAACGTTGAATTTGCGAGTTGGAACGCCCTGGAAACGTATATCTTTTTAAATGTTGATTTTAAAGTATGCCGAGTCAGCTCACCTCGACGGCTGGACTTTATTTCAGATTACCGTATTTTCACGACTATAAGGCGCACCGCATTATAAGGCGCACCCTCAATGAAAGACATTTTTTCCATATATAAGGTGCACTGTATTATAAGGCGCACTGTATTAAAAGGTGCACTGTATTAAAAGGTGCACTGTATTAAAAGGCGCACTGTATTAAAAGGCGCACTGTATTATAAGGCGCACTGTATTATAAGGCGCACCGTATTATAAGGCGCACTGTATTATAAGGCGCACTGAATTATAAGACGCACTGTCTATTTTGGAGAAAATTGAAGACTTTTAAGTGCGCCTTATAGTCGTGAAAATACGGTATATATTATTTCTTTACTAAAAATCCACGATGTCGTCAAGCTGCCAAAATAAAAGCCACAATAAACGAGGGATTACTGTAATTCCAATATGCAGGGCAACAATAGGTGCGACTTATAGTCCAAAATGAAAACAATTTGTTGAGAATCAGATGTTCAACTACCGTGGTTTCACGATTATAAGGCGCACCCTCAATGAATGGCATTTTTTCCATATATAAGGCACACGCCTATTATAAGGCGCACTGTATATTTTGGAGAAATTTTAAGACTTAAGTGCGCCTTATATTGGTGAAAATACGGTAATTGCTATTGACTTCCAGGTATGAAGCACTCACTACAACACAGTCACCTCTAGAGCCAGCCATTGTTGACAGCCATTGTTGATGTTTTGTATAAAATCTTGCAGTGGGGGAGGAGCTATATGAAAAAATATTTTGTAAACTAAGATGGCTTCTGAAAATATAACAGTATTGTTTCAGTACAGGCGTTTTTTTTCTTTTTAATATCTGACAGTGGTGGTTTTTCCTTTTTGGTTTTCTGTTTTTTACATAAAAAAGGCGCACTGTCTATTTTGGAGAAAATTTAAGACTTTTAAGTGCGCCTTATAGTCGTGAAAATACGGTAACTCTGTTTGTGGTTTTGTGGCTTTTGCAACACTTTTCCCTGAAAGGATAACCAAGAGAACTTAGATTGATTAAGTAGAGTACAACAATGTCTGCCAGAAAGGGGACCCGTGTTCTTTTGAAGGAAATTGTTTGGCGAGCTCGTGGAACTGTTGTTGAGTATTCCAGTTTCATTAAAGTTGAAGGTGATGGCCAAGTTGTCATGAAGCTGAAACTCTGTGATCTGATTGTACAATCTTCAGGTTTTCAAAGACTTTATGATGGAGGTTTTTGATGATATTTTATCTGTTGCCAAGGCATTCGCTGAATTGAGTGTTTGTTAATGATAAACTCCTTCTTTGGTCAGCCTCAACAAAGTTCTGTATTTTCATCACTAGTGAATAATGTGTACTTCATATCCTCAACAACAGATACAGATACAGATTCCTGTAGTAACTAAAGTATTTTTTCGTATATACGCCCTATTTGTCGCAAAAAAAAATTATGGCTGAATCAAGGGTACGACAGAACAAGTTTAATATCTAAGAGAGAGAGTTTAATATCTAAGTACTGTTTAATATTCAAGAGAGTTTGATATCGAAGTAGTGTTTAATATCTGTGAGAGTTTAATATAGAAGTAGTGTTTAATAACTGAGAGTTTAATATCTAAGTAAAGTTTAATATCGAAGTACTGTTCAATATCTGTGAGAGTTTAATATCTAAGTACTGTTTAATATCCAAGACAGTTTATTTTCGAAGTACTGTTTAATATCTGTGAGAGTTTAGTATCTAAGTACAGTTTAGTATCTAAGTACTGTTTAATATCTAAGTACTGTTTAATATCTAAGTACTGTTTAATATCTAAGTACTGTTTAATATCTAAGTACTGTTTAATATCTAAGTACTGTTTAATATCTAAGTACTGTTTAATATCTAAGTACTGTTTAATATCTAAGTACTCTTGAAACCAGCTCTCAAACTTATATTCATAAGAGAGAGTTTAATATTTAAATATCTACTGTTTTCAACAGTACTTAAATATTAAACTCTCTCTCATTAATATAATTTTGAGAGCTAAGTTTCAACAGTAATCTCTCTGTCACCTTTTGACCGGCGACCAAACGTCCGGCGACCAAACGTCCGGTCACGGAAAATACAGTAACTCACATAAAAAAGTATTGTGATATTTTTTATTCTCAAATCAACCTGCCATATGGGTACAATACCAACTTAAGACAATACAACACGGCAATATATCGGAATGAGTATAGGCTTGGGAGAAAAACTGTATCTGAACCCAAATAACTATTCCCCGTTTCTTTCAGAAAAAAACATTACGCAAAACCTCTACCATGCCAACCTTTCGTTAACGTCCCCTTCCAAATCCAAGCTGTCAATTTTTCCGTCCATCATCCCCAAGTGACACTGATGCATTTTGATTGAGCTTTTTTTGTAATGATTGCCTTCCATAAACACCCGCCATCGATCACAGGGGGGCCTCACCAACTCCCATACATTTGAGCTTAGTGTCATCTTACACGTCATCAACATTCCTCCAATCCCGTCTGGGTCTCTTTAGGAACACAATTGTTCAAATGACCCATGTCAAAATACCCACCAAAAAAAAACATTTCCACCTTCTGTTTACCCGTAACGCCAAAAGCAAAAGAAATCCCAATGCGGGTAAACGTATAGATCAGGGGTGTCAAACATTCGGCCCGCGGGTCAGATCCGGACCGTCTGGTGGTTTGGTACGGCCCGGGTAAGAAAGCTGCATTGTATTAAAAAAAATGATTTTTCTTTAAAATTTGTAGTTCTTGTATTATCCGCTAGAGGGCGCAGTGTTTTAGAATACAGCCTAACCAGTAAACTCATTGCAAAATGACATAGAACGAACAATAAGCCCACTTTTTTCCCTTTGTATTAGTCACTAATACTAATAATTAGTGCAAAGAATGAGTAAATATCAAAATGTTTATTAACAGAATTTTCCTTTTACATTATGAACAATATATTATGAACAAGAGAATAACATAAGAACATAAATAAATGTCAATTCATGTGGTCTGCACGTACTAAAACACTGCGCCCCTAACGGATAATACAAGAACTACAGATTTTAAAGAAAATTCATATTTTTTTTTATACAATGCAGCATTCTTCCCCCGGCCGTACCAAACCACCAGACGGGCCGGATCCAGCCCGCGGGTCGTATGTTTGACACCCCTGGTGTAGAGTTTCAGTCTTTTGTTTTATAAAAAGAAACTGTTAAAGATATATTTTGCTACTAAAACCCTGCACCCCCTACCGGATAATACAAGAACTACAAATTTTAAAGAAAATTCATATTTTTTTTTATACAATGCAGCTTTCTTTCCCGGGCCGTACCAAACTACCAGACGGGTCGGTTTCGGCCCGTGGGCCGTATGTTTGACACCACTGGTATAGATTGGCCATACCATGCT
Source organism: Stigmatopora nigra (assembly GCF_051989575.1). Classification (NCBI taxonomy): domain Eukaryota; kingdom Metazoa; phylum Chordata; class Actinopteri; order Syngnathiformes; family Syngnathidae; genus Stigmatopora; species Stigmatopora nigra. The sequence continues at coordinate 2,171,306 of NW_027551604.1, forward strand.
TTCTCGTGGTTTCCACCTAGAAATAAACAGGTAGCAACCCAGCGTCAAGGTTAAATCCTTCAAACTGTTCACTGTTTACGTTGCCAGGCGCACATTACGTTAGCATAAGCCTCTTTTTTGGGGGTTTTTGACCTTGCCCGATACTTTGGCATGTATGTTTTTCATGTGTAATGTTCGTAGACGGCGAATGCATTGCTTACTGTCAATTCAGTTTGGATTACAAAACCTTATGGTATGCACTCCTCCGCTGCTGATTCTCTGAGACGGATCCTAATCGAAAATGACAAGATCAGACTCACCAGTGGTCACTGAGAGTAAATAGTCAGGATGAAAGTCAAGTCAAAATAAAGGCTTCCACATGTCATCCTTCGAGGAATTCGATCCATCAAAATAAGGCCTGGTGGACAAGTGCTTTTTAGTCTGTGGTGCTTTGCTGATGGAGGTTCAATTGGTGGATGGCAGCGCAACTTTAGCTATTTCACCCTTTTAGGGCACCCTGTTAATGTCCAATGTCTTCCGACTGGGAGAGGTTGCCGTTCAAAATGGATTGGACGTCTTGTTGATTCATGTTGGGGGGGCAGGAACTGAATGTTTGTCTTTTTAGTCATTGTTATATTATTAGTTTGGGGTTTTTGTTTTTGAAATGAAATCTAGAATTGTTTTTATACATCAAATACAAGAGTAATAATCATAATGTTATTATGATTGACACCTACTGATTCGTAGATATTTAATTTTGGATCATATTAGCCACACTTTTATATCAAATATTAATACTGTGACAAGGTGCTCAGACGTTTGGTCGCTGGTCTTTTGGTCGCCGGTCAAGTGTACTTGGATATTAAACAGTGCTTAGATATTAAACAGTAAATAGATATTAAACAGTACTTGGATATTAAGCAGTATTTAGATATTAAACAGTACTTAGATATTAAACACTACTTAGATATTAAACAGTACTTAGATATTAAACAGTACTTGATAGTAAACAGTACTTGGATATTAAACAGTACTTAGATATTAAAGAGTACTTAGATGTTAAAGAGTACTTAGATGTTAAAGAGTACTTAGATGTTAAAGAGTACTTAGATGTTAAAGAGTACTTAGATATTAAACAGTACTTAGATATTAAACAGTACTTAGATTTTGAACAGTACTTAGATATTAAACAGTACTTAGATATTAAACAGTACTTAGATATTAAACAGTACTTAGATATTAAACAGTACTTGGATATTAAACAGTACTTAGATATTAAACAGTACTTGGATATTAAACAGTACTTGATATTAAACAGTACTTAGATTTTGAACAGTACTTAGATATTAAACAGTACTTAGATATTAAACAGTACTTAGATATTAAACAGTACTTAGATATTAAACAGTACTTGGATATTAAACAGTACTTAGATATTAAACAGTACTTGGATATTAAACAGTACTTGATATTAAACAGTACCTAGATATTAAACAGTACCTGGATATTAAACAGTACTTAGATATTAAACAATACTTAGATATTAAACACTACTTGGATATTAAACAGTACTTGGATATTAAACAGTGCTTAGATATTAAACAGTACTTAGATATTAAGCAGTACTTCAGTATAGATATTTTGTTTGTATTTTTTTTTTTTTTAAATCTGTTCATTATTTAATTTTTTTTTAAATTACCAAATTTAGTTACATACCCTGCTAACTTAAAGACAATAATATTAGTGATGAAAGTTTAAAAAATAAACTAAAAAAAGTGCACTTGAACAGTTTAGCAACGAAAAAAAATCTCACATCGCACAACACTAAGTCCTCTTCCTATAAAATACCTTTTTTATCAGCATTTTGCTCTTCCCATTTCCCTCAAAACACAATCTGATTGGCAATGCACTTTAAAAACAATAAAAAGAACAGTACAGTCCTCGTTCACACCACTACTAAATATATTTTTATTTTATTATTTTATACCCCAATACATCACACAACCACAATGGAACCTCCAAAAAAAAAAAAAAACTTTTTTCCGTATGCTAGCATCCGGTTTCCCGTGAAACATGGCGGTCAGAACCGGTGGCCACGCTGCACTTTGGCCATTCCATGTGTCATAATTCCTGACGTTGGTGGAACACTGTGTGAAAGGCAAAACTTCCTGAGGTCAAAAACACAATAATATACTAGCATGGCTACATTTTTTTTAAACAAAACGCTTGTGTTTGGCTTATAAGGAGGTTGAGGTTTTTGGGGTTTTTGGGTCTAACACTCCCACGCCACCTCCATCTACTCTTCACTATTTGTTACAATAGTACTACAATAGTAATAGATTGACAGAAAGTCTATTCCGTCAAGGTCTACGTATAGTAAATGTCAGCTGTGTGTACATTTTGGAGTAGTTTTACTAGGAAAGCCATATTGGGCATTTTGACGATCCCTAATAAACAAATCACGCTTCAACATCCAAGGGAAGAGCGTAACAAAAACTGAGAACTTTAGCGGCTTGGTTGGTTGGTCCACTTCTTCTGATTTCCCAGTCCGACCCAAACCGGGTTTCTATATTTTTCAGGCTCTCTGATGCTTATGTCTGAAACAAAAGCAAAATTATGGCTCTGGTTTGGCAGGGGAAAGAGCGTAGTGGCCCCGGTATGTGGTTTTTTCCTAGGCCAGAAGCTGGGGAGAAGAATTTGTGTGAATGTACCGTATTTTCACGACTATAAGGCGCACCGCATTATAAGGCGCACCCTCAATGAATGACATTTTTCCATATATAAGGCACACTGTATTATAAGGCACACTGTATTATAAGGCGCACTGTATTATAAGGCGCACTGTGTTATAAGGCGCACTGTATTATAAGGCGCACTGTATTATAAGGCGCACTGTATTATAAGGCGCACTGTATTATAAGGTGCACTGTATTATAAGGCGCACTGTATTATAAGGCGCACCCCATTATAAGGCGCACCCTCAATGAATTACATTTTTCCATATATAAGGCGCACTGTATTATAAGGTGCACTGTATTATAAGGCGCACTGTATTATAAGGTGCACTGAATTATAAGGCACACTGTATTATAAGGCGCACTGTATTATAAGGCGCACCCCATTATAAGGCGCACCCTCAATGAATTACATTTTTCCATATATATGGCGCACTGTATTATAAGGTGCACTGTCTATTTTGGGAGAAAATTCAAGACTTTTAAGTGCGCCTTATAGTGGTGAAAATACGGCAATTGCTATTGACTTCCAGGTATGAAGCGCTCACTACTTTACAGTCACCTCTAGAGCCAGCCATTTTGAATTTTTTTGTATAAAATCTTGCAGTGGGGGAGGAGCTATATGATGGAAGATATTGTAAACTAAGATGGCATCTGCATATTTTACAGTATTGTTTCAGTTAAGAAGTTTGTGTTTTTTTAATATCCGACAGTGGTGTTTTTTTATTTTTTGGTTTTCTGTTTTTTTCCATATATAAGGCGCACTGGATTATAAGGCGCACTGTCTATTTTGGAGAAAATTGAAGACTTTTAAGTGCGCCTTATAGTCGTGAAAATACGGTGCTTGTGGATTTGACACCAAGACCTTACTAGACACTGCTAATCTCAAGTCATGCAATGTTTTCAAACTACTCCAATAACATTGTTAGTTTCTTGAACTTGAGTCTATGTTATTCTGCATTGTAGGTAGCATTTTGCCTTAAGCTAATTAATTGATGCTATTTAGGCATAGCTATAAGCTCTGGGTGAATACATGTCAAATTCTTCTGCATTTGCTAGTAAATTCAACTGATCTGACAATTAACAGCTTAAAGCCAAAACACCTACTCTTGTTGTCTAATGACCAGTGCGAGTAAGTCTGAGCAGAGGCGTGTTGAAGCAGGTGCTGGGAATTTTGCCGATGGGTACGTTTTTTTGTCATTGTAGTCGCAAACACTCTGTAGTCCAATAACAGTGTCTCTAATTCTGTTTAAATGTTATCTTAGATTAAAATCAGGGCGAACCAGTTTTGAAATCACACAGCTTTTTACACTTACCGTATTTTCACGACTATAAGGCGCACTTAAAAGTCTTAAATTTTCTCCAAAATAGACAGTGCGCCTTATATATGGAAAAAAAGAAAACCAAAAACGAAAAACCACCACTGTCGGATATTAAAAAAACACAAACGCCCGAACTGAAACAATACTGTTAAATATGCAGATGCCATCTTAGTTTAGACAATCTTCCATCATACAGCTCCTCCCCCACTGCAAGATTTTATACCAAAAAAATCCAAAACATCAACAATGGCTGGCTCTAGAGGTGACTGTGTAGCGAGTGAGTGCTTCATACCTAGAAGTCAATATCTATTACCATTTTTTACCACTATAAGGCGCACTTAAGTCTGATTTTTTTCCCAAAATAGACAGTGCGCCTTATAATCCAGTGTGCCTTATAATCCAGTGCGCCTTATAATCCAGTGCGCCTTATATATGGAAAAAATGTATTACATTGAGGGTGCGCCTTAAAATGCGGTGCGCCTCATAGTCGTGAAAATACGGTAATAGGTTTTTGTTGCCACAGGCATCATGGGAATTGTTGTTTATCTTCACAACTTGGAGATCTTTACCTTCCGTATTTAGCGTTTTACCCCACCCTGGCATTTTTGTACAATGATTGAACGATGTTTGCATATGTGTGGTTTGGTTCGGTAGTCTTGGGACTCTAGAAAATGTGAAAAGAAACCACATTAAATCCAAAAAAGGGTCCATTTGTATTTTCTTTCCATACCATATAAGGAAAATACAGACTTTATTTGAGTGAATATACCCTCAAGCTAATAAACTATCAATTGGTTGGACTTTTAGGCCAATCAAATCGATTAATTTGATAAAGATGGCTCCCGGAAATCTTTGACGTCCCGTCCACCTACTTAAGTTAAAATCAATAAGCTTTTGAATTTAGGAAATGATTTAACACATAAATACTATACATTATATACAGTATTTGGGATAGTGCTTCAGTAACACGGCACCCTTCCGTCAGTTCTCATTAAGCCAGCTACGGTCTAGACATGAAAATAAATGGAAGCTGGTGTATTTTAAGAGCCCCGAACAGATGGATCACCCAAAAGTAAAACAATCAGTTTTAAGAGAGCTCACAATTTGCCTTGGGCCGACGTTACGTCGCACTGTGTGGCCTCGCAACCTTATTTAGACTTCTGGGTGAGCACTGTACAATTAGCCACGCCGTGTTTCGAAGTAGCAGCAACACCAGGAAAGGAAAAAAATGAAAAGTGGGATTCCTATGATTGGAACGTCTTTACTCTTGTTGGGTTGTTGTTAGGTTCATCAATAATTATACTTTAATATAATTATAAAACAATATTCCGGGTGACTGTACTTAGATATTAAGCAGTACTTGGATATTAAGCAGTACTTAGATATTAAACAGTATTTAGATATTAAACAGTACTTAGACATTAAACAGTACTTAGATATTAATCAGTACTTAGATATTAAACAGTATTTAGATATTAAACAGTACTTGGATTTTAAACAGTACTTGGATATTAAACAGTACTTGGATATTAAACAGTGTTTAGATATTAAACAGTACTTCAAAATTAAACAGTACTTAGATATTGAACAGTACTTAGATATTGAACAGCACTTAGACATTAAACAGTACTTAGACATTAAACAGTACTTAGATATTAATCAGTACTTATTTATTAAACACTATTTAGATATTAAACAGTACTTGGATATTAAACAGTACTTGGATATTAAGCAGTACTTAGTTATTAAAGAGTACTTAGATATTAAACAGTACTTCAATATTAAACATTACTTAGATATTGAACAGTACTTAGATATTGAACAGCACTTAGATATTAAACAGTACTTGGATATTAAACAGTACTTAGATATTAAACACGGTACTTAAATATTAAACACAGTACTTAGACATTAAACCGTACTTAGATATTAAACAGTACTTAGATATTAATCAGTACTTGGATATTAAACAGTATTTAGGTATTAAACAGTACTTTGATATGAAACAGTACTTGGATATTAAACAGTACTTGGATATTAAACAGTACTTGTATATTAAACCGTACTTATAAAATCATTTTGAACAAAAACCTAGTCACCTTTTTAGCTCATATGTATACTAACAAACATTCAGTTCATGTTTTCACTGAACAAAAACACCATTTGCGAGTGATGACAACTTAATAAAACACATCTTGCCTGGGTCAAACTTTTGAAAAGGCAAAATACATTTTTGAAACCAGAAGCTGCTGCTGGTTTTCAAGTTGGCTTAACACACAACACAATTGATAGAAATCATTTGATTAACATAGAAGGACAAGATCAAACAATCAGACATTAGCTTTACCAAGCTATTTTACCATGAATTGAACGACCCATTGGTATGCGGGACAGTCATTGCATTTAGCACGCCAACCACCACCACCAACAACATCGTTTAGTACAATAATGAAGTATTTCATTGGGTTACTTCCCCACCGCAACTCTCTTAAACTGGAAGCGTATGTTCTTGTGCTTTAAGTGGCGACATGAACTTCTTTCAGCCTCATTGTTCTCATGGCATCGAGTGCCCCGAACTTAAGTGATCAATTAAACGTACGACTCTTGACGGCCCAATGGGATGACATCACCAACACATGTGGACCTACTTGCGAAATTCAAGTCATCCATAGCGAGCCATGTCAACGTCTGATTGGTTTCACGAGCTAGAAATGACGGACGACTGTTCCTATCACAATATGGCTGCCTTCCTAGCATAAATATGACAGGGTTTTTTAGCCATCGCTTGTACCAGAAACTGTTTTTTTGAGATTCATCCAGGGTTCAAATGCGCACATCCCATTACGACAATCCTTTGTAATTAATTTTTCCCCCATGAGAAATAAGAAAGATGGATTTTTTTGCCAGCTTTTGTTCTGAAGAAGATACTTTGCAGATAATAATTCATGGAGGATATTTAGTATTTTCATATGGTAGATCTTAAAAATAGGGCATGTTTCTGTTAAGTTTATGTTTGAAAACAGGACTTGTTTTGTTTTTTTGATTTAATTTTGTGGTCAAATCTACAACACTTTTGGTTTTATAACCATTCTTATATAATTAGGTATTTTCTTGCATATTTGTCGCAAAAAAAACGTATGACTGAATCGAGGGTAGAGCTTATCTGCGCATACATTTTTAAATTAACAAAAACTGCAAGGTTACAAGAACGAAACGCTATAACCCTAAAAAAATGTGGCTGATACGGTCATTTATTTCAAAACTGACAGATAAAATGCTTAACAAAATGTATTTTGACATCTATGAATAAAATTCAAGAAAAAAATTAACCGTATTTTGCATAAAACGTGAAAAAAAATCACTTTCTTGTTCAGGACGCCACCATCTTACCAAGGAATGACAAACTAGACCGCTACGGACAAACTTCTTGGTTGTACTGCTCACCTGACTCCCTTTTTGAATTTGTCTTCGTGCAGGCAACATCTATTTTTAGGAATATGCAATCAGTATCTCAGAAATACCACCTGCGATGATTTTCCTTATGATTTTTCCCTTCAAAGTAACACATTTGTACTCCCTATTAAAACCATGAATATGGAGGTGAAAATTCTGAATCAGGGGGCGGCTTATACAAGGGAAATTGTCAAATTCAACCATTTTTAAGGCAATTTTAAGGATGCGGCTTATCTGCAAGTAAAAACAGACTGCTTCAGACCATTACCTTTTGTTCTTCTTATTTCATTTTATTCCCCAAGATGGCGCCGTCAAGTGGAAGCCAGTGTCAGTAGCTCTGTCCACTCTAATTAGTTTTTGGTGTTTTACAGCCCTTCTATCTTCTTTTAAATGACATTTTAATATTTCTTAATACATTCCTATTTACTTTGTACTTTATACTTTTGACTTTAATGATGAGTGATGAGTATGTTAATACTTTAGTCCTTTTTTCTGTTTATGTTTCATATGTACTCTTAACGGATGCACTTTTTTAGGTGTATCCTATCTTGTGCTGACCCGCCCATCTAAATGACATTTTAATATTTTTTAATACTTTCCTTTCTACTTTACTGAGTACTTTATACTTTTGACTTGAATGATGAGTGATAAGTATGTTAATACTTGAGTCCTTTTTTCTGTCTATATTTCTTTCATATGTACTGTTAACGGATGCACTTTATATGTATCATATCTTCTCCTGACCCCGCCCATCTGTCACATTTTTAAAGTCAATATGGCCCCCGGGCCCAAAAATTTGCCCACCCCTGTTATATCAAATACATTAAAACCATAGAATTCCATTAAATGTATTGCTTCTCTGGAAAAACAACATCATTGAACCACAATAGAGCTTGAGTTTACCGTCTATGTACTTTGGCATTGTCAAATAGTCGTGTACTACGATTAATATATCCAAATAAGGTCGAATAGAGAACAGGGGGCAAGTGGCTACAAAGATTTCATCAATTTTAATGAAGAAAAGAACGCTTATGATGGATGAGACAGAACAATGTAAGTCATTAAATGGACATTTTCTGGGCTGGAATACTTCGCCCTCATTGTCACGTCTCACAGGCGATGGCAGCGGCGGTTCGACTCCAAAACTCAGCGGGTCTGCTCCTAATTGTGGCGGCCCAAGTATCGGCGGCGGCGGCGGCGGCGGCGAGACTCTTTCTATTATTCTTCATTTCATCCCGCAGACATCCCAACGAAAACAGCTTTGGTAGTTTTTCGGCGAGCTACATTTTCCACCGCCATTAGCCACAAACTCGAAAAGGCTCATCATGGCTGAGGAATCCTAAAAAATACCAAAAAATCTGAGTTTTATTACAGCGCAAACAATTGGTGGATTTTTCCAATCTGGAGCCAATGACGGATTGTAGGAACGAGTCGTGTGGGAAAAGAGGGAAATAGTTAGCTTCCACCTGTAGCGGCATGCTCAATTTGTGGTTAGCATGTCGGATTTTGACAAGGGTTTGGATGTCGGAGGTCGGTTTAGGAATTCTTTTGTCTGACAAGTTCTTTTAGATACTTCAGAACATATAATAACATTAATGTTGGGATAACTGGGATGATTAAAACAGGACTTTTTAAATGTGTTTTTAGCTCCCTGAGAATGCTATGTATAGTTACATTGACTTTAAAAATGTGACAGATGGGCGGGGTCAGCACAAGATAGGATACATATAAAAAAGTGAATCCGTTAACAGTACATATGAAACATGAACAGAAAAAAGGACTAAAGTATAAATATACTCTTCATTAGAGGAAAAAGTATAAAGTACAAAGTCAAGTCAAAAGGAATGTATTAAGAAATATTAAAATGTGATTTTAAAAAGATAAAAGTGATGTAAAACACCAAAAACAAAACGTTTTGAAATAGAATTTTTGGTCCACAATTGATAGTTAAATTGTGTTATTAATGAAGATTCATTTATTGCAAAGTTTTCGTTAATTAGATAATTTTCCCTAAAAATTAAGTCCCAGGCAAAATGTATATTATATATTTATTTGTAAAGATAATTTAATTATTTAATTTAATATAATACAAAAAATAGCACTGAATCAAATTCAATCTGAACAATTTCAATTTATGAACCATTTCAACTTATGAACTATTTCAACTTATGAACCATTTCAACTTAAGAACTATTTCAACTTATGAACAATTTAAACTTATGAACAATTTCAACTTATAAACACCTTCAACTGATGAACAATTTCAACTTATGAACCATTTCAACTTGTGAACAATTTCGACATATGAACAATTTCAACTAATGAACAATTTCAACTTATGAACAATTTCAACTTATGAACAATTTCAACTTATGAACAATGTCAACTTATGAACAATTTCAACTCATGAACAATTTCAACTCATGAACAAGTTCAACTCATGAACAATTTCAACTTATGAACAACTTATAAACAATTTCAACTTGTGAACAATTTCAACTTATGAACAAGCGCTCGGAACCCAACTAAATAGTCTTTTTATTGAACTTTCTCTAACATTTTCATTTGCCTCTTTCACGTCCCCAGATTTAAAAAAGAAAAAATGGATTCTACACTTCTCTAGTTAATATTTGGCACAATTACTCCCCCGTACTGTACATTTCTGAAAAGAATGAATACCCTCTAACCCTCTACCCAATAATTCTGACATAATTGCGCTGGTATTAACAACTTAGTCCTTTAAATCCCCACTAAATACCTTTTTAGGCACCAAAAAGGCACCCTGGTGATGATAATAAGAGCGAGGTACCAAATCCACAGACTTCCAATGTCTGGAAGTGATCTAAAGACCAATCATCAGGTTACCGCTAATTTCTCCATAGTCTCTACTACAGTGTTGTAAGTGATTGGGACATTGTGTATAAAAATGTACAATCAAGTCCATTTCCCCTATAGATGCCCGCCTTCTACTTTTTAGTAACTGGATCTTGCTTTTATGGTGTTTTTTTGGGGACGGGACGGGGGGGGGCTGTTAGCGATTGTCCCGGGGACCACAACAAAGGGGGGACAAGGCAGTTCGATGTGGCGCCTAAAGATCAATGGCTTCCAGAGTTTCCCCCGGCGAACGTTGTTATCGGAAGCATCTGCTTGGACGCTTACCGCAGGACAAGTTTGCGGGACGTGTACACATCGGGGGTCCTCGTGAACGTCCCATTAACAGGGCAAGATGTCTTGATCTCGTTACCATTGTGGTTCTACGACGAGGTTCCTGGAAGGCAACAACAGCTTGGCCAATCAGGACGAAGTATGGATTGCAAAAGTCTTGGGGAGTTTATTTGATTCGTTACAAGTGTTTGACACATAGGGGTTGTTTTGAGGTTTTATAGGGTAGGTAGTTTTGATATAAGGGTTGCTGTTGGGGTGTTAGATGTCCAATTTTTTGGGACTGGGAGATTGTTTGCTGAAAACTGTTGTAGTCAAAAGAAACAATGTTTAATGCTGATAATGGCTTTGAATAGGAGCATTTATAGATAGTTTTAGATTAGATAATTGGATTGGATAACTTTATTTAACCTGTATTTGGGAAATTTCATTGTTTTAGTAGCAAGAGGGTGAGAATAAAGACACAGAAAAAGATATTTTAGACATACATGGGTAGTAAATATGTTATTAGATGAATAAATGAATATGTAAGTGTTGCTGAAATATATATAAAAATATATACATACACATACATATACATATATATATATATATATATATATATATATATATATATATATATATATATATATATATATATATATATATATATATATATATATATATATATATATATATATATATATATATATATATATATATATATATATATATATATATATATATATTCATACCGTATTTTCACGACTATAAGGCGCACCCTCAATGAATGACATTTTTTCCATATATAAGGCGCACCGTATTATAAGGCGCACTGTCTATTTTGGAGAAAATTTCAGACTTTTAAGTGCGCCTTCTAGTGGTGAAAATACAGTAATTGCTATTGACTTCCAGGTATGAAGCACTCACTACTTTACAGTCACCTCTGGAGCCGGCCATTGTTGATGTTTTGAATTTTTTTGTATACAATCTTGCAGTGGGGGAGGAGCTATATGATGGAAGATGTTGTAAACTAAGATGGCATCTGCATATTTTACAATATTGTTTCAGTTCAGGCCTTTGTGTTTTTTAATATCCGACAGTGGTGTTTTTTTGGGGGGGTTTTCCTGTTTTCCCATATATAAGGCGCACTGGATTATAAGGCGCACTGTCTATTTTGGAGAAAATTTAAGACTTTTAAGTGCGCCTTATAGTCGTGAAAATACGGTAAATATTTATCCTCTCTTTACAAGCAGTGAAATAATAACTTTTGTATAATTGTCTCCAGGGTAGGACACTTGAAAATCAAATACTAACATTAGAGGTGTCCTTACTAATCTCTGCCCTGGCCCAGCATGAGGTGATCTAAGGTCGCCATAGAAATAGCACAGAATGTTCCTTATTCTAATCAAGTGCATGGTTTAAACTCTTGTTATTTTAAGGCCCAAGTCCCACACATTCCTGCTTTTAATGTCGTTCATTTGAAATGCATTAAATGAATAACATGTGGCAATAAAACAGTCCAAACAAAAAAAAAATCATGATAAACTTTCAACAACAAAAAAAAATGGACACCCTTTCATTTGCAGCAAACATTGCTTTTTAACTGAAGTTTTTTATGCGCCCATATTTTAATTTCACTATGACTCATTTTAGCCCCGCCCCCTTTCCCCTTATTGCATAAACAATGTGTTTTTCCATTCTGGTGGGATCCAAATTGTGACAAGTGTACGTCTCATCGAGCATTTTCGGCGGCCATGGTGTAGTTTGTCATGTGGTTGGATGTGTTTGGTTGCGGTATGCGACCACATGAGCGTGAACTAACTGAGCCACTGCACACTGAATTTTCATGAGTACACCTCACATCCAGATGACCAAGTGGGAAGGATTTGTTGTGTACTCTGGCAACCGGAATGATTGTAAATGGTTACTTTTCAAATGTCTTAAGTTATGGCAGGACACACTTTGCGTGTGTCTTTGTTTTTCCACACATAGACTTTCATTGTAAGCTAATTTTTGAATGACAATTACTGTATTTTTTTGTAGATATACTGTATTTGTTGCTCAAAAAAATGTTGAATGAAGCCAAGGTACGGCTTATTTTTGCATAAGGAAAAAGCCCTAATTTTAGAATTTTTTTTGGATGACAATTGCAATATTTTTTTGTAGATATGCCGTATTTGTTGCTCAAAAAAATGTTGAATGAAGCCAAGGTACGGCTTATATGCGCATAAGCAAAATGTCATAATTTTAGAATTTTTTTGGATGACAATTATTGTATTTTTTTGTAGATATGCCGTATTTGTTGCTAAAAAAAATCTGACTGAAGCCAGGGTACGGCTTATGTGGGCATAAGCAAGGTGACAAAGACCAAAGGCCATAGTTTTTGAATTTTTGAATGAAAATGACCGTATTTTTTGCAGATATGCCGTTTTTGTTGCAAAAAAATGATGACTGAATCGAGGGTACGGCTTATATGCGCATAAGCAAGATGACAAAGACCAAATGCCATAATTTTAGAATTTTTGAATGACAATTACCGTATTTTTTTGTAGATATACCGTATTTTTTTGTAGATATGCCGTATTTTTTGCTAAAAAAAATTCTGACTGAAGCCAGGGTACGGCTTATATGCGCATAAGCAAGGTGACAAAGACCAAAGGCCATAGTTTTTGAATTTTTGGATGAAAATTACCATATTTTTTTGCAGATTTGCCGTATTTGTTGCAAAAGAAATGATGACTGAATCGAGGATACGGCTTATATGCGCATTAGCAAGATGACTAAGACCAAAGGCCATAATTTTAGAATTTTTGGATGACAATGACCGTATTTTTTTGCAGATTTGCCGTATTTGTTTAAAAAAAAATGATGACTGAAGCCGGGGTACGGCTTATATGGGCATAAGCAAGATGACAAAGACCAAATGCCATAATTTTGGAATTTTTAAATGACTATTACCGTATTTTTTCGCAGATTTGCCGTATTTGTTGCTAAAAAAATGATGACTGATTTAAGGGTACGGCTTATATGCGCATAAATTAGATGAAACTACAAGGAAACAAAGACCAAATGCCCAAATATTCGAATTTTTGAATGACAATTACTGTATTTTTTTCCAGATATGGCGTATTTGTTGCTCAAAATAATTATGACTGAATACAGTGTACGGCTTATATACGCATAAATTAGATGAAACTGGAAGGTGCCATAAGTTTAGATTTTTTTAATGACAATTGTCATATTTTTTTGCAGATATGCCGTATTTGTTGCTAAAAAATGACTGAATCGAGGGTACGGCTTATATGCGCATAAATTAGATGAAACTGCAAGGTGACAAAGACCAAATGCCATAATTTTGGAATTTTTGAATGACAATTACCGTATTTTTTCGCAGATATGCCTTATTTGTCTCTAAAAAAACGACTGAATCCAGGGTACGGCTTATATGCGCATAAAGACAGAAATTGTTATAATTCAACAATTTTAATGCATTTTTTAGGATCCGTCTTAATTTCGCCTTAGCAGCTAATATGCGAGAAAATACAGTACTTGTTAAGGATGTTTTTTGGTCATCTTTAGTGACTCTATGAGGTCTTTAAAAGTGTCAGGGGAAAGGCCATTGTTCAAAGTTCAATCTGGCATGCGGTGAATTGTGCTGTATCGCTCTGCCATCTATTGGAATTCAGCAAAAGTGCCTTTTTTTGCTGCCTGTCAAAGGTTAAATGTGTGTTTTGAAGGAAAACAGAGAGAACTAGCAAAAAAACTAAATCCTTACAGTTACAGTTAACTTTAAACTGTTCACTTTTGCTTAAAAAAATATTGATTGCACCAAAATTTTGACCTGATTTGAATTTTTTGACAATTTTTTAATGTATTTTTTTTATAACGTATAATGTTCCATTCTGCTTCCACTTATTTAACTATTCCCATCTGGGATTGTGGAAAACACTTTTGTATGTTGTGTAAAAATGTGACAAATGGGCGGGGTCAGCACAAGATAGGATACATATAAAAAAGTGCATCCGTTAACAGTACATATGAAACTTAAACAGAACAAAAGGACTAAAGTATTAACATACTCATCACTAAAGTAAAAAGTATAAAGTACAAAGTCAAGTCAAAAGGAATGTAGTATTAAGAAATATTATAATGTCATTTAAAAAAAGATAAAAGCGCTGTAAAACACCCAAAATAAAACCTTTTGAAATAGAATTTTTGGTCCACAATTGATAAACAATTAAATTGTTATTAATGAAGATTAATTTATTGCAAAGTTTTTCATTAATTAGATAATTTTCCCTAAAAATTAAGTCCCCATATAACAGGCAACATTTATATTATATATTTATTTTTTAAGATAATTCAATTATTTAATTTAATATAATACAAAATATAGCACTGATTCAACTTCAATTTGAACAATCTAATTTAGGAACAATTTCTACTTATCAACAATTTAAACTCATGAACCATTTCAACTCATGAACCATTTCAACTTATGAACAATTTCAACTTATGAACAATTTCAACTTTTGAACAATTTCAACTTATGAACAATTTCAACTTATGAACTATTTCAACTTATGGACAATTTCAACTTATGAACACTTTCAACTCGTGAACCATTTCAACTTATGAACAATTTCAACTTATGAACTATTTCAACTTATGAACAATTTCAACTTATGAACAATTTCAACTTATGAACAATTTCAACTTATGAACAATTTCAACTTATGAACTATTTCAATTTATGAACTATTTCAACTTATGAACAATTTCAACTTATGAACTATTTCAACTTATGAACTATTTCAACTTATGGACAATTTCAACTTATGAACACTTTCAACTTATGAACTATTTCAACTTATGAACTATTTCAACTTATGAACACTTTCAACTCATGAACAATTTCAACTCGTGAACAATTTAAATGTGTGTTTTGAAGGAAAACAGAGAACTGGCAAAAAAACTAAATCCTTACAGTTACAGTTAACTTTAAACTGTTCACTTTTCCTTAAAAAAATATTGATTGCACCAAAATTTTGACCCGATTTGAATTTTTTTGACATTTTTTTAATGTATTTTTTTTTATAACTTATCATGCTCCATTCTGCGTCCACTTTTTTAACTATTCCCATCTGGGATTGTGGAAAACACTTTTGTATGTTGTCTAATAATGTATACATTACATCTACCGCAACTATTATGCATATTGACATACTCCGCATACAATGTTTACAGCATCTATATTCATGCTCATGACTCTTTAACTGGGTTCAGTTTTCAAGCTAACTTGAATGTGTAATGCCGTACATAAATACAATGCGCATTAACAGCTGTTTTGCATTCAAAATGGATTCTCGGTGTATTATAAATCAGCAGTATGTCGTGATATTAATCAATGTCAATGTCCTCCAAATGTTGTTTGGCTACTGTTAGGACGCAATTTGACTAAAGTTGAAATCGAAGTAGTAGTTAGTAGTTTTGCTAAGGTTTTTTTAAGATTATTTCCCTTTTTTTGGGTAAGTTTCAGCTTTTGGAAATTCAAAAAATAGACTTAAACCCAACCAAGATTATCGTTTGTCACAATATTAATGTTTGGTGTCTGAGCCAAAATGGCGTATTGACGTGTGGATGCCAGTTGTTGATTATAATGAACATTTTGATACAATAACAGTATTCCCTCAATTATTGCGACTTCACTTATCGCAAATTCACTACTTCGCAATTTTTTTTCTGCTATTAATTATTACATTTTTAATTTTTAAGTTCTTAGAATTGTGAAAATATACACTAAAACTGGTAAAACGGAAGTCACTTTTGCTACTAGGAAAGACAAAGTTATAATAGGGATGACCCTATGGGATTTTTCAATTATTGCGGCCATGTTTGGTCTATATTAACCACGATACTCGAGGGATTACTGTAGAAATACAGTTTATTTATAGGAAATTAATGAATCAATACTCATCCATTCATTCATTTTCTGGACCGGTTTATTGTCACTTGGCTCGTAGGGGGTGCTGGAGCCTATCCCAGCTGACTTCAGGCTTGAGGTGTGGGATACCCTGAACTTGTAGCCAGCCAATCGCAGGGCCTGAAGAGACAAACAAACATTCACGCTCTAGGGGCAATTTGGAGGGTGCTTGGACATTTGGTCGTCGGTCTTTTGGTCGCCGGTCAAATGGTGACAGAGAGTTTACTGTTGAAACCAACTCAAAAAAAATTATATTCATGAGAGAGAGTTTAATATCTAAGAGAGAAGTTTGATATCTAAGTACTGTTTCGTATCTAAGTACTGTTTAATATCGAAGTACTGTTTAAGATCTAAGTACTGTGTAATATCAAAGTACTGTTTAATATCAAAGTACTGTTTCATATCTAAGTACTGTTTCATATCTGAGTACCGTTTCATATCTAAGTACAGTTTAATATCTAAGTACTGTTTGATATCTAAGTACTGTTTGATATCTAAGTACTGTTTGATATCTAAGTACTGTTTGATATCTAAGTGCTGTTTAATATCTAAGTACTGTTTAATATCCTAGTCATGCTTAGTATCTAAGTACTGTTTAGTATCTAAGTACTGTTTAGTATCTAAGTACTGTTTCATATCTAAGTACTGTTTCATATCTAAGTACCGTTTCATATTTAATTACTGTTTGATATCTAAGTGCTGTTTGATATCTAAGTACTGTTTGATATCTAAGTACTGTTTAATATCTATGTACTGTTTCGTATCAAAGTACTGTTTCGTATCAAAGTTCTGTTTCATATCAAAATACTGTTTAATATCTAAGTACTGTTTAGTATCTAAGTACTGTTTAACATCTATGTACTGTTTAATATCTAAGTACTGTTTAGTATCTAAGTACTGTTTAACATCTATGTACTGTTTAGTATCTAAGTACTGTTTAACATCTAAGTACTGTTTAGTATCTAAGTACTGTTTAACATCTAAGTACTGTTTAATATCGAAGTACTGTTTAACACCTAAGTACATTTGACCAGCGACCAAAAGACCGGCGACCAAACGTCCCGTCCCAAATTTGAAGTGTCCAATCAGCTTATCATGCATATTTTTGTAATATGTGAGGAAACTGGATTACTCAGCAAAATCCCACACAGGCCCAGAAAGAAAGAACATCCAAACTCCACACAGGTGGACCGACCTAGATTTGAACCCAGGACCCCATAGCTATGTAGTGTAACAACTCGAGTCAAATCCTGGCTTCTAAAGAATCATGAAGCATCTGCCCTGAACGCCGCCGCCTGTCGTCAAGTGAACTTTAGTGTCTTCACTTTGGCTTTTAAGGCGCTCTTTCATGTCAAGCGCAGGCCTGACCCGCCGCCCGCCGCCCTCCCATTTCCTGCCAGGAGGAGTGCTCTCCAAATCCATCACAGCTGACGAACGCCTCG
Organism: Stigmatopora nigra; assembly: GCF_051989575.1. NCBI lineage: Eukaryota > Metazoa > Chordata > Actinopteri > Syngnathiformes > Syngnathidae > Stigmatopora > Stigmatopora nigra. The sequence continues at coordinate 2,189,364 of NW_027551604.1, forward strand.
GCCCTTAGCTATTGTCTTTGAAGCAAACGGCCACAGCCATGATTACAGACCCTCCGTTAAGCCCCCCTGCCGCCACTGATGTTTGACAGTTAGTAAAAAAAAATCATCTTCTTTGGCCAATTAATGAAATTTCAAATGCTACAACATTAGCGTAGCCACCACCATGGTTGGTGCCACCTTTGGCCCGCTGACGTTGTCCAAATAATGTTTTTTTTTTAATTTCCTCCAAAGATGGCGCCATCATGCGGGAGCCAGTGGCAGTAGCTCTGTCCACTCTTATTTGTTTTTGGTGTTTTACAGGCTATCTATCTTTTTTATAAATGACATTTTCATATTTCTTAATACAGTGTTCCCTCGGTCATCGCGGTTAATGGGGACCGGGACCACCCGCGATAAGTGAATTTCCGCCAAGTAGGGATTCCCCTTCAAAATTGCTTACCGTATTTTCACGACTATAAGGCGCACTTAAAAGTTATATTTTCTCCAAAATAGACAGTGCGCCTTATAATCCAGTGCGCTTTATAATCCAGTGCGCCTTATATAGGAGAGAAAAACAAAAACAAAAGACCACCATCTTAGTTTACAACATCTTCCATCATATAGCTCCTCCCCCACTGCAAGATTTTATACAAAAAAATCCAAAACATCCATATATAAGGCGCACTGTATTATAAGGCGCACTGTATTATAAGGCGCACTGTATTATAAGGCGCACTGTCTATTTTGTAGAACATTTAAGGCTTTTAAGTGCGCCTTATAGTCGTGAAAATACGGTAATTGCTATTGACTTCCAGGTATGAAGCACTCACTACACCATAGTCACCTCTAGAGCCAGCCATTGTTGATGTTTTGGATTTTTTTGTATCAAATCTTGCAGTGTGGGAGGAGCTAAATGATGGAAGATGTGGTAAACTAAAATGGCATCTGCATATTTAACAGTATTGAGTATTCAGTTTAGGCGTTTGTGTTTTTTTAATATCCGACAGAGGTGGTGGTTTTTCGTTTTTCTGTTTTTTTTCCATATATAAGGCGCACTGAATTATAAGGCACACTGTCTATATTGGAGAAGATTTAAGACTTAACTGCGCCTTATAGTCGTGAAAAAACGGTATGTTAATCCTTTTTTTCTGTTCATGTTTTCATGTGTACTGTTAACGGATGCACTTTTTTATATGTATCCTATCTTGTGCTTCTGAAGAATGGTGCCACCTCCGTTTTTTTTTTTTTTTTTCGGAAATCCTCCCTCGCCACGAACGTGTCCACACGCACGAACGGACAATCTAGAAACGGATGCCGTTAAAGGGCGCCCGGAGGCCAAAAGTGTTGACCCACGTCTAAGCTATTATTTGCCGCCAAAACAAATAGAATGTTCTAAACGTCACCATGGAAACTGACTTTCCACAGACTGCTGGGAATCAAAAGTCCCGTGGGTTCGAGATAGCCGTGTTTGCAGCTTTCTATTTGTCGGCTAATATTGACATGTCTCCATTTGAAAAGTTGTAATCAAGTTGGTGGCACGATTCTAACTCTTGAGCAAGTTTTTTTATGTTAAAAACACTTTTGATATGAATGTGTTCATACTATTGAAAGTGGAATCTGGATTGGAAGTTTTGCAATAACTTGTTTGAATTAGAGAGAACAAAAAAAATATGTAAAATAGTGTTTATTCCATAGAAAAAAAATCATTAAAAAATATAGTGAATGTTCAAAATAAGACAAAAATAAAGCATATAATGTAACATTAACAGTCTTTCAAAATGGCATGCAGTTTATATATATTTTTTGACATTTTTTAATCCCAAACTATCCCTTTTTTATTAGCATAATAATGTTTCTTCTTCTGTAGCTCATTTACGCCAAAAACGCAACACAAAAGTGGGCGTCGACCTGAGCGTGTCATCAAACGAAAAAAAAATGGCGGCTGATAACGTTTTTAACTCAAAAATTGTCGGTTCAAACTTGAAAGTTTCTTCTGCTTGAGCACTGACTTGAAAACGTTGATACGTTTAGCATTAGCGACGTATTCAGAGTCGATAGCGGGTGAAATGAGAGAATTTTCAGAACCAGAACTCCGACACAAAGATGTAAACGTTGATGATGCTTTGGCCCGAGTCGCCTTGCGCCGTGACGTTTCGCATGGACAGTTTCAGGATCGTCGTCAATGGGCCAATCAGCGGCTTGACTTGCCGGACCACTCCTGAAAAGAAGTATAAAAGTATAGAATATAGTTCAAGACACAATGTTTACATATTTACCTGAAACAAGCATTAACGCCAGGACTATAATGAAAAAATACTAATAACACTACTGCTATTTTTTGTGGATCGTAGATTGTTCAAGTTAAAGAACTTAAATATTTGAACATGTAAGATTGTGATTTGTAATAAGTAACGGCACATATTAATAAACATTTATATTCATGTTAATGAACATATATGTAGATTAGATTAGGTAACTTTATAAATTCTGTATTTGGGAAATTTGATTGTCATAGTAGCAAGAGGGTGAGAATACAGACACAGAAAAAGACATTGTAGACATAAATAAGTTAATAAATAAATAATTTAGTAAGTGTTGCTGAAATATGTGTGTGTGTGTGTATATATATATATATATATATATATATATATATATATATATATATATATATATATATATATATATATATATACATATACATATACATATACATATACATATACATATACATATATATATATATATTTATATATATATATATATATATATATATATATATATATATATATATATATATATATATATATATATATATATATATATATATATATATATATATATATATATATTTATATATATATATTTATATATATATATTTATTTATATATTTATATATATATATATTTATATATATATATATATATATATATATATATATATATATATATATATATATATATATATATATATATATATATATATATATATACATACATATATGTACATACATATAAATATGTAAGATTGTAGTTGAGCTCTAATTTCCATCTTAAATCCCATTTTTAGCACAATTTTAGACAGCCTTATGATCTCAATTTTGTTGGTCTAACAGCCAACCTTTAAGGTGATTGGCCAAGATGTTCAGAGACGATAGTTCACATATCCTAATTGCTATTGACTTCCAGGTATGAAGAGAGAAGGAAGGCGCTTTAGCTAATTTTAGCACTCACTACACAGTCACCTCTAGAGCCAGCCTTTGTTGATGTATTGGAATTTTTGGTGCAAAATCTTGCAAATTGTACAATAGCAGAAACATACACGGCAATTCTCCTCCCGCTCACTTTACCCTAATCTTCCTCTAAAGGGGGCACCGGCACTGTGGCCCACCATGGTAAATGAATCCCATGTGTTTGTGACGGAGGGGAGCGGTCGCAGTCACGCGATATACCCGCCGAGGCGCTCCTATGGGGATTGGCCTTAAACGGCAAGAAAAGCCGCTGTCTCTATCGCTTTGTCACTTCAACTCTGCTTACGTCTTTTTAGGAGTTGTCAAGGGGGGTGCTGTGGTTGCACACAAAAGGTTAAGGAAGATTCTCATGCTAAGCCCTCCGAGAAATGGGGCCACTTTCTACTCGGGTTGCCATGTTTTGCTGTTTTTCAGTTTGGGTTGCTGTAGTGACAGTGAGATTTTTTTTGGTTCGTAAGGGCAAGAAAACCTGATCAGAATTGGATTTAGATACTATATTTTGATTCTGATGGGGAACGATGTCCAACTGGAGGTTGAGAGTTTGATTATTATTATTTTTTAATCTTTTTCTTGTGATTTATGAGGAATTTTGTCGAATTAACTTGGTTATTTGCAGCTCTGACTGTCACAAATGAGCTCATAAAGGTTTTATATTGATCTGGATTCAAGATTTACATCAATAATGGGTGTCAAATTCGATTTCATGTGGGCCGGACCATTTTAGATATAATATTTAGCTATTTTTTTTTAAAAGAACTGGATCAAAAACCTTAAATATTCAGTCTTTTTAGATTTAAAATAATATTATTTGAGCTTTTTTTCTTAGTAAGTGAAAACATCTTTTAATCATTTGTTTTTTTAATTTCAAAAATGATGTTCAATAATCGTAGAAAACAGAAAATAATTGTTTATTTACTTTTAGATTCCATAAAATGAACTAAAAATACAACCAAAAAATGGATTAAAAAATGCAATTATTGATTTAAAAACAGAAAACTCCAATCTTCATTTGAATTTGATTCTAAAACAAACAAAAAAATACTTTCTCGGGCCGCACAAAATAATACGACGGACCAGATTCGGCCCTAGGACCACCATTTTGACACCCTTGTACTAGATCAATACAGCTGTTGTTTTGAGCAACAACCCAATCATGACAATTCAATTACTTAACATCAATGGACATTGTCATCTTTATGTATATTTTTTTGGTTAAAAAAAATCGACGTATGAAAGGGCTTGATTATATTCCCATTTTTCATTCAAAAAAGCAAAAAAAAATCTCCATGAATAGTCACAGTACTACAAAAAGGCACTCAATGAAAGTACTAACAGTAGTTCAAGATGTCAAAGCAATGTAAAGCTTAACATAGCACATCATAGGCCCTTAGGGATGTGTTAGTACTACAGTACAAGTCACTTAAAAATGGGTAAGACGGTAAGGTCAGGCTGTCCAAACACCCGCAAAAAAAGGGGGCGGGATCTTTGCTTTTTTGGCCTACACACTGCGATATTTTCAGCTCAATTGAAAGTGAGTCAGAGTTACAGATCTCTCAAATGGCCCGTGTGTCATTTTTGGATAAAATGGCTCACTGGGGGTGCAGTCACGTCACCCCCAAAAGTGGGCTTTCGGCAGCTGAGATGATAAAATACGCATCGTTATGTTCGAACCGCAACTTTTTGTAACACTGCAAGTGACCTTTGGAAAAGTAAAGACCTTTTTAAGAGTAGAAATAAGGTTTGACAATGTAGTGGTGAAGTGGATTTAACTGCATGGTTTGATGCTAATAGCGTCATTGGGTACAGAAATAGGACGGTAAACTTTACGTGTTAAATGGTCTTGATTATAATTATGTACTGGTGGTTTTTGAAGTTTTGAGACATCTCGTTATTATTTAGGATGAGAACATCTTTTGAAATGGTTTCGTGGAAGAATTGTGTCATGAATTTGAGTTTTTTAAAGATAACTGGATAATTCTTTAGCATAGAAATACACAAAGTTGCAATTGTTTGTTTACTGTATTTTCACAACTATAAGGCGCACTTAAAAGTCTTAAATTTTCTCCAAAATAGACAGTGCGCCTTATAATCCAGTGCGCCTTATATATGGAAAAAACTGAAAAACAAAAACGAAAAACCACCACTGTCGGATATTAAAAAAAACACAAACGCCTAAAGTGAAACAATACTGTTAAATATGCAGATGCCATTTTAGTTTACAAAATCTTCCATCATATAGCTCCTCCCCCAATGCAAGATTTGATTAAAAAAAATCCAATAGATCAACAATGGCTGGCTCTAGAGGTGACTGTGTAGTAGTGAGTGCTTCATAGCTGGAAGTCAATAGCATTTACCGTATTTTCACCACTATAAGGCGCACTTAAGTCTTAAATTTTCTCCAAAATAGACAGTGCGCCTTATAATCCAGTGCGCCTTATATATGGAAAAAAACAGAAAACCAAAAACCACCACTGTTGGATATTAAAAAAAACAAAAACTCCTGAACTGAAACCATACTGTTAAATATGCAGATGCCATCTTAGTTTACAACATCTCCCATCATATAGCTCCTCCCCCACTGCAAGATTTTATACAAAAATAATCCAAAACATCAACAATGGCTGGCTCTAGGGGTGACTGTGTAGTGAGTGTGCTTCATACCTGGAATTCAATAGCAATTACCCTATTTTTACCACTATAAGGCACACTTAAAAGTCTTAAATTTCCTCCAAAATAGACAGTGCGCCTTATAATCCAGTGCGCCTTATATATGGAAAAAAACAGAAAACCACCACTGTCGGAAATTAAAAAAAACACAAACACCTGAACTGACCCAAAGACCACCCAAGTAGAAGAGCCTCATCTCGTTGTCAAAGAGCGCCTTGTCATGGGGTTGTAAATAGGCCCCTCCCATCAACTAATCTCCACTTAAACGGACAGGTTATTTATTCCTTATGAGCTTGGCGCACTCTGGCGGACCCTCGTCATCATTCATAGCCAAAAAATGACATCCAGTTTTCGCTTCTTATCTCGAAAGTCCCAAAATAAAATTAAAAATAAAATAAAAAAGGGAAAAAATTAAAAAGAAATGTGACTTAATTAAAAAATAAAATAAAAAAGGGAAAAAAATTAAAAGGAAATGTGACTTAATTAAAAAATAAAATGAATTAAAAAATAAAATAAAAAAGGGGAAAACAATTCATAAGAAATGTGACTTAATTAAAAAATAAAATAAATTAAAAATAAAATAAAAAAGAAAAAAATATTAACAAATGTGACTTAATTAAAAAATAAAATAAAAAGGGACAAAATTAAAAAGAAATGTGACTTAATTCAAAAATAAAATAAAAAAATTAAATAAAGGAAAAAAATTAAAAAGAAATGTGACTAAATTAAAAAATAAAATAAAATTAAAAATAAAATAAAAAAGGGAAATAAATACACCCATCCAAAGAGCCACATATGGCTCCCGAGCCATATACACCCATCGAATATAATACCTTAACCTTGTATATACAATGTTTTTAATCACAGTGGCATGGTAGTAGCAAAATACGCACGTAAGCACAAAACTAAATGTTTTAATATATATTTCTCATCAGTATGAGGGAACAAATACAATTTTTAAAAAAAGGGGGTGGGGTTGATAATGTTCCAGCCTCTCTCGGAGGAATTTACGTCTCACACGGGGGGGTTACATTCCGGCGCAATGCTAACGGCTACCTGCGTACAGACAAACTTTCCGTTTCGTTTCAGCAACTGCCAAAAACGTTTTTTTTTTCCGACCTTATAAAAAGCTCAAAAAGCTCTTGTCACTTGCCTTGCAAAAATGAAGGGAATTTTACCAGAGTTTGATAAAAAAAACGAAGACAAATGTAGCATTGTGTCTTGGAAAAGTCCTGCTTTTTAAAAAAAATGAAGAAATAATTAAAAGACAGCGTTTGAGTAATGACACGTAGTACAAATCCTTCCATTACAAATAATTACTCATGAAGAAGAGTCATTCCAGGGATGACTAAATCCTTCAAATTTGGTTCTCGTTATAGTATTCACGCATGGTGAAAAAAGGGATAAAAATGGACTTGTTTCGTGCAAAAAACTTTGATTGATAGATCACAATCGTACTGAAAGAATACTTGGATGGAACTTGAGAAGTATTCTGATCCCTTGAAAATGTAGCAAAGATATTTTGTGAGAAATACATGACAGCTGAGTGCTTTTGGATATCACTTTTAAAAAAGGGGAAGTGGCTTAAGTATCATATCCCAAAAAAATGAAGAATAAAAACTACAGGCTTGATTTAGAGCAGGGGTGTCAAACATACGGCCCGCGGGCCGGATCCGGCCCGTCTGGTGGTTCGGTACGGCCCGGGGAAGAAAGCTGCATTGTATAAAAAAATATGAATTTTCTTTAAAATGTGTAGTTCTTGTATTATCCGCTAGGGGCGCAGTGTTTTAGTACGTGCAGACAACATGAATTGGCATTTATTTATGTTCTTATGTTATTCTCTTGTTCATAATATATCGTTCATAATGTAAAAGGAAAAATCTTTTAATAAACATTTTGATAATTTACTCATTCTTTGCACTAATTATTAGTATTGGTGACTAATACAGGGGTGTCAAACATACGGCCCGCGGGCCGGATCCGGCCCGTCTGGTGGTTTGGTATGGCCCGGGGAAGAAAGCTGCATTGTATAAAAAAAAAATGAATTTTCTTTAAAATTTGTAGTTCTTATATTATCCGCTAGGGGCGCAGTGTACATACTTTATTTATGTTCTTATGTTATTCTCTTGTTCATAATATATCGTTCATAATGTAAATGGAAGATTCTTTTAATAAACATTTTGATATTTTACTCATTCTTTGCACTAATTATTAGTATTAGTGACTAATATAAAGGAAAAAAAGTGGACTTATTGTTAGTTCTATGTCATTTTGCAATGAGTTTACTGGTCCGGTTCGCTTCATCTCAAATTAAGCTTTATTTGGCTCGCAGACCAAAGGGAGTTTGACACCCCTGATTTAGTAAGATCCCAAATAGTTAGCACGGAATGGCGTGTTTGTTCTTTGGGATAACATGCGTTCCTAGTTGAGAGTTTTGAGTGATTTGTGATGATTACCATGTTTGCCATGAGAACGAATGGCTGTCGGTCAAATGCGTATGGGTTCAATCTGATAGATGGTGCGTAGGGGGGTGTTTTTGAAAAGACACTTTGGAGACTTAGGTAGCACTCATTGTTTTTACTATGTAATATTTGTTAGGGCAAAATTGAAAAGTATACCCAGGATCAAAAGTTTTGTGACACAGTCCAGCATCCTCTCAATAAAGTACAAAGCGATATGTGAGAACATCCGTGACCGGACGTTTGGTCGCCGGTCTTTTGGTTGCCTGTCGAATGTACTTCGATATTAAACCGTACTTCGATATTAAACAGTACATATATATTAAACTCTCTCTCTCTTAGTTATTAAACTATCTCAACTCTCTCATATATATTAACTTATTGACTTCCAGGTATGAAGTACTCACTACTTCACAGTCACCTCTAGAGCCGGCCATTGTTGATGTTTTGATTTTTTTTGGATAAAATCTTTCAGTGGGGGAGGAGCTATATGATGGAAGATGTTGTAAACTAAAATGGCATCTGCATATTTAACAGTATTGTTTCAGTTCAGGCGTTTGTGTTTTTTAATATCTGACAGTGATATTTTTTTGTTTTTCCGTTTTTTTTTCCATATATAAGACGCACTTGGCTATAAGGCGTCCTGTCTATTTTGGAGAAAATGTAAGACTTAAGTGCGCCTTATAGTGGTGCAAATACGGTAATTACTATTGACTTCCAGGTTTGAAGCACTCACTACTTTACAGTCACCTCTAGAGCCAGCCATTGTTGATGGTTTTTTTTGTATAAAATCTTGCAGTGGGGGAGGAGCTATATGATGGAAGATGTTGTAAACTAAGATGGCATCTGCAAATTTAACAGTATTGTTTCACTTCAGGCGTTTGTGTTTTTTTTCAATATCCGACAGTGGTGGTTTTTCGTTATTTTGGTTTTCTGTTTTTCCCGTATATAAGGCGCACTGGATTATAAGGCGCACTGTCTATTTTGTAGAAAATTTGAGACTTTTAAGTGCGCCTTATACTCGTGAAAATACGGTATATGCTTATGCAGTATTACAAGTGGAAATACTCGTCTTTGGGGGGGGGGTTCTTAACTTGTAATTTTACTCAGCATTTTTGAAGCAATAAGAGGAGGATTAGTGAGAGAGCTCAGGTGTGTCTGTGTGGTTTACTGCCCTCTCTGTGAGCTACTAAGGCCCCTCAGCAGAGTTATTCTAGGGGGGCCCCCGAGGGAGGTCAAGGGTGGCTAACCACTTACTGTCAATCATCCCATCATCAACTCTGTACAAACATGCTCCTAATCCACTGTTAGTATGAATAATGCCTTCCTCCACTGTTTGTCTTTCCAAGTTTGATGGCCGGGGATCTTGGTGGGGGGGTTCGGGGGGTCCCTATTGGTAGTTTTTAGATTTTGTAAAGACTGTGGATGATTCACAGAAATGAAAAAATATTCAGGGGTGATTCATGCATAGGGTTTGTTGTAGAGTGGGAATGGAACCCACAGCATCTGTACTACAAAGTGCCAGCTCGCTAAATCAAAGTAGCGTGCGTTTTGGGTTTTTTTACTCGGGATGGGCAACTGGTGTCAACATGCGAGAGCTGCATCTAATAAGTATCCCGCATAAACGGGTCTTTGGTGCGGTTGTTACTTTAAGTGTTGTAATGTTCGGCAAGACATTGATGCCTTGCCCGAGGGAAATGGAACAATACGTCCCACCACATGAAGCTAAACGCCCACAATGACTTTATTTTTTTTTTAATGTAGTCTCTCCGCATCCGTGTTAGCGATGCAAAACACCAGCAGGGATTATTAACGAAACTTCAAGACGATGTTTTTAAGATAGTTTAAGCGGCGTTTATTGATGAGGTTGAGTTGGATTTTTAAATAAGGAACAGAACATATTTATATTCATGTTAATGAACATATATGTGGATATGTAAGATTGTAGCCAAAAGCTAATATTCATATTTAGTCCATTAGAGAGGTTGAAGATTAACGATGACATGTAACGTATTTTCAGGACTATAAGGCGCACTTAAAAGTCTTAAATTTTCTCCAAAATGGACAGTGCGCCTTATAATCCAGTGCGCCTTATATATGGAAAAAACAGAAAACCAAAAACGAAAAACCACCTGTGTCGGATATTAAAAAAACACAAACTCCTGAACTGAATACTCAATACTGTTAAGTATGCAGATGCCATCTTAGTTTACAAAATCTTCCATCCTATAGCTCCTCCCCCACTGCAAGATTTTATACCAAAAAAATCCAAAACATCAACAATGGCTGGCTCTAGAAGTGACTGTGTAGTGAGTGCCTCATACCTGGAAGTCAATAGCAATTACCGTATTTTCACCACTATAAGGCGCACTTAAGTCTGAAATTTTCTCCAAAATAGACAGTGCGCCTTATAATATAGTGCGCCTTATATATGGAAAAAAATGTCATTCATTGAGGGTGCGCCTTATAATACAGTGCGCCTTGTAGTCGTGAAAATACGGTAAATAAATCAAATTCATATGGAAGTTTCAGCAAAAGTTCTGCTGAGAAATTGCGACAAAGTAATCATCATAGTGAACGAATATAATGTTCCAAAAAATATTTCGAGATATAAACGACTCCGAAACCAACCTGATTTTGTCCCCGCTTTTAGGATCCATCTGGATATAAAATGCTAAAAACAAACCCACACAATTACGGCAAAACATACACAAAAAGTTTACTCACCCACATACAGTCCATTCTCCACACGTTTAATGACGTCAAAGGCGTTTTCCACGTTGCCCTCCACGATGTTAAATTTGACGTCATAGCTTCCCAGACGGTACGAACCGTAAGCCGGGACTGTAGTTCTCAAAAAAACGATCTCTGAGGTCACCAAACAAGAAAAAAATGGAGGTTATTTCAATTTTTTATGGAAAGGTCATAGAAAGGCTTTAAAAGGACTTTGGACCATCCCCAAATTCGCTTTTTATGAGCAATGACAGGGTCTCCCTCTCATGTTAACATACTCATAAACAGACGCCACATGTGGCCCAGTCATTGGCCGACTGTGATTGCGATGGTTACTTTTTTAGAGCCAAAATGGCGTGTAATGCAACCGTGCCTAAGTATTATGGAACAGCCACTTTGAAGAAAAAAATGGCTTTAATGAGAAGACAAAAAAAGGGACAAATAAATAATGTTAGTCATGACAAACAGTGACACATGCAAAGTCGTTTTCAAGTGTTAAAATAAGTATGTCGTTTTATTACTTTAACTCGAGGGAAAAAGTTATTTTTTACTGGGGTACGCTATGTTTTTTTTAGCAAGTTGTATTTGTAATAAAATGCGGGTAGGCTTTTTTGTGTTATTAAGATTGAGGCAATTGCAATGAGTCAATACATGCTAAGTCGTATTTAGATGCTAAATTAGCGATGCTAATGCGTTTGTTTAATGTTGGGAGATAAAGAATTGTTTTTTGACAGGTTATGCTCTTTTTTGGTAACTTATATTTGCATTAAAATGCAGATAGAGTAATTTTTTGTTGTTGTTTATTGCGATTGAGTCGATGCTAATGGTAGCTTTGGGTCAACACATACAAAGTCATATCAAAATATTAAAATAACTATGCTACATTAGCGTAACATTTAGGTTAAAAATGTTTTTGCTGGGCACGCTCTTTTTTAGTAACTTATGTTTGCAATAAAATGTTGATATAGTCAGTATTTTTTTCTTATTGCGATTGAGTCAAAGCTAATGGTAGCTTTGGGTCAACACATACAAAATCATATCTAAATGCTAAAATAAGTATGCTACATTAGCGTAACGTTTTGGTAAAACATGTTTTTTGCCAGGTACGCTCTTTTTTAGTAACTTATGTTTGCAATAAAATGTTGATATAGTCAGTATTTTTTTCTTATTGCGATTGAGTCCATGCTAATGGTAGCTTTGGGTTAACACATACAAAGTCATAGACAAATGCTAAAATAACTATGCTACATTAGCGTAACGTTTGGGTAAAAAAATGTTTTTTGCCAGGTATGCTCTTTTTTGGTAACTTATATTTGCAAAAAAATGTTGATATAGTCAGTATTTTTTTTCTTATTGCGATTGAGTCAATGCTAATGTTAGCATCGGTCAATACATGCAAGGTCGTATTCAAATGCTAAAATAACTATGCTGCTACATTAGCCTAACAATTGGGAATTTGTTTGTTTTTTGTTGCTGTATATGCTTTTTTGTAATTTATATTTGCAATAAAATGCAGATATAGTCAGTATTTTTTTCATAATATGATTGAGTCAATGCTAATACTAGCCTTGGGTCAACAAATGCAAAGTCGCATTCAAATGCTAAAATAACTGTTGCTACATTAGCATAACACATTTTTTCTGCCGGGGTACGCTCTTTTTTAGTATTTTTAATTTTGTTTTTACTTTTATTTGCAATTAAGTCATGTTTTTTTTCTTTTAGTGATTGAGTCAATTAATGCTAATGATAGCATCGGATCAAACCAATGCTAAGTCGTATTCAAATGCTAAATGCTGCTACATTAGCTTAACGAAAGGACTTTTTTTACAGCTGCTCACTTTTTTAGTAACTTATATTTACAATAAAATGCAGATAGAGTATTTTTTTTTGCTTATTGCGATTGAGTCGACACTACAAAATCAGGAAATAGCGTCCTTAGCTTAGCGCAAATGTTGCTGCATGCCATTATAAAATGAACTTTGAGAATACATATAAATATAATTTCATTCTTTTGTCTTTTCAGTCTCTAGAAGTGGTCTCTCTGCTCTAGAATCTTATCTGAAGCCACATGTTCTTCTACGTCACATGGTAAGTCTTTTGGACTTTAAATCAATGAATTTAAATGTGAAAGTACCTTCAGGTTTTGTGAATTCTCTGAATGTAGGCAGCGAGATAAAAGTGTTGGACACGGATTGCGCCTCATCCATGATGCAGGCCACGTCTTTGGGTTGGCAGGCTTTAATGCATCGTATCGGGTCTGAGCGTTCAGGTCGTGACGTTCTAAAAGACAAATAAATGTAGAGAAATACAGAATTCCACCATTTGCAGAAAGTAAGGGAGCGTCTGTATTTGTTGGAGAACCCAACATGGAAAAAATATATTTTAAAATCTAAAAACAAACAAAAACAAACGCCAAAATTCAGGAATTCTATCTTCGAGGTCAGTCGATAAAGGATGACACTCACAAAGAATGATCCACAAGCATATTTGGAATTTTGGGGGCATCCCCTGGTTGGGTTCCACATCCCTATAATCTCTCGGGGATAATTTACGAGTCAAGGGAGTGTTTGGAAAGCCTCCCAAATTGTGAGCGACAACTCCCTCCCGGCTTTTCTCCAAAGGCGGCTCCGATTATTTATTCCACGGGCTAATCAGTGACAGGTCAGATCAAGATGGCGGCTCCCCAAAAAACTCATGACACCTGGAATAGTGCTAAAAACAATAGGTTGAACATTTTGAGGTATAGTAGGTAGATTTATTCTATTCATTTCTGTAGTAGTAGTAGTAGTATTTGTTGTGTATTATTTGAGCGTTTTCGATACGGTTTATCCGCGTGGGGGTGCCGGAGCATTTAGTGCCAACTGATTGGTCACCACGTCCATATTTCTATATATCTCTAAATCTCTCTCTCTCTCTCTCTATATATATATATATATGTGTGTGTGTGTGTGTGTGTGTGTGTGTGTGTGTGTGTATGTGTGTATATATATATATATATATATATATATATATATATATATATATATATATATATATATATATATATATATATATATATATATATATATATATATATATATATATATATATATATATATATACATATATATATATATATATATATATATATATATATATATATATATATATATATATATATATATATATATATATATATATATATATATATATATATATATATATATATATATATATATATATATATATATATATATATATATATATATATATATATATATATATATATATATATATATATATATATATACATATATATACATATATATATATACATATATATATATACATATATATATATATATATATACATATATATATATATATATACATATATATATATATATATATATACATATATATATATATATATACATATATATATATATATATACATATATATATATATATATATATATATATATATATATATATATATATATATATATATATATATATATATATATATATATATATATATATATATATATATATATATATATATATATATATATATATATATATATATATATATATATATATATATATATATATATATATATATATATATATATATATATATATATATATATATATATATATATATATATATATATATATATATATATATATATATATATATAAAAATCTCTCTATATATCTCTATATTTATCTATAAATCTCTCTATATATATCTATATATGTCTATATATCTATAAATCTCTCTATATATGTCTATATATCTATGTACATCTCTATATTTATATATATCTATAAATCACTATATCTCTCTCTATATATCTATATATCTCTATATATATATCTATAAATCTTTATATATCTCTATACATCTCTCTCTCTCTCTCTCTCTCTCTCTCTATATATATATATATATATATATATATATATATATATATATATATATATATATATATATATATATATATAGATATAGATATAGATATAGATATAGATATAGATATAGATATAGATATAGATATAGATATACATATGTATATATTTGGAGTAAATGTTCTACTTAATTGCTCCCTTTCTGAGTTCATATGTACCACTTTCCTTTTTATTATCACTTAATAAGGCCAATTGCAATTACATAGAGCAATTAGCCGAGGTTGACAGCTATGTTATAATTCAAAACCTGATGATTTTCATCTTGTATATAGTATAGCACTAGAATTTCAATTCGCGTCGGCCTATGAGAAACAACCGTCCCCCAAAAACGTATTCAGGCAATACAGAACTTTATAAAACATTTAACGTTTCCTGTCCCTTTAAATTATTGGTGGACAGACCTCCATGCTTCAGAATACTACCGTGCCTTGCGTAAAACTACTACTTTTTGGGCTATCAAAACAACTCTTAAGTTATTTTGTTTGGGTACATAGTGAATTATGGTCTGTCCCCTTTGGGGACCCACTGCCCGAAGGTTTACATCGAACCGGCCTGAGCCGGTTAGTCCACTTTTTCACAAAGAACCTAAATAAGTGGGTAAGGGGCTTGTAATTAGCAATTAGCTTAGCGGCTAACTCCAAGTTTTTGCTACTTCCCGAGCCAAAAGCAGCAAATGTCCTGTTTTTTTTTTTTTTAAAGCTGGGGCCCCCCTCATTGGGGCCCGCGATTGGGTCTCTCCAGAGGACGGGGCGGAAGCCATTTTGAGGTGACCCAGATGAATTGATGAGAAGATAATGACCCAGTTTAAACCGCCCTTTTACGCACAAGTGGTCAAAAAAACGGCTAACGGGCTAATTACAGTGTCTTTTTTGAATGGACGTTTGTCCGCGTTAGGATGCTCGCCGGTTTTGGGTTTTTTTTTGAGTGACTTTCCAGTCCTTAAACGTGGAAAACCCCCCAATACTTGCAAAACCAGAAAGAATAACAAATCTTTCTTGGACGGATGTTCTTTTGGTCAAGCTTTGGTTGGTTTTGCCTGTTTTTATGATTTTTTTTGTTGTATTTTGGTAATAATTATTTATAGCTGGCAAGTTGATAACATCCCAACATAAACATGACAGGGCATCATTCAATGGGAGAGCCGCCATGTTTGTTGGACCACAAATTGTCCAGATCCCTAAAGTACTATAACTCAAAAAAAGTCAGAAGCGGAAGATTTAAAAGAAAAAAATGGCGCTTCTAATTTTAGGGATATCCCCGACTCTTTTTCGGAAACAAGGTTATGAGGCGTGACGACATCTGAATTTATACTTTTTTTTTTATAAGCCACGTTTGGCTTTTGTGACAAGCTATTTGGAGATCAAGGTTAGGGTTAAAAGATGGTTGTTGTACTTTGCGATTTTTTTGAGAGAAATTGGTGCTTTGCTATTTTTTTTATACAAATTTGAAGTCGTGCTTTGCTGTTTTTTGATACGAATTTGTGCGTTGGTATTTTCATACAAATTTGAAAATGTGCTTTGCTATTTTTTATACAAATTAGAATTCGTGCTTTGCTATTTTTTATACAGAATTGAATTTGTGCTTTGCTGTTTTTTATACAAATTTAAATTTGTACTTTGCTATTTTTTATACAAATTTGAATTTGTGCTTTGCTGTTTTTATACAAATTTGAAGTCGTGCTTTACTATTTTTTATACAAATTTGAACTCGTGCTTTGCTATTTTTTATACAAATCTGAATTTGTGCTTTGCTATTTTTTATACGAATTTTAACTCGTGCTTTGCTATTTTTCATACAAATTTGTGCTTTGATATTTTTCATACAAATTTGAAATAGTGCTTTGCTATTTTTTTAAACAAATTTGAAATCGTGCTTTGGTATTTTTTATACAAAATTGACGTCGTGCTTTGCTATTTTTTATACAAATTTGACGTCGTGCTTTGCTATTTTGTATCCAAATTTGAATTCATGCTTTGCTAATTTTTATACAAATTTGTATTCGTGTTTTGCTCCTTTTCATACAATTTTGAATTCATGCTTTGCTATTTTTCATTCAAAATTTAATTCGTGCTTTGCCATTTTTTGATACAAATTTGAATTTGTTCTTTGCTATTTTGCATACAAATTTGCATTGTTCTTTGCTATTTTTTGATACAAATTTGAATTCATGTGTTGCTAATTTTTGATACAAATTTGAATTCGTGCTTTGCTATTTTTCATGCAAATTAGAATTTGTGTTTTGCTATTTTTCTACAAATTTGAATTTATCTAATTTCAAGTAAGATCAGAGTACTTTAAAACTTTCCCTAGACAATTCCGAAAGTTTTTTTGACGGACAACAATTGTTAGGATTGAATTACACCAGATTAAAAAAATAAAATTCTGTATTATGGCGCTGAAATTCAATATAGATATTTTTACATTCCTTTTTTTATACGTGAACAATGATGCGTGTATTGTTTGGCCTGAGCGATATTCTTTTCTGCGTTCAATTTAATCCGACGTCATCACGAAGGAGCGTACTTGCCTTATTTTTATTTTATTTTATTACAAAACTCTTCAGCCAACACATAAACCATCAAGAGTATAAATCATCAGACTTTAACCATGCAACCAATCTTCTGAGTACTTCAAGTTGTAGACCAGACAGAGCAACCGTATTTTCTTATTTTTCCTTGGCATAGTGCGCCCTCTAGCGGATGTCAATCGACTGACGCAAAATTATAAAATAACACATTTTACAACTATTCTTTTAAAATGTTACCATATTGTTGCAGCATAACATATATATTTTAACTGCCATTTTATTTTAATCAATCAAAATATTTTTGTTCGAAAGATTGTCTTTTTAAGTAAACAAAAATATTCTCTAAAAACTATTAGGACTAATTTCTTCAAATATTGCAAATAATTTGCATATAATCAAATTTGCTCCCGTAATTGTTCCTCTAAAAATTGTCTTTTTCAGTAAAAACAATCTCTAAAAACTATTATGACTAATTCCTTCAAATATTCCAACTAATTTGCATAAAATCCAATTATCTCCCGTAATTGTTCATCTAAAAATAGTCTTTTTAAGTAAAAAAAAATCTCTAGAAACTGATTAATTCCTTCAAAAATTCTCTAAAAACTACATATTATGACTAATTTCTTCAAATATTGCAAATAATTTGACTAAAATCCAATTATCTCCCATAATTGTTCCTCTAAAAAATAGCTTTTTAAGTAAAAAAAAGAATCTCTAAAAACTATGACTAATTCTTTCAAAAATTCTCTAAAAACTATTACGACTAATTTCTTCAAATATTGCAAATAATTTGAATAAAATCCAATTCACTCCCCTAATTGTTCCTCTAAAAATTGTCTTTTTAAGTAAAAACAAAAAATCTCTAAAAACCATTATAACTAATTTCTTCAAAAATTCCAATTCATTTGAATAAAATCCACTTCGCTCCCGTAATTGTTCATCTAAAAATTCTTTTTAAGTAAAAAAATTCTCTAAAAACTATGACTAATTCTTTCAAAAAATCTTTAAAAACTATTATGACTAATTTCTTCAAATATTGCAATTAATTTGACTAAAATCCAATTCACTCCCATAATTGTGCCTCTAAAAAATATCTTTTTAAGTAAAAAAAATCTCTAAAAACTATGACAAATTCTTTCAAATATTCCAAATAATTTGCATAAAATCCACTTCACTCCCAAAATCAAAATGTCTAACCCCCCCCAAAAAACCCACCCTTATTCTAGCAAAGGATCATAAACCACCCTTGGCGCATCCTCCGTAACAAACACCATCACTTTAGCCAGATACACGCTGAGGGTGCCGTAGCGCCGCAGCCCCAGCTCTACGTTCAGCTCAAAGTCCCGCGGGGCGCGGAAAGGTTTGGCCACGGACAGCACGCCGCCGCCGGAGACTTGCTCCACCTTGAAAAATCCGTGGTCGTCGCCCGAGGTGACGGCGATGCGGAGGGTGTCGCCCGCCACCGTGTGGGAGGGGCCCATGCGGAAGATGCTGGTGAAGATGGGGATGTTGGTGGGGAAGGTGAGGTGGTAGTGGGTTATTCTCAGCGGCAGGGCCAGGCACTCGACAGACTCATTGCAAAGCAAGCGTTCGCATCGACTGTAAAGAAAAGGGGGGAGAGAGATAGAGACGGGTGAGGGAGGGTGGGTTTTCCATGGGTGGGGGAGTGCTGGGGGGAGATGAGTTGAGGGGTAGAACCTCGAATGTGGCGTGCATGGCATGCGGGTTTGGGGGCACCGGGAGGCAAAGGACAACCATTTTAGAGTGGCCGAATTGGGCTTCCATGCATGTTTTTGTAATGTGGGAGGAAAATGGAGTACCCGGAGAAAACTCACATAAGCTAGTGGGGAGAACATACAAACTCCACACAGGAGGACTGATCTGGATTTGAACCCTAGAGTACGATTAGAATAGCTAGCATGTTTTTGGGGGTGTGGGGGGAAACTGGAGTACCCGGAGAAAACCCACACAGGCTCAAGAGAACATGCAAACTCCACACAGGAGGACTGACCTGGATTTGAGACCTAGAGTACAATTAGACTAGTTTGCATGTTTTGGGGATGTGGGGGGGAACTGGAGTACCCGGAGAAAACCCACATAAGCCCGGGGAGAACATGCAAACTCCTCACAGTTTGGGGCCACCTGGGATCGAACCCTAGAGGACAATTAGACTGGCTGGTATGTTTTAAGGGATGTGGGGGCGAATTGGAGTACCCGGAAAAAACCCACACAAGCCTGGAGAGAATATGGATACTCCACACAGGTGGACCGACCTGGATTTGAACCCTAGAGGACAGTTAGACTAGCTTGCATGTTTTGGGGATGTGGGGGGGGACTGGAGTACCCGGAGAAAACCCACATAAGCCAGGGGAGAACATGCAAACTCCACACAGTTCTGGCCCACCTGGGATTGAACCCTAGAGTACAATTAGACTAACTTGCATGTTTTAGGGGATGTGGGGGAAAAAACTGGAGTACCCGGAGAAAACCCATATAAGTCAGGGGAGAATATGGAAACTCCACACAGGTGGACCACCAACCTGCATTTGAACCCAGAGCCGTAAGGCAGACGTACTAGATGCTAAGCCGGGCCGCCATCTTTAATACGGTTCAGTTAAAAATTTTGAGCTGTTGGAATGTTGGGGGAACTGGAGTACCCGGAGAAAACCCACATAAGCCAGGGGAGAACATGCAAACTCCACACAGTTTGGGTTCACCTGGATTTGAGTCCTAGATTACAATTAGACTAGTTTGCATGTTTTTGGGGATGTGGGAGGAAACCGGAGTACCCAGAGAAAACCCACGCAGGCCAGGGAGAACATATAAACTTCATACAGGTGGATCACCGACCTGGATTTGAACCCAGGACCCCAGTTAGCCGTGAGGTTGACCCTAATCGTGCTTTTTTTCCTGTTTTAACCATTTATTGGGCTACTTTGGTACTTTGGTCGACCAACTTAGTAATGAAAGGGATTGTGAAGCGACCTGCTTATTAGCTGTAAAAATGCTTTCCTTTCAAATTAAACTGCCTCACCACGTCCACCAAAAGGGACTTTGACACCTCTCTTGAATTGAGAATCCCTTTTCCTGTATTTTTAATAGAAAAGTTGGACACTTACGCATCTCCAACCCGACGGTAGTTGTCAGGACAATCGAAGGACAGGCAGCGGAATCCGCCTTGCACGTTGAAACAACTCTGGTTATCGGCACACGTGTGTATACCTGCCACACATTCGTCAATATCTAGGAGAAATACGGGAAGACAAAAACAAAAACATTGAAATGTGAACAAGTAGAACAGGGGTGGGCAAACTTTTGGGCCCGAGGGGAGCCACGTTGACTTTAAAAAATGTGACAGATGGGCGGAGTTAGCACAAGATAGGATACATATAAAAAAAAGTGTATCCGTTAACAGTACATATGAAAGAGACATTAACAGGAAAAAAGTACTAAAGTATTAACATACTCATCATTAAAGTAAAAAGTAGAAAAAACAGGTCAGCACAAGATAGGATACATTTAAAAAAGTGCATCCGTTAACAGTGCATTTGAAACATAAAGAGAAAAAAAGGACTAAAGTATTAACATACTCATCACTCATCGTTCAACTAAAAAGTATAAAGTACTAAGTAAAGTAAAAAGGAATGTATTAAGAAATATTAAAATGTCATTTAAAAAAAGATAGAGGGCCTGTAAAGCACGAAAAATAAATAAAAGTGGACAGAGCTACTGCCACTGGCTTTCGCGTGATGGCGCCACCTTGGGAAATAAAATAAAAAACATTAAAATAAACAAAAATTAAAAGAAAAATAATAAAATAAATTTTTAAAAAAATACATTTTGGACAACGTCGGCGGGCCAGATTAAAAAGCCTAACGCAGACATTGGCAAACTATGGCCCGCGGGCCGCATCAGGCCCGTTAAGATTTTTAATTCGGCCCTCCGACAATGTCCATTTTCATTTTTTTTCCCCCAAGATGGCGCCGTCACGTGGAAGCCAGTGGCAGTAGCTCTGTCCACACTTATTTATTTTTTGTGCTTTACAGGCCCTCTGTCTTTTTTTAATGACATTTTAATATTTCTTAATACATTCCTTTTTACTTTACTTTGTACTTTGTACTTTTTACTTTAATGATAAGTGATGAGTATGTTAAAACTTTAGTCCTTTTTTCTCTTTATGTTCCATATGTACTGTTAACGGATGCACTTTTTTATATGTATCCTATCTTCTGCTGACCCCGCCCATCTGTCACATTTTTTAAAGTCAATCTGGCCCACGGGCCGTAGTTTGCCCATGTCTGGGATCGCCCCAAAAAGTAATCGGCAAAGGTTGTCCAAAAACTCAAATGTGGGGTTCATTTTTGTTTGAAATACCTTGGCAACTTCGTCCATTGGGTGCGAGGGTGTAGCCGCTAACTGGGCAGGAACAATGGAAGCTCCCGGGGGTGTTGTGGCAACGGTAGGAGCAGATGTGACCGCCAGTTGGTAGGGCGCATTCGTCGATATCTAAGCCAGGACGATAACCATGTAAAGCTTTCTCAATTTGGCGGACATTTTAAAAAATATATGATAATAATTTTTGTTACCTTCACATGTTACCCCGTCAGTGTCGCTGAGCTGGTAACCACGGCGACAATAACACTGGTAGGAGCCGTATACGTTGGCGCATTCTTGACTGCATGGATTACTTTCACATTCGTTTAAATCTACGTAGAAAAATGTTTTTGTTAGTCAATGGTTTTCGATTGGAGGATTGACAAAAGTATTGAAGTTCAAATCAAGTTCAAATACAGCCCCTCCATCTTTTTTAATTACATTTTAATATTTCTTAATACTACATTCCTTTTTACTTGACTTTGTACTTTCTACTTTATTGATGAGTATGTATCTTATAATCAGGATCGTCTTATATTCGGGCCAATACTGTAGTCCCTAAAAAATCACAATTATTTTGTTTAAAATACTCATAAATCACAATTATGTTGTTTAAAATACAAAAAAATGCAATTATTTTGTTTAAAATACACAAAAATGCAATTATTTTGTTTAAGATAAAAAAAATGCAATTATTTAGTTTAAAATACAAAAAAAATGCAATTATTTTGTTTAAAATTCAGAAAAAAACGCAATTACTTTGTTTAATATACAAAAAAATATATTATTTTGTTTAAAATACAAAAAAATACTTTGTTTAAAATACAAAAAAAATGCAATTATTCTCTTTAAAATTCAGAAAAAATCGCATTTTTTGTTAAAATACAAATAATCGCAATTACTTTGTTTAAAATAAAAAAAATGATTTATTTAGTTTAAAATACCAAAAAAAAATGCAATTATTTAGTTTAAAATACTAAAAAATGCAATTATTTAGTTTAAAATACACCAAAAAATCGCTATTATTTTGTTTAAAATGCACCAAAAAATCGCTATTATTTTGTTTAAAATACAAAAAAAAATCTGCACAACAAAGCATGGCTCACAAGCCAAATACAAAAAATGCAATTATTTAGTTTAAAATACACCAAAAAATCGCTATTATTTTGTTTAAAATACACCAAAAAAATCGCTATTATTTTGTTTAAAATACAAAAAAAATTCTGCACAACAAAGCATGGCTCACGAGCATCATCCCAGACGGCGACCATGTTTTTTTTTTTTTACCATCACAGTTCCTTCCATCCCTAGACAGCTTGAAGCCAGTAGTACAGCTACACTTGTACGAGCCGGGAGTGTTGTCGCACTTGTGAGCGCACAGTCGTCCGGGATAATGCATGCATTCGTTCAAATCTACAACGAAACCAGATAACGAATCACGTTTTGCCATCAAACTTGAGCATCTCGTACCAAAAACCGCTTACCCTCGCACAGACGAGTGATGCTATTGAAGTTGTAGCCATTGTCACACTGACAATGGTACGAGCCTACTGTGTTGATACAACCATGTCCAGAGCAGACTTTTTCAGGGCCTTTGCACTCATCAATATCTTAAAAAATTGGAAAAAAATGACATTATTACATACACAAAACTATCTTATAAGTGTGGTCCAAAACTGGGTCTGATTGTGTCATTTTTAAAGGGTCTGAATCTGGTTTTAATAGATGATTTATAAGATTAGTGCTTAAAGGGCTACTAAACCAGCGGTGTCAAACATACGGCCCGCGGGCCGGATCCGGACCGTCTGGTGGTTTGGTACGGCCCGGGGTAGAAAGCTGCATTGTATAAAAAAATTATGAATTTTCTTTAAAAATTTGTAGTTCTTGTATTATCCGCTAGGGGGCGCAGGGTTTTAGTACGTGCAGACAACATGAATTGACATTTATTTATGTTCTTATGTTATTCTATTGTTCATAATATATTGTTCATATGTAAAAGGACAATTCTGTTCATAAACATTTTGATAATTTACTCATTCTTGGCACTAATTATTAGTATTAGTGACTAATACAGGGGTGTCAAACATACGGTCCACGGGCCGGATCCGGACCGTCTGGCGGTTTGGTACGGCCCGGGGAAGAAAGCTGCATTGTATAAAAAATGAATTTTCTTTAAAATTTGTAGTTCTTGTATTATCCGCTAGGGGGTGCAGGGTTTTAGTACGTGCAGACAACATGAATTGACATTTATTTATGTTCTTATGTTATTCTATTGTTCATAATATATTGTTTATAACGTAAAAGGATTTTTTTTAATAAACATTTTGATAATTTACTCATTCTTTGCACTAATTATTAGTATTAGTGACTAATACAAAGGAAAAAAGTGGACTTATTGTTAGTTCTATGTTCTATTTTGCAATGAGTTTACTGGTCCGGCCCGCTTGATCTCAAATTAAGCTGTATTCGGCCCGCAGACCAGTGGTTTGACACCCCTGGGCTAAACAAAACAAGAACATATATATATTTGTCCAAAAACTGCAGAGGAAAAATTAGGGTCCTCGGTTGAATGTCATACCGATGCAACGCGTGCCGTCGTCGTTGAGGTGGTAGCCCCGCCCACAGTTGATGGAGTTTCTCTGGCAGGTGTACGAGCCAACTGTGTTGAGGCATACCTGCGTCCTTTGGCATGGTCCTGGCAGGGTGATGCATTCGTCGATATCTGGAATGTGGAAATATATATACATGATATTACACTGGTACCTCAAAATTTGAGATAAGAGTAAAATTTTGGGAAAATATTTATCTTGAGATAAGAGAGAATTTTTTTGGGGGGCGTAATCAGGTCAAAGGTCAAAGGTTTAAATATATATCACTAGTTAAACATTACACTCACCTATGCAGTTTCCCAAAGCATCCTGGATAAAACCAGCACCACATGCGACCTTCGGGTAACAACGAAATGAACCCTGGATGTTTCGGCACTCAAACTCTGGGCCACAGTTGTGCATATTGGTCTCGCACTCATCAATATCTGGAAAAGATAGATATTAATTTATCACCGACACACTGTGACCGGACGTTTGGTCGCCGGTCAAATGTACTTAGATATTAAACAGTACTTAGAAATTAAACTGTACTTGGAATTTAAATAGTACTTGGATATTAAACAGTACTTAGATATTTAACAGTACTTGGAAATTAAAAAGTACTTGGATATTAAACAGTACTTGGATATTAAACAGTACTTGGATATTAAACAGTACTTGGATATTAAACAGTACTTGGATATCAAACAGTACTTAGATAGTATACAGTACTTAGATAGTATTCAGTACTTAGATAGTATACAGTACTTAGATAGTATACAGTACTTAGATAGTATACAGTACTTAGATAGTATACAGTACTTAGATGTTAAACAGTACTTAGATATTTAACAGTACTTGGATATTAAACAGTACTTGGATATTAATCAATACTTGGCTATCAAACAGTACTTAGATAGTATACAATACTTAGATAGTATACAGTATTTAGATATTATACAGTACTTAGATGTTAAACAGTACTTAGATATTAAACAGTACTTAGATATTAAACAGTACTTAGATATTTCACAGTACTTGGATATTAAACAGTACTTGGATATCAAACAGTACTTAGATATTAAACAGTACTTAGATATTAAACAGTACTTATATATTAAACAGTACTTAGATATTAAACAGTACTTAGATATTAAACAGTACTTATATATTAAACAGTACTTATATATTAAACAGTACTTTGATATTAAACAGTACTTGGATCTTAAACAGTACTTGGATATTAAACAGTACTTGGATACTGAACAGTACTTGGATATTAAAAACTACTTAGACATTATTCAGTACTTAGATATTAAACAGTATTTAGATATTAAACAGTACTTCGATATTATACAGTACTTAGATATCAAACAGTACTTAGATATTAAACTCTCTTTTAGATATTAAACTCTCTCTCGTGAATATAATTTTGAGAGCTGTTTTCAACAGTAAACTCTCTTTGACCGGCGACCAAACATCCGAGTACCCCGTCACACACACACACACACTAAATAAAACAAGTTTGCACAAACAAGTGACCTTTGCAATTGTTGTTATCTGTCATTTCATAGCCGGTCCCACAGCTGACCTCTCTCTGGCAACGGAAAGAACCGTCAGTGTTGATGCAACGTTCGCCCACTCGGCAGTTGCTAGCGCCTAGCCAACATTCGTTAATGTCTGCGTGTTTAGAAATAAAAGACAGCTTAGTGGAGGAAAATAAATGACAATCATAAACAACAACAAGAAGAAAATGCCAAAGGAACTTCATACCCTCGCAACTTTTGCCATCTGGCTTCAGTTTGTAGCCTTTGAGACAGCCGCAAGTGGCGTTACCCACACAATTATGAGCACATTTTCCTTGGGGAGGAACAAAAATATATTCGTGAATAGTTTAATTTAAAAAAAAATAGGTAAATGCTTAATATAGTGTACCATTGCAGTCGTCTGGTGGTATTGAGTTGTTTGCAAGGTCCTTGGTTTCGTCTTTGTTTGGCACTAGAAGGGAAAAAGTGTCTTTATTTAGTTGTTAATTAAGATTTTTGAGTCAGAAAATGTGCAAGTTTTGCCAGTTATGACAATGGAAATGAGTATAATATTTTAAAATGAATTTTGGAGGGATTCTGTAGAATATATTGAGATTTTGTGGGTTATTTTATAGTGTTTACAGGCAGGAATTGTGATTTATATCTAATTATATGGAATTAATAAGAGGAAAACATCGTTTTTGATAGCTAAAACTGCAAGTTAATCCTAATGGGTCTTAAAATACAAAAAAATATCTTTCAAAAGTTGTTTTTTTAGTGATATATAATTTAAAAAATGTCATTTGGCATACTTTTTAATTGACCAAAAGACAAAACTTTGCAAAAAGGACTTTCAAATATAAAAAAACGGTTGTATTTTACCAAATTTTAAAGTTCTTAAACCTCAGATATTAAAAAAAACTATTTAAACACAATACAATAACATTTACATAAACACTAATACACTCAACACTCAATTATAATAGTGTGTAATAATGACATACTAATGAGGAATTGAATACTCTAAAACTGGCTAAAATATTACTTTTATTTTATTTCTTCTACATTACACGTAAGAAAAAAAGTCTGTGATTTTATCTATTTATTAAAAAAATATTTTTTTAGGCTAGGATGGACTGTGTAGAACTCATTTTACCTAGTAGCAATACTCTTTCCATCCACTGGAGGGCAGTGTGGGACTAAAGAAAAAGCCTAGCGTTCTAGTTGATCTACTTCATAGTAGTTGTCTATGTTCAGCACATTTCTATTGATATTTCTTCCCATTACGTTTTATGCGTTTGCGTTTACCCACGTTCAGTTTGGGCAGTGGGGTCCGTTTGATTGTCGGGGGTGCCGTAGACGCAGCAGGCCCGGTACACTAGCCCGCACTGGTAGCCCAAAGACAGGTTGTGGTCGCAGGGAAGTCCTTGCTCCTGACCCGTCTTTCCCAAGAGGCAACAATCGCAGCACATCTGTCAATCATAAAAACATGTTAACTCGGCGACCTGTCCCTTTAATATCATTAAAACTTTCAAATATTGACTCAAGATGTGTTGAGATCACACATTTTCATCATTAGTCATCACGGTTTGATTATTTTTGTCAAGCAACCATATGGTATTTAGACCTATTTCTTTCCATCCTTCATTTTCTAAACCGTTTATCCTCACCAGGGTGCCGGAGCCTATCCCAGCTAATGTAGGACACCAGGGAGAAGACACCCTGAGTCGGTGGTCAGCCAATCCCAGGGCAGAATGAGATAGACAGCCAATCATAGCTAAGGTAAGGCAATTTACAGTGTTAAGCTAGCTAGCTTAGCATGTTTTTGGAATGTAGTACCCAGAGAAAACCCACAAATGCCAATTCCGCCTTGTGAGGAGCAACTTGAGATTGAACCCTCGACCCCAGAACTGTGAGGCAGTTAGTTGGACGTTCAAAATGCACATATGGACCTTGGTGGTTTTGGTCTCACAGGTGTTGGAGAACAAAGAATCACAGGCTCCTTGATCTTTGGCCATGTTGATGCCGGTTGTGCACATGTTGTCTTCGAGAACTGCAAGGCAGCATTGTTCCTGCACAGTTCTGGAACAACAAAGATACACAAAAAAAAAAACAATTCAAGAAGCTAACAGTATGTACCGGATGGAGAGAACACACAAACCTACGAATGCATGAACACACATCTCATAAATGCAACATTAAGAATCTAAACAACAACACTAATTAACAGCATAAGTACACCCATGTCAATGTTTTCAAAATAAAATAATGGATAAGAAAATGCATTTATTTTGGGGGATTTCGTAACTGTTTTTTTTTTGTATCTCAGGCCACTCGTTTGTAAATAAAAAAAATTGTAACTTGAAACGTTCGTAGCTAGAGGCATTCGTAAGTAGAGGCATTTGTAAGTTGAGGCTTTTGTAAGTTGAGGCGTTTGTAAGTTGAGGCTTTTGTAAGTTGAGGCTTTTGTAAGTAGATGTATTCTTAAGTTGGGGCCTTTGTAAGTATAGGTATTTGTAAGGATAGGTATTTGTTTGTTGAGGCGTTTACAAATAGAGGCATTTACAAATAGAGGCATTTGCAAGTAGAGATATTTGTATGTAGAGGTATTTGTATGTAGAGGCTTTTGTATGTAGAGGCGTTTGTATGTAGAGACATTTGTAAGTAGAGTTATTTGTGAGTAGAGGCATTTGTAAGTAGAGGCTTTTGTAAGTAGAGACATTTGTAAGTAGGGTCATTTGTAAGTAGAGGTGTTTGTAAGTAGAGGCATTCGTAAGTAGAGGCATTTGTAAGTAGAGGCTTTTGTAAATAGAGACATTTGTAAGTGGAGTCGTTTGTAAGAAGAGGTGTTTTTAGGTAGATACATTTGTATGTAGATGCATTTGTAGGAAGAGGCATTTCTAAGTAGAGGTATTTGTAAGTAGAGGCATTTGTAAGTAGAGGCATTCGTAAGTAGAGGCATTTGTAAGTAGAGGTATGACTGTTTTGTCACGACTGGGATTGTCCGTGTCAAAAAGGACAAACGATCAAATTGTCTCTGTCCAATAAGCAAAGTGCACTAGTTGATCTCCGGGGGCTTTTTACGAGAAAATGAGCTTAACCTCCCACTCGCCGCCTCTCAACATCTTCCTCGTAGGAGAAGCCTCATTTCTTAGAAATTCACCTCCTCACGTCGAGCCTTTTAAGGGCACAACAATGTCTCCTCACCCTTGGTTCACCTCTGAGTTCCTGTTACTCCTTCAGGTATTTCCTGGGCTTGTAATCAACACCCACCTCGCAGTAATTACACCCCTATTAGCCCCTTCCTCATTTACCATAATGAAGACAGATTTGGAATCAATTAAGTTTGGCGTACACTCCTCGGGTTACAAGCAGACGGGTTATTAAGTCATCATTATTAGTTGGTAGAGAGGAAGCAACATGGTGGAAGTTTTAGAGGCAGATAAATCTTATGTGAATAGCCTGAAAATATGTTTTTTTTAGGATAATATTAGCTCACGTTTACCTGCATATCGGAGACGAGGAGATGAGTGGGAGGGTCGAACAGGCTTGGTTGTCACTACCTCGAATCTGGCCGTCTTTGCAGCATTCGTCTATTGTGATTTGCTGTACTTCTGTGTAAAAAAACGGATATTTTAAATCACCATGGGCAAACTAAGGCCCGCGGGCCACATTTGGCACGCTAGGCCTTTTAATCCGGCCCACTGACATTGTCCAAAACATTTTTTCCCCAAGATGGCGCCGTCACACGGAAGCTAGTGGCAGTAGCTCTGTCCATTCTTATTTGTTTTGGGGGTTTTACAGCCCATCTATCTTTTTTTAAATGATATTTTAATATTTCTAAAATACATTCCTTTTTACTTGACTTAGTACTTTATACTTTTTACTTTAATGATGAGTGATGAGTATATTAATACTTTAGTCCTTTTTTTCCTGTTTATGGTTCATGTGTACTGTTAACGGATGCACTTTTTTATTTGTATCATATCTTCTGCTGACCCCGCCCATCTGTCACATTTTTAAAGTCAATGTGCCCCCCTCAGGCCCAAAAGTTTGCCCACCCCTGTTTTAAATATTGGTAACAGCAAAAAATAACCTTAAAAATGCCGTGTTGATTTGGATTTAATGTCAGATTTTTCCAAAATACTTTTTGAACTAAAAACACAAAAAAAGTGGATTAAAAAAAGACAATTATTGATTTAAAAAGGGAAAAATCAGGAAATATAATATACATCTATAATCTTCATTTAAATTTGATCCTAAAACAGAAAGTCGGCACCCATGATTTACTTTCTCGGACCACAGAAAATGATGCGCCGGACCATATTTGGCCCCCGGGCCGCCACTTTGACACCAGTGCAATGCAAAAGACCCATTTTTTTTTTTTTACATTTATTTCATAGTTTCCCTTTTTTTCAATACAGCAAACTTCTGAAAACCATAACAGCCAAAATATGACCATAAATTTGACATCCTACTTTCACCCTTGCAGTATTTCATAGTAGTACTTGAGCAAATTTCCCTTGACCTCGTGGTCATCCCTCCTCATCTGTCGCAATCCTTTTTTCCAAGCAGTGGTTTGCATAAACGCGTAAATTTATTGAACTTTTTTGGCAAACTGACACGGCAAACAGTACTCCTCTTGTCAGCTGCTCGAAAAACACTGACCATTCCACTGAATTGATAAACAATGCGTCGTCCCAAGAGAAGACAAAAATTGCATTGCTCTCAAATAATGGAGTGTTTTTGGGGGTCCTTAATCGCACGTGTCGAAAAAACAGGAATATTTACTCATTTATTTATGTTTTTTGGGAGATAAGAGTGTTTTATGACGTCTGCTCACAGTTTTGGTTGAAAAGGGAGGACGCAAAGTTGGCTCTTTTGTTTTTGTGGATGAGTTTTTTGTCCAAAACTTTTTTTTAAGTAAGTTTTTTGTAAAAAAAAAGATCTTGTTTTTAGCCATTTTGGCTCTAATCCAGATCGTCTCGGTCACCGGTAATGTGACGTCTAAAGTTGTGAATGGGAATATATGCATTCTGGGAAATATTTAATCACATAGGGCGCACTTAAAAGTCTGTGACCGGACGTTTGGTCGCCGGTCTTTTGGTCGTCGGTCAGATGTACTTAGATATTTAACATTACTTAGTATATTAAACGGTACTTAGATATTAAACAGTACTTAGATATGAAACAGTATTCGGAGATTAAACAGTACTTAGATATTAAACAGCACTTAGATATTAAACAGTACTTTGATATTAAACAGTACTTGGATATTAAACAGTACTTGGATATCAAACAGTACTTTGATATTAAACAGTACTTGGATATTAAACAGTACTTGGTTATTACACAGTACTTTGATATTAGAGTACTTAGATATTAAAGAGTACTTGGATATTAAACAGTACTTGGATATTAAACAGTACCTGGATATTAAACAGTACTTGGATATTATACAGTACTTAGATATTAAACAGTACTTCGATATTAAACAGTACTTGGATATTAAACAGTACTTGGATATTAAACAGTACTTTCAATATTAAACAGTACTTAGATATTAAACAGTACTTAGATATTAAACAGTACTTAGATAGTAAACAGTACATATATACTAAACAGTACTTAGATGTTAAACAGTACTTTGATATTAAACAGTACTTGGATATTTAACAGTACTTAGATATTATACAGTACTTAGATCTTATTTTCTAGGTACATTGCTTGCTGACATTCTATATTTATACATTTCTGGCCCTTTAATAAGGAAAAAGATAAAATTTGAGTTTCTATTCCTTTTTGTAAAATCAAGTTTATGAAGTTTGGAAGTACTGTACTTTCTCCTAATCCCAAAGTAATTAAAATGATTTTCAACCATAGTTGACATCCAGCAAGGTAAAAAAAAAAATGATATAAAAAAGGTAGTAATCCAATTATGATTCCCACCAGGGGCCACTATAAGTGTTTTCCAAATTATAGTCATAGTTGGCATTCCAAGACCACCGCTGTCTCGGACGCTGAAAACCCGTAATTGAAAGAACAGAAGTGCCTTTTTTTTCCTCCATTTTTTTTTTTATCAAAACGAGGCAAAGCAGACGCCATACTGTTGTGATGTATTGTCTGCTGATTTCCTTTTTGGATCAGATGGAAGATGTGTGCTGGCTCTTTTTTTTTTATTTTCCCCTTGACTTGGTCTAGACAGACATTTTTTTTTTTGTAAACAAGACTTAATAAAACCACTAGAGCACCAAAATCCAAGACACCAAGTGTCCCCACGTGTGTGTGAGATGCCTCAAAGACCCTCCCTACCCGTGAATCGCACCCATGTATTGCAATTCCGTCAAATCTTCGCCATAAGAAGGCACTTGGACCTTATTTTTTAAAAATAGTTCTCAGATACCAGCTACAAAAAGAGGATAAATTACATTTAAACTAATCTAAATGATGTATTTCATCAATACACCCTTATTGAATCATTTTAGAACAGGGGGTGGGCAAACTTTTGGGCCCGGGGGAGGCCATGTTGACTTTAAAAATGTGACAGATGGGCGGGGTCAGCACAAGATATGATACATGTAAAAAAGTGCATCCGTTAACAGTACATATGAAACAGAAAGTGGAAAAAAAGGGCTAAAGTATTAACATACTCATAATTAAAGTAAAAAGTATAAAGTACAAAGTCAAGTCAAAGGGAATGTATTAAGAAATATTAAAATGTATAATTTGAAAAAAAGATAGACGGGCTGTAAAACATAAAAAAACAAATTAGAGTGGACACAACTACTGCCACTGTTTTCCGTGTGACGGCGCCATCTTGGGGTGAAAAAATATATATTTGGACAACGTTGGCGGGCCGGATTAAAAAGCCTAACGGACCATATGTGGCCCGCGGACCGTAGTTTGCCCATGTCTAATTTAGCCTATGCAAAGACATAACACTTTATGCAAAATGACTTGAAAATCCCACCCAATACCTCATTATAAATATAAAAATGATATGTAAAAATTTTGATGCACTTTTAAAAAAAACACTTCAAAACTTTTATTGACACAATAATTTTATATATCTATATATATATGTGTCTAAAAATGTATTATTGCTATGTCTGTATTCTCACCCTCATGCTACTGTGACAACGAAATTTCCCAAAAAACAGGATGAATAAAGTTATCCAATCCAATTAGTTCAGAATAAATAAAATATGCACATATTTTAAACACTGCAAGATATATTATCTTATATAAACTTAAATCCCTGCAGTAAATAATAGTGATAAAATGGTATCCAATGGGAAAACAAGGTATTGGGGAAAAAATAAGGTTAACCAGCCTATAAAATGATGGTTAGAAGTTACTTGTACACCTTAAAAAATATGTTTTTACATAATTCCAAATTGTAAAACAACCAAAATCCAAATCCAGCAGAAAACAAAGTGATGAAACCAAAACTGGATCAACCAAGTAAAGCATCCCTTTAACTTGAAACAAAACATCCTACCTTGACCCAGGAGGAATTCCACCAACAAAGTGAGTACAACAACCCGCAGATCCATGAAGTGAGATAAGCGGGTCCAAATGACAGATTTAAGGTTAAAAAATATGGGCAACTTTGAACAAACCACTTAAAAAAAAACCTCCAAAAAATGGCAATGGATTCCAATGGAAATAAGGCAGTGTAGCGGTGTCTCTTTCTCTTTCTGTGTCTGTTTCCAGGAGTGAATGTGGACTCAGTGACTGCATGCAACACCACCGTCACAAGCGGGTTGGACCCAAACACCCACACTCTCTTTTTGCAGCCCTCCACACGGACCCTAATCTACTAGCGGCCATCAAAAGTTGCAAAGTAAGTGTCTGCTCTCATTCTGATGATGACGTCAAGCTGTTAAGATTATCATTCAATTGGAATAACAGATCTAATAACTGTTTTTTAATGCACTTTAAACAGTGCTCGGACGTTTGTACTTAGATAAATGTACTTAGATATTAAACAGTACTTAGATATTAAACAGTACTTAGATGTTAAACAGTACTTAGATGTTAAACAGTACTTAGATATTAATCAGTACTTAAATATTAAACAGTACTTAAATATTAAACAACTTAGATCTTAAACAGTACTTAAATATTAAACAGTACTTGATATTAAACAGAACTTAGATATTAAACAGTACTTCGATATTAAACAGCACTTCGATATTAAACAGTACTTAGATATTAAACAGTACTTAGATCTTAAACAGTACTTAGATATTAAACAGTACCTAGATATTAAACAGTACTTCGATATTAAACAGTACTTAGATATTAAACAGTACTTAGATCTTAAACAGTACTTAGATATGAAACAGTACTTAGATATTAAACAGTACTTAGATATTAAACAGTACTTGGATGTTAAACAGTACTTAGATATGAATTAGTACATAGATATTAAACAGTACATAGATATCATACAGTACTTAGATATTAAACAGTACTTAAATATTAAACAGTACTTAGATAATTAACTCTCTCTTATATATTAAACTTTCAGAAATATAATTTTGAGACCTGGTTTCAACAGCACTTAGATATTAAACAGTCATTGGATATTAAACAGTACTTCGATATTAAACAGTACTTGGATATTAAACAGTACTTAGATATTACACAGTACTTGGATATTAAACAGTACTTGGATATTCAAACAGTACTTGGATATTCAAACAGTACTTAGATATTAAACTCTCTCTCATGAATATCATTTTGAGAGCTGGCTTGAACAGTAAACTCTGTCTCCAAAAGACCGGCGACCAAACGTCCGGTCACGACTTTAAACATTTATTTAGGTCCCCTGTGATTGACTTTAACTCACTTTTATTATATTTCGGGGGTTTGCATAGGTAAAGCTAGAAATGTTTATTTTCCGGTCTATTATTAATCATTTATTCATTGTAAACGTTGATTTTGACTAGTGGTCGGTCACTTACAGGCTTTCTTAGACTGTGTTTGGCAATTTTATCACAAAAAAATAGTATACATTTACAGTTTTAGGGAATGATTCGAATCAATATTTAAGCTAGCATTAGCTTAATGTTGTAGCTGCATCTGCTAGTCGCTAAATACACCAGTTTCTAGGGAAAAAAACGTGATGACTAGGCGACTTTTAGATCAAATTCAACTTTCTTCTCATTTATACACTTAATTATTTTAAGTTTTCAAAAATGAATACATGAGATGACCCAGCGACTTTTTAGAACAAATTCACCTGTCCTTACATTTTACACTGTTCATTTCTTTACGTTTTTATAAATAAATACATGTGATGAGCAAGCAACTTTATAGCTCAAATTCAACTGTCCTTTCATTATACACTATTAATTATTTCAAATTTTTAAAAACAAATAAACATCATGACTCGCTAACTTTTGAGATCAAATTTAACTGCCCTCACATTAGAACTTAAAATAATTAACAGTGATGAGAACAATTAAATTTGATTTCAAAAGTTGCCAAGTCATCACATATATTTATTTATTTTTAAAACCTTAAAGAAATGAACAGTAAAAAAAATGTCAGGACAATTGACTTCTATCTAAAAAGTCGCGTAGTCATCACATATATTTACTTTTAAAGACTTAAAATAATTAAATTCTTACAAATAAATACACATGATGACTCAGCAACTTTATGATCAAATTCAACTATCCTCACATTTTGCATTGTTAATTTTTTTGTCAAAACCATCTTGATACTACATTTCTTATAACGTCCATCTCACGTAGACCAAATAATTTGGAATCCAGGGAAGGAGGAATAATTGCTCGACTGCATTTGAAACATTTTGTATCAACTTTATGCAGCCCTTCTGTAAACTTAATCAAGCCAGCTAGCCCGACTACTTCTGGGAACTTTAACAGAGAAAACGCAAGACAGAAAGAGGTTGGGCGATGGTTTAATCACAGCCACATGTCTGTCTCTGCCACCACTCTCAAAATTTCCCTAAGGGATTGATATCAGGGACACCGCAAAGCCCATAATAAGTAAATAATCTCCAAAGCGACCAGTCAAGTCTTGACATCGATATTTTACGATTGGTGGTGGAATAACATTACAAATCTGATTCAATGTCGCTTGATCCAAGGTGCTTCTGGAATGTTTTTATCCGCAATGGAGCGTAAATACGTAAAAAAAAATGGTTCCACAGAATGTGATAGGCTTTTTATCTCAAGACAAAGACAAGCTAATCTTATCTTTTTTTTGGAGATGCCTTTGAAAGTCATTCAAGTGTGATGGAGACTACCGGTTTACAATCTAGACCAGGGGTGGGCAAACTTTTGGGCCCGGGGTGGCTACATTGACTTTAAAAATGTGACAGATAGGCGGAGTCAGCACAAGATATGATACATATAAAAAAGTGCATCTGTTAACAGTACATATGAAACAAACAGAAAAAAAGGACTCAAGTATTTACATACTCATCACTCATCGTTCAAGTCAAAAGTATAAAGTACAGGTCAGCACAAGATACGATACATCTAAAAAAGTGCATCCGTTAAAAGCACATATGAAACAGAAACAGAAAAAAAGGACTCAAGTATTAACATACTCATCATTAAAGTAAAAAGTAGAAAGTACAAAGTCAAGTCAAAAGGAATGTAGTATTAAGAAATATTAAAATGTAATTAAAAAAAGATGGAGGGGCTGTAAAACACCAAAAATAAATAAGAGCGGACACAGCTACTGCCACTGGCTTCCTCGTGATGGCGCCATCTTGAGGAAAAAATAAATAAATGAATTAAAATTTGGACAACGTCGGCGGGCCGGATTAAAAACCCTAACGGACCATATGTGGCCCGTGGGCCGTAGTTTTCCTACCTCTGATTTAGCCTATTGAAAGACATAACACTTGAAAATCCCACCCATTACCTCATTAAAAATGTAATTATATGTAAAAATTTAGATGCACTTTTTATAATAAAAAAAACTTTTCAAAACTTTTATTGAAACAAAAATTTGAAGAAGAAAAAAAATAACATTATTTGGACAATGTCGGCGGGCCAGATTAAAAAGCCTAGCGGGTCCGTATATGGCCCGCGGACCGTAGTTTAACCACATAATCAG
Source organism: Stigmatopora nigra (assembly GCF_051989575.1). Taxonomy (NCBI): domain Eukaryota; kingdom Metazoa; phylum Chordata; class Actinopteri; order Syngnathiformes; family Syngnathidae; genus Stigmatopora; species Stigmatopora nigra. The sequence goes on from NW_027551604.1 coordinate 2,226,522, forward strand.
GCTGAAAGCTGACCTGGAGGAAATTAGGGTGGACCAGGGTCAGTTTCAGACAGCGAGGTAGTGGGGGTGCCGCACTCTGGCTTTGAAGCTCAGCTCTGGGTCGGTCTGCCGGAAACTGTCCCCCCGGAGAGACTAAAGACCCCCCCCCCCCCCCCCCACCTCCCTCCTCAGGTCATGTTGTGTAAATACATGGGGGAAGTTGTCAGAAAACGAAGCAGGCGTGTTAAGTTGTTGTTTGCCAATCAGACTTTTAAACATGACGTTTACTTTCACCACTTTTGGAATGTTTGGATAGCTGGAGTTGTTGTTGTTGTTGTTGTTGACAACAGTGTGAAGAGTCAATAGGGACTTCACAGTACTTTATTAATTCAGACTTAGGGTGTAAAAACTTGGGTTGGTTTGTGGGGCGAGACCAGTTTAGATATATTTTTAGGTTTTTATTTTTATTTTCATTTTTTTAATTGGATTTAAGGAATTGCATTAAAAGACCTAAATATTCAGTTTTTTTGTAGATTTAAAACAATGTTTATTGAGCTTTTTTTTTCTTAGTAAGGGAAATTGTCTTAATAATTTTACATTTCAAAAGGAAAAAATGTTTTTAATTATGTTCAATAATAAAGTGGAAAACAGAAATACTTTTGTATATTTTTAGATTTTACAAAAAAAATTGAACTAAAAACCTAAGAATGAAAAAAAATATTTAAAAGATTTTCTTTTAGGTGCGCCTTATAGTCGTGAAAATACGGTAAGAATTATATATCATGCTAATGCTCAATTAGCCAAATATGAGCCCAAATATGCAGTTTTGTGGCAGCAATGATATGGTTTCTCCTTAGCAAAAGATGATTAGCAGCTTCTTATTGTCACTTAGTTCCAGTATTTAGAAAGGAGGAGTCAATACAAGAATGAAAGTTAACATACAGATGGGAATACTTAGATTTTTTTCTTTCATAGGACTGTAAATTGCGGTAAAAAGCCTTGGAAAATCTACATTGTTAAAGCAAAAAAAACACTAGATTTGACTCCACCAAGGTTTAAGAGCCTTATTTTTTTATAGCAGAGTCGTTTTTCATAAGATTCTTGCATTTGGATTTTATAGGATTATTCTACTTGACTAAATATTTTGTCTAGTGGGTGTACAATGTAATTTATATCTTATTAAGATTAAGTTGGAGTAGAAGGAGAACATATCGGTGTAATGACGTCGGTTGGTTAACAGCTTGGTTGTGTCTTTATTTACAATGTTAGGCTATGTTTTGGATCCGTGTCAGTTTTATCCTTTCAGGCGGAACAAAAACACTTCCATGTAGACTAAACAACTGGTGTGGAGTGATGTAATACGATGATAGGTTAGCAAGTGCTGGCTAGCGAGTTGCTAGCTGTTTTTTGGAGGTTTTGGAATGTAGAATGTATGGAGTACTGTATTTTCTCGGATATAAGTCGCATTCATGTATTAGCAAGTGCTGGCTAGCCATTTGCTAGCTGTTTTTTGGAGGTTTTGGAATGTAGAATGTATGGAGTACTGTATTTTCTCACATATAAGTCCCATTCATGTATTAGCAAGTGCTGGCTAGCGAGTTGCTAGCTGTTTTCTTGGAGGTTTTGGAATGTAGAATGTATGGAGTACTATATTTTCTCGCATATAAGCCACATTTGCGTGTAAACCCTTAAAATGGCCTTAAAATCATTGGATTTTAGAGTTTTTGGTGTTTAAGACGTCACATGATTCTCAATTTTTTAGTGAATATTCAAAAAGGAAGTCATGTGAGCAGTACAAGTTGGAAGTTTGTCTGTAGTGGTTTTGTTTATCGACTGGTAAAAGGTAAGATGAATAAGTGAGAGGTTTTTTTCACGTTTTATGCAAGAAATGTTTTTTTTTTTGTTGAATTTCGTACTTGAACGTCAAAATAAATGTTAAAGGAAGTCATGTGAGCAGTACAAGGGGGAAGTGTGTCAGTAGCGGTTTAGTTTATCTACTGATAAAAGTTAGGGTGATTAAGTAAGTGAGTTTTTCGAGTTTTATGTAAGATTCCATTTTTTGTTGAATTTTATTCTCACATCTCAAAAGAAATTTTAAGTGTTTTAAGTTTATTTTTGTCTATTTTGAAATAAATGACCGTATTGTCCGCATTGTCTTGCGTTATGGCGTTTAATTTTTGCAATTTCGTGCATGTGAAATGTAATTAATGCGCATTTAAGCCGTACCCTCGATTCAGTCAAAAATTTTAAGCATTTTATCTGTACATCTTTTTCCCTATTTTGAAACAAATAACATTATTACCCGCATTGTCTTGAATTATAGCATTTTGTACGTGTCAAGTCTTAATTTATGCGCATATAAGCCGTACCCTCAATTCAGTCATCATTTTTCAGCAAGAAAACTGCTTATATGTGAGAAAATACGGTAGTATTATCACAACTTCTTGTCTGAAAGCAGCTTTTTTATGACAGAAGCTTCTTATCATTTGCCTGAATAAACACGTGATATAGTTCAAGGTCAGGTTCAAGGTTCAACTTTCCGTTCTAAATCCGCTATCAGACATTGCACACATAAATAAATCCACCACAAAAGGCAGTATGATGAACCTCAGTGCAGAGAACCATCGGATTTCTCTTAGTGACGGGAACCAGATTCCGTTGTTGGGATTGGGCACTTATGGAGACCCTCGGACGGTGAGGTGGAAAAGTGGAGTATTCAATTTTGAGGGTAAAATGAGGCTGAATGACCAAAATGTGTTTCCAACTTTTTGACAGACGGCAAGAGGCGCAGCTTTGGAATGCGTCAAGCACGCCATCGACGTAGGTTACCGCCACTTTGATGGCGCTTTGGTGTACTTCAACGAACATGAAGTGGGTCAAGCTATTCGAGAGAAGATTGCGGATGGAACTGTGAGAAGAGAGGACATCTATTATTGTGGGAAGGTATAATAATGACTTTGGCATTTTGTATTACATATGTTTTTTAATGAAATCATCATTGCAATATTGTCGTATATACAATATGTCATTGTTATGCCAGCTGTGGAACACCTTCCATCCACCGGAACTGGTGAGGCCGACCTTGGAAAAGACTCTGAAGGCATTAAAACTGGACTATGTGGATCTCTACATCATTGAGCTTCCAATGGCGTTTAAGGTTCCTACTAGACTATTTTTGGGATATGAAACAGTACTTAGATATTAAAGAGTACTTAGATATTAATCAGTACTTGGATATTAAACAGTACTTGGTTATTACACAGTACTTGGATATTAAAGAGTACTTTGATATTAAAGAGTACTTAGATATTAAAGAGTACTTACATATTAAAGAGTACTTGGATATTAAACAGTACTTGGATATTAAACAGTACTTGGATATTAAACAGTACTTAGATATTAAACAGTACTTGGATATTAAACAGTACTTGGATATTGAACAGATCTTAGATATTAAAAAGTACTAAGATATTAAACAGTACTTAGATATTAAACTCTCTCTCTTAGATATTAAACAGTAATTAGATATTAAACAGTACTTAGATATTAAACTACTTAGATATTAAACTGTACTTAGATATTAAACAGTACTTAGATATTAAACAGTACTTAGATATTAAACAGTACTTAGATATTAAACTACTTAGATATTAAACTGTACTTAGATATTTAACTACTAAGATATTAAACAGTACTTGGATATTAAACAGTACTTGGATATTAAACAGTACTTGGATATTAAACACCACTTTGATATTGAACAGTACTTCAAAATTAAACAGTACTAAGATATTAAACAGTACTTAGATATTAAACAGTACATCGATATTAAACAGTACTTATATAAGTCACACCCCGCCCAAACTCTGTAAAAAAAACTGCGATTTATAATCCGACAAATACGGTAGTTAACCATGCACCATCAAAAATGAGCAAAACACAAAGTGGCTATAAAAAAATACCTTTCCAAATATTCTGGGTTTTTTTTAAATTTCAGCCCGGAAAAGATTTCTATCCCAAAGACCAAAACGGCAAGTACATCTACCACCACACAGACCTCTGTGCAACTTGGGAGGTACTCAAAACTCAACCATTCGCCGTTGGTTCTTACAGAAAGATTGTTTCCTTCTTGACTTATTTAAGTCCACCAAGATGCATATTATAATACCATGTTTTTATTTATTTTTTGGTCTAGGCTTTAGAGGCATGCGTAGATGCAGGCCTTTGCAAGTCACTGGGCGTGTCCAACTTTAATCGCAGACAACTGGAACTGATTCTAAACAAACCGGGACTCAAACACAAGCCCGTATCCAACCAGGTTTGTACTCGTTGTCGACGGCTTTGCACACAAAATAAGATGACTAATGTGGTATGATGTCTTGTCGGCCAGGTGGAATGTCATCCCTATTTCACACAACCCAAACTTCTAGACTATTGTCGGCAAAAGAACATTGTTATTGTTGGCTACTGCCCGCTTGGCTCGTCCAGAGATGCATCATGGTACATGCCATTTGGATTTTTAAAAACAACAACAACAAGCCCTACTCATTTCTTGCACAGTAATCCCTCGATTTGTCACGGGTATTGTAGACCAGACATGGCTGAGATAATCAAAAAATCAGATCTATTATTACTAGCATACTAAATTAGATTAGAACTTTATTTCATCCTGTATTTGGGAAATTTCTTTGGTTGCAGTAGCAAGACAGACACAGAAGACATTGTAGACCTAGGTAAAAAAAACGGAGCCTCATATGTATATGTATAGGTATATGTATAGTATAGGAATAGGTAGAGGTAGATAGGTAGAGGTAGATGGGTATAGGTAGATGGGTATAGGTATAGGTAGATAGGTAGAGGTAGATAGGTATAAGTAGATAGGTATAGGTAGATAGGTATAGGTAGAGGTAGATAGGTAGAGGTAGATAGGTATAGGTAGATAGGTATAGGTAGATAGGTATAGGTAGATAGGTATAGGTAGATAGGTATAGGTAGATAGGTAGAGGTAGATAGGTAGAGGTAGATAGGTATAGGTAGAGGTAGATAGGTAGAGGTAGATAGGTAGAGGTAGATAGGTATAGGTACATAGGTATAGGTAGATAGGTATAGGTAGAGGTAGATAGGTATAGGTAGAGGTAGATAGGTATAGGTAGAGGTAGATAGGTAGAGGTAGATAGGTAGAGGTAGATAGGTAGAGGTAGATAGGTAGAGGTAGATAGGTATAGGTAGATAGGTATAGGTATATATGTAGAGGTAGATAGGTATAGGTAGAGGTAGATAGGTAGAGGTAGATAGGTAGAGGTAGATAGGTAGAGGTAGATAGGTAGAGGTAGATAGGTAGAGGTAGATAGGTAGAGGTAGATAGGTAGAGGTAGATAGGTATAGGTAGATAGGTATAGGTGGAGGTAGATAGGTATAGGTAGATAGGTATAGGTAGATAGGTATAGGTAGATAGGTATAGGTAGATAGGTATAGGTAGATAGGTAGAGGTAGATAGGTAGAGGTAGATAGGTAGAGGTAGATAGGTATAGGTAGATAGGTAGAGGTAGATAGGTAGAGGTAGATAGGTAGAGGTAGATAGGTAGAGGTAGATAGGTAGAGGTAGATAGGTAGAGGTAGATAGGTAGAGGTAGATAGGTATAGGTGGATAGGTATAGTTAAATAGGTGTAGGTATAGGTAGGTAGGTATAGGTAGATAGGTATGAGTAGATAGGTATAGGTATATATATACATATATAAAATGTAAGTACTGTATTCGCAGAGTTCCTCTGTGTTTGATATAAATCCAAAGAAACAGGTTAATGTGAGTTTTAGTCTAAGTCCTTGAAAGGGAGCCCCCTTTTAAGCAAGGCTTTGTTCTTAATTGTATTACATTCATTTTTTCATGTTGTGGCCATGTCTGGTCTACATTATCCGCCATATTTATTCCAGGGATTACTGTAGTCTTAGGTTGCTTATAATGGCCTTTTGTTTTGTTGTCAAACAGGGTGAATGTCAAATGTCCTCCAATGCTGGAGGACGAGCTCCTCACGTCCATTGGGAAGAAATACAAAAAAAGTAGTGCTCAAGTGGCTCTACGTTTTAATGTACAAAGGGGAGTGGTGGTCATTCCCAAGAGTTTCAATCCCATGCGGATCAAACATAACTTCCAGGTGGGCCAAAACAAAACAATACAATACGACTACTTTTGTTTATTGGAATTGGGAAACATTTTTTTTCTTGTCAGATTTTTGACTTTTCGCTGTCCGAAGAAGAAATGAAAGCCATTGAAGGGCTGAATAAGAATATTCGATTTGTGGAGCTTCTCATGTAAGGATGACTGACTTTTGATATATAGTGTTCCCTCGGTTATCACGGTTAATGGCGATAAGTGAATTTCCGCCAAGTAGGGATTCCCCGTCAAAAAATGGTTAATTTGAATTTAATTAAAAAAAATATTTATTTTTTGTTATTTTTATTTATTTTATTTTTATTTATTTTATTTTTATTTATTTATTTGTATTTATTTTATTTTTATTTATTTATTTTATTTTTATTTATTTAATTTTTATTTATTTTATTTGTATTTATTTATTTTATTTTATTTAGTTTTTTTTACTTTTATTTATTTATTTTATTTTTATTTAGTTTATTTTTATTTAGTTTATTTTTATTTAGTTTTTCATTTTTATTTATTTTTTTATTTATTTTTTTATTTATTTTTTCTTTTTTTTTAATTTTTTTAAATTTATTTATTTATTTTTGTATTTATTTTTTAATTTTTTTTTTTTTTTAATTTTTTTATTCACCCCCCTGTATACAGTACACCATATAGAATATGGGTAGAGAGAGTGAAATTCATGTTATAACAAAAAAAAAAACTGTAAAATATGTTGTTTCAATGTAATATTTGTATTTTTTATTCCAAAAAAAATCCCGCGAAGTTCTGAGTCCCCCTTAGCTGAACCGCGAATTAGCGAGGGAACACTGTATACTTTTATTACTATTGTGTGTAGTAAAATGCTTGTTTTTTTTCTGCTGTTTGCAGGTGGAGCGACCATCCAGAGTACCCATTTCATGATGAATACTAATTATGAAAAACCTATTGGATATGACCAGGTGGGAACAAACAATGGAATACAAACTTATACGCGTGAAATTGTAAAAAAAATGTGTATCAGTAATTATTTTATAGAATAATTTTGTAGATGCAGTAATTTGCTCCCTTTCCAGTGTACATAATAAAGTGGTTGTCAAGTAGATGAACAGAAACACCACTAGAGGTCAGCATTTTCCAGTAAATGCTTTAAAAATGGATTTCTATTAGATTGATAGCAAACAAACTTGACTTTGTGTTTAAATTTATCTATAAATGACTTTCCCTTTTTTATCAATATAAAAAACACGGGTTAATTAAGTATTAAATAATAGTTTTGACCAAATTAATGTGACACAAAGCACAATTGAGGCTTTATTTCATTTTATATTAATTTTCCACTATGGTTACTATTACAAAAACTGCAAGATGTTTCATTGGTGGTTAAAAACACAAAGATTTAAAATGATGTTAAAATGATTAGACAGGTTTTCATTAAAAGTCAGAGCCATTGCAGCTGAAGCAAACGCGATTGTGTCTGGAATTATAATTTGATTTTAGGTGGGGGTTGTAAAGCGGGTAGAGTGTGGGGGGGGGGGGGGGGGGGCACGTGGCCTGTTCCTATTCTCCTCTACCTCCATACAGAGCTTTGGGTTGCTGACAAATGCCATGAAGCCCACCATTCTAAGACCCCTGTGGTGGGAAAAAAACATTCTGAATGGTCTGTGGGGAAAGAATTTGCTTTTGGGGGGGAGACTTGTTTTTTGGCCTCTTTTAGGGGCGCTACATCCATAGTGCAATGCCATTTCCTTCTGATATTAAAAAAATACACTTTGATATGGTAATTTTGGGGGTTGTTGTGCTCATAATTTGAGGTGAAATGACGTAGTGATATGTGTTTTTTAATGCTTGACTTTTTGGGTACATTGCTTGCTGACACGCTATATGTATGTATACAATCACACACATATATATATATATATATATATATATATATATATATATATATATATATATATATATATATATATATATATATATATATATATATATATATATATATATATATATATATATATATATATATATATATATATATATATATATATATATATATATATATATATATATATATATATATATATATATATATATATATATATATATATATATATATATATATATATATATATATATATATATATATATATATATATATATATATATATATATATATATATATATATATATATATATATATATATATATATATATATATATATATATATATATATATATATATATATATATATATATATATATATATATATATATATATATATATATATATATATATATATATATATATATATATATATATATATATATATATATATATATATATATATATATATATATATATATATATATATATATATATATATATATATATATATATATATATATATATATATATATATATATATATATATATATATATATATATATATATATATATATATATATATATATATATATATATATATATATATATATATATATATATATATATATATATATATATATATATATATATATATATATATATATATATATATATATATATATATATATATATATATATATATATATATATATATATATATATATATATATATATATATATAGTGAAAAGGTGGATACATTGCTTGCTGATGCGCTATATTATATAGTGAAAAGGTGGATACGTTGCTTGGTGACACGCCATATTTATATAGTGAAAAGGTGGATACATTTCTTGCTGATGCGCTATATTTGTATAGGGAATAGGTGGATACATTGCTTGCTGACACGCTATATATTTATATAGTGGAAAGGTGGGTACATTGCTTGTTGACGTGCTATATTTATATAGTGAAAAGGCGGATGCATTGCTTGCTGATGCGCTATATTTGTATAGGGAATTGGTGGATACATTGCTTGCTGACACGCTAAATGTATACAGTGAAAAGGCTAAATATTATATCTAAAATGGTCCAGCCCACATAAAACCGGGTTAACTGACACCCTTTCTTATATATAGTGAAAATAATTGCTCTATATGTCCCGATTTCACCCAAAAAAATCATTTATTCAACTGTTTTGAATGGAAGTTTCCAAGTATAGATTAGAAAGCTTTTTTTTTTTGGTGACTTTGAATTGACCAATCGGAGACACGGCGACACACGATGCAAGCCAAACGTGAACAACCTTTGCACCGTCCCTTTTTTTTTTTTGAGTATACAAAAGCCTGAAAAAAAATGTGTGTGTGTTTGTGTGTGTCTATGGAGTGTAAAAGTTACGCAATCAGTTCACAAACCTGGGCCAGCACAGACCACCAGTGTCCTAAAATTTGGGAGAAACTGTCCCAGTTAGGACCGATACGGAGGGTCAGGATTTGGTTGGGTTTTTTTTTGGTCAATTGGAGTTGGAAACTTGTCTTTTTTGACTATTTGCTCCTTGAAACGTGTTATGTAGTTGAACCTTCAATTTGGCTTCCTTTTGTTTAAGGTCATGAAAGGTAAGTGAAAAAAGTTTTAGGAAAAAAATCATTTTTTGGGTGATTTTTTTTGGTTATAAAATGTAGCAAAAAAAATTTATTGACTGAATATTGACTTTTCTGAATGGATGAATAAATGCATGATAATAAAAAGTAGGGAAGGATTAGTATTTTTAGGAAAAATGTTTTTTTGGTCTAAAATTATTTGTTTTTAATGTTATATTTTTTTAATATGATAAATATATTTATTTTTAATTGATTAAATATTGACTTTGCTGAATGACTGAATAAATGCATGATAATAAAAAGTAGGGAAGGATTTAGTATTTTTTGAAAGATTCTTTTTGTCTAAAATGATTTGTTATTAATGTTAGATTTTTTTAATGTGATAAATATCTTTATTTTTACTTGATTAAATATTGACTTTGTTGAATGGCTGAATAAATGCATAATAATATAAAACGGAAAGATTTAGTAATTTTAGAAAGAATGTTTTTTTTGTCTAAAATTATTTGTTATTAATTTTACATTTTTTAATGTGATAAATATCTTTATTTTATGATAATTTGATAAGTAAATTCCATTAGTATGTATATATTAAATCGGTTTAAATGTTCATTATTTTATTTTAGGCATCCTAATTTCAATATTTGATATTTTTTCTGATTTTTTTATCACAGCAATAAAAAAAAGATTGCACTTGTTAAGAAGCAATTTAAAAAAAAGCTATTTTTAATATGTGGTGATTCATCAAAGTCAACAATGAACATGACATTAGTAACATCAAATATTGACTGTGTACATTGTTGTGACCAGCAGGTGACCTCAAATGTTCAAATATTACATAAAAAGTTAAGCATTAGCTTTTGTTGGCTATGGTCATGAGGTCATTCAAAGTATATTTTAGGTTGTTTTTTTCTAAATTAAACAAAAAACTGATAATTTTTGGTTCATCTGATTTCTCCATATTAATCTTAGTCGTCCAGATAAAATATTATATTCCAAATATCTAAATTTGGTGCTATTCTGTCAAAAAATAACAATAACATTTGATATTGATTGATTTTTAAGGAAATGGCCCAACTTTAAACCCAAATAAATTCAGTTTAAATTGCTCGAGTAGCGTGTGGGCTCCCTCTGGCGGCGCGAGAAAGTATAACAGTCAAAGTACACTTAACTTGCTTTGGTCATACTTTTTTTTTAAACTATATTCAATATATTCTAATGTGTACTCGATTCTATTGAATGACTTGAACCACATTGTAGTGTTAAATTTTATCTGTCTAACACCGCCATGGACAAACTACGGCTCGTGGGCCACATACGGCTTTTTAATCTGGCCCACCTACGTTGTCCAAATAATGTTTTAAATTTTCCTCAAGATGGCGCCATCACACGGAAGCCAGTGGCAGTAGCTCTGTCCACTCCTATTTGTTTTTTATGTATTTTACAGGCCTATCTTTTTTTTAAATGACATTTTAATATTTCTTAATACATTCTTTTTTACCTTACTTTGTACTTTATACTTATTACTTTAATGAGTGATGAGTATGTTAATACTTGAGTCCTTTTTTCTGTTTATGTTTCATATGTACTGTTAACGGATGCACTTTTTTATATGTATCCTATCTTGTGCTGACTCCGCCCATCTGTCACATTTTTAAAGTCAATATGGCCCCCGGGCCTAAAACTTTGCCCACCCCTTGGTCTAACATTACATTCTCAAGGTGACACAGTACAACGGATGAAGGTGGAGGCCCCAAATGGAAAGGGAACACCGATGGACGTCGTTGTCAGTCCTGAAGAGGACATGACAGAAAGAGGACAGTGGGGCAATAAGCTGGAGTTCATTCTATCCGTGGCTGGAGAAATTATCGGGCTCGGCAACGTATGGCGTTTCCCTTATCTGTGTTACAAGAATGGAGGAGGTGAGGCCATTTTTTTGTCCAAAAAATTCAAGAAATAAAAGAAAAATCTGTGTTTTTAGGTGCTTTCTTCATCCCGTATCTCATCTTCCTCTTCACTTGTGGCATCCCCGTCTTCTTCTTGGAGACGGCACTCGGACAATATACCAGTGAAGGCGGAGTCACAGCCTGGAGGAAGATCTGCCCTTTATTTGAAGGTATACACACTTATCCACTGTATTTTTACAACTATTCGGCGCATCGTATTTTTAGGCGCAGTGTCAGTAATGAGTGCTATTTCTGTATTTTAAACACACAAAAGATGCACCGTTTTGTTTAGATTTTTTCCATATATAAGGCGCACTGTATTATAAGGCGCACAGTCGATTTTGGAGAAAATTTAAGACTTAAGTGCGCCTTATAGTGGTGAAACTACGGTAATTGCAATTGACTTATAGGTATGAAGCACTCACTCACTACACAGTCACCTCTAGAGCCAGCCATTGTTGATGTTTTGGATTTTGTAGAAAATTTAAGACTTTAAGTGCGCCTTATAGTGGTGAAAATACGGTAATTGCTATTGACTTCCAGGTATGACTACACAGTCACCTCTAGAGCCAGCCATTGTTGATGTTTTGGATTTTTTGGTATAAAATCTTGCAGTGGGGGAGGAGCTATATGATGGAAGATTTTGTAAACTAAGATGGCCTCTGCATATTTAACAGTATTGTTTCAATTCAGGTGTTTGTGTTTTTTTAATATCCGACAGTGGTGGTTTTTCCTTTTTGGTTTTCTGTTTTTTTTTCCATATATAAGGCGCACTGGATTATAAGGCGCACTGTCTATTTTGGAGAAAATGTAAGACTTTTAAGTGCGCCTTATAGTCATGAAAATACGGTAGCCATTTTACAATGTACTCGCGTCATTATCACCCACAAATCCATCAAAGTCCTCAGTTTCTGTGTCAAATGATGCTTATGCTTGGATGCCATGTTTTTTTGCAGGAGTGGGCTATGCTACTCAAGTGATTGTGGCCTTGCTGAACATTTACTACATCATTGTGTTAGCCTGGGCTATCTTTTACCTGTCCAATTCCTTCACTTGGGACTTGCCATGGGCCTCCTGCAATAACACTTGGAACACAGGTAAGAGCTCCATTTTTATACATTGAACATAAACACATTTTGCACGGCAAGTTTTACTACGCTTACTACTATTAGCGATCGCTCCGCCATTCGTACTGACTAACGCACAGGTGTCAAAGTGGCGGCCCGGGGGCCAAATCTGGCCCAACGCATCATTTTTTGTGGCCCGGGAAAGTAAATCATGAGTGCCGACTTTCTGTTTTAGAATCAAATTAAAATGAAGAGTATAGATGTATATTAAATGTACTGATTTTTTCCCCTTTTAAATCGATAATTGTCATTTTTTAATCAATTTTTTTCTGTGTTTTTAGTTCAAAAATCATTTTGTAAAATCTAAAAAATATATAGATAAAAAAACTAAAATAAACATTGTTTTAGATTTATTAAAAACTGAATATTCAGGGCTTTTGAATTTTTGGGGGATTTTTTTGGCTCTTTGACTCACATTTATACATACCGTATTTTCACGACTATAAGGCGCACCCTCAATGAATGACATTTTTCCTTATATAAGGCGCACTGTATTATAAGGCGCACTGTATTATGAGGCGCACTGTATTATAAGGCGCACTGTATTATAAGGTGCACTGTATTATAAGGCGCCTTGTCTATTTTGGAGAAAATTTAAGACTTTTAAGTGCGCCTTATAGTCGTGAAAATACGGTAGTTTTTACATAGTTTTTACTCACTACTGTAGCTCTTAATATTTTATTTTTTGGTCAAAAACCAATTGACATGTGCAATACTAATGCATTTAAATCCTTTAATTTAAGGTTCCTGTGTGACGTTTCAGAGACGAAACGGTTCCATCATTCCCTTCGAGAATGCTACGTCGCCAGTTATGGAATTCTGGGAGTAAGTTCCTTTAATTCATATTTTTTGGGGGGTTTTACTCTTATGCACCACCAAAATGCATAACAGAGATTTTGTGATATGTGTGGCAGACGCAGGGTACTTCGGATTTCTCCGGGTATCCATCAAATTGGATCTTTAAACTGGGATTTGGTGATTTGTCTGGCTGTGGCTTGGGTTATTTGCTACTTCTGTATTTGGAAAGGAGTCAAGTCCACTGGAAAGGTCAGCTTTTTTCACAATTATATGATAAAAAAATAAAATTTCAGATGCAATATTGCTCATATTTCTTTCTATTCTTCATATTTTCCCCTTGTGTAGAATCTAGACCCGCGTATCAATGTTTCTTTTTACTCTTTCTGAAGCACTACACATATATTTTACTCTATGTATCGTGTTATATTTGTAAAATGTGAAAGGCAAAGGTAGGAAAGTGGAATATTTTTTAGAGGCAATTATTTTTGGTATGTGCACTGAAAAGATTTTGATTCCTGATGATTTTTTTTCGACGCAGGTGGTTTACTTCACAGCCACGTTCCCTTACGCCATGTTGATTATCCTGTTGATCCGTGGAGTCACCCTGCCAGGGGCATCGCGGGGGATCTACTTTTACCTTTACCCTGACGTGGGACGTCTTTCTGACCCACAGGTTGGTCCTGCAGGTGTACTTTTGTATGGGGTCCTATCAGAATTGATTAAGGCGCACCTTCAATGAATGCGTTACCTAAAAATTGGTTTCATATAATATAAGGTGCACCGGAGTATAAGAGGTAGTACTACATCAAATAGACGATGCTTTAGTAGTACTAATAATAGTTGTGGTTGGTAGTTGTCTTATACATCAACTAGATGGAGACATAGTAGTAGTTGAAGTAGTCGTGGTTGTAGTGGTTGTGGTAGTAGTAGTTGTAGTAGTATTAGCAGTAGTTGTAGTTGTAGCAGTGGTAGTAGTAGTGATAGGAGTAGTAGTGATTGTGGTGGTGGTTGTAGAGGTAGTAGTCGTTGTTGTAGTAGTAGTAATTGTAGTACTTGTAGTAATAGGAATAGTATTGATGGTAGCTGTAGTAGTGATAGTTGCAGTAGTAGTAGTGGTGGTGGTAGTAGTAGTTGTTGTAGTAGTGGTAGTTGTAGTAGTCTTATTAGTAGTAGTACCTGTAGTAGTAGTGGTGGTAGTTGTAGTAGTCTTATTAGTAGTAGTAGTAGTAGTAGTAGTAGTAGTAGTAGTGGTGGTGGTAGTTGTAGTAGTCTTATTAGTAGTAGTAGCTGTAGTAGTAGTGGTGGTAGTTTTAGTAGTCTTATTATTAGTAGTAGTAGTGGTGGTCGTTGTAGTAGTCTTATTAGTTGTAGTAGCTGTAGTAGTAGTGGTGGCAGTTGTAGTAGTCTTATTAGTAGTAATAGCTGTAGTAGTAGTGGTGGTAGTTGTAGTAGTAGTAGTAGTGGTAGTTGTTTTGTAGTAGCAGGAAGAGTATTGGTGGTAGCTGTAGTGTTGATGGTTGTAGTAGTAGTCTTAGTAGTAGTTGTAGCAGTGGTGGTTGTTGTAGTAGTAGTAGTGCTTACTGAATTTGCAGCACCAATGTCGTACACACATTATACAAAAGTGCGTAGTTTGTATCTTGTTGGTTTCTTTGTCGCGCTGAAGGTGTGGATGGACGCCGGCACTCAGATCTTTTTCTCCTACGCCATCTGTCTCGGCTGCCTGACTGCCCTGGGAAGTTACAACAAGTACAACAACAACTGCTACAGGTGAGCATGACATTACTTTGGATTTGAATGGCATTTGGTTAGAAAGTTCACAATGCCCTTTCAAATAATCATGCAAGTTTGAGCTCAGAAAATGTCCCTACAGAATCCTTACAAGTTATTTTTTCTTTGCAGGGACTGTTTGTCTCTGTGCTTCCTGAACAGCGGCACCAGTTTTGTGGCAGGCTTTGCCATTTTCTCCATTTTGGGATTCATGTCTTACGAACAAAACGTCCCAATCTCGGAAGTGGCCGAATCCGGTCAGTGATTCTTGTCATTTTCACTTTGTGTCGATGTCGGGGGTTTCCATTTTGAAGGATATTTTAACTGTTTTTAATTGTGTTGAAACGCCAGGTCCAGGATTAGCGTTCATTGCTTATCCGCGAGCTGTGTCCATGATGCCTTTCTCTCCTCTGTGGGCCTGTTGCTTCTTCATCATGGTCGTCTTTTTGGGACTGGATAGTCAAGTGAGAACGCTTGTGTTAACTTCGCTTTACAACAGTGGAACTGTTGATACCACTTCTCAAAATTATATTCATGAGAGAGTTTAATATCTAAGAAAGTTTAATATCTAAGAGAGAGTTTAATATCTAAAAGAGACAGTTTAATATCTTAGAGAGAGAGAGAGAGTTTAATATCTAAGTACTGTTTAATTTATAATTACTATTTATTATCCAAGTACTGTTTAATATCTAAGTACTGTTGAAACCAGCTCTCAAAATTATATTCATGAGAGAGTTTAATATCTAAATATCTACTGTTTTCAAGAGTACTTGGATATTAAACAGTACTTAGATATTAAACAGTACTTAGATATTAAACAGTACTTAGATATTAAACAGTACTTAGATATTAAACAGTACTTAGATATTAAACAGTACTTAAATACTAAATAGTACTTAGATATAAAACAGTATTTAGATATTTAACAGGACTTAGATATGTACTGTTTAATATCTAAGTGCCGTTTAATATTGAAGTACTGTTTAATATCTAAGTACTGTTTAATATCTAAGTACTGTTTAATATCTAAGTACTGTTTAATATCCAAGTACGGTTTAATATCCAAGTACTGTTTAATATCCAAGTACTTTTGAAATCAGCTCTCAAAATTTTATTCATGAGAGAGAGTTTCATATCTAAATATCTACTGGTTTCAACAGTACTTAGATATTAAACTCTCTTTCTCTTAGATATTAAACTCTTTCTCATGAATATAATTTTGAGAGCTGCTTTCAACAGTAAACTCTCCGTCACCATATGACCGGCAACCAAACGTCCGAGCACCCCATGCAGCTAAGTTCAACCAAAATATCCAAGCTAATACATTGAAATTCACTTCTGTGATATTCATCATTGGATCTCAGGTTTGGGCCTGTTCCCTATTCGTTCCTAGCATTGAAATGCCATCTTTCCATCCATCGCTTATTCCTCCATTTTTTTTCAGTTTGTATGCGTGGAAAGCCTGGTGACGGCCACGGTTGACATGTATCCGTCCATTTTCCGACGCAAACACCGCAGGGAGCTTTTTATCCTCGGCGTGGCTGTGATCTCCTTCCTCATGGGGCTGATTTTACTCACCGAGGTCAGTCAAAAACTTCTTAAAAATCCCGCTAAAAACTGAATTTTAGTTATCGTTTTGTAACAATTTTTCTATAAATATGTCAACCCATTCCTTCCCATTGTCGCTAATAGTAAACATCATCTTTTAATGCAAATAATCTTGCTAATTCCAGAAAATGTAACAGTAATGTGGAGTTATTCCAGATGTTATTCCACCATTGGAATGTTAACCAAATCTTTGACATGTCACCCACAGGGAGGGATGTATATTTTCCAACTTTTTGACTATTACGCAGCTAGCGGGATGTGTTTACTCTTTGTGGCCATTTTTGAGACTGTTTGCATTGCGTGGATTTATGGTAAGTATCTAAATAACAAAAATGCATTTTTAATTGCCTATACAGTGTTCCCTCGCTAATTAGCGGTTCAGCTAACGCGGACTCAGAGCTTCACGGATTTTTTTGGGGAAAAAAATACAAATATTACATTGAAACAACATATTTTACAGTTTTTTTTGTTATAACATGAATTTCACTCTCTCTACCCGTATTCTATATGGTGTACGGTATACAGGGGGGTAAAAAAAATTCAAAAAACATTCACATTTTTTTTTTTAAAATTCTAAAAAAATTCTAAAAAAAATTCTAAAAATAATTCTACAAAAAATTCTACAAAAAATTCTAAAACAAATCTAAAAATAATTCTAAAAAAAAATTCTAAAAAAATTCTAAAAAAATTCTAAAAAATTTCAAAAAAAAATCTAAAAAAAATCTAAAAAAATTCTAAAAAAAAATTCAAAACAAATTCAAAAAAAATTCTAAAATATTTTTTGGGGGGGAATTAAATTCAAATTGAGCATTTTTTGAAGGGCAATCCCTACTTGGCGGAAATGCACTTATCGCGGGTGGTCCCGGTCCCCATTAACCGCGATAACCGAGGGAACACTGTATTTCATGCCATAATATCCCATTTTTTTTAATTCTCGTCAATTTCCAGGTGCAGACAAGTTCTATGACAACATAGAAGACATGATTGGTTATCGTCCAGGCCCGATTATTAAATATTGCTGGCTTTTTTTCACCCCCGCTACTTGCTTTGTAAGTTGGATACGTTCAAGTTGAAATAAGTTAAAAGGCTTATTATTTTCTGGTTTCTATTCTAGGGTACTTTTGCCTTTGCCTTGATTAAATACACCCCGTTGAAGTACAACAACGAGTATGTGTACCCGTGGTGGGGTTACGGAATTGGTTGGATCCTGGCACTGTCTTCCATGCTGTGTATTCCACTTTGGGTGGCCATCAAACTTTTTAATACCCCGGGGACACTACGACAGGTATTTTGATTCGTCCACAAATGGTGCTGAAAATACTTAGTGGACTTAGTTTGAAGTTAAACTCGGAAACTGGATTAATTGAAAGAATTAGTAGTTGTATCTCTACTTATGAAATGAGTTGGTTTTAAGACTTTTTTCGTAACTTGAGAATTTAGTGAGTAGAAGTGTACTTTATATGTAAATTCTTTCATTCGTTCCACAGTCCTCACACAACTACGAACTAAAAACTTTAAAAATTGGTCAGTGTCCCAATTTCAAAAATCAATACGGCAATATTTTGAAAATTAAATAATGGGTAAGGAAATTCATCTACTTTATGGAGGATTTCATAACTTGGATCTTTTTTGTATCTTGAGGAACTCATTTGCATAAAAAAAATGTCATAACTTGAAGATATTGTACCTAGAGGCATTCATAAGTAGAGGTATGACTGTAGTATATTGCCACAAGGCATGACCGGACCTTTGGTCGCCGGTCTTTTGGTGACAGAGAGTTTACTGTTGAAACCAGCTCTCAAAAGTATATTCATGAGAGAGTTTAATATCTAAATATCTACTGATTTTAACAGTACTTGGATATTAAACAGTACTTAGATATTAAACAGTACTTAGATATTAAACAGTACTTAGATATTAAACAGTACTTCGATATTAAACAGTACTTTTTATATTAAACAGTACTTGGATATTAAACAGTACTTGGATAATAAACAGTACTTGGATATTAAACAGTACTTAGGTATTAAACAGTACTTGGATATTAAACAGTACTTAAATATTAAACAGTACTTAGATATGAAACAGTACTTAGATATTAAACAGTACTTGGATATTAAACAGTACTTAGGTATTAAACAGTACTTTGA
Organism: Stigmatopora nigra; assembly: GCF_051989575.1. Taxonomy (NCBI): domain Eukaryota; kingdom Metazoa; phylum Chordata; class Actinopteri; order Syngnathiformes; family Syngnathidae; genus Stigmatopora; species Stigmatopora nigra. The sequence continues at coordinate 2,245,517 of NW_027551604.1, forward strand.
TATTTAACAGTACTTGGATATTAAACAGTACTTGGATATTAAACTGTACTTAGATATCAAACAGTACTTAGATATTAAACAGTACTTAGATATCAAACAGTACTTAGATATTAAACAGTACTTAGATAATAAACAGTACTTGGATATTAAACAGTACTTAGATATTAAACAGTACTTAGATATTAAACAGTACTTGGATATTAAACAGTACTTAGATATTAAACAGTACTTTGATATTTAACAGTACTTAGATATTAAACAGTACTTGGATATTAAACAGTACTTAGGTATTAAACAGTACTTTGATATTTAACAGTACTTGGATATTAAACAGTACTTAAATATTAAACAGTACTTTGATATTTAACAGTACTTGGATATTTAGCAGTACTTGGATATTAAACAGTACTTAGATATTAAACAGTACTTAGATATTAAACAGTACCCTGATATCCGTCATTGTCAAATTTTTCAGCGCCTCATTTTCCTGACCACCCCCGCCGATGATTTACCCCAACGTGAACGCAAAGGGGAGGAGTTGACCTGTGGCGACCTCTATCGGAAGACACCTCCCATCAAGGAAGGCTACTCGGCCGTTCACCAACTGGAGTCCGGTTGCTAGAAACTGCAAGGTCTGGCTGGGTTCGGCCTGTGACCGCCCCAACACTCATTGCCGTACCTCGATTGGGGCTACGGAGTCCTGGGAGTCACTTGAATAGTTTTTTTGCTGATCTGGTGCTCATTCCTACGTTGAAACGTTGAATGTTTGCTGCTTTCATGACGACAAAGACGGTGATTGCATTCTCTCGATCTATGCAAACATCCCTTTTGCCAATGGCAGAGTGAAATCTCACCATTATTTTGACATTTGTGTTACAAAAACAACCATCTGTTTCCTCATACCGTTTTAGATTTATTTTTGACTTATTCAATCTGTACTATGCTTGTGTTTAATGTTTTAAAAATGATGATTTTATAACTCATTAAAAAGTAGTTGATTAAGGAATGTTTCGGAAAGACGCCATTTTTTGTTGGAAGGATTTTATGGGACCTTTATTGATTCGCTTTCATTTTCTGAACCACTTATCCTCGCCAGGGTTGCAGGGGGTGCTGGAGCCTATCCCAACCAACGATGTCCACCAGGGTGAAGACACCCAGAGTTGGTGGACTTCTAATCGCAGGGCACGAGGAGACAAAAGACTACCAATCATAGGTAAATATAGGCAATTTAGAGCACAGGTGTCAAAGTGGCGGTCCGGGGGCCAAATCTGGACCGCCGCATCATTTTGTGCGGCCCGAAAAAGTGAAAATAAAGTGCCAACTTTCTGTTTTAGGATCAAATTAAAATGAAGAGTATAGATGTACATTAAATTACCTGATTTTTTCCCCCTTTAGACCAATAATTGTATTTTTTTTTTTATCTATTTCTTGCGTTTATTGTAGTTTTGAGAACCAAAAAATGTCATGTCCTCCTAAATGGGTTTAACAAATCCAATATACCCCTATATAGTAATGCCAGATACAGAAAGAAAGGCTATTAAAAATATGTTTTTAAAATATCAACGCGCAAGCAAACGCTACATTCTCCCGTAACATAAAACAATGAGTCAATGCACGCCCCGGGCGCTAGGGGTCACTGTGACCTCAATGATGAATGACATCAGTGTTTACGGAAGTGGAGTGACGTGTCACCCTACCGAGCCCCAAGGCATTGTGGGTAAAAAAAAAGCCAACCAAGCTAACATCGGCCGAAGCCACTTTGCTTAGCCCAGCAACATCATTTGACAGCTTATGAATGAATATCTTTTTATTAATTTTCATTTTTTAACGACCATACAAATGACGCGCGGTTAATGTCCAAGTCCTTCGAGGAAAACGCACATATGTCGGCGTTGTCGTCGCTGCTTTCCTGCGCACCGGCGCCTATAGCGAACGAGACGGGAGCTGGGTGGATGGAAGGCGGTGTCACCGCGTTTTATACCCGGGGAGCCAAATAAAACGTCGCGGGGGATTATCAAGCAAGACAGCCAGAAGGGAGTGGATGGGTGGCAGCGGCGACGACGACGTCCGCGTCGCCTGACACTTGTTTTACTCCCCTCTTTTCCGTCCGTCGAACACTTTCCTCGGGCTCCAAGATGTCGACGAGTAGCCCCGAAGCGGTGAAGAAACTGCTGGAGAACATGCAGACCGACTTACGTTCGCTTTCCATGGAATGCAAGAAGAAATTCCCCCCAGTTAAAGAGGTCAGTCTGGGAGCTGTATTAGCATGTAGCCTAGCCTCTTATTTTTTTTTTTTTTTTTTATTATTATTTTTTTAATCTTCACATAATAGCAGTATTCAATCACCACCAGCCGACTGATTCCATGGAAAAAGTTCGGCCTTGGTTCTAATGAATAAGCCGCTTGTTGATACAAGTGGGCCTTACTTGCCACGTCACACTCCGGTCATAATATTAGGTACAATTGGTCTGGTTTTTCTTCAAATTTTTGCTCTAATTTTAATACAGCTCATTTTTTTCGTGTTTGCATGACCCAGTAAATCCTCATAGTTGGTAGCTGACATCCAGTAATAGGTTACCGCTATTTTGTAATCATAATATTACCATGTCAGGGTGGTTCATTCATTCTTTTAGTGTAATTTTAAATTTATTATCTTAAAAAATCCTTGGGATATGATTTTTGGTGAAAATATAAGACAATGCTTTGGAAAGCAGAAACGCCCACCATGTCATCCCACGTGACTTGTTGTGCAGTCATCCCTTGATTATTGCGGCTTCACTTATCGCGATTTTTCTGCTATAATTTTTGGGGATTTTTTAACATATTTTTTAAAGTTCATAGTGTGAAATTCCACGCTGAAACTCGTACTGACTGAAGAAGGACAAGAAAGGTTATAACATGTCTGTTCTACATAAACCGTAATATTCGAGGGATTACTGTATAGCCTTTAGGACACCGGTGTCAAAGTGGCGGCCTGGGGGCCAAACCTGGCCCGCCGCATCATTTTGTGTGGCCCGAGAAATTAAATCATGAGTTCCGACTTTCTGTTTTAGGATCAAATTAAAATGAAGAGTATCGATGTATTATAAATTTCCTGAATTTTCCCCTTTTAAGTCATTAATTGTAATTTTTTAATCAAATTTTCTGTGTTTTTAGTTCAAAAATAATTTTGTAAAATCTAAAAATATATTTAAAAAAAAGCTAAAATAAACATTGTTTTAGATCTATAAAAAACTGAATATTCAGGGCCTTTAATCCAGTCCATTTAATCCATTTATAAAAAAAAAAATCTAAATATTATATCTAAAATGGTCCAGCCCACATGAAATCAAATTGATGTTAACCCAGTATCACACACTTCTACGACATTAAATGAAAAAAAAATATCTGGCTCGTCACAATTGTTGGAATTTGCTGAATTGGCTCGGTTTCTAACCATGGAGCTTGGTTGGTGCTTCCTGAAATAAATAAGCCGACAGGACTCACTTCTGCTTTTTTTGTATTCTTCCCTAAATGCACTTTCAGTTAAAAATAACCAGATGACTCTTTGCAATGTTGCTTTTTCCACAAAGTAGTTTTCCCCTTACATAGAGCTTCTATTGTGATGTTGCAAGCTAGAAGGAAAATGCTCTTGCCAAGGCGGTTGGTATGGTTACTTTATGATACAGAGAGGCAATTTTAAATGCTACTTTCTCTCTGAGGTAGTAGTGTGTCGGGATTTGAATGTCATGCTCATATTCTGTTTAAAAAAGGACCATTTCTGTTTTTTGGAGAGATTTCAGTGTAATTGAAAGTGGATTTGTCATAATGTTTCATAGTAAGGACAGTGTTGAAGTCTGAATTTTGCTTTCAGGACATATTAAATGCTATTTACTGTATTTTCTCGCATATTAGCCGCATCCGAGTATAAGTCGCACCCTTTAAATTACCCTAAAATGGTTAAATTTTACAATTTCTCTCGTATAAGCCGCCCCCTGATTCACAATTTTCACCTCCATATTCATACTTTTGATTCAGAGTACAAATGTGTTACTTTGAAGGGAAAAAAAACAGTTTTTATAGCAACAAATATGCTAAAATATGCTATTTACCGTATTTTCTCGCATATTAGCCGCATCCGAGTATAAGCCTGTGAATTTTACAATCTCTCGCGTATAAGCCGCCCCCTGATTCACAATTTTCACCTTTATATTCATACTTTTAATTTCCAAGTACAAATGTGTTACTTTGAAGGGAAAAATCATTTTTTTTATAAGAAAATACAGCAATTGACAGACATCCAAATGATATTTTTAACTTGATGTTGGTTTGAACTTTACATTTGACTGTTTTAAGGAAGATTTCTTCCCCCAAAATGTTTTTGAGCACCCTCTCCCTCTTGCCATCACATTACTCTGCCTTTTTATTGCACTTAAAATTGCTTTCTTTCCCCTCAGGCGGCCGAATCTGGCATCGTGAAGATTAAGACAATTGCAGCTAGGAATACCGGCATTCTGGCTGGTGAGTCCTCAAATATATATTTGTTTTTACAGCTCACTTTTCATTTCAAGGTCTTCATTTGAATTTTTCTAACTATACGTATTTCCCTCGTGTTAGCGACTACAAAAACAAGATAGCTCGACATAAACAGATCCGAGGGAGTCTTCCCTGGTTGAAGCAAATAGAGAAAAACATAAAAGGATGTCCTCAGACCAAAGATGCAAAACGCTTTACAAGTTATCTTATTCAAGTCTCTTTTAAACTGATTTTTTTTACAACCACTTAAGGCTGCCGTTGTGTCATAATACACTAAACGTGCCTTTAATCACTGTTGACCTTTTTGTAGGATTTTGTAACTTTTTTTTTTGAAAGAAAACTTCATAAGTACTTCATAAGACCTTAGGGCTAACGCTACAATCAAATACAATCTACTTTAGAACAGTTTTCACATCACTATGTTATGCTACACCGCCCCATCATAATGTTATGCTACACCGCCCATTGACCTTGTACTCCATCTGCACCTTGGCCATCAAGGACCTTAATATATCGTTATATATATATTACATACCATAATTCATTGTGACTGCATAATACAGGCTTTCACCTTTTAGAAAACACCAAGTTGGGTACTTCATGCACGGCAACGCGCTCATAACATAACATAAACAAATTCAAATTAGCTTGGATTATGATGCAGACACTCTAAATCAGACATGGGCAAACTACGGCCCTCGGGCCACATATGGTCCGCTAGGCTTTTTAATCCGGCCCTCCAACATTGTCCAAATAATGTTTTTTTTTCCCAAGATGGCGCCATCCTGCGGAAGCCAGTGGCAGTAGCTCTGTCCACTCTTATTTGTTTTTTTATGTATTTTACAGGCCTTCTATCTTTTTTTTAAATGACAATTTAATATTTCTTAATACATTCCTTTTTACTTTACTTAGTACTTTATACTTTTTAGTTTAATGATGAGTGATGAGTATGTTAATACTTTAGTCCTTTTTTTCTCTATGTTTCATATGTACTGTTAACGGATGCACTTTTTTATATGTATCCTATCTTGAGCTAACCCCGCCCATCTGTCAACATTTTTAAAGCCAATCTGGTCCCCGAGTCCAAAAGTTTGCCCACCCCTGCTCTAAAATAAGTTTAATCTAACCTTACACTAAAATTAATTAACATTTTGTTTTAAATTTTGATACCTTTCTTTCTCCCTGTTTGGCTCTATTAGCCCCGCCTCCACCCTGACTTTTAGATGCAACCTATCAAGGGTTATTTGCTATTATATTCCCTTCAAAATAGTCCCAAAATTATGCACACAAATGTCCTCACAATTGGATGAATTCATCCCATATCTCAAGACAAATATTTGCCCAAAATTTTACTTGTATCTCAAATCGCTCGTATGTCGGGGCACTCTTATGTCAAGGTACCACTGTAGTATGTTGAAATGATACATCTTGACTGACGGTTGGGTTTTGAGTATGTTAGGGAAGACGAATTTTCCCACTGTTTGTGCTATCGATGAATATCATTAAAATACTTATATATTGACCTTAATATCATATTCATTTTTTTCCCTATAGCGCTCAAGGAGAATAGCTCTGAAGTAGTGCAGCCTTTTTTGATGGGCTGTGGTACCAAAGAGCCCAAAATTACCCAACTGTGTCTGGCTGCTATCCAGAGGCTCATGTCCCACGAGGTGGTCTCTGAGGTGAGTATCGGGGGGGTTAGCCTAGCGATCACGTTTATGCAAACATGTACAGCACACCAAGGTTATTGCATAGTGGAGTCATAAGGTTGAAGGACATTTTGATATGATTTATCGTTTCATTCTTAGTTGACAGTCAAAACACACTCATATATACAGTTCTTAGATATGTGTTTATATTTTAAAAGATTTTTTTTGGAGACCCGAGTTCCTTTTTAACCCATAACATCCATATTTTTCTGCAATGAATATTATGTGGAGAATCAAATGTTCAACTACCGTATTTTCACGACTATAAGGCGCACCGCATTATAAGGCGCACCCTCAATGAATGGCATTTTTTTCCATATATAAGGCGCACTCTATATTTTGGAGAAAATTTAAGACATTTAAGTGCGCCTTATAGTGGTGAAAATACGGTAATTGCTATTGACTTCCAGGTATGAAGCACTCACTCACTACACAGTCACCTCTAGAGCCAGCCATTGTTGATGTTTTGGATTTTTTTGGTATAAAATCTTGCAGTGGGGGAGGAGCTATATGATGGAAGATGTTGTAAACTAAGATGGCATCTGTATATTTAACAGTATTGTTTCAGTTCAGGCGCTTGTGTTTTTTTAAATAACCGACAGTGGTGGTTTTTCCTTTTTGTTTTTTTGTTTTTTCCATATATAAGGCGCACTGGATTATAAGGCGCACTGTCTATTTTGGAGAAAATTTAAGACTTAAGTGCGCCTTATAGTCGTGAAAATACGGTAATACTTGGTGGATAGCTCTACTCTAGGATGGAATATTTTGTGTTGAAGTGAATATTTTTTCTTTTAGTTGAAATTGTGTTTATCGTGGCAGACGGCAGGCGGCAACATCATCAACATGTTGTGGCAGCTGATGGAAAACGGTTTGGAGGAATTGAAGCTTCTCCAGACGGTCTTGGTGTTGCTCACCACCAACACAGTGGTCCACGATGAAGTACTTTCCAAGGTAGTAGTTGCACTGTGTGGACACCCTACCCTCCAGTTAGGGGGAGGAGCAAATGCTCTTCCTCTTCATAGCGGTAACATGTTAAACTAATGCAGACGGACCTCTACTTTTTTCCGTAACTTGAAAATTTCGTAAGTAGAGGTGCACTTTATATGTAAAATTCCCTAATTTGTTCCATGATGCTCACACAACTACCAACTAAACCCTTTAAAATTGGTCAAAGTGGCCCAATTTTGTGAGAAAACGCACAAAAATGAGAGAAAATTATAAGGAAATGATTATTAATGTCTTAATTTTTTTAAAAAGCATCCAAAAATGTGCCCTGCACCACTGAAATATCTCCCTCCTCAGCTATTATAGATGTAATACCCGTGTTTGGCCGCCAGACGGCGGCTAAAGCCTGTTCTACCTGGGCTGAAATCTGTGCACTTTGTAGTACATTTTAGACTTTTACGTGTGCCCCAATGTGTGTGTGAAAATATGTGCCATGTTGCATTTGTACGGTTTTTAATCACTTAATAAGGGAAATTCAAAATGAAATAATGGATAAGGAAATGCATTTTGTTTTTCAGGGATTTTGTAACTTGATATATAAAAAAAATATATACAAAATTTGTAACCTGAAACTTTCGTACTTAGAGGACTTCGTAAGTAGAGGTATGACTATATTTGCTTTTCTTCTTTACAGGCCATCGTGCTTTGTTTCCGCCTCCACTTCACCAAGGACAACATCACCAACAACACCGCGGCCGCCACCGTCCGACAAGTGGTCACGGTGGTCTTCGAGAGGATGGTGGCTGAGGATGAGCGTTTTAAAGGTGAGGCAAAAACATTTGCGTGGCACAATTACACACACCAAAAAGTACCTTCAAATTGCTTTGCGTCACTTTGGAATCTGTGAGATGAAATTAAAAATATTAAAAATGGATAAATAGTCATCCTTTGTTAAAAGTATCACAGTGGGGGAGTACTACATTGAAATAAATGACTTTGTCATTATACAAGAAAAAAGATTGAAAAAAAAAGATTAAAGTGGTTAGCAACATGTGAACATTTCTGGTCGATTGTAAAATTATATTCTTAACATATCTAGATATAAAATAAATATTTTTTTTTTATGTGCAGGTATTGTTGAGCAGCCTCCTCCTGTTCAAGGCAACACCAACAGGCGCTCTGTCACCACCTTGAGGCCAAGTGCTAAAGATGCATACATGCTATTCCAGGTATATCCACTCGGGGGTGGTGTTGAGTCAAGGCACATAACAGGACTTAACTGGTTTTATTGTTTGCTTTTTTTTAACAACTTTACAGGACTTATGTCAGCTAGTAAATGCCGATGCCCCCTACTGGCTAGTGGGGATGACGGAAATGACGCGGACCTTTGGCCTGGAGCTGCTGGAGTCCGTCCTCAACGATTTCCCTGGTGTTTTTCTACAGGTGATTTGCGTGGACTTGAATGGTGTCTGTTGATTGGTTAATGGTGGGGGATTGGAGCTGACACCACAAAATTGAATTAAAATTACCTTTAGTCAGCCAGTAGGAGGCAGATCACCGCCTAAATGTCTTTTAATATTACCTCACCTCAAAGTTATTACACAGAAGGGATTGTGTGTTGTGCTACCGCACATTTGTATACAAATACACTATTTTTCTCCTACAAATGGAAATTTAATGACGAAATTGCTCATTCATGCCTCCACTTGTAATATGATGAATTTGCCATACTTTTAGCCCAAAAAAATGTCTTTAGAGTCCCTTTTTTAACTCCACCGTAGCATTAAAAGCATACTTAAAGGGACAACATATCATCGATGAGTACAATCTCTGTCCCTTGCTGCCTGAGAGGGGAAAAAAACAATAACAAAATCATCATTCTAAGTCAGGGGTGGGCAAACTTTTGGCCCGGGGGCCACATTGACTTTAAAAATTTGACAGATGGGCCGGGTCAGCACAAGATACGATACATATAAAAAAAAGTGCATCCGTTAACAGTACATATGAAACAGAAACAGAAAAAAGGACTAAAGTATTAACATACTCATCACTCATCATTCAAGTAAAAAGTATAAAGTACAAAGTAAACTAAAATGGAATGTATCAAGCAATATTGTTTGGCCATAGTTTGCCCATATCTGATGTATATTCTATTATATATATACATATATCTATGTTGTCTTTTCTTGCCTCTTAGCACCAAGAGTTCAGCTTCTTGTTGAAGGAACGCGTGTGTCCACTGGTCATCAAACTCTTCTCGCCCAACATCAAGTTCCGGCAGGGGAGCAACTGTGCCGCCTCGCCGGCCCCCGTGGAAAAGCCCTACTTCCCCATTTGCATGCGCCTCCTACGAGTGGTCTCCGTGCTCATTAAGCACTTCTACACTCTGCTGGTACGATTCCCGATTCCCTCAAGTGTCAAGCTGAAGTCTTGAGCGGAAATGGTTGACACGACGACCTCTCATTTGCAAATTGTCGTCTCGGTTTATCGAATTTTTTTATTTTTAGGTAACAGAGTGTGAGATCTTCTTATCCCTCTTGGTGAAGTTTCTGGATGGTGAAAAGCCTCAGTGGCTCAGAGCTGTCGCCGTGGAGTCGGTACATAGGTTGTGCGTGCAGCCGCATTTGTTACGGTAATTTTTTTCGAGTTCTTTTGCAATTGGGATGTAAAATACCACAAATAGTCAACGATTGATGGAAACTAAAGTTGTTGTTTTTTTTCCCCTTTTCTTGCCACAGTTCATTCTGCCAATCATATGACATGAAGCCGCACTCCACCAAAGTGTTTCGAGACATCGTCAATGCCCTGGGCTCCTTTATCCAGTCCCTTTTTATTGTCCCCTATGTGGGTAACACTTCGGCTGTCAGCGCACCAGCTGGTAGGATTTTCAATTCTCTTGGTTGATGTTGTTGTTGTTTGTTTGTAAACTGATTTAATTGTTCGGGAGATGTATAGGAATAGGTATAGGAATAGGTATAGAAATAGGTATAGGAATAGGTATAGGTATAGGAATAGGAATAGGTATAGGAATAGGAATAGGAATAGGAATAGGTATAGGAATAGGTATAGGAATAGGTATAAGAATAGGAATAGGTATAGGAAAAGGTATAGGAATACGAATAGGTATAGGAATAGGTATAGGAATAGGTATAGGAATACGAATAGGTATAGGAATAGGTATAGGAATAGGTATAGGAATAGGTATAGGAATAGGTATAGGAATAGGTATAGGAATAGGTATAGGAATAGGTATAGGAATAGGTATAGGAATGGGTATAGGAATGGGAATAGGTATGGGAATCGGTATAGGAATAGGTATAGGAATGGGTATAGGAATGGGAATAGGTATGGGAATAGGTATGGGAATAGGTATAGGAATAGGTATAGATATAGGTATAGATATAGGTATAAATATAGGTATAGGAATAGGTATAGGAATAGGTATAGGAATAGGAATAGTGGTTCGTGGACCACTAGTGGTCCGTCAGGGTAACAAATATTAACATTTTCAATTTGGCAATCGTACTTGAAATGAGAAAAGTAGTTATATTAATAATAAAAATTGCTATTATGCTTAGGGCTTGTTTTTTCCTCAAAGTAAAAACCTAAGACTATGTTTTCCAAACAACATTTTCCTCCTTGACATTTAATGGATTTTGGTTTGTTTACCCAATTTCTATATAGGTGGCTCAGGTTCCGGTCCTCAAGGAATGGCTCACGGTGGTCCGGGTCCAGGCCCAGGTGTCAACACCCTAACCACGCAGGCTGCGTTTGAGTACCGTGGAACCTGGATTCCCCTCATGAATGTCAGCGCCCAGGGCAGCGCCAAGGCCACTTAGTAAGAACCAACCTTGCAATCATTGGAATTGCTACACGCTAATTTATCTTCACCGTTCTGCTAGCTTGGAGATGCTCGATAAAGTGGAGCCGCCTGCCATTCCTGAGGGTTACGCCATGTCGGTGGCCTTCAGTGCCCTGCTAGACCTGGTCCGAGGCATTACCACCATGATTGAAAAGGAGTTGGCGATGGAGGAAGAGGCGGCGGCGCAATTCCGGGAGGCTCAGCCCGATCGCGAGTGGCAACCGCCGACTGGTGAGAAGTTTTCTTGCGCTCTTTTAATGTCTTTTGGTGGTTGTAAAATTGCCCTGTGTTGTTTTAGGGTTGGGTTTGATGGATATTCATGTGGCTTTTTTGTATATGTTTTAGGAGCCCATCAAGTGTGGGAGGAGATGGTCGGTGGGTGCTGGTGCGGTCTTCTGGCGGCCTTGTCGCTACTGCTTGATGCTAGGTAAATAATGTGTAATAGAGGAATGTCTCACGCAAATCTTTTTGGGATGTCATCCAACTGTGCAACTTTCACCGCTTTCCAACCGTGACCGGACGTTTGGTCCCCCGGACGTTTGGTCCCCCTGACGTTTGGTCCCCCGGACGTTTGGTCCCCCGGACGTTTGGTCCCCCGGACATTTGGTCCCCCGGACGTTTGGTCCCCCGGACGTTTGGTCCCCCGGACGTTTGGTCCCCCGGACGTTTGGTCCCCCGGAATGTTTGGTCCCAGGAACGTTTGGTCCCAGGAACGTTTTGTCCCCATTTATACTCCATATTTAAACCATCAATTTGGAGGTGAAAATTGTGAATGAGTCTTTTATATATATGTCTTATAGAAGATGAATTGTAAAATCAACGATTTTAAGGGTGTGGCTAATCTTGCGAGGAAAATACAGAATATATCTGTCTCATAAACCACTGCTGAACTGATATTAACCTTTTTTAATGCACTGAAACTTCTTACTCTTGAAAGACAGACTTTTAAATTCCAGAAAATCTTTGAGACGCCTCTTTCAAACACTTGACTGGAATCTGAGGGGAATTTCCTTTACAGCAAGACCAGGGGAGCCACTTGGCCAGGATTTTTATCCCGGCGGATAACGTTCTTTCCTCTTGTAAATTATTTCAGCCCTGTTGAACTCCGATGTCAGCCAGGGGAAAAAAACCCTTGGGTTGTAGATTGTGGGTCATGCCAGGATGAAAGTTAAACCGAGTATGTCTTTGTGTTTTCGCAGTACCGACGAGACGGCCACAGAGAACATTCTGAAGGCCGAACTGTCCATGGCGTCCCTGTGCGGCCGCCTGGGCTTGGTCACGCCACGCGATGCCTTCATCACGGCTTTCTGCAAGGCTTCTCTACCGCCCCACTACGCGCTGACCGTCCTCAGCAGCAACGCCGCTAATCTGTCTAACAAAGGTAGATAGATGATCATTATACAGTAGTACCTCGAGATACAAGCTTGTATGTCGATTTACTCGTAACTCAAATAATCGTTTCCCATAGAAATGAACTAAAAACTGATTCATTCGTTCCAAACCTCGGAAAAAAACACCAAAAACTGGGTAAAACATTTTTATTTGTTCTAATTTACCATCCATTAACAAAGTAGACTTTTCTTCCGCAGCCTACTCCATTCAGGGTCAGAGTGTGCAGATCATCAGCCCTTCCAGTGAGTCTCATCAGCAGGTGGTAGCCGTCGGACAGCCGCTCAGCGCTCAACCCCAAGGAACTGTTGTGGTAGGAACATAACTGTCAATCTGGACCAATTGCTCCCCTTATTAATGATTGCAATTCCCCTAACTAAGCGATATACAGTCATACAAATGCAACATGGCTCATATTTACTCACATAGGGCGCACTTAAAAGTCGAAAATTTTCTCCAAAGTGGACTCGGTGCTCTAAATTCAAGATTCTGTTGATCAAGGGTGTCAAACTCGGGTTAATGTCAATGTGGGCCAGATCATTTTAGATCGGATTAAAAAAACTGGTTCAAAAGCCCTAAATATTCAGTTTTTATAGATTTAAAGCAATGTTTATTTAAGCTTTTTTTTTCTTAGTATTGGTAAATTTCTTTTAATCATGTTTTTTCATTTAAAAAGAAACTTTTTTTAAATTATGTTCAATATTAAAGTGGAAACTGGAAAATATTTATTTTTAGATTTTACAAAATGCTTTTTGAGTTAAAAACACAAAAGAAAAAAAATGCAATGATTGTTTTTAAAAATGAAAATTTAGGGAATGTAATTTACATCTATAATCATTTGAATTTGATCCTAAAACAGTAAATCGGCACTCATGATTTACTATTTTGGGCCACATAAAATGATGCAGCGGGCCAGATTTGGCCCTTGGGCCACCACTTTGACACCTGAATTGTAGATGTTGCTATATGACTGAGTACATTGCTTGCTGACGCGCTATATTTGTATAGTGAAAGGGGAATGCTTAAAGCATGACAATATTAGCAGTCAACAATGACCTTTTCGTCTGCTACCTTTGACCGAAAAGATCCGGATTTGAGCCAAAATGGCTAAAACAAGATCGGTTTTACAAAAAAAACGTACTTAAAAAACCTCTACAAAAGTTGTTATAGGGCGTACACCATTTGAAATGATCGAAAACTTTATAAGTTGACATTTATCAAATCTAAACAGGTGTTATCACTGCATCTCCTACTGAAATTATGTCTTTATTCCTATGCCAGAAAACCGCATGTCCATTTCTCTAAATTCTTAATATTTTTTTCTCTGTCAAGCTAACAGCCAAGAACATTCAGTGCATGCGAACCCTGTTGAACCTGGCCCACTGCCACGGTGCCGTTCTGGGCACTTCCTGGCAGCTGGTCCTAGCCACTCTGCAGGTACGAGCATCCACTGTTTTTCTTCTCAAAAACAACAGCCGTGAATGTATTTATGCATTATTTCGGCTAACAAAATGTCAATGGAACTGATTGTCCTTAAACGCAGCATTTAGTGTGGATCCTGGGATTGAAACCAAGTGTGGGTGGTGCCCTCAAACCCGGCAGAGCCGTTGAAGGACCCAGTACGGTACGTTTGCTTTCATCCTTGTGGTTAAACCCAGCAATTGTCCATTTGCCAACCCTAAATTTGGCTAAATTTCGTCGAACAGGTGCTAACCACGGCTGTCATGACCGACTTGCCCGTCATCGCCAACATCTTGTCCAGGCTTTTTGAGAGCTCCCAGTAAGAACTACTTCCTCCCTCCGTACACTTTATCACATACAGTAATAACAAATATTTATCTTGAGATACCAGACACATTTTGAGCAAGTGTTTATCTTGAGATTCGAGACAAATTTTATACAATATATACGAGCAGACAGTGGACGTAGAGACAATACACGAGGGAGTTGTGAGTTGTACTGTTTAATATCGAAGTACTGTTGAAAACAGTAGATATTTAGATATTAAACTCTCATGAATATAATTTTGAGAGCTGGTTTCAACAGTACTTAGATATGAAACAGTACTTAAATATTACACAGTACTTGGATGTGAAACAGTATTTGGATATTAAACAGTACTTCGATATTAAACAGTACTTGGATATTAAACAGTACTTGGATATTAAACAGTACTTGGATGTGAAACAGTATTTGGATATTAAACAGTACTTAGGATATTAAAGAGTACTTAGATATGAAACAGTACTTACATATTAAACAGTATTTAGATATTTAACAGTACTTGGATATTAAACAGTACTTAGATATTAAACAGTACTTAGATATTAAACAGTACTTAGATATTAAAATGTACTTAGATATTAAACAATACTTAGATATTAAACAGTACCTGGATATTAAACAGTACTTGGATATTAATCAGTACTTGGATATTAATCAGTACTTGGATATTAATCAGTACTTAGATATTAAACAATACTTAGATATGAAACAGTACTTAGATATTAAAGAGTACTTAGATATGAAACAGTACTTAGATATGAAACAGTACTTTGATATTAAACAGTACTTAGATATTAAACAGTACTTGGATATTACACAGTACTTGGATATTAAACAGTACTTAGATATTAAACAGTACTTAGATATTAAAATGTACTTAGATATTAAACAGTACTTAGATATTAAACAGTACTTAGATATTAAACAGTACTTAGATATTAAACAGTACTTGGATATTAAACAGTACTTAGATAATAAAATGTACTTAGATATTAAACAATACTTAGATATTAAACAGTACTTAGATATTCAACAGTACTTGGATATTAAACAGTACTTGGATATTAAACTCTCTCATGAATATAATTTTGATGGTTAGATTAAATGTATTTTTGAGTGTCTGCATCGTAATCCAAGTTCATTTCAATGTGTTTATGTTATGTTACGAGCACGTTGCCATATCTCAAGGTACCACTGTATAATATTATAGTAAATAAAATAGAACGTGTCTCTCATTTGCTGTAGGTACTTGGATGACGTTTCCCTTCATCATTTGATCAATGCTCTGTGCTCTCTCTCACTGGAAGCTATGGAAATGGCTTATGGGACCAACAAGGTAAAAAAAAAACTTACATGGACATTGCATTTCATGTCAGTTAAGCCACAAATTGGCAACCAATGAGTGCCAAGATCAGAATTAAAGGTCCTTTTATTTTTTACACGCAGGAGCCATCCCTGTTCGCCGTCGCCAAACTGCTAGAAACCGGTTTAGTCAACATGGATCGTATCGAGATTCTATGGAGGCCTCTGACTGGACACTTGTTGGAGGTAACAAACATACTTTTTCACAATATTTAACACCATTGCTGGTAAATACGTAAGTTATAGCTAAAACTGTATATCAGTGGAGGCGTGTGACCATATGAGAAAAGTATTTGAGTATTTTTTTCCTTTTATTTCCTTTCTCTTTGCGATCCTGCAGAAGGTAAGCAACGATTTCATCTTCTAAACTATTCATTCTTTGTACATTTTGTTGTTATTGTCAACCAGTCTCGTTCTTTAAAATGCTTATGTCTTATCATACGTCACTGTGCTTACAAACCTTATTTTGCAATTTCATTTGCTGATAAAGCAGGATATGGCACTGCACTCCATTGCATTGAAAGTAGAAAAAAACAACATTGTTTATACTAAAGGGAAAAAAAGGATATTAATGTAGAGGACATTGATATTTTACATTCATATGTGGAGTGTCATTATGCTGTAAGCTTTGATTATCACTTTTTGTGTGTTTTAAATGAAAACAAGTCATGGCTGCACAAACATTGATGTTAAAAACACAAAAATTGTCATCTAGAATAGCATAGTTAGCGTGTTTTCTCGCATTTGTAACAAAAAAAATGATGACTGAATCAAGGGTACGGCTTATATGCGCATAAATTAGACTTGACATGCACGAAACTCCATAATACAAGACAATAAAGGCCAAAAAAATTAACCGTATCTTGCTTAAACACCTGAAAAACTCACTTTAGCCTGCATTGCTAATGCTAAACTGAAAATTGTGAATCAGTTGGCGGCTTATACGAGAGAAATTGTCAAATTTAACTATTTTAAGGCTATTTTAAGGGTGAGGCTTATACGTGTAGGCGGCTAATATCCGAGAAAATACATTAATTATAATAAAAATACATAATAAGCATGCTCAATCTTAAAATAGCAATTCTACACTCATATGTCCAGTAATTTGTGCTGAAATGGTGTAAAAATTCAAATTTACCTGCATATGAGAAACTACAAAAATGCTACTTTTCTAACCTAAAACACTGTTGTTTTTTGGCTTTGAATTACTGCCCACGAAACTAGTATTTATTGACCTATCTTTGTTTGTGAGGACATAACACAATTTTCTTGAGTATGTAATTTTTCGTATGTGTCTATACAAATGTGATTGTCGTTGTATGTGGCAAACGTGTCTATTTTATTCTCATCCGATCGCTTCACATAACGCCGCATAACGCCCACACCGGAATCCATTGGGAAAACTGCTCTTTTGAACCTCCTCTGCAAAAGAGAAGGACCACAAAAAATAAAACTCCAAATCCACCCACATGTCCATAAACGCGCAAGGACTTAATGCTTGGGTGCCGTATGTGCATGTGTTTGTTTTTGTGCGTAAATGTGACGTTACCCGCAGGTCTGCCAGCACCCCAATGCCAGGATGAGAGAGTGGGGGGCCGAGGCTTTGACCGCCCTCATCAAAGCTGGCCTCGACTACAAGCATGAGCCGCCGCTTAGCCAAAATCAGGTAGGTAAACTTGTCATTGATAGCTGTTACAGTATTCCCTCGATTATCGTGGTTAATGTAGACCGGAGATGGCCGCAATGAATGGAAAACAGCAAAGTTGGGTCACCTCTTTATTTAAAAAATAAAATATTATATAATATTATTATTTTTTAAATATTTCAAAAATATATATATTATTTAAAAATGTGTTATTTAAAAATATATGTATTATTTAAAAATATGTATGTATTCTTTAAAAATATGTTTATATTCTTTAAAAATATGTTTATATTCTTTAAAAATATATGTATTATTTAAAAAATATTTGTGTTATTTCAAAATATGTATTTTTTACATATATATAAATGTATTTTTTACATATATATATATATATATATATATATATATATATGTATTCTTTTAAAATATATATGTATTCTTTTAAAATATATATGTATTCTTAAAAAATATTTATGTATTCTTAAAAAATATTTATGTATTCTTACAAATATATATGTATTCTTTAAAAATATATATGTATGATTTAAAAAAATATCTATACTATTTTAAAAAAAATATCTATATACTATTTAAAAAAATATCTATATAATATTTAAAAAATGTATACTATTTTAAAAAATATCTATATAATATTTAAAAAATGTATACTATTTTAAAAAATATCTATATACTATTTTAAAAAATATATTATTATTTTACATTTTTTTATTTAATTTTTTTACTTCAATACTGAGTTCTAATACCAAGCAGAGAACAACGGAGTGGTTTCCACTTGCGAGTTTCAGCATGTATTTTCACATTTTTATTGAATTTCCGCCAAAAAAAAAATCCCCCCCAAAAAAATCTGCTATGTCATGAAGCCTCAATATTCGAGGGATTACTGTCAATCTAAACCCAACCGAATTGCACCCCAAAAACCTTGAAAACTTGAAATCAAAATCTCCATTTGAATTTCTCTCTCTTTCCACCCAGCGACTCCAGCTTCTGCTGCTCAACCCCCTGAAGGAATTATCCAACGTGCTCCACGCAGACATCCGACAGAAGCAGCTGGAGAGCGTCCTCCAAATTCTCCAGAGCCAGGGGGACAGTCTGGGCCCCGGCTGGCCCCTCGTCTTGGGGGTCATAGGCGCTATCCGCAATGATCAAGGGTAACAGTAGCTCCGAGGGAGAAGAGAAGACGGCATTTCTTTGATTGGACTAAATCTTTTCCTATCTTCTCGTGGTTTCAAGTGAATCATTGATCCGGACAGCCTTCCAGTGCCTGCAGTTGGTGGTGACAGACTTCCTCCCCACCATGCCTTGCACGTGCCTCCAGATCGTGGTGGACGTGGCCGGAAGTTTCGGTCTACAGAACCAGGAGCTCAACATTAGCCTCACGTCTATCGGCCTACTGGTAAGGTTTTGGTTCAATTGTGGGGAAATGTGAAAGAGTTAAATGTCAAGTGTTGACATGTTTTCTAATGTTTTAAAAGTGTTGTTTTATGATGTGTAAGGGAGAGAAAAACGTAGTATTTTCAGGAAGTGGCTGGCAGACAGACGTGATATCAATGCTGTAATACATTTAGATTCGATTTGATTAGATTAGATCATTTTATTCATGCCGTAGTCGGGAAATTTGACTGTCACAGTAGCAAGAGGGTGAGAATACAGATACAGGAAAATACATTTTTGGCATAAATAGGTAATAATTATATGTATATGCTTATGTATATGTATATGTACCGTATTTTCACGACTATAAGGCGCACCCTCAATGAATCACATTTTTTCATATATAAGGCGCACTGTATTATAAGGCGCACTGTCTATTTTGGAGAAAATTTAAGACTTAAGTGCACCTTATAGTGGTGAAAATACGGTAATTGCTATTGACTTCCAGGTATGAAGCACTCACTACTTTACAGTCACTTCTAGAGCCAGCCATTGTTGAGGTTTTTGAGTTTTTTGTATCAAATCTTGCAGTGGGGGAGGAGCTATATGATGGAAGATTTTGTAAACCAAGATGGCATCTGAATATTTAACAGTATTGTTTCAGTTCAGGCGTTTGTGTTTTTTTAATACCCGACAGTGGTGGTTTTTCGTTTTTCGGTTTTCTGTTTTTTCCATATATAAGGCGCACTGGATTATAAGGCGCACTGTCTATTTTGGAGAAAATTTAAGACTTTTAAGTGCGCCTTATAGTCGTGAAAATACGGTATATGTATACACACAAATACATGTATTTACATAGAGTTGGAGTCTTAACATTCAAACATTTCTTTTGTTAAGAAAAATAGCATCTCAAAATTGATCTCCCTTGTGACATCATTAATACCCATTATCCAGTGTGTGGGTATAAATGACATCACACAATGAATCTGTGTGTTTTTGTGTTTAATACATTATTTCTCCAATAGCATAGAAATAAAAATTGGAGATTTTTTTCTTAAACCTTTGAGCAAACCTACTTTAACGCCCAGTTCTTCTCGGCGCCATTTTATACTATTCTTTCCCTTTTAAAGCCTTCTCGGAACGATCAAAATCTGCCAACACACAACTAAGGCAGCTCGCAATTTTACGTACCGTATTAACACTTATTTTTCTTCCACAGTGGAATATTTCCGACTACTTCTTCCAACGGGGGGAAGCTATCACAAAAGAGCTGGAAAGAGAAGAAGAGGTCCAACAGAAACAAGCCCGGGAGAAAGGAGAGACCCTCAATCGGCCTTTCCACCCGGCCCCTCCATTCGACTGCCTTTGGCTGTGCCTGTATGCTAAATTAGGCGAACTATGCGTGGATCCAAGGCCCGCCGTGCGCAAAAGCGCCGGACAGACGTTGTTTTCCACCATCGCCGCGCATGGGACTTTGCTACATCAGCCAACGTGGCATATTGTGGTCTGGAAGGTAGTGTGCCAAATTTTACGTCATTTTAATCGCAGAGAGTGTGTCTATTTATTGTCTGGTTGTCATAAAAATTATGGAATTTATAAATAATCTTTTTTTTAGGTGTTGTTTCACTTGCTAAACTGCGTCAGAACGTCGTCCACCACAGCCGACAAGGAGAAGATCGAGTCTGGCGGCGGGAATATCCTCATACATCACTCGCGGGACACGGCGGAGAAACAGTGGGCGGAGACTTGGGTGCTGACTTTAGCTGGAGTCGCCCGCATTTTTAATACTAGGAGATACTTGCTTCAAAAGTTAGGTGGGTCACCGAGAATTCGGGACGGGTGGGTTAGTTTTTTTTCGTTGAACTCAAAGACGTGGAGCATTCACGACAAGTTTCAAATCTAATTTTATCCTAATCCAAATCTAGTCCGAATCTAATCCAAATCATATCAAAATCTAATTCAAATCTAATTCAAATCTAATTCAAATCTAATTCAAATCTAATTCAAATCTAATTCAAATGTAATTCAAATCTAATCCAAATCTAATCAAAATCCAATCCAAATCTAATACAAATCCAATCCAAATCTAATTCAAATCTAATTCAAATGTAATTCAAATCTAATCCAAATCTAATCCAAATCTAATCAAAATCCAATCCAAATCTAATACAAATCCAATCTAATACAAATCCAATCTAATTCAAATCTAATGTAATCCAAATCTAATCTAATCCAGATCTAATCTAATCCTAATGTAATCCAAATCTTGTCTCAATTTAATCCAAATCTAGTCTAAATCTAATCTAATCCAAATTTAGTCCCAATTTAATCCAAATCTAGTCTAAATCTAATCTAATCCAAATTTAGTCCCAATTTAATCCAAATCTACTCCAAATCTAATCTAATCCAAATCTAGTCCAATTCAAATCCAAATTGTTTTAGCATCGTCTATCTTTCTTGGAAAGTCAGCTATCTGCGACTTGCGGGCACCAGCACATCTAGTTCAAACTAGATCTAATTCCACATTAGATGTCATCTAGACCGACGTGCACCACTGTCCCCGAAAGTCTTAAACTTTTCCTGATGTTTCCAGGTGACTTCTTCGAAGCGTGGGAAGTTCTCCTGACCCACATCCAGTCGGCCGCACTCAGCAAAAACAACGAAGTCTCCCTGGCGGCCCTCAAAAGCTTCCAAGAAATCCTCCAAATCGTCACGCCCACCAAAGACTGGGACAAAGCGGGCGACGCCTTCGCCGCCATGGGCGTCCCGCCCGTCCTCATCGACGCCGTCTCGGCATCCGGCCCGGGTAGACCGTTGGTGCGTTCTGATTCGCTGGTGGAGCGACTCACCTGCTATAATGGCGCCGAACTACTGGCCCCTCCCCCGGGGGAGGAGTCGGCGTTAGAGGACTTGGCTCTGTGGTGGTCGGCGTGGAATACTTGGTACCGCACGGGGACGGACAGCACCAGGGCTCCCCCCGGTGGACAGAAGGAGAAGCTCTCCTTTATCCCCAGCCAACCTTTCCTGACGGCGCTGGTCCAGATCTTCCCGGCGTTGTACCAGCACATCAAGGGAAATTTCAGCATGGACGACCTGAAGAAACTCGGGGTGATCCTCCACGGCGCCGTTTCGGTGCCCATCAGCAGCGACGCCTCCCCCTTCATCCTACCTTCTTACACGGAGGCCGTGCTGACCAGTCTGCAGGAAGCCGTGCTGACCGCCTTGGACGTTTTACAAAAGGTGAACATTCAAAGCGGCCAATAATATGACAGTGAGAGGAGCGAGCGATGGTCGCCGGGTGTTGACTTGTTCCCCGCCCGCCGCAGGCCATCTGCGTGGGACCGGAGAACCTGCAGGTCATGTACCCGGCCATCTTTGAACAGCTGCTGCTCTTCGTGGAGTTCTCCTGTAAGCCTCCGCAGTACGGCAGGATGGAAACCAAACACGTGGCCAATGCCAAATATAACCAGGTAAACCCACGCTAGCAACCATTTCCCGTTATCTTATTTTTTTCGAGACTAGTCATTAGCCTGGTACATGGACTCTTCGTCCCCGGACAGTTCGTCAAACGGACACTTCGCTGCCAAACATTCTGTTGACGGAGCTAATCACTATCCCTTAACCCTAATTCTAACCACTAACCCTACGAATTGTCCGTTCGACGAAATCTCTGGCAACAAAACGTCTGGTCGACCAAGTGTCCGGCGACGAACTGTCCGGCGACGAAACGTCCAGTCACGATTAGCCTGATCGCATATACTTAAACCCAATTCCATTCCTCATTGTTCTAACCCATCTGGAATTTTTTTTAAACATTATTTTTGAATACAATCTGTCTCTCGCTCATAAATAATAATTTTTAAAAAATGAACTAACTGTCACACTACTACTTTTGGCCCACCTTGTTTATTTATGTTTTTTTAAAAGTGAGAGAACATTAAATATTTTTTTTACGTTTTGTAGTTAAAAAATTATTAAATAGTCAAAATTGTATTATTTATGTTGTCCTTAGTGTAGTAGAATTAACACATTAGTTTTTGGAAAACAATTTAAATAGTTTTATAGTATACATAATCCAATGCTAATTTATAATGTCTATCTATAATGTCAACCCCAGTAGAACATATTTTTATTCATGAATCATAAAAAAAATAATGTCCGATTATCAAAAATATTCACTCAACCATTCAATCATTACATAAAAATCCAAAAACCATCACAGAAATCACTCTTAATAAACATTTCCACTTCTAATCCAAATTATAAAACCACCCATTTAACTCTTCCAATTAAAAAAATGAAAGAACTGTTGTCTACCCGTCAATCAAACCGAATCCCCTCCCCCCACCTCACATAAATCTGTCTTAATGACTATGAACATATATATTATTAATACTCAAGAAATAAATTTCAACTTTAATTGCGATCTTTTCTCATTTTGTTTCTTGGGACTACTCCCTGACCGGATAACCGTTTTAGATCCAGCTCTTTGCGCCGGTGAGTTCCATCCTCCATTCCCCCCGTTTTTATGTAAATCTAACCCATACTCTTCCACTGTCATCCATCTTTTTATTCCTAAATGGGCGGGATTAGCAAGTGAGCTGCATGATAGTTTCTCTCACTTTTGCCTGCCATTAACTTCCTTTGCAGTGTGTTTTCTCCGCTCCATGTTTGTGGTTTTTGTCGGTGCTTTTGTGGGGTTTTTTTTGGGTTAAGTCTGGTGGCGTCTTTGCTTGAACTCATTTCAACATGTTTTCATCTTTTTCAGGGCACTGGTTTGGTTGTCAGTGCCATTGACGGTGGTAGTGTTCGATTCATTTTGATTGGCAGTGAATTATTAATGCCGAATGTCCCAGATGGGGTGGATTGGTTGTCTGCTATAGTCAATGGCACTGGATTATGAGCATCTGTAGTCGGTTCTCACATTTTTGATGAATTTTTATAAGTATGTTTTAATAGGAATAACACAATTTAGTTGAATTAGTTGCTTAAACAAGGGAAATTATGATTGGAAATATCCATAACCCCCTTTTTAAATTATTATTACCGTATTTTCACGACTATAAGGCGCACTTAAAAGTTTTAAATTTTCTCCAAAATAGACAGTGCGCCTTATATATGAAAAAAACAGAAAAACAAAGACGAAAAACCCCCACTGTCGGATATTTAAAAAAACACAAACGCCTGAACTGAATACTCAATACTGTTAAATATGCAGATGCCATCTTAGTTTACATCTTCCATCATATAGCTCCTCCCCCACGGACCCTTCTCCAAAATTTTTGATTAAAAAAATCTTTATTGTCATCATACACAGGAACATAGAACGAAATTGGTGATTTTTTTTGATTGATTGACACAACATGCTACGTGCTATTAAATATATAAACATTCTCCTCATTACAAACATAGACATAAAATGTCAATCAAAGCATAGCCTTATTAAATGTTGTCACATTGTGTTAATGACTTTAGTCACTCAAAAGTGTTTGTATAAAAAAAAAATCCCCAACAAAATTTGTCTCCTTTCACATCTAATTAAAGCCGTCATTTTAAGATGGATGGTTCATGTTGCTGCCATTTTTTTTTTGTGTATGTCTTAAACGCAGGCAGAGTGGGTGGCCTTAAACTACGTGCCCTTTGCTGAACGCTCCTTGGAAGTCTTGGTGGAGCTGTACCACAAAACGGCATGCCACAAGGCGGTCATCAACGAGAAGGTCCTGCAGAGTATCATCAAGGTAAGTTTGGTGGGTCGGACGTTTGGTGGGCCGGACGTTTGGTCGCCGGACAAATGGTGACAGAGAGTTTACTGTTGAAAACAGCTCTCAAAATTATATTCATGAGAGAAAGTTTAATATTTTAGCGACTTATGCGATTTTGCTGACTAAAGGGGAAAAAAAACACCGAAAAAAATGCAATGCTCCGCCCAGTGCTCGTAGAAACAGCACATGAGGAGGGAGTTGCGACAGGAAAGACAGTGGCCATGATGTTCTTTTGAGCAGCTTATCGTATATCAGAAATTGTCTCGTATCTCAAAATAACTTTTCTCAAAATTTTACTCGTATCTCAAAATAAACATTTGCTCAAAATTTTACTCGTATCTCAAAATAAACATTTTTCAAAACTTTACTCATATCTCAAAATGAATATTTGCTCAAAATTTTACTCGTATCTCAAAATAAACATTTGCTCAAAATTTTACTCGTATCTCAAAATAAACATTTTTCAAAACTTTACTCATATCTCAAAATGAATATTTGCTCAAAATTTTACTCGTATCTCAAAATAAACATTTGCTCAAAATTTCACTCGTATCTCAAAATAAACATTTGCTCAACATTTTACTCGTATCTCAAAATAAACATTTGCTTAAAATTTTACTCGTATCTCAAAATAAACATTTGCTCAAAATTTTACTCGTATCTCAAAATGAATATTTGCTCCAAATTTTACTCGTACCTCAATATAAATATTTGCTCAAAATTTTACTCCTATCTCAAATTGCTCGTTTGTCGGGGCACTCGTATGTCAAGGTACCACTGTATTTCCCCTTATTTTGAACCATTTTCACGTGAGCCTGTATTTCTCATGTAATAACCATTTTTTCTAAATTTCCTCCTCATTTGCAATCAGACGCTGAGAATGCCTCTGGGTTTGAAATACGCTTGTCCGTCGGAGAGCACCTGGAAGTTGGCCGTGTCGTCCCTGCTGAAGGTTCTGTCCATCGGACTGCCGGTGGCCCGTCAGCACTCCTCTTCGGGGAAGTTTGAAAGCATGTGGCCCGAGCTTGCCAGCGCTTTTGAAGATTTTCTATTTACCAGAAGGTACTTTTTAAACTTTTTTTACACAAAGGGGTGGGGCTTATGAAGGCCGGTTTTGATATATATTACGAGAGCTCCACTATAGACTCGTAAACACTGAATTTGTATTTAAACATATATATATACACAGGTAAATTCAGTGCTTTATAAGCCTGGTGGGTTGCCAGGTTTCACTTGGGGTATAAATGTAACGACAATATGATAATAAATATGATTTTTTTTGTTCAAAAATTGATGTTTTTCAAAGATTAAACCAATATTTTTGAACAGTCAGTTCCATGTCATCAGATTTAATAAGAAATATAAAGCAAATATTGATATTTTGAACCATTCTGTTGCCAAAACAGACATAAGTTTAAATACAACTAAAAGAATTTGTGTATTACATTAATATATACATTTGGATAGTTTAATTCAGTGGTTTTCAAAGTGGGCGGTACCGCCCCCCGGGGGGCGGTGTGAACTTTCAGGGGGGCGCTGACGAATAAACAGGCGAATGGGGGGCGTTGAAATAGTGAAGGGGGCGATGGAGCAATTACAGTAAACTGTGACGTTGGTGTTTGTAGAAAGACCGGAAAAATTGATTGTCTGTAATAAAAAGTCGACAAAAAACAAGCTTTATTGAAACAAGAAACGTTGTCTGCTCGAGCGCTCACGAGCAGCGCGCATATACCGTATATCACTAATTGTCGCGAGTTTATGGTCGATGCAGGCGACTGGGGAAACCACCACCATCCAGTCAGCCGCAGAGGAGCACACAATAGCGCGCCGGCAACGCTTAACCACAGACGTATGCGCACAGCGACCGGCTTAATGCATCAGCTATCCATTTTTATGATTCGAGGTGAACTGCGCATTGGTCTATTAAAAGAAACGAAATTAGCGAATAATATCTGAGGCGCCTGTCTTCTATTTATTTAAGCTTCGTTCGTTGGAAAGGGGTAAAGAGGGGGGCGTTGGCATTTTGGCCCGGCGGTGAAGGGGGCGGTGGCCAAAAAAGTTTGAAAATCACTGGTTTAATTGATCCACATGTCATCTTTCAAGATATAATATATTAAATTATATTTATGGATTTTTCTACAAATATTAATGTATAGTATGCTGTTTTTATATTTTTTTTAATGAATGAATAATACTAAAATAGAATAAAAACACATTACAGTAATCCCTCAAATATCCCGGTTTCACTACATTGCAATTTTTTGGGAGAATTAAATATTTTTTGGTTTAATTAAATATTTTTAATGTCATAAAAATGTATAAAAAAACACGCTAAAACTTGCAAGCAAAAAAACACTCACCTGTTCCTTATTTACGCTTTAATTGTTAACACATTAGCGCCATTTTTATGCTAGTTGAAGACCTTTATTCGCCAGATTTGTCCCAAGATTTGACTTTAAATGATGTAAAAAAAACTTAATTTCAAAGACTAAAGTATCGCTTTGTCGCCTAAATAACTAACGTCCGTTTTTCCGCCTTGCTCAAAACGCCGTAATGAATCGTAAGAACAAATTAGTAGTAAAACCACACCCATTTAGCAAGAAATTCATCTACATAATCGTTTCACGTTGTTGTTATTAGCGCTAATGTCGCATCCACGCGCCCAATCGCCTTTTGTTTGTCTTCTTGCTTCAATTAATTAGCAAATTACTGCTGAATCGTGTTGGTACAATTGATGGAAACGGCGTTTTTTGTGGCAATTTCCAATGTTGGAATGTTACAGCCGTGAGCTACTTTACCTTGTTATCGTTTTTTGGGGGGATTTTATTTGGTTTGGAAAGCTCCGCTGGCTTTTACGAGGGTTGTCTCTTGTTTCGCCGTTGAGAGTAAAGCTGGAATAAAACGTGGAATAAAGACGCTTCAGCAATGCGTTCCTTCAATAAAAAACGTTGTACATTATTCAGTTATTTATTTATTTTTTGACTTAATGTGAAAGAAAGCATGCGTGTACAAGGGCAAATCATTATAGGATTAAAGCTTTTATTAGGCGGTAGTAATTAATTGTGGTGCTTTTTTATGGATGATGGTTAAAATTGAAAAGGTTTATAATTGTGTTTTGGGGTGGAAAATTACACACATTGAAAAATTTAAAGATTGTAAAAGCATAATGTATCTGTGTTATGGTTAATGGGATTTAATTAGGTTTTTTTAGGGTTTTTTGTGTGGTTAATTAGGGAGTTTTGGGGTGACTGAGAAAAGGTAAACAGTTGAGATATTGGGGAAAAAATATCTATTTTTGATTTAAAAAATGGTATCTCATTTCTATGATAAAATGGAGATTAATGGGATTTAATTAGGGTTTTTTGTGTTTTTTGTGTGTTTAATTTGGGCAACTAAGAAGAGGTAAACAGTTCAAATATGGGGAAAAAAATATCTATTTTTGATAAAATAAATTGTATGTCATTTCTATGAAAAGATGGAGATTCATGGGATTTAATTAGGTTTTTTAAAAAAAATAGGTTTTTAAAAAATATCTTTTGGATTTTAAAAAATTGTATCTCATTTTTATATGAAAAGATGGAGATTAATGGGATATAATTAGTTTTTTTTAGTGTTTTTTGTGTGTTTAATCTGGGCAACTAAGAAAAGGTAAACAGTTCAGGTATGGGGAAAAATATCTGTGATAAAAAAAATGGTATCTATATGGCGCACTTAAAAGTCTTGAATTTTCTCCAAAATAAACAGTGCGCCTTATAATCCGGTGCGCCTTATATATGGAAAAAACCATTAAAATTTGTCATTCGTTGACAGTGCGCCTTATAATGTGGTGCGCCTTATATATGGAAAATACGGTATGTCATTCTACTTGCAAAAATATCAGTTTTTTTTCTGCTGCTTTCTATGGGTTTTCTTCAGATTTGGTAGCCACCATTTTCCCCCTCTTTGCCATTTTTTCCTCCTAAATTATTCAAAAACATAACAAAAATATATTTAGCAAGAATTCTCTGATCTATTTGTCTCTAATCCTTCTGTGTCTTCTTTCTAGCTCGCCTCCTGATAACTTGTCAATTCAGGAATTTCAGAAGAACGAAGCCATCGATGTTGAGGTACAGCAGAAAATATGTACCAAAAAAAAACTGTTTATGTTAAACTGCTGTTCAGGACTTGATCAGTTGTCCATTTTTTTTAGGTGGTTCAACTTATTAGCACGGAGATTTTACCTTTTGCTAATTTCATCCCCAAAGACTTTGTGAGTCAGATCATGGCGATGCTTAACAAAGGCTCCATCCACTCACAGTCGCCTTCTTTCACAGGTAACCAGCATATTACATTTTTGCATCCCATAATTTCCATAATATAAGTTGTTATTTTTTTTAATAGTCTGGCAGGGGGTGCGATTTATATGTGAAATTGGTCACACATTGTTATATAATTTTACATTTTTTTTTACTCTTAACCTCAAGAAAAAATGATTATTATATTTTTTTAATGATTATATTCAGCCAGTTTGTCGCTTCTATTTATTTATATTTTCATTTTTTACTTTAAATGTCTTTTGAGATAACGTATGTTCGTTGTTTTGGATTTTCTCATACAAATTCTGCCAAAAATGCGACTTATAGTCCAGTGCGACTTAAATACTCGTTTTCTTTCACTTTCATTTTGCATTTTATCAAATAAATTTGCCCAAAAATGCAACTTTTATGTTTTTTTTCCCTTTCATTTTTCATTTTATCAAATAAAATTCACCCAAAAATGCGACTTATACTCCAGTGTGACTGAAATATTTGTTTTCTTTCACTTTCATTTTGCTTTTTATCAAATAAATTCACCCAAAAATGCAACTTATACTACAGTCCTACTTTTATGTTTTTCTTCCCGTTCATTTTCTAAAATAAAATTCACCCAAAAATGCGACTTATACTCCAGTGCAACTTCATTAGGGTTTTTTTTGTCCTCTTTCATTTTGTATTTTTTGGCTAGTGCGACTTATAGTCCAAAAAAGCATTCAATTCAACGTATCCACTTTATAAAACTACCCTTAAAGTTCTAACCCCATAATCAAAATGGTCTGCAAAATGACAGGCGGGTACCAAAATAACCCACGTTTCTATGTCGACAGAAGCCGAGATTGACGTCCGTATGCGGGAGGAGTTTTCCAAGGTGTGCTTTGAGACGCTACTGCAGTTTTCCTTCAGCAACAAAGCGTCCACTCCGCAGGAGGGCTTCATTTCGCGCATGGCTCTCTCCGTCCTCCTCAAGCGCTCCCAGGACGTCTTGCGGCGTTACGTGGAGGACGAGCGTTTGAGTGGACGCTGCCCTTTACCCAGGTAAATTGACAGAGTGGGAAAATGGAAACAAATGGGGAATCCATTTTTAGAATATGGGCAAACTACGGCCCGTGGGCCACATCTGGCCCTCTAGGGCTTTTAATTCGGCCCGCCGACGTTGTCCAAATGTATTTTTTTTTCCCCAAGATGGTTGTCCAAATTTCTTTTTTTTTCTCCAAAGATGGCGCCATCATGCGGGAGCCAGTGGCAGTAGCTCTGTCCACTCTTATTTGTTTTTAGTGTTTTACAGCCCCTCTATCTTTTTTTAAATGACATTTTAATATTTCTTAACACATTTTTTTACTTGACTTTGTACTTTATACTTTTTACTTTAATGATGAGTGATGAGAATGTTATTAATACTTTAGTCCTTTTTTCAGTTTATATTTCACATGTACTGTTAACGGATGCACTTTTTTAGATGTATCCTATCTTGTGCTGACCCCGCCCATCTGTCACATTTTTAAAGTCAATATGACCCCCGGGCCCAAAAGTTAGCCCACCCCTGATTTAGAATGATGATTATGTTTTTGTTTTTTTTCCCTCTCAGGCAGCAAGTGACAGAGATTATTTTCGTCTTGAAGGCCATCAGTACGTTGATGGACTCACTGAAAAAGACCCAGCCGGAAAATGGTGGGTATTTTTCGTGGATATTGGACTCAAATATTGTAAAATGCAGTTTTTTTGTAAAATTGTGAAAATCCACAAGGTGCCAAAAGGCAAAAAAAATAGGTAATTAATCACCCATCAAAATATTAGTTTCTGCCAACACCAATTCAATGTCAACCCTTCCACTTCAAATGGATTGGACATCTGACACCATCAAAAAAGTTTATTCCGATTAAGGCAGGGGTGTCAAACCTCTGGTCTGCGGGCCGAATCCAGCTTCGTTTGAGATCAAGCAGGCCGGACCAGTAAACCCATTGCAAAATGACATAGAACTAACAATAAGCCCACTTTTTTTCCTTTGTATTAGTCTCTAATACTAATAATTAGTGCAAATAATTTAGTAAATTATCAAAATGTTTATTAACAGAATTTTCCTTTTACATTATAAACAATATATTATGAACAAGAGAATAACATAAGAACATAAATAAATGTCAATTCATGTTGTCTGCACGTACTAAAACACAGCGCCCCTAGCGGATAATAAAATAACTACAAATTTTAAAGAAAAATCATTTTTTTATACAATGCAGCTTTCTTCCCCAGGCCATACCAAACCACCAGACGGGCCGGATCCGGCCCGCGGGCCGTATGTTTGACACCCCAAACGTTCCTCTTCATTTATTTTTTTTAGGGACGCCTCATCCGATTAATTTACAACACTTCTCAAAAGTGTGTTCTTGAGGCGCCCTTCAAGATGTTTATCAGCTCTAAACTCATTTCCATAGGCCCCATGGGGATGATTTTCTTAGATTACATTCTTTGGCTATTAATTTTCTACATATACTCACTTATTTTTTTTCCCCAAAACAGTGGACGACAACACATGGGCTCAGGTGATCGCTTTGTACCCCACGTTGGTGGAGTGCATCACATGTTCATCCTCCGAGGTGAGCTCGGCCCTGAAGGAGGCTTTAGGGCCCTTTAAGGACTTCATGCAACCCCCTATTCCCAGAGTCCAAAATGGAGATTCCTGACTTTTTTTTTCTTCTATTTTTAAACTTTTTTTGGGGGTCAAAAACCATGAAACGTCACGATCGAATGTGTCTTCTTCTTAATCGAAGTACTTAAAGCGAACACGCTGTCATGAACTCCACTCGAGTCGACCCAAAGTGACCTGAAATGCCAAAGCAGATGATTGGTTGGTCGTTGGTTGGGGGGAGGGGCCTAATCGGATTCGAAACGAACACTTTGTTTTCCAACACTGAGGATTTTATGCAAGGAAACAAGCTGCAACATTCCATGTCATCTCTCGCCAGCCATCTGTGAAGGGGCGTTGCGTACATACTGAAAATAAATGGGACAGTTCTACAAAATTGGCACGCTCTCGCTTTTCTATTTTTAGAAAAATTAGCACCACCACTCCTTAAACTAAATTAAAAAAAAACAATATTTTTATGTTAATTACATTTTATGTATTTATCCCCCTTCATATATTTATCATTTAAAACCCCATCCACCTATTATCAATTATAATTTATCATCTAGCTTTAATCTATCCAATAAATAGATGGGCACACCCATTTATTTACCCTTTTCTTTGCTATTTATTCATCCATCTGTTGACTCCCTCATCTTTTATGTACTACATGTTCAAATAACATATTCAGCCACCTGTCATACATGTCAATCTTGCTGTCAATATCCATCAGCCGTCTATTTATACATCCTTCTATTCACCCATCTGTCTTAATACTAATGCATCTATCTATTTTTTTCCTTTATCCATCCATCTAGCTAAGCCCCGTGGTTGTCTGTGCACCCTCTCGAACGGGTCAGATAGTAATAGATTTGTATTTTTTTATTTATTTGTTATTATTATGAAGCTAGATGTCCGATGCGCGCAATCAGCTAAAGTGGACGGAGGTCGTCAAACATCATGAATTGCATTTTTAAAAACTATTTTCAAATGTCATTTTAAAAATATAGCCGTTACAATGTGGTTCATCGTAAAAGAAACCATTGTTTTTAATTTGTCAAGAATTTAGCGAAGAAAATGACTTATTTTTACGTCCGCTATGTCGAACCCGGTGAAGTCATCCGACCCAAAATGGCTCTCAATTACTTACGCCGCCGCCGCTTCCCCCGCCTTCAGACATCTAGCCTTATATAGTTGTATCTATGGGTCATACGAGGTGGATGGAGAGGGGCGGAGTGAGCAGCACTGCGTGGGCGGAGCTTGCCTTCTTTTATTTCAAGTCTTCACTCTAGCGCGAAGTCAGGAACGCAACATCACCGTCAAGGAAGGACGACCGTTCGACAAAATGGAGCCTGCTTCCTTCCTTTTGTCCACTTTGACGACATTTTTTTCGCTTTTCTCCTTCACCACACGACATCTTGTTTTTTTATTAGAGGGAGCTGTCTCCCATTGCCGGCCATGTACTATCTGAGGTAGTAGTTTGTGCTGTTGTTTGGGTTGTGACTGTGCCCGCTATGGAGATGACTGCGCAAGCTACTGCCTTGCTAGTGCTAGCCTCACGCTACTCACCGAGAGAGAAAAAAAGCTACATTCACGCTTCCTCTCGACCTATTATCAGGTAAATATATATTTATCATATACGTTTCTTCAATGGTTATGTAATCACAAGACTGAATTATATATTTTTATTTGGAAATTAAACTATGCAATGATTGTTAAGTATGACGGTTCAATGACCGTGGGAAAAATGACTACTTCCGTGTTTGATTTTTTTTTTTTTTGGGAGGAATATTAGGTAAAAAAAAATGGCGATTGGTATGTTTTAAAAGTGTGATTTACGTTGTGAAGAGAGCGAGGCTTGAGTGGAGTGTGTAATTTATGCAACACGCCACAGTGTGTTGAGCGTGGAAGAAGACATGTAGGTCAACGGCGCTGTTGCTATGTAGACGTTAAAATTGATTAGACGTCATTCACCGTCAATGGCAAAGACAGTTGGGTGTTTACTGATAATTCTCCTGGTTTAATACTTGGATAGTTGTCGTTGTTAATTAATTTATATATTTTTTTAACCGATGAAACGTAGTCTAAAATGTATACCATAAAAGAAAATATACGTTAAAAATATTTTTAATATTTTTAAAATGTCATTTTAATTACTATTCATCAAAATCGATGTATAATATAGGCCTTAACTGGAAGATATTTCTGATTTTATTTATTTAAAATTTCGTTTATTTACTTATTTAAAAAAAAAAACATTGTATTGACATTTTTTTAAGTGTTTCATGAAGTACACGAAAAGATCGTATTTTTCAGCATGATGTCTCACTCCTCAGAGCAAAAACAATAAATAAATAATAACTCCAGGCAATACAAGAACTAAAATATGACCATAAATTTGATAAATATCCACCCCAAATTGCCATTTGTCAAGCTAGACTTAAAATTAGCCTTTTTAGTTTTTCATAGTTTAAAATTAACATTTTTAAGTTGCCTTTTATATTGTTTCAATTGTCTTATCTCTAAATAACAACTCTACTCTTTCAAGAAACATAACAATATACACTTCTTACTTAGATTACATTATTTGTATACAGTAAAAAATGCTAATTGGTCATCAAATTTATAAAAATGATTGGTGAGACATCCAAATTTAATTTTGTACTATTGGTGAGTTATAATGTCTATTTAAAGCCTCCAATTTGAATGGAATAAATGGTCCGTGTCATTTTAAGAGTAGAGTGAGCGTGCAGCTGTTTGCGTAATAATCAGATTATCATGCCAAAGCCGGACAACCCAGTGAAATGCCGCCCACCGTGTCCTTGCTCGAGGTCAGACACTGCTGTCTTTTAGCCGTCGGACGATCTGTGCCGCGAGAGGAAGATGAGGAAGAGGAGGAGAAGCCATGTTGTCCTGATGAGACGTGACCGGAGGTGGCGGGGGAAGCAGATGGCCCTGCCTGCGGTCGTCATCATGTGAGTCAAATACTTGTTTGATACAAATTCACTATGTTTGGACACATTGTTGCCCTTAAAAAAGTCTCTTAAGGGAAAATTTTAGATAAGTGGGTCAGTTTTGCTTCTTATTACTAAAAATTATGGTCCATCCTGCCTATAAATGTTAGATTTTTACCATTTCTCGCATATAAGCCGACCCCTGATTCACCAATTTTCATAGGGAGTGCAGATGTGTTACTACAAAAGGGAAAATCTTAAGAAAAAATCATTAAATTTGCTATTTCTGATATTCTGTATGAATCAAAAACTAATTATTAGGGTCACTATCATGAGGAAGGTAATAATTTATCCAGTTATGGTTGTTTTCTTACTGCAAAACTGAAAATAACCAACAAATACTAAATGTTACTTTTCTGACATCTACTGGTGAAAAAGAGTATAGCAAGTCGTATGCAGATTTAAGCCATACCCTTGATTCCAGTCATTTTTTAAGTTACTGATGCGGCCTTTATGCGAGAAAATATGGTTTTATGCTAAATAAATAACACCAAAATGGAAATTTTATAAAAATGACCAAATCAGACCATCTGAGAGACATTTTTTTTATAAAAATAATGCACAGGATAGACATTTTGCTTACTTATATAATGATAATACTAAAAGTAATTCATTCAGTAAAACAAGGTTAGGCAAGGATAAATGTTTAATTCTCGGGATTTAAAAAACAAATTGCCTTAAAAATAGGGTGTAACAAAAGCTATTACAGAAAGACTTCAATTATTATTTACATAGCATAAAATATAACTAACATGAAATTGTTGGACAAACTAGTGGAATGTTAGCAGTAATAATGACATTTTTAAATAATTTTAATAATGACATTTTTAAATAATTCCAATGACATTTTTAAGTCATCTTAATAGCATTTTTAAATATTTCTCATAATGACTTTTTTAAATAATTCACAGTCCGACAGGGTGCCATAGAAAAAATTGGATAGATTTCATTTCTTGATTTAAAAAAAAACTGACTTTCTATAACTAATATATTAATTTTTTTTGCAGCTTAAACATTGTATTTAAAAAAAAATCAACATTCTTCAAAAAAAATAAAATTAAGAAAAGATGCCTATCCAATTTATTTTTAATCACCATTCATAAACTATGCTTAAAATTATACAGTAAAATGTATTTTTCTTCCAAAGCAGTTCACTTCCAGCTCAATTTTTGCATAATTTTGTATGCGCTACATAGAAAAACAACATTAAAAACCTCTTATGGCCGTCCAATCCTTCTAAACTGGGAAGAGCGGCCATCCCAGTCTATGCCTGTACATTCTGGCATATCAAGTGCAAGAAATGATTTAAAAAGACTAAAAAAAATCTTCCTGAAGACTTTTTCCCCCAAAACCAAGCCACGCCCCCTTTTTTTTAGTTCAACTGGTCGCCACCCCGCCCAAGCGGAATAACATAGACTGAAATATCATCTCCGGAGCCCAGTCTGTCCCCGGAAATCCTCCAGGCGCCGTCCTTTAGCACGCCACGGGCCTTCATCACCAAATCTTGAGCGGCCATGCTGTACCTAAAAAAAAAAAACGCCAAAAAAACATGTTTGTTCGCTCAATAGGAGACTGAAAAATTGGAGTTTTGTACAAAGTGTAATGGCGGCGTCTTGCCTGTGATGGTCGTCAGGGTCGCAATTGGACAGGAAGCGGGACACGGCCTCCGCCACTTCCTGATTGGATAAAACGTCCCAAAGGCCGTCGGTTCCTAAAACCAGGACGTCATCGATGTGGTGTTCGTATTGATCCAGTGGGTAAATGTTGACCTGATCAAAGAAGGATAGATAGATAGATGGGAATGTGTTGCTAAGGTAGCCATTTTGGGGCTTACTTCAGGGCAGCAGGAGAGGAATGGTTTGATGTAGATGTTGGAGTCGTGAACTTTGAGGTTGTGGTCGCCTAAACCTCGGGTGACGCCGATGGTTGCCAGCACACGGGCCTGCGTGAAGGCAAATGA
Organism: Stigmatopora nigra; assembly: GCF_051989575.1. NCBI lineage: Eukaryota > Metazoa > Chordata > Actinopteri > Syngnathiformes > Syngnathidae > Stigmatopora > Stigmatopora nigra. The sequence continues at coordinate 2,281,775 of NW_027551604.1, forward strand.
CAATTGGAAAGAACGACGAAAAGCCTTACTATACCATGTCATTTTTTAAAGAAAAAAAATAGCTGTACTATATACCATGTCATTTTTTTAAAGAAAAAAAATAGCTGTACTATATACCATATCATTTTTTAAAGAAAAAAGTCTTAGTATACTATGTCGTTTTTTTTAAAAGCCTTACTATACTATGTCGTTTTTTTAAAGAAATTAAGCCCTACTATACTATGTCGTTTTTTTAAAGAAATTAAGCCCTACTATACTATGTCGTTTTTTTAACGACATAGTATAGTAAAGCTATTTTCTTATAAAAATGACGGTATAGTAAGGCTTTTAAAAAAACGACATAGTATACTAAGACTTTTTTCTTAAAAAAAACGACATAGTATAGTAAGGCTTTTTTCTTCAAAAAAACGACATAGTATAGTAAGGCTTTTATCGCCAAAAACGACATAGTATAGTAAGGCTTTTTCATTCAAAAAAATGACATAGTATCGTAAGGCTTTTTATCGCCAAAAACGACATAGTATAGTAAGGCTTTTTATCTGTCAAAAACGACATAGTATAGTAAGGCTTTTTTTCTTCAAAAAAACGACATAGTATAGTAAGGCTTTTTTCTTCAAAAAAACGACATAGTATAGTAAGGCTTTTTCATTCAAAAAATCGACATAGTATAGTAAGGCTTTTTTCTTTAAAAAAACGACATATAGTAAGGCTTTTTTCTTTAAAAAAAACGACATAGTATAGTAAGGCTTTTTTCTTCAAAAAAACGACATAGTATAGTAAGGCTTTTTTTTCTTTAAAAACGACATAGTATAGTAAGGCTTTTTTTCGTCAGAAAACGACATAGTATAGTAAGGCTTTTTTTCGTCAGAAAACGACATAGTATAGTAAGGCTTTTTTTCGTCAAAAATGACATAGTATAGTAAGGCTTTTTACGTCAAAAAACGACATAGTATAGTAAGGCTTTTTTCTTCAAAAAAAACGACATAGTATAGTATGGCTTTTTTCTTCAAAAAAACGACATAGTATAGTAAGGCTTTTTATCGCCAAAAACGACATAGTATAGTAAGGCTTTTTTCTTTAAAAAAAACGACATAGTACAGTAAGGCTTTTTTCTTTTAAAAAAAACGACATTGTATAGTAAGGCTTTTTTCTTCAAAAAAACGACATAGTATAGTAAAGCTTTTTATCGCCAAAAACGACATAGTATAGTAAGGCTTTTTATCACCAAAAACGACATAGTATAGTAAGGCTTTTTTCTTTAAAAAACGACATAGTATAGTAAGGCTTTTTTCTTCAAAAAAACGACATAGTATAGTAAGGCTTTTTATCGGCAAAAACGACATAGTATAGTAAGGCTTTTTTCTTCAAAAAAACGACATGGTATAGTAAGGCTTTTTTTCTTAAAAAACGACATAGTATAGTAAGGCTTTTTTTCTTTAAAAAACGACATAGTATAGTAAGGCTTTTTTCTTCAAAAAAAACGACATAGTATAGTAAGGCTTTTTTCTTTAAAAAAACGACAGTATGGTAAGGCTTTTTTCTTCAAAAAAACGACATAGTATCGTAAGGCTTTTTATCGCCAAAAACGACATAGTATAGTAAGGCTTTTTATCTGTAAAAAACGACATAGTATATAGTAAGGCTTTTTTCTTCAAAAAAACGACATAGTATAGTAAGGCTTTTTATCGCCAAAAACGACATAGTATAGTAAGGCTTTTTTCTTTAAAAAAAACGACATAGTATAGTAAGGCTTTTTTCTTTAAAAAAACGACATAGTATAGTAAGGCTTTTTTTTTTCAAAAAAACGACATAGTATAGTAAGGCTTTTTTCTTCAAAAAAACGACATAGTATAGTAAGGCTTTTTATCGCCAAAAACGACATAGTATAGTAAGGCTTTTTTTTTCTTTAAAAACGACATAGTATAGTAAGGCTTTTTTTCGTCAGAAAACGACATAGTATAGTAAGGCTTTTTTTCGTCAAAAATGACATAGTATAGTAAGGCTTTTTACGTCAAAAAACGACATAGTATAGTAAGGCTTTTTTCTTCAAAAAAAACGACATAGTATAGTATGGCTTTTTTCTTCAAAAAAACGACATAGTATAGTAAGGCTTTTTATCGCCAAAAACGACATAGTATAGTAAGGCTTTTTTCTTTAAAAAAAACGACATAGTACAGTAAGGCTTTTTTCTTTTAAAAAAAACGACATTGTATAGTAAGGCTTTTTTCTTCAAAAAAACGACATAGTATAGTAAAGCTTTTTATCGCCAAAAACGACATAGTATAGTAAGGCTTTTTATCACCAAAAACGACATAGTATAGTAAGGCTTTTTTCTTTAAAAAACGACATAGTATAGTAAGGCTTTTTTCTTCAAAAAAACGACATAGTATAGTAAGGCTTTTTATCGGCAAAAACGACATAGTATAGTAAGGCTTTTTTCTTCAAAAAAACGACATGGTATAGTAAGGCTTTTTTTCTTAAAAAACGACATAGTATAGTAAGGCTTTTTTTCTTTAAAAAACGACATAGTATAGTAAGGCTTTTTTCTTCAAAAAAAACGACATAGTATAGTAAGGCTTTTTTCTTTAAAAAAACGACAGTATGGTAAGGCTTTTTTCTTCAAAAAAACGACATAGTATCGTAAGGCTTTTTATCGCCAAAAACGACATAGTATAGTAAGGCTTTTTATCTGTAAAAAACGACATAGTATATAGTAAGGCTTTTTTCTTCAAAAAAACGACATAGTATAGTAAGGCTTTTTATCGCCAAAAACGACATAGTATAGTAAGGCTTTTTTCTTTAAAAAAAACGACATAGTATAGTAAGGCTTTTTTCTTTAAAAAAACGACATAGTATAGTAAGGCTTTTTTTTTTCAAAAAAACGACATAGTATAGTAAGGCTTTTTTCTTCAAAAAAACGACATAGTATAGTAAGGCTTTTTATCGCCAAAAACGACATAGTATAGTAAGGCTTTTTTTTCTTTAAAAACGACATAGTATAGTAAGGCTTTTTTTCGTCAGAAAACGACATAGTATAGTAAGGCTTTTTTTCGTCAAAAATGACATAGTATAGTAAGGCTTTTTACGTCAAAAAACGACATAGTATAGTAAGGCTTTTTTCTTCAAAAAAAACGACATAGTATAGTATGGCTTTTTTCTTCAAAAAAACGACATAGTATAGTAAGGCTTTTTATCGCCAAAAACGACATAGTATAGTAAGGCTTTTTTCTTTAAAAAAAACGACATAGTACAGTAAGGCTTTTTTCTTTTAAAAAAAACGACATTGTATAGTAAGGCTTTTTTCTTCAAAAAAACGACATAGTATAGTAAAGCTTTTTATCGCCAAAAACGACATAGTATAGTAAGGCTTTTTATCACCAAAAACGACATAGTATAGTAAGGCTTTTTTCTTTAAAAAACGACATAGTATAGTAAGGCTTTTTTCTTCAAAAAAACGACATAGTATAGTAAGGCTTTTTATCGGCAAAAACGACATAGTATAGTAAGGCTTTTTTCTTCAAAAAAACGACATGGTATAGTAAGGCTTTTTTTCTTAAAAAACGACATAGTATAGTAAGGCTTTTTTTCTTTAAAAAACGACATAGTATAGTAAGGCTTTTTTCTTCAAAAAAAACGACATAGTATAGTAAGGCTTTTTTCTTTAAAAAAACGACAGTATGGTAAGGCTTTTTTCTTCAAAAAAACGACATAGTATCGTAAGGCTTTTTATCGCCAAAAACGACATAGTATAGTAAGGCTTTTTATCTGTAAAAAACGACATAGTATATAGTAAGGCTTTTTTCTTCAAAAAAACGACATAGTATAGTAAGGCTTTTTATCGCCAAAAACGACATAGTATAGTAAGGCTTTTTTCTTTAAAAAAAACGACATAGTATAGTAAGGCTTTTTTCTTTAAAAAAACGACATAGTATAGTAAGGCTTTTTTTTTTCAAAAAAACGACATAGTATAGTAAGGCTTTTTTCTTCAAAAAAACGACATAGTATAGTAAGGCTTTTTATCGCCAAAAACGACATAGTATAGTAAGGCTTTTTTTTTCTTTAAAAACGACATAGTATAGTAAGGCTTTTTTTCGTCAGAAAACGACATAGTATAGTAAGGCTTTTTTTCGTCAAAAATGACATAGTATAGTAAGGCTTTTTACGTCAAAAAACGACATAGTATAGTAAGGCTTTTTTCTTCAAAAAAAACGACATAGTATAGTATGGCTTTTTTCTTCAAAAAAACGACATAGTATAGTAAGGCTTTTTATCGCCAAAAACGACATAGTATAGTAAGGCTTTTTTCTTTAAAAAAAACGACATAGTACAGTAAGGCTTTTTTCTTTTAAAAAAAACGACATTGTATAGTAAGGCTTTTTTCTTCAAAAAAACGACATAGTATAGTAAAGCTTTTTATCGCCAAAAACGACATAGTATAGTAAGGCTTTTTATCACCAAAAACGACATAGTATAGTAAGGCTTTTTTCTTTAAAAAACGACATAGTATAGTAAGGCTTTTTTCTTCAAAAAAACGACATAGTATAGTAAGGCTTTTTATCGGCAAAAACGACATAGTATAGTAAGGCTTTTTTCTTCAAAAAAACGACATGGTATAGTAAGGCTTTTTTTCTTAAAAAACGACATAGTATAGTAAGGCTTTTTTTCTTTAAAAAACGACATAGTATAGTAAGGCTTTTTTCTTCAAAAAAAACGACATAGTATAGTAAGGCTTTTTTCTTTAAAAAAACGACAGTATGGTAAGGCTTTTTTCTTCAAAAAAACGACATAGTATCGTAAGGCTTTTTATCGCCAAAAACGACATAGTATAGTAAGGCTTTTTATCTGTAAAAAACGACATAGTATATAGTAAGGCTTTTTTCTTCAAAAAAACGACATAGTATAGTAAGGCTTTTTATCGCCAAAAACGACATAGTATAGTAAGGCTTTTTTCTTTAAAAAAAACGACATAGTATAGTAAGGCTTTTTTCTTTAAAAAAACGACATAGTATAGTAAGGCTTTTTTTTTTCAAAAAAACGACATAGTATAGTAAGGCTTTTTTCTTCAAAAAAACGACATAGTATAGTAAGGCTTTTTATCGCCAAAAACGACATAGTATAGTAAGGCTTTTTTTTCTTTAAAAACGACATAGTATAGTAAGGCTTTTTTTCGTCAGAAAACGACATAGTATAGTAAGGCCTTTTTTCGTCAAAAATGACATAGTATAGTAAGGCTTTTTACGTCAAAAAACGACATAGTATAGTAAGGCTTTTTTCTTCAAAAAAAACGACATAGTATAGTATGGCTTTTTTCTTCAAAAAAACGACATAGTATAGTAAGGCTTTTTATCGCCAAAAACGACATAGTATAGTAAGGCTTTTTTCTTTAAAAAAAACGACATAGTACAGTAAGGCTTTTTTCTTTTAAAAAAAACGACATTGTATAGTAAGGCTTTTTTCTTCAAAAAAACGACATAGTATAGTAAAGCTTTTTATCGCCAAAAACGACATAGTATAGTAAGGCTTTTTATCACCAAAAACGACATAGTATAGTAAGGCTTTTTTCTTTAAAAAACGACATAGTATAGTAAGGCTTTTTTCTTCAAAAAAACGACATAGTATAGTAAGGCTTTTTATCGGCAAAAACGACATAGTATAGTAAGGCTTTTTTCTTCAAAAAAACGACATGGTATAGTAAGGCTTTTTTTCTTAAAAAACGACATAGTATAGTAAGGCTTTTTTTCTTTAAAAAACGACATAGTATAGTAAGGCTTTTTTCTTCAAAAAAAACGACATAGTATAGTAAGGCTTTTTTCTTTAAAAAAACGACAGTATGGTAAGGCTTTTTTCTTCAAAAAAACGACATAGTATCGTAAGGCTTTTTATCGCCAAAAACGACATAGTATAGTAAGGCTTTTTATCTGTAAAAAACGACATAGTATATAGTAAGGCTTTTTTCTTCAAAAAAACGACATAGTATAGTAAGGCTTTTTATCGCCAAAAACGACATAGTATAGTAAGGCTTTTTTCTTTAAAAAAAACGACATAGTATAGTAAGGCTTTTTTCTTTAAAAAAACGACATAGTATAGTAAGGCTTTTTTTTTTCAAAAAAACGACATAGTATAGTAAGGCTTTTTTCTTCAAAAAAACGACATAGTCGTCAACACTTTTAAATGAAAGATTCCCTACACAAATAGAACAAAAATACAAGAAAATGAGCAAACATTACACTATTATATTTTAACCTAATTCATTCATTTTCTGAACCTCTTTATCCTCACAGGAGTCACAAGTGGTGCTGGAGTCTATCCCAGTTAACTTCAGACACCAGGCAGTGGACATGTGACATCATTTAGACTGACCTGGATTTGAACCCAGACCCCCAGAACTGCTAGTCCAGCGCATTAACCACTCATCCACTCGTGCCAATGTAACTTCTTGCATAACTTCAGGCACCAGGCAGTGGACATCTGACATCATTTGGACTGACCCGGATTTGAACCCAGAACCCCAGAGTTACGAGACCACCTCATTAACCACTTACCCACAAGCATTAATGTAATTTCTTGCAAAAAGCTATTAAAAACTAACATCTTTTACAAAATGTGTTGTCTAAATTCTTTAGCAGTGTAATAAAAAATAGAACCCTTACCTTTTTCCCTTCGCCATAGATAAGAGGGAACTTCAGGTCGTTGTCCTCGATAGTTTTGTAAGCCCTGAAAGCAACGGACAGGTTTCCTATTTTTAAAATCACACGTCACATCCGTTTTAAACTCAGTATATTGACACTATTTTGGGAGAAGCTTTCTCCAAACAATAACGAACAGACGGACGGTGAAACTAACCATCCCGACATGGTGAAATCCCGGTACAGCATCCTCTTCCCGACCTCCTTCCTCTGCACTCTCCTCGGGAATTCCAGATGTGTAAACTCATTTCCTAGTAAGTGAGGCTGCATGTAGGCCTTTGGAATAAAGACGACCATGATAAGCACTAATGCAAGGGTGTCAAACCTCTGGTCTGCGGGCTGCTTAGAGCTTAATTTGAGATCAAGCGGGCCACCGGACTAGTAAACTCATTGCATAATGACATAAAACTAACAATAAGCCCACTTTTTTCCACTAATTATTAGTCACTAACACTAATAATTAGTGCAAAGAATGAGTAAATTAACAAAATGTTCATTAACAGAATGTTACTTTTACATTATGAACAAGAGAATAACATAAGAACATAAATAAATGTCATTCCATGTCGTCTGCACGTACTAAAACACTGCGCCCCTAACGGATAATACAAGAACTACATATTTTGAATAGAAAAATCATTTTTTTATGCAATGCAGCTTTCTTCCCCGGGCCGTACTAAACCGCCAGACGGGCCGGATCCGGCCCGTGGACCGTATGTTTGACACCCCTACTCTAATGTGTAAGCCAACAAGAGGAGCGATAGAGGCTGTGTGTTTCCTACCAAGAACTGTAGTCGCCGCCTCTCTGACTCTGGCGTGAACTCGCTGGACACGGGGATGACCTCGCCTCCTCGCAGGATGATGGCTCTTAAAGGGGAAAAATAAAGAGATACCGTATTTTCACGACTATAAGGCGCACTTAAAAGTCTTACATTGTCTCCAAAATGGACAGTGCGCCTTATAATCCAATGCGCCTTATATATGGAAAAAACAGAAAACCAAAAACGAAAAACCACCACTGTCGGTTATTTAAAAAAACACAAACGCCTCAACTGAAACAATACTGTTAAATATGCAGATGCCATCTTAGTTTACAACATCTTCTATAATATAGCTCCTCCCACACTGCAAGATTTTATACGAAAAAAATCCAAAACATCAACAATGGCTGGCTCTAGAGGTGACTGTAAAGTAGTGAGTGCTTCATACCTATAAGTCAATAGCAATTACCGTATTTTTACCACTGTAAGGCGCACTTAAAAGTCTTACATTTTCTCCAAAATAGACAGTGCGCCTTATAATACAGTGCGCCTTATATATGGAAACAAATGTCATTCATTGAGGATGCGCCATATAGTCGTGAAAATACGGTACTGACTATAATGTTTTTTTTAAAACATGGTGTTTTTTTTAATGAAAAATGTTATTTTGTAACAAAGTCTGGGCGTACCTGCTGTCTCCAGCGTTACCCACGAAGAGCTTCCCGAGAAGGCAGAGCACCACCAAAGCCGTGCAGCCTCCCGCCGTGTCGTGGGCGGCTCGTTCTTTTTCCATTTGCGCGTCCTACGCCAAAACACAAATATGACCATTGAAATAGAGAACAGTTCTTCACATTAAAAATTGGCACAAAAATATCATTTTTTGGATTCAAATCCTGCCAAAATGGTAATAATGCGATATAATTTCGCACTAAAATGAGTTGAAATGATGATGATGAAGAATAGTAGCCCATTTTTGCGCACTCTTGTGTAAATGGGTCCTTCACCCTGGATGAATTATGAATCTCATTGCCCGCCAGCCATATTTATCTGCCCTGCAGCAGCTGTATCCCGCAGGAAAGTCTTTAATAATGGAGACATCTGCATAAACATGCCCGATTCGACTAGATGGAAGAAAAAAAATCATACGCATAGAGAATGTACATGTCATAAATGACTAAAATAGCCATCCAATTTTAACGGAGAGAGCTGGCACGGATGGGTTAGATGTCTAGTCGTGGGCGCTAGGACGTTTGGTCGCCGTTAGGGTTAAGTTTGTCAAATATACTTAGATATCTAACCCTAAACATTTTGTATTTAAACACACCCTAACCAAACCCCAACCCTAACCATTTTGTATCTAAACAAACCCTAACCCTATCCTAACTACTTGGTATTTAAACACACCCTAACCCTACCCTTACCCTAACCCAGTGCTTCTCAAATAGTGGGGCGCGCCCCCCTGGGGGGGCGCGTGTAACCCTGGGGAACAGGATTTTATTTGGCCGTACTAGTATAAAGTGTAATTGCGCATCCACAACAGTAGCTGGCAGTGGCGCTCTCATTGTTACTTCTGTCATGTTTGTGAGAGTGCAACATTTCACATGTTGTACCTATAACACTTTTATAAAATGATCTTATTTATAGTCACGGTGGGAAGTGGGGGGGCGCGAATAGTTTTCTTCTTGCTAGGGGGGGCCCAACAGAAAATAATTGAGAAGCACTGCCCTAACCCTATCCTAACCATTTGTATTTAAACACACCCTAACCCAAACCCTAACACTATCCTAACCATTTTGTATTTAAACACACCCTAACCCTACCCCTAACCCTACCCCTAACCCTACCCCTAACCCTACCCCTAACCCTACCCCTACCCCTAACCCCGAGAACATGAATAAAGAGATTTGCTTACCATGTCCTTGAAGGCATTCTCGATGGCGCCGACCACCAAGCTCTCGTGCGACACCCTCTTCTCGGCAAAGAAGCGCGCGGGGGGGACGCCGGGGGAGCCGGGGGCCCCGGCGGCCCCGCGGAGTGACGCGGCCCTGGAGAGGGCGCGGGGGTTGGCGTGGGGGGGCGGCAACTGCCAGCGGACGGGTTCCTCGCTCAGGCAAGTGGGCGGCTGGAAGTCGGGAGCGCAAAGAATGTCCATGACGTCCTGCAGGTGCAACGCGATGTAGCGGTGGAGGAGGCGTGACGCCACCACGGCCGCCCCGCAGCCGGCGTGCCCGTCAAAAAGCCCCCAGTAGTGAAAAGTCAGGTCGTCACAGTTGGCCTAGAACACACAAAATAAACATATACGTGATACATTGTACATTAGCATTAGCAACGTCCATTTTGTTTGTTTTTCAGGTCAATGGGTTTTGGGGGTTCATTGACAAAAGTCAGGGTAGTTACAAAAAAAAATCATTTTGTAATTAGTTTCGCTTTAAGATAGAGCAGTGGTGTCAAACATACGGCCCGCGGGCCGGATCCGGCCCGTCTGGTGGCTTGGTACGGCCCGGAGAAGAAAGCTGCATTGTATAAAAAAAATGAATTTTCTTTAAAAAAAAATTAGTTATTGTATTATCCGCTAGGGGGCGCAGTGTTTTAGTACGTGCAGACAACATGAATTGGCATTTATTTATGTTCTTATGTTATTCTCTTGTTCGTAATATATTGTTCATAATGTAAAAGGAAAATTCTGTTAATAAAAATTTTGATAATTTACTCATTCTTTGCACTGATTATTAATATTAGTGACTAATACAAAGGAAAAAATTGGGCTTATTGTTAGTTCTATGTAATTGATGTGCAGTGTACTTGAGTCAATTTTGAAGAGGAATTCAAACATTCTCCACTAGATGGCAGCAAAGCTACGCAGATTTCAGTGAAAGACAAAATGCAACGTTAAGGTTGACTGCAACAACAAAAGTCTTCAGTCATCTGGGAAATTATCTGTAATGTAAAAATATGCCTTATGCCTCTGGCCTGGAGTCAGCTGGGCTGTGCTCCAGCACCCCCCGCAACCCTAATGAGGATCAAGTAATTATATCACTCATGAGTGTCACGTACCAGGTTCTCCCTGAGGCCCATAACCTCCCCGTTGGGGAAGGAAGATCTCCTGCGAGCCTTGAGGCCCCAATTCGACATTGCGCCGCTAGGGGGCCATTTTCTCTTGACCAGTATGACGTCACAGCAAGCTTGATCCTCGTTTAAAGTGCTTTTTCCTGCATTGATCACCCTGGAAAGACAACAAATCTCACTTTTAAGACCATAATAAACAAAATATCTTACAAAATGGTTTTATTTCAAACGAATGGCCTGTGTGTCATCACATTAATTCTTCTAAGAGTACACATAATTCAAATTTTACAATCTTGTGACTTACTTATGACTGAATAAACACAGTCAAACTGCTACTTTAAAATAGTCAAATGTTGTATTTTCCTTATTTGCATATTTTTTTACATATTTTCAACGTTTTATTTTATTTTAGTTGAATTTTAATATAGTCAAATGTTGTATTTTCCTTATTGCAAATTTTTAAACATATTTTCAACCTTTTATTTTTATTTTAGTTCAACTTTAATATAGTCAAATGTTGTATTTTCCTTATTTGCATATTTTTTAACATATTTTCAACGTTTTATTTTTTTTTTAGTTCATTTTTAATATAGTCAAATGTTGTATTTTCCTTATTTGCATATTTTTTTACATATTTTCAACATTTTATTTTTATTTTAGTTCTATTTTAGCACTATAATGTTTTAATATGCATTGCACGGGGTTGATTTAGCACCCCCTGGTATGCCAAATTTTAAAAAAATTGCATTATATCAGTACTATAACGTTAAATAGACTTGACTTTAACAATAATTGATCAAAATTAGCAATCCTGACAACAACAAACATCCACTATAGCATGCTAGCATGCACAAAATTACAAACGGAATTCCATTTATTTGTTTTTAGCACATGCTAGCTAGCATTGAAAGTTTTTTCCTTTAAATAAACGTGAAAATGATCAAAACGAACCAAGTTTTACACAAAGTGTTGGTAAATTAACCCTTGAAAAGCCTATAAGTGTAAAAATGACAGGTCGGATCAAGGCTAAATCCAAATTGCTTGCTAACCCGTTCCCGAGCGCACCAGATAGCGCTTGGGTCATCACCCTAAACGGCCATGAAAATCCCGACCTATTTGCTTACTTGTTTAAGCGTAAAAACGGGAAAGCGTCCCACGGAGCGCAGCTGAGACATTAATCCGATGTGAATTTGAGGCCGCGCTTTTTTCTTTTGTCACACTCGACTTCTTCACAGACGACGGGGGTCTCCAATTTCAGGCCAAATGAGGCTGGTGGGACAATAGAGTAATCCCTCGAATATCGCGGCTTTAACTTTCATGGCTTCAACGACATCATGGTTTTTTTTAACCATTTAAAACGTTTTTTTGTCGACTAGCTCAAGTTTTTAACACGGTTCTTCACAGTTTGCTAAACGAGCTCAACTTTTTAGCAGAGTTATTCACTGTTTGCGAAGCTAAAGCTAGCTCAACTCTTTAGCACCTTTTCTTACTGTTTGCCAAGCTAGCTCAACTTTTTAGCACAATTCTTCACAGTTTGCTAAGCTCGCTCAACTTTTTAGAGCAATTCTTCACTGTTTGCCAAGCTAGGTCAACTTTTTAAACGTGTTTCTTCACAGTTTGCTAAGCTAGCTCAACATTTTTGCACAATTCTTGACAGCTTACTAAGCTAGCTCAACTTTATAAACGCAGTTCTTCAGTTTGCCAAGCTAGCGCTACTTTTTAATCGCAATTCTTCAGTTTGCCAAGCTAGCTCTAATTTTTAATGGCAATTCTACACAATTTGCTAAACTAGCTCAACTTTATACATGTGATTATTCACTGTTTGCTAAGATAGGTCAAATTTTTAGCGCAATTCTTCACTGTTTGCCAAGCTAGCTCAAAATTTTAATTGCAATTCTTCACAATTTGCTAAGCTAGCTCAACTTTATAAACGCAGTTCTTTCCTGTTTGCTAAGCTAGCTCAACTTTTTAAGACAGTTCTTCACTATTTGCCAAGCTAGCTCAACTTTTTCATCAGAATTCTTCACTTTCCACCAAATTAACTCAACTTTTTACTACAAAACCCCCAAAATAAACTTAAATTCTCCTCTTAAACCCACTCAAAATAGTTTTCCTGCTAGTACAGTTAAACCTTCCAGTACACTAAAATAATAAATGAACACAACACACTAAATAACATGCTAATAAAACAAAAAATAGCCATTATCTTGAAAAAAATGTTGCTTTTAGGACATTTTAGTCCTCCCCATCAGAATAAAGACGTGACTGGATGTTACACAAAGAAGATCTTGTCTTGGTGAACTAATAATCTGCCATGTTTTGAAGGATTTCCTCAAGGACTCATTATTGACTCACCCGCATACCAGAACTATGCTTTTGATACTCAATAAGGAGGATAAATGTGACACAATTCTTTGCTCTGTTGGAGAACACGTCACTCTTTCATATCCAAAATAGTGGCTCATAACTTAAAATAAAAAAAGACAGTATAATAGAGCAGATGACTTGTTTTTAAGCGAGAAGAGCACAAAGTAAACATTGAATTGAGCAAACATTCCAAACGGGCTCCTCTGGATTTGATGGCTGGCCTCACACACTAAATGAGGATTACATAACTTTTTAGGTCACATTCACTGTTGACCATATGACACAATATGGCGAAAACTCAAGGGGAGCATTATGAAATTTAAAAAAAGGGATGTATTTAAAGGTAATCTTGGTTTCGGACTTTACGTGACAATTTGAAGGATAATCTTAATTTAGCAAGCAGATTATATATGTGCAGTTTTATTTTTTATTATTATTTTTTTGCTGTTAATGCAAACTTTGACACGGTTGGTTAACAGGAGGAATTTAATTGTAATTTTTTAATTTTAAAAAATGAATTTTTTTGATGTTTTAGAACATTTTCTAGTTGAAAAAAAATGAATTTCAACAATTTCTTTTAACAAAAACTGGATGTAAAGGGTTTTTTTTGGCAGTTAATGCAAACTCTGACATAATTGGTTAACAGGAGGAATTTAATAATTATTTTTAAACTAAAAAATAATAATTTTGATGTTTTAGAACATTTTTTTGTTGAAAAATTTGAATTTCAACAATTCCTTTTAACAAAAATTATATGTAATGTATTTTTGCTGTTAATGCCACTTCTGACATGGTTTGTCACCAGGAGGAATTTAATTATTATTTTTAATTTTTTAATTTTGATGTTTTAGAAGATTTTCTTGTTGAAACATTTGAATTTCAACAATTTATTTTAACAAAAGCTACATTTAAAAAAAATCGGTTTGCTTGTTTTTGGGATGTGGGAGGAAACCAAAATACCCATAAAAAACCCACACAAACCTGGGGAGATCCTACAAACTCTACACATTGAGGACCCACCTGGAATAGAACCCTCAACCAATATGCAAACCACTCAACTGTATAATTCCACCAATAAAATATTAAAGATAAACATTTTATTATCATTAATCAACTATAATGACATTTAACGCTTCACCAAAAAGTGCACAAATAACAACAACTAACAGTTACATTCACATAAATATTTTTTTCTTTGTAAAAGTTATGAAATTGTTTATAAAAGTTCTCAGTGTTAAATTGGGACTATTTTGAGAAAGAAAAAGTTCCAAAAATGTTAAATTGTGAATATTCTCAACATTAAAAAAAAATGTCGAAAGTGCATTTAAAAAGATGGAGGGCAAAATTACAGGTTAAACAGGTTACTCACTCCGCATAACCGGTGGACCAGGGCAGCCTCTTACTCTCCTTCGGGATAACGATGGGTCTCGCCGAATGATCCGCCGAACACTCCACCTCATCCGGCGTCAATCCCAGGAAGTCCGGTCTACCGTACGGGTACTTCGGAGGTACCTCCGAAGGGTCGCCACTACCTCCACCGTTAATTACGCCTCCCATAAAGGTGGCCACGGCGGATTTAACCCGCGTGAGCATGTCGGTTCGACAGCGTGGCTCCGCCGACGCAAGTTTTTATGTATTTTATTAATTTTTTTGTGGTCCAGTTTGAGTGAGTGGGAGCAAATGTTGAGACGCCAGTGAGTGTCGTGCTCATCATCGAACCCGGAAATACAATACACGCACGCGCATGGAGCCGGGTCACGTGACTAACCAGTTGCTCCCATGTGTTGGTGTCAGAAGGGAGGGAGGCGGGGGATGAGGGGAGTTACGTGATGAGAGTAGCGGGGGGTGATGGAGCCTATCCAAAGTGATTTTTTTTGGTATCAGATGTAGGGGATAGTTTGATTGGGTGGTCAGCCAATCATAGCTAGGGTTAGGCCAAGGGTGTCAGACTCGGGTTGGTTCGCGGGCCGTTTTAATGTCAACTTGATTTTATGTGGGCCAGGCCATTTTAGATATAATATTTAGATTTTTTTTTTATAAATGGATTAAAAGACCTGAATATTCAGGTTTTTTTGTAGATCTGAAACAATGTTTATTTTAGATTTTTTTAAATATATTTTTTTAGATTTTACAAAATTATTTTTAAACTAAAAACAAAAAAATGATTAAAAAAATATTTGTCGAACCATCAGTGTTCATCTTTTTGCTTTAAATATATCTAGCACCATCTTGCGTTGTGAAGTGGTATCACATCTAAAACTCAAATTGAAGACAACTACTTTTTCAGTCTTATTTCAATGCAAAAAAAAACATCATCTTATATTCAGGCCAATGTAGTCTAATTATTAATCAATATACCAAACTTTTAGTAAAAAAATTAACATAATTTGAACCACATTGTATAATAACAAAGAAAATGATATATTTATAGTTTAATTCCACTGCACGACATGCTAAATTAGCGCAACATCTTACTTTTTCGTCTTATTTTGAAAGATTACACTTGACATTTAATCTCTCAACATATAATTAGACACACATGTCATCACAGCTAATTTGTCCATGATTGGCAACAGCTGCGAAATGCCAAAAGCAAACAGGAGGTTGAAATGAGCCATCCCTTCAAAAGCTAACCTCCAATTAGCACATCTTGTTTTGAAAACCTTCTTTTTACTTCATCTGTAAACGGCAAACAATTACGGATCTCGCATTTAACGATTGCCTGCGGAAGAAAAGCAACCTGTGCTTGGTTTCTAGGCAACAGGTGCTAGTGTGACCTCTTATTATCGTTTTTTATAGCCACGCTTGCTAGCATGAACATCCATTTTTGCCATGAATCGGTCCATATGCACTTTTTCATCATAAAAAAGACATTTTTCAACTTTTTTTTCATTCATTCATTCATTTTCTGAACCACTTATCCTCACAAAAGGTCGCAGGGGGTGCTGGAGTGCTGAGGCTTGTACCCTAAATCGGTAGCTCGACAATCAAAGGGCATAAGAAGACAAAAGATCATATCTTGGGGCAATTTAGCATAAAAAATAGCCTAGCTGAGCATAGTTTACATGTTTTAAAAGGAAACCAAAGGTTATTTTTTATTTATTTTGAAATATTTGGGGGCCATTGCGAGTGATAGACTATAATAATCTATTTTGACCGGGTTTTGACTAACCTTTAAAGGAAATAGCTCCATCTAGTGTTGGAACTGAGAAGAGCAAAAATAAGATGAACTAAAGCTTATTATACAGGACATATTCCATTGTATTTTCATAATTAGCTTGCAATCACACAAAAAAATATAAATAATTCTGTATAAATAATTCTGAAATGTATATATCTAAAAAAAATAGTCGTGAAAAAAATCATTTAAAATAATGTGTATTAGTTTTAAGATTAGAAACATAAATGCTAATTAATTTGCTAATTATATAGCTAAAAACCTAATTTAGAGTTAAATAAGACATAAAAAAACAAGTTCCCAAGATTAGCACTAATTCTCTTTAATTCTCTTTTAATCAAATTTAGGGTTAAGAAGAAAAAAATGAAAAATTAAAAATATATATATTTGCTAATTATATGGCTAAAACTCAGTTTAGAGCCAAAATACACTGTAATAAAAATTAAATTCCCCAAATTAGCATCAACACTCTTTAATTCTCTTTTAATTCTCTTTTAATCAAATTTAGGGTTAAGAAGAAAAAAAATGAAAAATTAAAAATATATATATATTTGCTAATTATATGGCTATAACTCAGTTTAGAGCCAAAATACACTGTAATAAAACATAAATTCCCCAAATTAGCATCAACACTCTTTAATTCTCTTTTAATTAAATTTAGGGTTAAGAAGAAAAGAAATAAAAAATTAAGAAAAAACAATTTTGCGAATAGAGAGTTCTTCCTATTGGCTAAAAATGTTAATCTAAGGGGCAGATTTCCCCTACCCGGCAACAAGCGTCAACAAACACTAACATTCAGATAAGCGACAGTTATTAATTATACATTACATCACAAATATGTTCAGTTGTTTTTAAAACAGTCTCGCATGGTTTCCTTCACTCGTAGGCACAATGTAAACATATCCTTAATAGCGCATAGATTAGGCACCCAAAATAGAGGCTAATTACGCCGGCCTTCCCCTCCTTTCCACCTTTGCCACGCCTTGTGAGAATTTCTCATCAAACTGAAAAATAGCAAATGCAAATATATGATTCACTCTGTTGTGAAATTACTTTTTAATCTTTGGTCGTGCTCGGCAGAAGCCTGGAAATCCGGCATGGTCGTTGCTTACTTCTAAGGATAATCACCCCCGCCCAGGGAAAGGTTCGCGGCCAACATTTTAATGTTATGCCCTTTAACGATTTCTTTGAAGGGCGCTAAATGTTGCACGAGTGGAATTTATCAATACCTTGTGATGTTATTTTTGAAGAAATTCACAGCTGGAAAGTTGATTAAGGCCTTGTGGCTCTCGAGCCGTATGCGGCTCCAGGCCAACACGAATGTGGCTCATATTTTGTATATAATTTGCCTAATTGATGTTTGTCTTATATTTATTCTTTCTTAAAATACACTCAATTTCATCAAAACGCATTAAAAACAAATAATGAAATATTTTTTTAAGTGATTTGGGTAGATTTGATTTTTTATGCTGCTTCTGACATAATTCTTTTAATCATATTTTGTATATACTGTGCCTCATTTGATGTTTATCTTATTTTTATTCTCTAAAAACACACTCAAATTCATCAAAATGCATTTAAAACAAATAATGAAATATTTTTTAAGTGATTTAGGTAGATTTGATTTTTTATGCTGCTTCTGACAATTCTTTTAATCATATTTTGTATATACTGTGCCTCATTTGATGTCTTATTTTTATTCTCTAAAAACACTCAAGGACATCAAAATGCATTAAAAACGAATAATAAAATATAGTTTTTAAGTGATTTGGGTAATTTTATTTTTTTATGCTACTTCTGACATAATTCCTTTAATCATATTTTGTATATACTGTGCCTCATTTGATGTTTGTCTTATTTTTATTTTCTAAAAACACACTCAAATTCATCAAAACCCATTAAAAATAAATATTTTTTGAAAGAATTTGGGTAATTTTGATTTTTTTATACTGCTTTTTTATATGGTGGACATTTTCCACCAGAAGAGGGCTGTATTTCACGGGAATTCATGTATAACGCGAACTTTGCTTCAGTTTTTTGGTTCAAAATTTTGCGCGTTATACTCGAATAAATACAGAAAGTTCATATTTTTGGTCAACATGCCCTGGGAACCAATGAGAATTGACATCACTAAGCCGAGACATGATATTTGCTCTAAAAAAATTAACATTAAAAAAACATTGAAAAAAAACGGTCAAAAAAATGAACTTTTTGGTGTTTTTAGACAACCTTTTCCACCGAGAACATTTTGTGTGTGCTTTCTTTGCCAATCCAGGCAATTTATTGACTAATGTCTCCCATGAACCTTGGAAGACACTACAATGTGATGTCAGATACACACAAAAAACACACAAAACGCACAAAAAAATCTTCTGATTGATGGTGAATGGTGAAATTATTTAGCTTGCAACATTAGACGCCTTGGAACGGAAAAACACTTTTTTGTGTAAAGTCACAAAGTGGCATGTTAGCAGCGCTTCCATTTTCATGTCGATTCTGCAAATGGATTTTCACGGGTGTATTTTTATACGCTCTTTTTAAGGGATGTGTAAACTTTTTCGTTAAAAAAAAGGCCAAGGCTGAAAGGGCTAACTTGAACTAACCCTTCTATTATTTGGCAGAAAAGATCGGAATCAGGTTAAAAAAAACATTGGTTTTCCGCAAAAAAATCTTAGTGTAAATATCTTAATTTAGCATAATGGATTTTAAAAAATACATATTTTTCTAATAAAATAAAATAGTGAAAGTTTAGACCGTTTGACACACAAAATGTAGGCTGAACTCAAGCACCCTGTGCGGGCCAAATTCAAAAATTATTGAAGAGAAAATGTTGAGTCAAAAAAAATCTCAGTGTAGATATCTTAATTTAGCATAATAGATTTCAAAAAAATTAAATTGTGAAGCTACACCATTTGACTCACAAAATGTAGCCTGAACTCAAGCACCCTGTGCGGGCCAAATTCAAAAATAATTAAAGAGAAAATGTTGAGTCAAAAAAATCTGTGTAGATATCTTAATTTAGCATAATGGATTTTTTTAAAGTTTATTTTTATAAAATAAAATTGTGAAACTACACTGTTTGACTCACAAAATGTAGGCTGAACTCAAGCACCCTGTGCGGGCCAAACTCAAAAATCATTGAAGAGAAAGGTTGTGTCAACAAAATATCAGCCTAGTTAGCTTAATTTAGCACAATATATCTTTAACAATTTCTTTTTATAAAACAAATTACTCAAACTCTACACCATTTAACACAAAATGTAGCCTCAACTCAAGCTTCCTATGCGGGCCTTTTACAATACTAACTTTTCCGGCCCTTTTTTCAGTTTTTATTGACCCACAGTTTGCCCACAGGCTGTAGTTTGGACACCCTCGTGCTAACAACAACCCCACGTGACTTTTTAGTCCAATTGTTCTTTTTATGTTGTTTACTTGGACATTTGCGATGGAAAAAAATGAAAACAACATTGCGATAGTAAGGTAGAAATGTCTCATATTCAGAACTTGGGAAGAGAACAATAGCGGTGAGGGAGGGAGGGAAGGAAAGGCTTGTGGGGGGGGGGGGGTTGCATGTCACATAGCGGCACGCACAATCCTCATCTGCTAAAAAATGACTTCCACATGTATTGACTCAACAGAAGCCATTAGTCTTGTGTAGCTGAATCAAAACAACACATGGTTTAGCCAAAGAACAGAATGTAATGTAGGAGAAGGAGGCGGCTGGCCAATGGAGTGCCAGCTGCAGTCGTGATTGGCCCAACTTCCCGTCGGGGGGAAAAACACACACGTTCTCTACGTGCTCGGGTTGTCGAGGTTGTCGCATGTTCGTTTGGGAAAGGGATAAAGACTATTTGAAAGGGGGTGTTTTAGTACTGATTGTGATAAAAATGCAGTCATAACAATACCGTATTTTCAGGACTATAAGGCACACTTAAAAGTCTTACATTTTCTCCAAAATAGACAGAGCGCCTTATAATCCAGTACGCCTTATATATGGAAAAATAACAGAAACCAAAAACGAAAAACCACCACTGTCGGATATTAAAAAAACACAAAGGCCTGAACTGAAACAATACTGTTAAATATGCAGATCAGCCATCTTAGTTTACAAAATCTTCCATCATATAACTCCTCCCCCACTGCAAGATTTTAAACAAAAACATCAACAATGGCTGGCTCTAGAGGTGACTGTGTAGTGAGTGAGTGCTTCCTACCTGGAAGTCAATAGCAATTACCGTATTTTCACCACTATAAGGCGCACTTAAGTCTTACATTTTCTCCAAAATAGACAGTGCACCTTATATTACAGTGCGCCTTATATATGGAAAAAATGTAACTGAAAATAAACTGAAAAAATACTGTAAGCTGTACCCTTAGTATTTTTTTAAATTACAAATACAGCTATATGCGAGAAAATACAATGTTTTTTCTCAACATTTTCTTCAGTGTCACCATTTTTAGAAACCTCCAACAACCATATGACATAACATTTCACATTTTTATGAATTTACCCAAAAACATTTTTTTAAATTAAAACAAAAATACTTTAAGCTGTACCCTAAATAGATTTTTTTTAATTACAAATACGGCTTATATGCGAGAAAATACGGGATGTTTTTTTTCTCAAATTTTTCTGGGTATAACTACATTTTTGAACACCAACAACTATATTACATAACATTTCACATTTTTATGAATTTACCCCCCAAAAAATTACAAAGAAATAACCCTCTAAAAATGACTGTACCCCTAATACATTTTTTAAATTACAAATACAGCTTATATGCCAGAAAATACGACATTTTTCTCAAAATTTTCTTCAATTTAACTATTTTTTTAGACATTCAACAACCATATGACCTAACATTTCACAATTTATGAATTTACAACAAAAAAATTATTAAACAAAAATACCATAACCTGTGCCCTGAATAGATAATTTTTTTGTCACAAATACGGCTTATATGCAAGAAAACACAATGTTTTTTTCTCAAAAATTTCCTCAGTTTAACTATTTTTAGACACCAACAACCATATTACATAACATTTCTAATTTTTATGATTTTTACCATAAAATATTTTTAAAAATTACTGTAAACTGTACCCTTAATAAATTTTTTTGAGTTACAAATACAGCTTATATGCAAGAAAATGGTATGTTTTTTTCCTCAGTATAACTACATTTTTGAACACCAACCACCATATTACATAACATTTGACATTTTTATCAATTCACCAAAAAAAACTTTTTTAATGAAAATAATACCATAAGCTGTACCCTAAATAGATTTTTTTTTAGTTACAAATACGGCTTATATGCGAGAAAATCCCTTTTCTGTCAAAATTTCCCTTACTGTAACAATTAATTTCTTAACACCAACCACCATATTCCATACCCCCCAAAAACATACCATCCACACACATAAATATCATCAAAAACTCTCACTTATAACCTTATTTCCATGCCAATTTGTATGAATTCCCTCATTTCAGCGCCTCCCACTTGATTGGGCGGTCTGGCAAACCAGATTGGACACCTTGTGCGTCCATGGCAACCAAAAGAAGATGTTCCGACTCCCTTCCGTATTCTTATCGAGCGATAGAGAGGCTTCCTGGGGGGTCACAAGTGTTTTCTCAAGACCACAAGACGTGTTTACGGGCCTAAAACGGAGCGCCGTGTACTTGTTCACATGCTGTTCACAGACAATTGGACTTCTTTGTTCAAGCCTTCCATCTCCTCTTTCATTACGAAAAGAGGAAAGAAAAAAAAAAAAGAAAAAGCACTTAGGAGATGACGGCAAGGGAACTTTAAGCGGTGGTCGGGGAATGTGACGCGTTTCCACAAGAACAAAGCGAGATGGATTTTGATGATTGATTGCGTTTCCGGCGCAGGAATTCATTTCAAATGCAACGACGTATACTTTGAATGGGGAAATGCCAGAGATCTTTTATAAAAAGGGTGGAAAAGAGCAAACTTACCATGAAAAATCCAATTCCGCCATGACATCATAGCTTGATTGGTTGACAAAATCATTTTAAGACAAGCTTTATGCTTGTACACAGGTGTTTTTGAGTGTGTTTTTGGGACTGATTTTAGGCAATCCATTTGTTGCCAATGAGGATCAACCTGGGCATTCCCTTTAAGACAAGGGTGTCAGACACTTTTTAATATCTAAGTACTGTTTAATATCTAAGTACTGTTTAGTATCTAAGTACTGTTGAAACCAGCTCTCAAAATTTTATTAATGAGAGTTTAATATCAAAATATCTACTGTTTTCAACAGTACTTAGATTTTAAACAGTACTTAGATATTAAATTGTACTTAGATATTAAACAGTACTTAGATATTAGACAGTACTTAGATATTAGACCAGGGATGGGCAAACTTTTTGACTTGCGGGCCACTATGGGTTATAAAATTTGAACAAGGGGCCACAGCAGTACATTGACTGCTGGGCCAAATATAATAAAGCGTTGCTTGTAGTATCCAAACCTCATAGTACAGCAAGCACATGCAAATAAATGTTCAACACGTTTCACTAACATTGAGGACTGCATTTTCCAAATGTACAAGAGAAATAGTAGGCGAAATAGATTAGAATAGAAAACTGTGATCTATCAACCCTGGAGATTGCATCTGTTTTTAATACAATTCAATTGAAGGCACCAAGTAAAACAAATATCAAAATTTATTGAAATCTTGATGAATATAACTTTCAACATTCAAAACATTACTACCCAACAACATAGGCGACTAACCTCAATCCTTTCTGTCCCGCTGCAGTGCGTAATTAAAAGATGCGCCCTTTCAAACTTTCAATTTTTTTATCATAGTAGAAAAACTCGAACTTTCAGTGGGAACAGTGTTGTTGGTCTCCCTTTTTTGCCAGTGCATCAAAGTTTGGTGTTAGTTTTGTTGTGGAAAGTCTCAGGATAGATCGGAGGTGTTGGTCAGTTAACTTTGATCTGTGACGGGCTTTGTTGATGTTCATGATGCTGAACGTCTGCTCACAAACGTAGGTCGAGCCAAACAACACCAGCATCTTCTGTGCCATCCTCCGCAGGTTTGGAAACATGGCTTCATTACGCTAATGAAAATAACTCAAAGGTTGCCGCTTTTTTGTTTAACTCGCTCACTATATCTTCATCAATGAGTTCCACACGGCGAGTTATTGTCCTGCGTGATAAGCTGATTTTTTCGAACTTGCCTTTGCTCTCCGGACACAAAACACCAGCTGTCTCTATCATGCATTCTTTCAAAAACTCGCCTTCGGAGAAAGGCTTGCTAGCCTTTGCCAGTTTGAAGGCCAGCAAAAAGCTTGTCTTTGTGCTTGCCTCTTGAATTGCAGTTTGCCGGTGAAAAAAATTCTGCTGACTCTGCAAATTAGCCACCAATCTCTGAGCAGTAGCCGCTCGTTGTTGTGTTGACTGCTTGCTAGCGTAGTTTGCATGCTTCGTGGCAAAGTGACGGCTGATATTGTACTCTTTGAAAACAGCAATAGTTTCTTGGCATATCAGACATACAGCGGTTGATCGGACTTCAGTGAAGAAATATTTAGTTGTCCACTCACTGTCCACTTTCCTTTTCTTTGGTCCGCTCATTTTTACAGAAGGGCTCAAATGACAATGAGAAAATTAAAGAGGGATAAATAAAGAGAAAGGCGCGACTCAACAAAGGCCTAAATGTCAGGGCGCCATTTATAGGTGAAACACGGTATTGCATGGACAAGATGTAATGAATGATTTATGAAGCATTATTATTTTATTTATTGGACAAGCTCGGCGGGCCGGATTAAATTGTCTAACGGGCCGTATACGGCCCGCGGGCCGTAGTTTGCCCATGTCTGTATTAGACAGTACTTAGATATTAGACAGTACTTAAATATTAAACAGTACTTAGATATTAAACAGTACTTAGATATTAAACAGTACTTAGATATTAAACAGTACTTAGATATTAAACAGTACTTAGATATTAAATACTACTTAGATATTAAACACTACTTAGATATTAAACAGTACTTAGATATTAAACAGTACTTATACATTAAATATTACTTAGATATTAAACACTACTTAGATAATAAACAGTACTTAGATATTAAACAGTACTTAGATATTAAACAGTATTTAGATATTAAACAGTACATATATTAAACAGTACTTAGATATTAAAAAGTACTTAGAAATTAAACAGTACTTAGATATTAAACAGTACTTAGATATTAGACAGTACTTAGATATGAAACAGTACTTAGATATTAAACAGTACTTAGATATTAAACAGTACTTAGTTATTTAAACACTACTTAAATATTAAACAATACTTAGATGTTAAACAGTACTCAGATATTAAACTCTCGCTCATGAATATAATTTTGAGGGCTGGTTTCAACAGTAAACTCTCTGCCGGGCACCATATTTCAGTAAAACACTTATTTATTTATATATTTATTCATGTATTTATTTATTAACTTACTTATTACCTATCTACTTATGCCTAAAATGTCTTTTACTGTGTCTGTATTCTCACCCTCTTGCTACTGTGACAACAAAATTTCCCCAAATACGGGATGAATAAAGTTATCCAATCCAATCCAATGCTAACCACTCTCTAGCCTAAATAATATTGACCTTTTAGGTGGCGTGCTTCGAAAATCCAACGGAAATGAATCAAAGACAAACGGCTAGTCATACCCACGTCCTTTTAACAACGTGGGCCTCTGAAAAGTGCGCCATTAGTCCTACTAGCTTAATCTTATATTTTCCCAAGCACCTCCCTCCCATGAGAGTAGTAGATGTTATTTCCCTACGGAAGACTTCGCCATCCCACTTTTGAGCTATTTTCTCCGTCTAGACGGCGACCGATCACCTCGGGCTCGCACAATAGCGCGCTACGTCTTAACGAGCGGCATACCTAACGAGATACAGAGCGCCGGCTAGGCTGAGAATTCCAGATATGTCCATCAAAGCTTGAGGACGGACAAACCCACTGTCCGTAATACTTGAATTAGTCACATGATCCGAGATAGCGAACCTGCCGATTAGCCGGCGCTTACCGAACCGGGAGGCTTATAAATGTTCCCCCCTTTTCTGGAAAAAGATTCAATCCAATCCCATCATCCGAAAGAGCTGGCTACTACCCCCGTGGCGCTCGTGCCATGTGCTCATTCGCCATATGTTGTGAAGTCAGATGGCTAATGATTAAGATTAGAAGCGAGGAAAGTGCGGCACAACCGGCAACTATTTGGCCGTGATGTTTTTGAGGAAAAATGGTGTTTGCAGTGAGTTTGGGGGAGTCACAAACACCAGGGACACAGGCACAAATTACATACCTGGCAACCCAGGCCACTTGCTCTCATTATTAATGATTGCAATTCCCCTTATTAAGAGATAAAAAAACATACATATTTACTAATACAGGGCGCACTTAAAAGTCTAAAATTTTCTACAAAATGGACGGGGTGACCAATCAATATGCACTAAATTCAAGATTGTGTAGATGTCGCTGTATGACTGTTTGGGTACATTGCTTGCTGACACGCTATATTTATATACTGAAAATAAATATCTGGCAACCTCAGTCAATTCCTTCCCTTATTAATGATAGCAATTCCCCTTATTAAGAGATAATTTAAAAAAACACATATTTACTCATACAGGGAGCACTTAAAAGTCTAAAATTTTCTACAAAGTGGATGGGATGCCCAATTAGTTGGTGCACTAAATTCAAGATTGTGTAGATGTCGCTATATGATGCTGACAGGGGTTTCCAGGTACATTGCTTGCTGACACGCTATTTTTATATACTGAAAATGCATACCTGGCAACCTCAGTCCATTCCTCCCCTTATTAATGATTGCAATTCCCCTTAAGTGATAAAAAAACATACACATATTTACTCACATAGGGCGCACTTAACAGTCTAACAATTGCAATTCCACTTGGGCCTGACCTTTTAGATATAATATTTAGATTTTTTTTTATAAATAGATTAAAAGAACTGGATTAAAAGCCCTGAATATGCAGTTTTTTATAGATCTAAAACAATGTTTATTTTAGCTTTTTTATATATTTTTAGATTTTACAAATTTATTTTTGAACTAAAAACACAGAAAAAAATGGATTCAAAAATGACAATTATTGATTTAAAAAGGGGAAAATCAGGAAATTTAATATACATCTATACTCTTTATTTGAATTTGATCCTAAAACAGAAAGTCAGCACTCATGATTTACTTTCTCGGGCCACACAAAATGATGTGGCGGACCAGATTTGGCCCCCGGGCCACCACTTTGACACATGTTGTGTACACAATTTGAAATGATCAAAAAACGTATGTTGACCAGATATTTTGCATGCTAAGTATGTTTTATTAATTATTTCAGTGTATTTGATTTAAAAAGTGGTTACTGCGTCTGTCTCACAGTTCTAGGGTCGAGGGTTTGATACCAGCTGGATCATTGCTGTGTGGAATTTGCATGTTCTCCCCATGAAATAGTATCACAAATATAAACAACATTGCTACTTCATATCCATTTTTCTACTTGCCACTGAAAAATGGCTACTGAACCTCAAATGAAAGAAAAATACAAGCTTTCACGTTTCCCTTCCTTGAGTGGTTTTCAGGAAATGTTTTTTTTTTTTCTATCACTGACCAAATCCGCTGTGAGCAAACAGCAGGAAATACAATGAAGTCTCCGGCTATCACGCAATAATAAATATTTATATATTTAAAACAGTGTGTATCCATCACAGTCTGCTATTGTAAGATTTAGCTTTGAGGGAAAGAATCCTTTTTAAACATTTTTTTTCAAATGTGAGACCACCTACAAGGACATAAGGGGGAAAAATTACCTTATTTTTAATGATGTTGTGTGACAAAAAAAATAGGTTTACATTTTTTTTAAATATTTTTTTACATTTTTTTTTATTTTTAAAAAATATTTTTTTTTATTTTTTTTTATGAAACAGAAATATTATTGGGCTTTGGCAGAGATATGCAGGAATGCATTTGGTCCATCTGTAATTTAACAGCAAGAGCTAAGCAAGGCTTGACTTCAGGTCAACTCATCAAGACGTGTAAAGCTTTCTGATGAAAACTGTTGCTAGGCGAAACGTGAAGCGCCCGGCAACACGACATTGCTTGAGCCTTTAAAGTACATTCAACAAGCCACCTATCGTTTTGTACTATTTAAAGACAATTGAGTGTCATCCAATGGCTACATTTGTACCAGCAATCATATTCTAATAAAACCGATTTAAAAATTAAATGTCTATATTTTTATGTTGCATTTTTTAAACTTATTTCTTATTTATGTATTTAAACTCATTTTTCTATGTATTCATTTCAATCTTTTGACTATTTTGGGGGGGGTATTTGACTCTGATTTATTTAATAATGGACATCTTAATGAACATATTCATTCATATTCATGTTAATAAAAATATGTAAATATATACAATAAAATATATAAAAATATGTAAATTGTAGCCAAAGGCTATTTTTTGTGTTCATAGTCTGTTTTTTTGTATTATTATTTTTTTTACTTATTTATTTTTATTCATTCAACTCACCAGTACCGTAGGGGGTGCTGGAGCTGACCCCAGCGAACTATAAGCGTGGCCAGCCAATCACAAGGCACAAAAAGTCCTACAACCAATCATAGCTAGTTTGGGAATTTAGAGTATACAACCAGTTAGCCTAGCATGCATATTTTGGGAGATTTGGGAGGAAACTGGAGTACCCAGAGAAAACCCACATAAGCCCAGGGCGAATATCCAAACTCCACACAGTGAAGACCTACCTGGAATCGAACCCTCGACCCTGGAATGATCAGGAGAGGCTGACACGCTAACCACCTGGCGCTCCATGTTTATTTTTTTTTCCTTCTTCGATTTCTGAATTTGGTAGTTTTGGTTCCCCATCTCTGCAAAGAGAGAAAAAAAAACAGTTTCACAGATTCTATGTGTGTTTAACAGAGTAAAAGTGAACCTTTAAAGTGTGTCCAACCTCTCATCTCCATTGCTTTTTCGCAAAAAGTGTGTGCTCAAAGGTCATCATAATAACACAACATAGCCAATTTTTTGCTCTTCAGCTAGAGTTAACATTTGGGACTGACTTGGAAGCAGCGAGAAATTGTGTCATGATTGCAGTCGGCGACCTGAATGTCAAAGCAAGAGCTCAGTGCGCATGCGCGTTTTCGCTACGTGTGTGTGTGCGTGTGTTTGAAACCTGTATTTGCAAGATACTATTCACGAACATTACAGAAACATACATTTGCATATATTACCTACGCACACTTCCAGTTTAAAAAGCAACATGCATTCATTTGTGTTCGTAAATGTAGTGTTTTCATTGAATCGGTTTCCTTTTAAATCACTATAGGAATAATGGAAGACTCCTACCGTGTTTACATAAATGACTGGGTATTCTCTGTTTGCTTCTGTTAATGTTTATCATTACGTTGGTTATATAATCTTGGTAGAATTCACATTTCAAACAAATTTCTACTCTAAACCTACCACAAAAATAACTTTGTTGTTGTCCAAAGTGAAGACGAACGCCACTTTTTAAACGCAATGCTCTGCGTATGCGCAATCCGTCGGCCATCTTGGAAAGGCGTGTCCATAGCAGTCGTCCAGAGATATAAATCGATTGCCGAGCGGCGAGTCGAAGCTCCGCCATGTTTGCTAGCATAATACAGCGTTCCATAGCATTAGCGGCTAATAGCATGTTGTTAGCATATGCTAAGTCCAGTGCAATGGTTAAAGAATCTGTGCTGAATCAGTTGAAACAATACATTTGCTAACATTTGTGCTTAGCTTTATTCAACATGGTAATTATATCATTTTAAAAATAAGACGCTAACATGGTGCTCTTAAGAATTAGCGCAATACTATACACGTCATACAAATATGTATATAATGAGATTTAAAGCTTCACCACAAAGTGCACAAATAACAACAAACAAAAAAATAAATATTCGAACAATAAATAAATAGGTAAATGCACAAATAACAACAATAATTGTATAATGTATATATTTATAATGACAATAAAAACATTTAATTCAATAAACAAACTGTAAGCATGTATACAGATAAATAATGAATAAGTAAAGGTAGTCAACAACATAAATAAGTAGGAAAGTGTAAAAATAACAACAACAAAATAAAATACCATAAATAACTTTTCATCTGTTTATATATTGCTCTTATTTATGTCCTTCCCTAATTATTCATATCATTAACTACTTCTTTATTGCTTATTTCTTTTTAGTGTTATTATTTATGTATCTATTCTTTTATTGTTGTTAATTGTGCACTTTGTGGTGAAGCTTTAAATCTCATTATACTTGTATAATAACAATAAAAGCATTGAATTTAATTCAATTCCATGTTGCTAAGCTCAATTACAGTATAAACAGACACATTAGCGTGCAGGAAACGGCATACAACTCAAAGCCTAAACAAAGACCCCCCCTTTTTTCCCACTACTTAGTCGATAATCAAGGCAGGACGCCAAAAAAGAGAATAAAAGCTGACGTGGCCTGTCAGGAATGTGTTGGCTTCTCCAACCAAGAGGCCACGGGAGGGCCGGGTGGGGGTCACGAGGTGGGTTGCCTCCCCCCCGAACGGTGGTCTTTTACGCGTCAAATCATCTTGACAAACGTTAGCCGTTTTCAAAGAGTTTCCAAACCCTTGAAGACGGATGAGGAAAAAAAACGTCCTGGCGGGAGACCCGTAAATGAACAGACATGAAAAAGAAGCGTGGGTGATGTTAAATAAGAAAAAAAATGTGTAAATCGATCACAGAATTTGCCAACATGAGTCATTTCCAGGGTCAGACATTTTTTTTTATCTCAAAAGAAGATGTAATCACGATTGAAGTGATCCTTGGAATTGAGCTTTTGAAAAGAACGTTACGAGATGTTGTCGCCCGGAGACAAATTGCCAAATAAAGAAATGTCGGTTCAACATGGCTTCTACATGAGCTCACCTTGTGGATTATGAGTTCATGTTCTTTAAGATTAAGTCCCCTTTTTTTCTTCTTTTGGAATAACACTGAAAGAAACCATGTAAGTGACTACATGTGGCTAAATGTGGCATCGAGTAAGCTAACAGCTAACATTATATGTGTCAAAGTGGCGGCCCGGGGGCCAAATTTGGGCCGCCGTATCATTTTGTGTGGCCCGGGAAAGTAAAATATGAGTGCTTTCTGTTTTAGGATCAAATTCAAATGAAGAGTATAGAAATATATTAAATTTCCTGATTTTGCCCCTTTTAAATCAATAATTGTCATTTTTTAATCAATTTTTCTGTGTTTTTAGTTCAAAAATCATTTTGTAAAATCTAAAAATATAATAGCTAAAATAAACATTGTTTTAGATCTATAAAAAACTGAATATTCAGGTATTTTCATCCAGTTTTTTAATCAGTTTATACAAAGAAAATCTAAATATTATATCTAAAATGGTCCGGCCCACATAAAATCAACTCAAAGATTTTGAGGAATTACCCGAATGTAAGACGACCCCCTCTTTTTCAAGACTCAAGTATGAAAAAAAAAAATCATATTTAAACAGAAAATAATGACAGTACCCTACCTGAAACAATATATATTGGAGAGAAAAAGCATATTTTTTAATTGTTTGGATATTAGTTCATTCATTAACACGATTGACAGCTGTAGGTTGAGCCCAATGAAATGGACGTCTATCACAGTCAATGGCAGCCAATGAGTTTTATTTTTATTTTTTTTAATTACATCAGGGGAAAAAATGCTGTGGCTTTATAGCTTTGCCTGAAACATATCACATTAATCAACTTTTGAATCAAATTAAATTGAATTTTGTCTGACTTTGCAAATACGCCAAATATGGCATCATCCAGTTCATTCGGGGCTCAGACGATTGGTCGCCGGTCAAATGGTGACAGATAGTTTACTGTTGAAACCAGATCTCAAAATTATATTCATGAGATAGTCTAATATTTAGGAGAGAGAGTTTAATATATAAATACTGTTGAAACCAGTTCTTAAAATTCTATTCATGAGAGCTTTTAATATCTAAATATCTATTTTCTTCAACAGTACTTAGATATTAAATATTCTCTATGAATATAATTTTGAGAGCTGGTTTGAACCGTAAACTGTCACCAAAAAAAACAGCGACCAAACGTCCGACGACCAAACGTCCGGCGACCAAACGTCCGGCCACCAAACGTCCGGCGACCAAACGTCCGGCGACTAAATGCCCGGCGACCAAACGTCCGGCGACCAAACGTCCGGCGACCAAACGTCCGGCCACCAAACGTCCGGCGACCAAACGTCCGACGACCAAACGTCCGGCGACCAAACGTCTGACGACCAAACATCCGACGACCAAACGTCCGGCGACCAAACATCCGGCGACTAAACGTCCGGCGACCAAACGCCCGGCCACCAAACGTCCGGCCACCAAACGTCCGGCGACCAAACGTCCGACCACCAAACGTCCGGCCACCAAACGTCCGGCGACCAAACGTCCGGCGACCAAACGTCCGACGACCAAACGTCCGGCGACCAAACATCCGACGACCAAACATCCGACGACCAAACGTCCGGCGACCAAACGTCCGGCCACCAAACGTCCGGCCACCAAACGTCCGTCCACCAAACGTCCGCCCACCAAACGTCCGGCGACCAAACGTCCGCCGACCAAACGTCCGATCCCCCCTAAAAAATCGATATCGTCATGAAATCAGCGATTAATTAAACTCCTAATTGCTTATTTATATCCGAAATCAAACTAATTCCCTTCCCTTGTCACATGTGAACCCGATCCAAACCCCATCAAGGTTTCCATCAGTTCACACACGACATCACGGACGCCATCCCACTCACTCCAAGGGATGCCACCCATTCCTACCATCGACCTTTTGACCTTTCCCACCGGACGGCCATATTTGACAGAACGACGTCCAAGTCGACATCTCAACGGCAAACGAGCCAATAGCGGCTTTCTCTTCCCCCTCCTTTACAAAACCCAGGCAAAAGCCGAAAGAGTATAGTTTACCCTGGTGGTTATTTCCACTGGGCGCTTTGTGTACCTTCCCAAAACGGTTGCCAAGCTGCGCGTTCGTTCATTCGGCCGGCGCCGACGATTTGGGGTAATTGTCCAACTCCTTCCAGTTGCCCGAGCTCCCAGTGGGACTCCGATTGGTCGCCTTGGTCAACAGGGTGGTCCGGCGTAGGCTGCTGTCCGAATCCTCCTTGCGGAATTGAGCCGTGGTTCTTTGGCAGCAGGGCAGACAGTGTAGGAAATCCTGTAGAAGATGGCCGCTGAAGATCATGTAGATCCACGGGTTGCAACAGCTGTTCAGGCTAGCTAGTAGCGCCGTTAGCGTCACGGCCGTGTTCTCCGAATCTGAGGGAAGAGTTGATAATGACGTTGCTGTCCAATTTTGTTGGATCAGGGAAAGGTGGCAGCTAATGATGGCTCTTATTATGTACTGGTTAATCTCAAAATTGGGGGTGCTGGAGTGTATTTAAGACAACTGTGTGTATTCATTCATTTTTTTGAACCATTTTATCCTCACTATGGGTTGATGGGGGTGCTGGAGCCTATCCCAGATGCCATGAATCGGTGGCCAGACAATTTTTTAATGTCAAAATAATTTCTCTCTAATTTTATAGTCTAAAAAATAATTTGTTTATAATTGTATAGGGTAAAAAATGTTGTTATAGTTGTATAGTCTCAAAAGTATTTCTCTATTATTTTATAGTCAAAAAATAATTTATCTATAGTTTTAGAGGCTCAAAATAATTTTGCTATAATTTTATTGTCTCAAAAATATTCTCTATAATTGTATATAATCTTAAAAGTATTTTATAGTTTAAAACATAATCTTTATAATTGTATTATCTCAAAAATATTTCTCTATAATTCCCTATAATTTCATATTCTCAAAAATATTTCTCTACAATTTCATACTCTCAAAAATATTACTCTAGAACTTTATAGTATCAAAAATATTCTCTATAATTGTATAATCTCAAAAATATTTCTCTACAATTTTATAATCTCAAAAATATTTCTCTAAAATTTTCTTATCTCAAAAATATTTCTCCTAAATTTTTCTAATCTCAAAAATATTTCTCTACAATTTTAAAATCTCAAAAATATTTCTCTACAATTTTCTAATCTCAAAAATATTTATCTACAATTTTAAAATCTCAAAAATATTTCTCTACAATCCTCTCTAATTGTAAAGTCTCAACCCCCCCACCCCCCAAATGACTAAAACTCATTATAAACATCCATCACTTGCATTACCCACATCCCCCAAATCCACATCCAAAATCTATCAAAACCCCATTCGTTCCCTTCCCTCTCCAATTCCCAACCCCATCCGTGCGTAAAAGACCCTGGCAACCCAAGCGAGAACTCACCAGCGAACCTCAGCTCATCATCCCACACCGACCACATCTGCACGGTAAAGAATGGCGCCCAGCACACCACATATGCCAGCACGATAACAAATGTCATCTTGACGGTCCTCAACTTCGCCCTGGAGATGGTAGTAATACTGCTCACCGAATTATTACCAATCAGTCCATCTCCACGACCGGCACTCTTCCTCTTCTTATACTTAATATTCCTCCAGATACTATGACAGATAAACCCATAGCACAAAACCAGGACCAAAACCGGTACCAGGAAAATCCCTAACGTGATCCAGGTGATGTACGCACGTGCCCCCCAGGGTTCCACAAAGTGCGCCCAACAGTCTTGTACCCCTGTCCCATTCTGGATCTCACTTAGGGAGAATATAAAAACCTGGGGTAGACTTAGAACTAGACTACAAGTCCATGTGGACGCGATCATGACACAGGAACGTCGCGTGGGTTGTTGTAGGGTTTTAAGTGGGTGGCAAATGGCGATATAGCGATCCACGGTCATCATCACCATCATATAAGTAGACGCGAACATTCCCGTCACTTGGAGGTGCTTAACTACCCTGCAAAGGAAATCCGGACCATAGAACCGGTAGGTAATGTCCCAGCAAAGTTGAGGTAGAACCTGGAAGAACGCCACTACCAAGTCAGCCAAGCTTAGGTGTCGAATGAAGAGGTGCATTCGAGACATTTTCCGCTTGGTGTTGTGCATGGCCAGTAGTACACTGACGTTTCCCACTACAGCCACCACAAAGGTGACACTAAGAACCAGGATCTCCATCTGGGCTACCTCTTCATCGCGTGCAAAGGGGTCCGAGGCAGAGGAGAAGGAGGTGGTGTTGTTGTTGGCGGAACCGAGGACGCTATCGTTGGGAAGGGGACTCCCCATCATCGTCTTGCCGCTCGCTGCTGGTGACGATTGTGCTGTTGCTGCTCCGGGTTTGGAGGGAGGGTATGGTTGGTGGGGGGGGGAGTGGGTGTGTGGAGGTGTGGGGGTGGGATGTGGGGGGGAGGAGTGAGGTGGGGGACTGCCCTACCGAACCCTAAAAGGTGTGTTGTGGAGCGCGATCGGCGAGGAGGAGGAGAAAGAGAGAGAGAGAGAAACCGTTCAGCTGCTGCTACTTCTTGCCGGGAAGACTTCAAACCTAGAGAACGGAGATCTTGAAACTGTTGGAACTAGAAAAGAAGAGGGAGACTCACGCCCCCAAAACGCTGAGCAGTGCCGTTTCTAGCATAACTAGTGCCATGGGCGAACCTCTAATGTCCCCCTATCAAAAAAAAAAAAAGTGTGTCAAAGTGGAGGCCCGCGGGCTAAATGTGGTCCGTCACATCATTTTGTGTGGCCCGGGAAAGTAAATGATGAGTGCCGACTTTCTGTTTTAGGATCAAAGTAAAATGAAGAGTATAGATTAATATTAACAAAACCCTCCCCCATAAAAAGAAAAATAGTCTTTTCAAAAAAAATATTATTACAACATACGGCCCGTGGGCCAAATCCGGCCCGTTAGGCGTTTTAATCCGGCCCATGGACGTTGTCTAAATGTTTTTTTACCCAAAGATGGCGCCATCCCACGGAAGCCAGTGGCAGTAGCTCTGTCCACTCTTATTTGTTTTTCATGTTTTACAGCCCCTCTATCTTTTTTTAAATGCCATTTTAATATTTCTTAATACATTCCGTTTTACTTTGCTTAGTACTTTTTACTTTAATGATGAGTGATGAGTATGTTAATACTTGAGTCCTTTTTTCTGTTTATATTTCATATGTACTGTTAACGGATGCACTTTTTTATTTGTATCATATCTTGTGTTTTTGGTGTTTTACAGCCCTTCTATCTTTTTTAAACATTATACATTTTAATATTTCTTAATACATTCCTTTTGACTTGACTTTGTACTTTATACATTTTACTTGAATGATAAGTGATGAGTATGTTAATACTTAAGTCCTTTTTTCTGTTTATCTTTCATATCTACTGTTAACGGATGCACCTTTTTACATGTATCCTATCTTGTGCTGACCCCGCCCATCTGTCACATTTTTAAAGTCAAATTGCCCCCCCCCCCTCCCCTGGGCCCAAAAATTTGCCCACCACTGTGCTAGCTCATATCTGCTAATGATCATTGACTTTAAAAGTGAACGCTACAGAAAGCTAGCTCGCCCAAACCCTTGTTTTTGTTTATGCGCGAACAGATAAAGTTAGCCAACACCCGCGTTCCATCAACACGTCTCCCCCCGACACGTGGCAAGAAAAAAAATCCTGCCTGACGACGTGGAATGTAACTTTTTTTCCCGCGCTTATCTCTCCAAGAGACCCCCCCCCCAAAGGTTTGATTTATGACCCTCCACTCTTTCCCATTTTTTAACCCACTAACGAACATCCCATGGAACGCCAATGGAAAACTCTGGGTTGACTTTTTTCCACTTCTGTGGAAAATGGGAAGGTTGATTTCCAAACACTTCATTTTCATTTTCCCCGCCCAGTTTTTGCTTGCAAAAAAAGTCAATCTGCCAATGGTGTCTGGATTCAATTGAAGTGGAAGAACAAACATCAACATTGTGTACTCATTAAAAGTTATAGTTGTCAGCTAAAGCAAACTATGGTGACTCCATTGATAAAATATCATGTTTTTTCGCATATTAGCTGCCACCATGTATAAGCCACACCCTTAAAATTACCTTAAAATCGTTGAATTTGACAATTTTTCGCGTATAAGCCGCCCCCTGATTAATAATTTTCACCTCCATATTCATGGTTTTAATAGGGAGTATAAATGTGTTACTTTTTTACAGTCATACCTCTACTTATGAATACCTCTAAGTACAAATGTTTCAAGTTACAATTTTTTATATGCAAATGAGTGCCCCAAGATACGAAAAAGATCCAAGTTATGAAATCAAACCAAAATGTCAATGCATTTCCTTAACCATTATTTTATTTAGAAAATATTCTCGTGGTGTCAAAGTGGCGGCCCGGGGGCCAAATCTGGCCCGCCGCATAATTTTGTGTGGCCCGAGAAATTAAATCATGAGTGCCGATTTTCTGTTTTAGGATCAAATTAAAATGAACAGTATAAATGTATATTCCATTTCCTGATTTCCCCCTTTTAAATCAATAATTTTCATTTTTAATCAATTTTTCCTGTGTTTTTAGTTCAAAAATCATTTTGTAAAATCTAAAAATATATTTAAAAAAAGCTAAAATAAACATTGTTTCAGATCTATAAAAAAACTGAATATCCAGGGCTTTTAATCCAGTTCTTTTAATCCATTTATAAAAAAAAAATCAAAATATTACATCTAATATGGCCGACATGAAATCAAATTGACGTTAATGCGGCCCTCGAACCAACCCGAGTCTGACACCCTTGAATTAGAACCTCATTACACTCAACTGGGCTCTCATTGGCTATCTCACCACAACCACTATCCATATTTCAAGATTCTCTCCTACGAACATCATCAAAAACTTCTGTGCCTAATCAATTTCTTAAGTCATCAATAACCAATGTCAAGAAACAAATGCTAACAGGCTAATGAAGCTAACTCCCTCCCACAAGATACAAATGTCCAATTCAAGATATCACCAATTTCCTGCAAAATATAAAAAATCCACCATCAACTAAAATGCAAAAACACTTAAAAAAAATACAGTAAAATTCCAACATTTAATGGCAGCCTTCCCTAAAATTGTCAAAATGATTAATGAAGCGTACCGCCATGTTGACTCTGATGTTGATTGCATTTGGCATGGAGATATCCTCCTCCATTTCCGATGGTTTTTTGTGCAAATAGTCCGAAGCGGACCCCCGCCCTTCCTCTGGTCCACAATTCCGAGACGTTTCCTGTTGTAGCGCCGAAATAGCTACGTAGTTTTTTCCTCCAGAGTATGTCCGCCATCGCGCAGGAGGACGGCCAGCCACTGTTTTCCGAGCCTTCGGCAAGGTTCGAGTCCCTCGGGAAGGTATTCGCGTCCCTCTTCCCGTCTTGGTTTGACCCATGGGGGGAGGTTAAGTAAAGGAACCCCCCCTTATTCCCCTTGAGTTATCATCTCCTATTTATGGAGGCCTTCAATCCTATTGGGAAGGACAGAGCGCTAATTAAGGCCGCGGGCTTGATCGTTCTTATTGGTTGAGAGATATAATCAACGTGTAAATCGGGAATGCTAGTTTTGTTTATCCTGGGTATCGTATTTCTCGCATATAAGCCGTATTTGTCGCTGAAAAAAATGATGTCTGAATCCAGGTTACGGCTTATATGCGCATAAATGGGTGTCAGTTCGCGGGCTGCTTTAACGTCAACTTGATTTTATGTGGGCGGGACCATTTTAAATATAATATTTAGATTTTTTTTTATAAATGGATTAAAAGAACTGGATTAAAAGCCCTGGATATTCCGTTTTTTTATAGATCTTAAACAAAGTTTATTTTAGATTTTTTTGTATATATTTTTAGATTTTACAAAATGATTTTTGAACTAAAAACACAGAAAAAAATGATTAAAAAATGACAATTATTGATTTAAAAAGGAAGAAAATCAGGAAATTTAATATACATCTATACTCTTCATTTTAATTTGATCCTTTATTTATTTTATTTGAGCTTTTTTTATATATATTTTTAGATTTGACAACATTATTTGTACCCTAAAAACACAGAAAAAATTGATTAAAAAATTAAAATTATTGATTAAAAAAAAATATATATATATATATAAATAACTATATGATATGTATATACACACATATGTATAGATGTGTGTATGTATATATATATATATATATATATATATATATATATATATATATATATATATATATATATATATATATATATATATATATATATATATATATATATATATATATATATATATATATATATATATATATATATATATATATATATATATATATATATATATATATATATATATATATATATATATATATATATATATATATATATATATATATATATATATATATATATATATATATATATATATATATATATATATATATATATATATATATATATATATATATATATATATATATATATATATATATATATATATATACTATATATATATATATATATATATATATATATATATATATATATATATATATATATATATATATATATTATATATATATATATATATATATATATTATCTTTCATTAACCAATGCAATACTTGAATAAAAATCCTCCACTTAAAAATATCATTGAAAACAAGCAGTACTAAAATAAACACAACTATACTCTATGTATCCCTTATAATAAAATAGGAAATAAAACATTAAAAACTATTGATTATATCCCAAACAAAAAAACGGGTCACTACTGTACTCACTACTCATATAATTTTAACGCCGTCGATCTTCAAACTAAAACGCAAGTTGACGCAAGCACAAAAAAATTCCGCATATGCTTCATATCACGCGGATCCATAATGTCATGCATTTGTGGAATGTGGCCCTGTTTTATACCAATTTTAAGACCAAAACTACGTCTGTCTTTTAGCATCTTGCCATTTTAGCACCTTGTCCAATGGCGTGCATGTTTCTAGCTAAAAAAAAACATTCATTTATTCCGCAAAAAAGCCAAACTTATGGAATAATTAGTTTGATGGTTGCAAATGATAGTGGTAGCAGTTGCTGCTTTATTAAATATGTTTGTTTCATGAGCGGTGATATTGAACATTGTGTACATACGGAGTTTGTCACTTTTACAAGGGCTTCAAATATGATATTACGAGCGCATGCTGAGTTTACAGAGCCGACTTTTTCAGATGACGGGATGAGCACTTGAAGGCATCTGCGCCATATGATGTCATCAAGTTAGGATTGGAATTGACAAGCTAACATGCAATTTTGACTGCAATGAAGGAAAACAGTTGCTATTATGTCCCAAAATTTGAATTATTTTTCTTTACGTTATAATGGTATAGTGGGTGAGTGGTTAGTGTGTTGGCCTATCAGCAAAAACACGAACAAAAAATGAAATCAATCATTTTTTTGCGGATTTTTTTTGACCATATGCACATTCAAATAGACAATTTTGGCAATTTTATTCTTTAAAAAAATGGATGAGTGGTTAGTGTGTTGGCCTATCAGCAAAAAACACGAACAAAAAATGAAATCAACTGTTTTGGACAATTTTGGCAGATTTTTTGACCATATGCACATTCAAATAGACATTTTTAGCAATTTTATTCTTTAAAAAAATGGATGAGTGGTTAGCGAATCGGACTTACAGCAAAAACAAGATCAAAAGGTGAAATCAACAGTTTTGGACAATTTTGGCAGATTTTTTTGACCATATGCACACTCAAATGGACAATTTTGGCAGATTTTTTTTACCATAAAAAAGGCTGAGTTGTTAGCGCGTTGGCCTCAGCAAAAACAAGAGAAAAAAAATGAAATCAACCGTTTTGGACAATTTTGGCAGATTTTTTTGACCATATGCACACTCAAATGGACAATTTTGGCAATTTTCTTCTTTAAAAAAATGGCTGACCCTAACCCTGCACATTCAAATGGACAATTTTGGCAGATCTTTTTGACCATATGCACATTCAAATGGACAATTTTGGGGGTCAGACTCACAGGCTGCATTTACATCAACTCGATTTTTTGTGGGCCGGACCATTTTATATATTAATATATTTTTTAGATTTTTTTTTTCATAAATTAATTAAAAGAACTGGATTAAAATACCTGAATATTCAGTTTTTTATAGATCTAAAACAAGGTTTATTTTAGCTTTTTTTAAATATATTTTTAGATTTTACAAACTGATTTTTGAACTAAAAAAACAGACAAAAAATGATTTAAAAAAATGTCAATTACTGATTTAAAAGGGGGAAAATCATGAAATTTAATATACATCTATACTCTTCATTTTAATACTCATGATACTTTAGTACTCATGATTTACTTTCCCGGGCCACACAAAATGATCTGGCGGGCCAGATATAGCCCCCGGGCCGCCACTTTGTCACATAAACCCTAAGGTTTAAATGTCTGCCTTTTGGTGGGAACGCTTCGGGGAACTTCCCGTCACTGCTCCCAACACACCAAGCGAGGGCAAAGATTTCTTGGGGAACACCTTTGGGATGAATTGAAGTCCAGGCCAAACCAAAAAACGTCGGACCCCCTCCGGCCTGCTGATAAATGGCCGACGTGCGAGCACAATTCCCACACATGAGACGAAATCCCTTCCAGAAGAAAAGTCTTCCCAGAAACATCTTTTTTTTTCCGTATTTGGATCATCTCTGGGTGAACGCACTCCCAGCAAAAGCCTCGTAAAAAAAAACTCTCTTTGAACGCAAAAAAAAATGGCGGATTAATCCAATCAATCAATGTTGTTGTCTCGCCCAAATGGACACAGAAAGACCAGGGTTCCATTCTCGTCCCTCCGGCAGAAAGGACAAAATTATCCGGGTTGAGTGAGAGAGAGACGATTTTGCGAATAATTTGATAAGCGAGTCGTGTCACTTTCTGCTTTTTTCAATTGAATTGAAGGCTTTTATTGTCATTTTACTGCAGGCGCTACAGGACAATAACAGCCAAGACAAACAGACTCAAGGACACTTTGTACTCAAATACTCAACTCGACTTTTGGACCAAATCCAGACTCTATATGACTACTTATTATATGTTGACTACTACCGTATTTTCACGACTATAAGGCGCACTTAAAAGTCTTAAATTTTCTCCAAAATACACAGTGCGCCTTATAATCCAGTGCGCCTTATATATGGATTATTACTACTTTGACGGGTATGCTAATCTGACAGCACGTCTGGATTCCTGACGGTACCGAAAAACCATATTTGAGCCGTACAAGTCTTATGTCTTCATTTTTTGTCGGGAAAAGTTGTGAAATGATTCATCTTGGTATGTTTGGCATTTGGAAAACACATTTCCCAGCATGTTGCGCAACAGTTTTTCTTCTTTTTTTTGTTGGAAAGCCTGATTTTTTTTTTGTTTTCGTCCGTGGTTCAGCATCACCCCTTGATTTTCCACCGTCTGACGACGTAAGTCGGTTTTTCCCCAAAGAAGAAGATTGCAGGTTTCTCCAATAGGGGGAAAGATGAGAAGTGATTTTCCCAACGGTGATTGCCACTCATCACCCGTTTGCAGCTTGTCATCACTTCGCTCCAACATGGCTACAATTTGGAAGAAGTATACTTGAATAATCCTTCTGACGGAGTACTGGAGTCGGGCCTCAATTTGCGGGAACGCGAAATTAAAATCTACCTGTTTTTCGGCGCCATTGGACAAATAGACTCAAAGACAGTTTCTTCCCAACTGGAGTTCTGCACCTGAGAGGACCTAATCAAGACTAATTTCTTATTTTAATAGTACCGTATTTTCACAACTATAAGGCGCACCGCATTATAAGGCGCACCCTCAATGAATGACATTTTTTCCATATATAAGGCGCACTGTATTATAAGGCGCTCTGTCTATTTTGGAGAAAATGTAAGATTTTTAAGTGCGCCTTTTAGTCATGAAAGTACAGTAAATGCTATTGACTTCCAGGTATGAAGAACTCACTATAGTCACCTCTGGAGCCAGCCATTGTTGATGTTTTGGATTTTTTTGTATAAAATCTTGCAGTGGGGGAGGAGCTATATGATGGAAAATTGTGTGAACTAAGATGGCATCTGCATATTTAACAGTATTGTTTCAGCTCAGGCATTTGTGTTTTTTTTTAAATATCTGACAGTGGTGGTTTTTCCTTTTTGGTTTTCGGTTTTTTTTCCATAAATAAGGCACACTGTATTATAAGGCGCACTGTCTATTTTGGAGAAAATTTAAGACTTTTAAGTGCGACTTATAGTCGTGAAAATACGATACTTATGCTACTAAATTATACTTATACTAAAACTCCAAAGGCTGATGACCACTTTAGCTCCATTTTTTTAAACTAGTTCTACAATGTCTTGTGTGTCTTGTGTCTGTCTTGCAACTGCAACCAAGAAATTTCCCCAAAAAAAAC
The DNA here is from genome assembly GCF_051989575.1 of Stigmatopora nigra. Lineage (NCBI taxonomy): Eukaryota > Metazoa > Chordata > Actinopteri > Syngnathiformes > Syngnathidae > Stigmatopora > Stigmatopora nigra. Next base: position 2,324,290 of record NW_027551604.1, read on the forward strand.
ATCTAATCTAGTTACATTTTGCACCTGACTATTTAAATCTCATTTTCTGAAACACTTAATCTTCATTAAGGTCGCAGGGGGCGCTGGAGCCTAACCCAGTTGACTCCGGGCCAGCCAATCGCAAGGCACAAGGAGACAAACAACCAATCACACTCACAATCATACCTAGGGGCAATTTAGAGTGTCCAATCAGCCAACTATGCATGTTTTTTTGGAATGTGAAAGAATGAGTAAATTATCAAAATGTTTATTAAAAGAATTTTCCTTTTACATTATGAACAATATATTATGAACAAGAAAATAACATAAGAACATAAATAAATGCCAATTCATGTTGTCTGCACATACTAAAACACTGCGCCCCTAGCGCAAAATACAAGAACTACAAATTTTAAAGAATTTTTTTTTTTTTTAATACAATGCAGCTTTCTTCCCTGGGCCGTACCAAACCACCAGACGGGCCGGATCCGGCCCGCGGGCCGTATGTTTGACACCCCTGGACTCTAAAGCATAATATTACTTCATAATTGACTCATATCCAGCACACTATGTCCAAATATTCACGTCACTTTATTCCTAATTGCGACTATTATTCCTCAATAACGTTCCCACTGGGCTCTCATCAACTGGGAACAATAGCATTGTGAGTCAATTTAAGCTAATGGTGTCCAAAAACGCCATGTTAGCTTGCCAAGAGCCGTTAGCAAACAATAGCACAAGTGTGCTAATCTGTCTGGTCGCTATCTTCCCGCCACAGGCAGCGCTGTGCAACAAAGACACAATTAAATCACTCCTATTCCGGTTTAAACCGGGTTTCCTCTCATGGCTACTTAGCATGTTTTCATTTGGACATTCCCGACGACGTACAGCACCTGGAAAAGAACCTGACGTGTTGAACGGAAGACGTCCTCATGCGGAACACCTCAATAAGGTTAGCTAAATATCACAAAAAGTCATTTATGCGGACTTTATTGCTAATTTTGCGTGACAGTGCTGTGAATAGCAGTCATTAGCACGCCGACTAGCATAGCAATTTCGTCCTATGGTGATTAGACAGTATTAAAACTTGGCAGACTGTAAATATGAGACGCCAAAAAATACAAAATACGTGCTCAGGAGCTATTTTATTTGACAAATTGCTCCAAATTTGAACCACATATGAGAAACACATAAAACGGCTTAGCTTTTTTTCTGTGTTCAAACGAATGAAATGTTTATCAATGTCAATGGGACTGAAATATAATCCTAATAAAGTGCCTTGCTTAATCGCTATGAATCATGGGAATTGAACTGTAGGTTACACGACGGCAAATCACTCCAATTATTATTGTTTTTCCACAGTAGCCCCCCTCCACAATTCTTATTCCTACATTGTGAGCATGCATTAATTTCCATCAAGCCAAGGATATTTATTCATCAACACATTCAATGTCCCGAAGGCTTTTTGCAATTATGAACGGTGTTCATAACATACATTTGGACATAAATAAAAATGTCTGAGCTATCAAATGATACGGCTCACGTGGCAAAAGAAATGATTGGATAAGGGGAAAAAATGACAAACTATTTCAAGCTTTGTAGGATTCAGGTCTACAAAGTGTGGTTGCTCCCAAAAGCAGTGATGGCGTATTATTAATACAACGTTTAATAACAACAATGTCAAAAGTAACAAATATTTAGAAAACAAACCCAGAGCTGCCAGCTACACCAGAATTTTTGGGAATTTACCCGGAAAAACCCAACACAAACTCTGGAAATCCTCCCAAAAAATTGTCACTTCATTTTGTTTTGAAGCAGCCATTTTGAAAAAGTAGCAAATTTCCAATTTTCGCACCATCGGACTAAATCACTAGCTTTTTATTTTGAAACAAATCCTACCATTTCCGTTTTTTTTTTTTAATCTAAGGTACGGGAGTCCAAGTGGTGGCTCGGGGGCCAAATCTGGCCCGCTGCATCATTTTGTGCGGCCCGAGATATTAAATCATGATTTTCTATTTCAGGATCAAATTCAAATAATGATAGATGTACATTTTATTTCCTGTCTTTCCCCTATTTAATTTTCTGAACTGCTTATCCTCACAAGGATTGCAAGGGGTGCTGGAGCCTTTCCTAGCTGAGTTCAAGGCAACCAATCACAGGACACGAGGAGACAAAGGACAACCAATCCCAGCTAAGGTAAGGCAATTTAAAGCTAGCCTACCATGCATGTTTTGGGGATGTCTGAGGCTACTGGAGTACCCAGAAAAAAAAACACACAAGCCCTGGGGCTAACTCCATCTCGGGATCTAACCCTCGACCCCACAACTGCGAAGCAGTTTTGCTAACCACTCGACCACCGGGTTTACTTGCATCTTATTTCTGTCAATTATTTTTCAAGAATGTGAAAGATAATGTTTCGATGAAATATTTTTTGTTTTCCTGATTTCTCAAAATGGCTGACAATTTTTTACCCCCATGACAACCAGACAATACAAATAAACTGTCACTTGTTTGCATGTTTTATGCTCTCGATTTGAATTCAGAAGCCCATTTTTTTCCTTTTTTTATTGCTCATCAAACGCGACAAGGCGACGGTTGACCCGCCGTTCAACCCCGCTGCGAGCCGCTCATAATCCGTTGTTCTCATTAGTATCCTTTGGCCGTGTTTGTTTGCCTTTTCCGATGGAGGCCTCCTCATATCCTGAATCCCTTTGGCGAAATGTCATAAAAAAAAGGCTAATATCGATGGCGCGATCAAACAGGTTGAAATCTAGAGCATATTTTGATGAGATATCTTCTTATTGCTTATCCTGAGTGGTGATGCTTGGCCTTAATATTACAGAAGCGGTTTAACATGTGTACTTTTGTTTTATTCCTCAGAAGCCAATGCAAAAAATTCCAATACCGTATTTTCACGACTATAAGGCGCACTTAAAAGTCTTAAATTTTCTCCAAAATAGACAGTGCGCCTTATAATCCAGTGCGCCTTATATATGGGAAAAACAAAACCAAAAATGAAAAACCACCAGTGTCGGATATTAAAAAAAAAACACAAACGCCTGAACTGAAACAATACTGCTAAATATGAGATAAGATGCCATCTTATTTTAGAAAATCTTCCATCATATAGCTCCTCCCCCACTGCAAGATTTTATACCATAAAATCCAAAACATCAACAATGGCTGGCTCTAGAGATGACTGTGTAGTGAGTGAGTGCTTCATACCTGGAAGTCAATAGCAAGGAACATAGAGCTTAATATCTAAGAGATAGTTTAATATCTAAGAGATAGTTTAATATCTAAGAGATAGTTTAATATCTAAGAGATAGTTTAATATCTAAGAGATAGAGTTTAATATTCAAAAGAGAGTTTAATATCTAAGAGATAGAGTTTAATATCTTAGCACTGTTTAATATCTAAGTACTGTTTAATATCTAAGCACTGTTTAATATCTAAGTACTGTTTCATATCTAAGTACTGTTTCATATCTAAGTACTGTTTCATATCTAAGTACTGTTTCATATCTAAGTACTGTTTCATATCTAAGTGCTGTTTCATATCTAAGTGCCGTTTCATATCTAAGTGCTGTTTCATATCTAAGTGCTGTTTCATATCTAAGTACTGTTTCATATCTAAGTACTCTTTAATATCTTAAGTACTCTTTAATATCCAAGTACTGTTTCATATCTAAGAACTGTTGAAACCAGCTCTCAAAATTCTATTCATGAGAAAGAGGTAAATATCTAAACATCTACTGTTTTCAACAGTACTTAGATATTAAACTTCCTCTTAGATATTAAACTCTCTCTCATGAATATCATTTTGAGATCTGGTTTCAACAGTAAACTCTCTAGCACTGTAAGACCGACGACCAAAAGACCGGCGACCAAACATCCAAGCACCGACCGGATTTGGCGCCTCCCGCCCTGTCCAGGCAGCAAAGGAGTTCCGATGGAGCGATTTGGCCGATCCGCGGTTGCGTTAGGCTCACCTCCGCTCTCCAAGGCTCAGTTGCATAGACACGTACTGGCAAAAACAAACCCCTCCCTCCAGGTGACCCGGCGGCGGGCACGGCTGAGGGAAAGGGAAGTGCCTTTTGGCAAGGGAGCAGGCGTACTCGGACGAAAATCGGACTAGAGCTATTTGGAGGAGCTCCTCCGCGTTGTCCGAATCGTCAAAGGTGGCGCCGAAGTGCCTTTTGCAACCCTCCAGAGAAACGTAGACCAAATACATGATGGAATTGGAGCGAAAACCCATCAGGAGTTTTTCCTGGACTAGAATCACGTTGGCGTGACCGGCCGCCTTTTGCATCTCCCTCACCACGTACTTTTCATCGTCGTTCTTCCAGAGGCAAAGTTGAATCAAGAAGCCAATGGGAACGGAGAAGTAAGCTATTAAGATGATAGCCCACTTTCCCGAGGAATCCTCCTCCCTGACGGGGATTAAGAAAACGGTCAATTCAGCCGAGTAAAAAATAAAACCTAAAACCAAAACCAGAAAAAATACCACCCCCATGATATATCCAAAAACCCTTTCGCGGATCCTAGGCATCCACACTCGTTTCGAAGACACGTCGTTGACCATTCGGACGGCTTTTTTGTACTTCTCGGGGTCCGCCAAGATCAGGCGGAGTTGATCTGGGACATCTGTGTCGCTGAATTGTCCCGCGTCCCACTTGTAAAGACTCTCCACGTTAGTGGCGGTTAGCGGCTGTAGGGCTTTCCCGTTGTAGATGGACGGAGGTTGGTAGGGAACCACCGTGGAGGCTTGGAGCTCATGGTTAGGGGTGCACAGGACCTTCAGCAGCTTGCTATCGAACCCCGGGTTGCCCACTTCCAAGTAAGTCAGGTGGCATAGATGCAACGGGATGGAGACCCCCGGTTCCAGGAGTACCGGGACCAGGGGTTTCCTCTCCAGGCAGTCCCGGAACATGGACATGTTGGCCTCCAGGAGACACCAGCGGCTACGTACGAACGTCCAACTGAGGACCAGCAGGACTTTCTGGCTCTTCTGGATGCAATCGGACATGTTCTCCAACACGCCTCGGCCCGCCGTGAAGTCGCGATCGTGGTAGCAGACGCAAAGGCCGGCCGTTTCCAGACGCTCGATGAGGGCGTGCGTCCATTCCGAGTCGGTGCTGCTGTAGCTGATGAAGACGTGGAAAGCCTCGCCTGGTTTTAGAGGGGGCGGGACTTCGCCGGGAGGGACCGCCACAGACGTGGCGTTGGAGATCGTCTCCGCCGACATCTGTGGAGAGATAACAGAGGGGAATCCAGTCATTGGTTTGCCCCTCGAAATGCGACTACAACACGTTTTGGCCTGTTGTTTTGGTAGATTAATTACTGTATTTTCACGACTATAAGGTGCACCGCATTATAAGGCGCACCCTCAATGAATGACATTTTTTCCATATATAAGGTGCACTGTATTATAAGGCGCACTGTCTATTTTGGAGAAAAATTTAAACTATTAAGTGCGCCTTAAAGTTGTGAAAATCCGGTAATTGCTATTGACTTCCAGGTATGAAGTACTCACTACACAGTCACCTCTAGAGCCAGCCAATATTGATGTTTTGGATTTTTTTTGTATCAAATCTTGCAGTGGGGGAGGAGCTATATGATGGAAGATTTTCTAAACTAAGATGGCATCTGAAAATATAACAGTATTGAGTATTCAGTTCAGGCATTTGTGTTTTTTTAATATCCCACAAACGCCCGAACTGAAACAATACTGTTAAATATGCAGATGCCATCTTAGTTTAGACAATCTTCCATCATATAGCTCCTCCCCCACTGCAAGATTTTATACAAAAAAATCTAAAACATCAACAATGGCTGGCTCTAGAGGTGACTGTAAAGTAGTGAGTGCTTCATACCTGAAAGTCAATAGCAATTACCGTATTTTCACCACTATAAGGCGCACTTAAAAGTCTTACATTTTCTCCAAAATTCACAGTGCGCCTTATATATGGAAAAAATGTCATTCATTGAGTGTGCGCCTTATAATGCGGTACACCTTATAGTGGTGAAAATATGGTCCACATGTCACAACTTTGTATTTGTATTTATTTATTTATGATTGAAGCGTTAATGTAAAGTAAGTAAGAATCAACCACAGAAAAGGGAACTCTCAACAAGACTGTACTTGACTTCGCCCTGGTTTTAATCACGCAGTATGTGCTGCTATTTTAAAGTCAGGTTTTTTTTTTTCTTCCACTTTTTGTTAGAAGGAAAAACAACCCTTAAAAAAATCCACAATTCGCACAACAGTGTAGTATATTTGTCAATATTCCTACCTGTTTATGGTGGACAAAATGCAGACACAGAAAGAAACTACATTGGCAAAATGAACAAGAAACGAAAGTAAACATTGACAGGAAGTCTTTCGAAAGAATGTGCATTTTTATTTATTTAATTCTTTTTGGGTTCAGAGTATTAAAGAGACAGTGTGCACTCTAAAACTTTCATTTACAAATTGTTCATTCATTCATTTTGAGAACAACTGCTTAGCCTCACAAGGATTGTGGGGGGTGCTGGAGCTAATCCTAGTTGAATTAGGGGCTAACCAAAATTTGTTTGTGAAAAAGTACTATATTAATCTGATTATTAATATCTATATGTTTGTGTTTGAATGGAGTTTGTACTTGGCATATTTTAAAGAATATTTTGCATTTTGAAGGAGGATGTTTTTCATGAGTCCTAAATAATTAAAGATAAAATTAGAGAGCCTGGTAAGATTAGTTATTTGAACCATTGTGTGTTTAATTTTCTGAAAAATTTAAATCTTAGTTTTACTATCATCTTACTGATCCAATCACTTCTACTGTACTTAACTTTTCATAAAGACTAAAGATAAAAATATTCAAAAACTCATTTTTCAGAATCAGGATGGCCGAGTGGTTAAGGCGTTGGACTTAAGATCCAATGGACATGAGTCCTCGTGGGTTTGAACCCCACTCCTGGTAAGATTAGTCACTAGAACTGTTGTGGTTAATTTTCTGGAAAATCCAAATCATAGTTTTACTACCATCTTACCGTTAATGTTATCTGTCTGTGTATTTTTCTGGAAAATTCAAATCATAGTTTTACTACCATCTTACCGATAACGTTATCTGTCTGTGTGTATTTTTCTGGAAAATTCAAATCATAGTTTTACTACCATCTTACCGATAACGTTATCTGTCTGTGTGTATTTTTCTGGAAAATTCAAATCATAGTTTTAGTACTATCACTTCTCCGTTGCATATCCCTTAAAACAGAGTTAGGATGAACATTTTTAAAAAATACATTGTTTTCATGACCAGGATGGCCGAGTGGTTAAGGCGTTGGACTTAAGATCCAATGGACACGAGTCCTCGTGGGTTCGAACCCCACTCCTGGTAAGATAAGTCACTAGAACTGTTGTGGTTAAATTTCCGGAAAATTCAAATCATAGTTTTATTACCGTCTGTTCTCTGTTACATATCCTTTCATAAATATCAAAGATGAAGATATTTGAAAACACAGTTTTCAAGACCAGGATGGCCGAGTGGTTAAGGCGTTGGACTTAAGTTCCAATGGACAGTAGTCCTCGTGGGTTCGAACCCCACTCCTGGTATACTCAATAACTTGTCTGTTTTGCGGAAAATTCCAATCTTGTTTTCACTATAATCTTAGTGGGGGTTAGGGGTTCGGGTTAGGGTTAGGGTTAGGGTTGGAGGGTTCTCTGTTGATTATTAGGTGAAATAACCAAATCAGGATGGCTTAGTGGTTAAGGTGTTGCACTTAAGATCCGGCGTACATTAGTCATCGTGGGTTCGACTCCCACTCCCTGTAAGAATAGTTACCTGCACTGTTGTGTTTAGTTTTCTGGAAAATTCAAATCTTAGTGTTACTACCATCTTACCGTTAATGTTATCTATCTGTGTTCTAATTTTCTGGAAAATTCAAATATTAGTTTTAGTACCGTCTGACTGATCTGATTACTTCTACTGTACATATCCTTTAATAAATACCAAAGATGAAGATATTTGAAAGCATATATTCCATCACCAGGATGGCCGAGTGGTTAAGGCATTGGACTTAAGTTCCAATGGACAGTAGTCCTCGTGGGTTCGAACCCCACTCCTGGTAGGGATTAGTTACTGGTACTACTGTCTTGATGTTTCTGGAGTATTCAAATCTTAGTTTTACTACCATCTTCTCTGTAATATAGCCTTTCATAAATACCAAATATGAGGATATTTGAAATGGTAAGAGTAGTTACTACTGCCAATGTGTTTTTTCCTCTGGAAAACTCAAATTTTAGTTTTACTACAGTCTGTTCTCTTTCATATAGCCTTTAAAAAATACCAAAGATACTTAAAAACTTTACTTTCAACACCAGGATGGCCGAGTGGTTAAGGCATTGGACGTAAATTCTAATGGACAATAATCCACGTGGGTTCGAATCCTTCTCCTGGTATTGTTCATAATTGTAGTCTACATTCTTTCTGGAATATTCTAATCTTATTTTTACTACCATCTGCACTCCGTTACCCATACTTTCATAAAGGCCAAAGATAAAATATTTAATAACTCTTTTATCAGCATCAGGATGGCCGAGTGGTTAAGGCGTTGGACTTAAGTTCCAATGGACAGTAGTCCTCGTGGGTTCGAACCCCACTCCTGGTATACTCAATAACTTGTCTGTTTTGCGGAAAATTCCAATCTTGTTTTCACTACAATCTTAAAAGATGTAAACATTTAAAAACCTAATTTTCAAGACCAGGATGGCCGAGTGGTTAAGGCGTTGGACTTAAGTTCCAATGGACAGTAGTCCTTGTGGGTTCGAACCCCACTCCTGGTATGATAGGTCACTTTGCAGTTCCCTGATGGAGACTTTTGATAGAAAATGCTTCGCAAAATTTGACCTCCAAATTGACTAAATCATCACTCTCATTTTAAAAGATATTCTTGTCCCGATATTTCTCCAAACAACTTTGTTTTTGCGCAATGCTTTCAGGCTCAGACAGAAACGATTATTAGCATATTTACGATCCCGTCACTAACAGTATTTCTTCCAAAAAAAGGGGGGGGGGCATTTGGCCCAAGTGATCCACAGCTGGGAGACCCTCCGAGAAATGTAAATCTCTCTAAGAAAGTACTTGGAAATGCTTTTTATTTCTCTGTCGGTGTGTGACGGGGTCTCGTCGTCGCGTTACCTGGTCTTCAGTCAAAACAAACAAAAAAAATACAAATTTCCTGGAAAATCCTTGAAGGGTGATGAACGATTCCATGTAATTATCCATGTGAAAAGATACCCTACACTTTAGAATAAAGTCATTTATAATTACAATAAATGACTGCTTTTTTTCCCCCAAAAGGAACATTATTAGCTCAACGCTAAAGAATTTGAACTTGTGGTTAGTTATTTTTGTGAATTAGGTTTTAAAGGGTTAACATTATCTGCTAAAAAAATCTAATATTTTAGAACTGCATTTAAGTATTTTAATAATATGACAAATGTCGCAAAATACATAAAAATACATTCATTGATCTCCCATAACACACATCTTTGTGGGCGGAGCCTATCCCCAACCCTCGACTGGTCGCCAATTAGCATACAAAGTCCATTTGCAGTTACAATCAGAGGGAATCGAACCCATGGCTGCCCAAACTGAAGTCATGCAAATGAACCTCTCTCCACCAGGGGTAGTAAACCTATGGCTCATGAGCCCAATGTGGCTTTTTTGATGGGTTCATATGGCTTTGAGCTAGCCTGTGAGCTAAAATAGGGAAACAGCCAAGTCCCGAATGCACCAATAGGAGTTTTGCATCGGCACTGTGGGCGTCGACATAATTTGGACAAATTTTCGACTTAAACTTTTTGTACTTTAAAAGTTGTAAACAGGTGGATGACTGGTTATTGTGTTGGCCTTACAGTTCTGGGTTCAAATCCAGGTCAGTCCACCTGCGTGGAGTTGCATTTCCAACCTGAGCTTGTGTGGGTTTTCTTTGGGTACTCTGGTTTATGCTAGGCTAATTGTATGCTAAATTGCGCCTTGGTATGCATGAGTGTGAATGTGAATGGTTGTCCGTCTCCTCGGACCCTGTGATTGGCTAGCCACCAGTCTGAAAGTCAGCTGGGATAGGCTCCGGCACCCCCCCCCCCCCCCCCCCCCCCCCCTGCGAAGCCTTGTGTGGATGAAGTGGTTCAGAAAATAAGTGCATAAACGTGAGTCATTTCTTTTCTGTTACATAAAAGACTAAATTAGGCTATGGTTACATAGTTACATATATTTGTATAATATATTTATATGAACATGAATATAAATATGCTCATTAATATATGCAGTATCTTATTAAAATTCTGCTGTAAGCAAAATCAAGGCTCCAGGCAGTCTCTTGGCGCAAATGTGGGCGGAGCCAGTTGAGCAAAGGCGAAGTCCATTAACAAATATTAGCTCTGCTCCGCATGGAAGAAGAAGAAGAACGTGTTGTGCCTGCCTGCCTGCCTGCCGCACAGGAATCCTCCAATGGCGTCCAAGGCATTTTGGATGAACTGCAAAGTTGAGAGACGGCCAAAAGCTTTCATGCGGCGGCGGTCGTTTGCTCGGGTCTGCTTCCCTCTTGGCTTTTAGGAGGTCTCCGAAGCACGCACTCTAGTTGCCTGGTTGCAAAATAGAATACATACTGTAGACACATGCTCATTCGCGACCAACTGATACATTTTTGCATATTTCCCATCCATTCGGGATCTTAATTCATCAAATTGAAGTCGTGTGCTTGACGCCTGCTAAATCTTCTTTTCGATCAAAAGATTGTTTCTTTTGCACTCGTTCCTTTTTTCTGAAATGCTCAGGCTTACGAGGGGTCGCGGGGGTGCTGGAGATGATCCTAGCTAACCCAGGGAGACAATCGTAGTTAGGATTAAGTAGTCTACAAATATCATTTTTGGTGGAGATTTAACTTTACGTACTTTGGCCACGCCCATTTTTGGATTCTCGTGGTCACAGGGGTCGCGGGGGTGCTGGAGACGATCCTAGCTAACCCAGGGAGACAATCGTAGTTAGGATTAAGTAGTCTACAAATATCATTTTTGGTTGAGATTTAACTTTAGCTACTTTGGCCACGCCCATTTTTGGATTCTCATGGTCACAGGGGTCGCGGAGGTGCTGGAGATGATCTTAGCTAACCAGGGAGACAAACGACAAACAATCGTAGTTTGGATTAAGCAGTCTACAAATATCATTTTTGGTGGAGATTCAACTTTAGCTACTTTTGGCCACGCCCATTTTTGGATTCTCATGGTCCACAAGGTTCACGGGGGCGCTAAAGACAATCCTAGCTAACACAGTGAGACAAACGACAGACAAACATATTTAGGATTAAGCAGTCTACAAACATAACTTGGGTGGAGCTTCAACTTTACCTACTTTGGCCACGCCCATTTTCCGGATTTAGCTTAAAATCCAAGCATTCCCGTAACGTTAAATAAACCCTTGTAGCCTACACGCTAACCGTGAGGCCCAAACATGCGATAATTATTTTGATTAATGACATTACTAAATAAAAAAAAAAAAGCAACTCGGCAAAAGGCGCATCTGTTTACAACACATGTTGAAATTTCATCTCTTTGCCAATAAATTACTGGCTCCAGAAACAGCCGTGGTGATTTATGAACTGGCAAAAACAGTTTACATATTTGTCTTGTATTTATTTTATTTTGAAGGGATTGCTTAAGAGAGATGAAATATCACAGGCGTCTTGTCTCAACTTCTCATTGGACCAAATCGGAGGGTGAAGAAACCAAGAGTTGCTGTTAACCAGGTCAAAATGAATAAAACATCACCCCCAGACTAATCCAGATGGGAGACTTGGATTGGGATCACAAAAAGGCAAGTACACACACACATATGCACACACACATACCAGATTAAACCAGTTTTATTACTTCCTTATTGTCGTCCCATGAGCAACTCAATTAAGATGCTTATGATAAGTGCTAAGCTAAATGTCCATTCAAAAGAGGGTGTAGACATTTTTTTTACTATTCTAATGAATTGTTATTATGTTTGAAGGCATTTTTAGCTTCCTCATTTTCTTTGATAAGAAATGGGAACAAGGGTGTGTAGATTTTTTTTTTAAATACACAGAAATTTTATTAATGTTTTTTATAAGTACAGTGTTCCCTCGGTTGTCGCGGTTAATGGGGAAAGGGACCACACGCGATAAGGGAATTTTCGGGAAGTAGGGATTGCCCTTCAAAAATGGTTAATTTGAATTTAATTCAAAAAAATGTTTTAATTTTTTTTTTTAAAAATTCAATTTTTTTTTTTTTGTATTTTATTTTTTTTACCCCCTGTATACAGTACACCATATAGAATACCGGTAGATAGAGTGAAATTCATGTTATAACAAAAAAAAACTGTAAAATATGTTGTCTTAATGTAATATTTGTATTTTTATTAATTTTTTCCCCCCAAAAAAATCTGCGAAGCTCTGAGTCCCGCGGTAGCTGAACCGCGAAGTAGCGAGGGAACACTGTACTACAGTAATACCTTGACATACGAGTGTCACTACATATTAGGAATTTGAGATACGGGTACAATTCCGATCAGATATTTGCTTTGAGATATGAGACAAATTTTGAGATATGAGCAGACGCGATTGGTTGCTTAGGATTGGCTGCCTTTGTGTAAAGATCTCTATTTTTTTCAGGTTTTTTTTTGCGTTCTAAAACAAAGTTTATTTTAGGTTTTTTTAGTATATATATTTAGATTTTACAAAATGATTTTTCAACTAAAAACACAGACAAAAATGGATCAAAAATGACAATTATTGATTTAAAAGGGGGAAAATCAGGAAATTTAATATACATCTATACTCTTAGTTTTGAATTTGATCCTAAAACAGAAATTCGGCACTCATGATTGACTTTATATATTATATTCAGATATATTTAGATTTTTTATTATAAATAGATTTAATTAACTAGATCAAAAGTCCTGAATATTCCGTTTTTTTATAGATCTAAAAAAGGGTTTATCTGAGATTTTTTCTTACTAAAGGAGAAAACCAAATTTGTCTTTAATTATTTTCCATATTAAAGTAAAAAACAGAAAATATTTTGATATATTTTTAGATTTTACTAAATAAATTTTGAACTAAAAACAAAGAAAAAAATATTTAAAAAACAGCAATTATCGATTTAAAAGGAGAAAAATCAGGAAATCTAATATACATCTATACTTTGTTTTAAATTAAAAGATTTTCCAATGGCCGTGAGACTTTTTCAATGCAAAAACGACTCAAAAACTCCACAAAAACTTGCCATAAAGTGGCCGAATGACCCCAACAAAAGCGACGTTTGGCACCCAAGCAACGAGCAGACGTTGTTTTCCTCCCTAAGAGGAGTAATCCAACACCCTTTCACTTTTTCCTTCTCGCCGTCAGATCAAAAATAATAAATTCAGCGGGTGTTCTCAGACCAAAGTTGACTCACGTTACAATTTCCTGCCCAGGAAAACCCGTGTTTTTTTGCTATCGCCGTTTGCGAGCGCTCCAATGTCGGAAGCCGAGACTCGGTAGGGGGAGTTAAAACCACCTTTTTGGTTGAAAACGGTCGCCAGGCTTGCGGCTTTGTGGTTAGCGCGTCTGCCTTCGAGTTGAGAGGTCAGAGGTCAAAATATGTGCTTGCCTGTGCGGGGTTTTTGTTTGGGTGTTCTTGTCGGAGTTCTAGTGGCACCCGAGCTTCGTCGTGCGTTCCAAAATATACAGTCGGTATTCCGCCTGATGCGGTCAGACCCGAAATATTCGAAAACTTGAATCCTCTGGTCGGAACATTGTGTAAAATGTCAATAAAAACAGATTATTATGTTAAAAATGATCTCATTAGGTTATCATTTGTTTAAATTTGAGTGCATTTGGTGTTTTCTTTGTTGGTTGCTATGTATTTTTATATATGTTGTGTCTTTTTGTCCTCGTTTTCTTTCCCTCTATTGGATAGGTGTCAAAGTGGCGGCCCGGGGGCCAAATCTGGCCCGCCGCATCATTTTGTGCGGTCCAGGAAAGTCAATGATGAGTGCTGACTTTCTGTTTTAGGATCAAATTAAAATGAAGTATAGATGTATATTAAATTTCCTGATTTTCCCCCTTTTAAATCAATAATTGTCATTTTTTTATCCATTTTTCTGTGTTTTTTAGTTAAAAAATCATTTTGTCAAATCTAAAAATATACTTAAAAAAAGCTAAAATAAACATTGTTTTAGATCTATAAAAAACTGAATATCCAGGGCTTTTAATCCAGTTCTTTTAATCCATTTATAAGATAAGAATCTAAATATAGTATAGTATATTACATTTCCTGATTTTCCCACTTTTAAATCAATAATTGTCATTTTTTAATCATTTTTTCTGTGTTTTTAGTTCAAAAAACATTTTGTAAAATCTAAAATTATATTTTTAAAAAAGCTAAAATAAACATTTTTTAAAAATTGAATATTCAGGGCTTTTAATCCAGTTCTTTTAATCAATTTATTAAAAAAAAAATCTAAATATTATATCTAAAATGGTCCAGCCCACATAAAATCAAGTTGGCCCAAGAACCAACCCGAGTCTGACACCCTTGGTTTAATTCATTCATTTTTTTGAAGGTAAATCTCGTTATTATTGCAGACAGTCATTTGTAATGTATATACTAATGACTTTTTTAAAAGTACCTCCCCTCAAGCCGACTATTCTAAACAATCACACCACAGGAACACAGAAACACACTCCAAGTTGCGGGGTGAGTGGAGGGCACAACATTCCCATGGAAGGGTCTTTTGGTTTTGACTTTACACAGGATGTTATCTGGACCATCTGCTGTTGGTCATTTGGCCACCGTTCAAAGATTCTTTATTTCTAATTACAACAAGTTGAACCAAATTCCATTTCAAGTTGACCCTAATTGAGGCAATTAGAACATTACTTATGACAATGGTGTCAGACTTAGGTTGGTTCGCGGGCCATATTAACGTCAACTCCATTTCATGTGGGCGGGACCATTTTAAATATAATATTTAGATTTTTTTTTAAAATAAATGGATTAAAAGCCCTGAATACTCTGTTTTTTTCATAAATCTAAAAAATGTTTATTTTAGCTTTTTTTAATATATTTTTAGATTTTACAAAATGATTTTTGACCTAAAAACACACAAAAAATGATTAAAAAATGACAATTATTGATTAAAAAGGGGGAACATCAGGAAATTTAATACACATCTATACTCTTCATTCTAATTTGATCCTAAAACAGAAAGTTGGCACTCATGATTGACTTTCCCGGGCCACACAAAATGATGCGGTGGGCCAGATTTGGTCCCCGGGCCGCCACTTTGACACCTCTTGTCCAATTGACCCAAATTTCCACTGGCCATCAGTTTGCATCCCAAGTGAAGCATCAACTGGATTGGTACCTCAAGTACATTTTTAGCTTGGGATGAAGTGGTTAAGGAAGTGCTTGTAGAAATATCCCTTTCCTCAAATTGTTACCGCATTTCCTTCTTTGTGACCTAGAAAAAAAGGATGTATGTACTAAGATTATTTGGGTACATTATGTTCCTTAAGAATAGCTAACGTGGTCATTTTCGGATTTTCAATCATCAGGGTTGAAAGAATGAAATGGGCTAATTCATTCAGGTGTCAAAGTGGTGGCTCAGGGGCCAAATCTGGTCCGTCGCATCATTTTTGTGCGGCCCGAGAAAGTAAATTATGAGTGGCGACTTTCTGTTTTAGGATCAAATTAAATTGAAGAGTATAGATTTTTATTAAATTTCCTGATTTTCCCACTTTTAAATTTATAATTGTAATTTTTTAATCAATTTTTCAGTTTTTAGTTCAAAAATCATTTTGTAAAATCTAAAAATAAACTAAACATGGGTTTAGATCAACAAAATATATAAATATGGGTGAGTTGACACTTTTAAATGAAAAAGGAGTTCCATAGTTTTCCACGCTTAGCTTATATTAGTTTAGCTTCTATGTCGAGCTAGCGCTGGAAGCTATTAGCTTTGAGGTAATCTAGCATAACAGTATTTCAATCTCGAGGCTCCATTTGAAAAAAAATATCGTAAAAATAGATAATTATAGACTAACAAGGAGTTCCATAGTTTTTTACGCTTAGCTTAGCTTCAAAGTCAAGCTAGCGCTGGAAGCTATTAGCTTTGAGGTCATCTAGCATAACATTATTTCATTCTCGAGGCTGCATTTGCAAAAAAATATAGTCAAAATAGATAATTTTAGACTAAATATGTGTGAGTTGACACTTTTAAATTAAATTGGAGTTCCATAGTTTTCTACACTTAGCTTGGCTTCAAAGTCGAGCTAGCGCTGGAAGCTATTAGCTTCGAGGTCATCTAGCATAGCAATATTTAAATTTCAGGAGGACTTAACTGTAAGCAATTCAAGGTATATGGGGATTTTATAATTCTTTATTATATTAATAATAGAATGAAGGTAATCAAATATTCATAATTTGATTTAACATGCTTATATGATTTTTTGCAGGGCCAAGTTTTCCCGGCCAACGCAGAGGCACACTTATGGAGCCGAGTGCCTCCTCCTCACAAGACTCGTCATGCCGATGGACGCCTTATTAAAAATGATTGACAGCCAACTGGCCGTCTGTCCCTTGGCGACAAGTGTGAAAGATGGCAGCCGGCGGTAAGAGGAGGTAAGATGTTTTCAAGAGGTGAAGAAAATAACATTAACATAACAAATACGCATTTGTTCAGCAAATGACGCCATCAAGCTTTTCTCTTATATTCTATTTTTATTTTTTTCCATCTTTATATCTAAATACGCTCTTTATCAGAAAAATATTCAAGATTAAACAATTTTCCTTCCTTCTTTTTTTTTTTAAAGTACAACATAAATAAGTAGGGAAGTGCAGAAACAACAAAAAATAAGCATAAATAAATCATCAATAAATATATTTTTAAAAATCTATCAATAATATAAAAATAAATATTCAATAAACAAGTGATACATAAATAAATAAAGAAATAAGTAGCCTACATAGAAATAAGTATAAGTCAACATAGTAGTCAACAACTACTTATTATATTGACCACTACTTATTTATAATGTTGACTACTTATTTATTGATTGATTATTTATTATTAGTTTGTTGTTGTTATTTTTGCACTTTCGTACTTGTTTATGTTGTTGTCTATTTATTTATTTATCGTTATAACTTATTTATTATTATTATTGCTGTTGTTGGTGTTATTATTATTATTATTATTATTTTTTATTTTTATTTTTTATTATTATTATTATTTGTATTTTTATTTGTATTATTATTATGAGTATGATTATGATTATTATGATTATTATTATTATTATTATTATTATTATTATTATTATTATTATTATTATTATTATTATTATTATTATTATTATTATTATTGTTGTTATTATTATTACTACTATTGTTATTATTACCATTATTATTATTATTTATTGATAATTTATTTGTTTGTTTGTTGTTGTTTGTGCACTTTATGGTAAAACTTTAAATCTCATTCTTTTTGTTTAATGACCATTCAATTCCATTCAATTCAAACAGTAAGAAACTATCTTAAAATCAACCAGTAAATATATTAAAGATTTTACGGTTTCTACAAGAAAAGCAAATGATATTTACTTTCTGAATGTCCATTTTCATTCCAGATTTAAGGATGGAAGTCTACTTATTTCACTTACAACTTTGATCATTGATGATGTCACAAAAACACTAAAACTCAGCCAATCCCAGCTTGGAAAAGAAAATGGTACAGTATAATCATATTTTAATGTCATTGAAAATAAATAAAATGGCGTGTGAGAAGATTTGTACATTATTTAAGAGATTTAATCATGTTCCATTGATTTAATCATGTGCCAGCTTGGCAACAGCTGAGAAAATGACTTTGAAGATGAATGGCATCATGACATTTTTTTTCTTCTAATAACCACATAGAGAAAAATGAGGCTATGTCGTTAAGCATGAACGAGTGTTTTTTTAAGTAGCGGTTAGCGCCTCGAGGCTTAATTGTGTTCCTTGCCAATCTCGCCACAAAAGAAACAACAAATGGAATCATATTATTATCAGGTATTGTGTATTTCAAAGAATGAGTTATGTGTTGAAGATAAAATACTGAAAATGATTCTCAGGTTTCAAACATTATTATTTATTTCCGGGTTATTTTTCAGTTCTTTTGTTGTTGTTATTTGTGGATTTACGCACTTATTTATGTTGTCATCTCATTTTCTGAGCCGCTTTATCCTCACTAGGGTCGCTGGAGCCTATCCCAGCTGACTTGGGGCAGGGGGACGTCCTAAATTGGTGGCCAGCCAATCACAGGAGAGAAAAACAACTAATCACTTGTTGCTAGGGGGAATTTAGAGTGCAATCAGCCATGTCATTAGAATGTGGGAGGACACCAGAGTACCTGAAAAAAACCCACACAGGCAAATTCCACACAGGTGGACTGACCTGGATTTGAACCCAGAACCACGTAGCTGTGAGGCAGACGCGCCAACCATATTATTATATTATTAATTATTTATTTATCTGTTTGTTTATTGTTGTTTGTGCACTGCCGTACTTTTTTATGTTGTTGACATTTTGTATTACTTATTTATATATTATTTATTATTATTATTGATTATTTATTTGTCTGTTTGTTCTTATTATTTGTGCACTTTCCTACTTATCAATGTTTTTGACTATTTATTTATCGTTATTACTTATTTATTTATTATTATTATTATTTATTGATTATTTATTTGTCTGTTTGTTGTTGTTATTTGTGCACTTTCCTTCTTATTTATGTTGTTGACTATTTATTTATCATTTTTACTTGTTTCTTATGATTATTTATTCATAATTTCTTTGTCTGTTGTTGTTATTTGTGCACTTTCCTACTTACATATGTTGTTGAATATTTATTTATTACTTATTTATTTGTCTATGTTGTTATTTGTCCATTTCCCTACTTACTTATGCTGTCGGCTATTTATTTATCGTTACGACTTATTTATTGATTATTTGTGTACTTTGTGGTGAAGCTTTAAATCTCATTATACTTGTATAATGACAATAAAAGCATTCCATTTAATTAAATTTTAATGATTTGAATGGAAAAATAGCCTTTTTGTTTGGATACAATTTGGACATCAAAACTTTTTGTGTCCGTTTTAGCAGTTTTCTTTCATTTATATCCACAAATATCACTATTTTTTGCAGCTTTGATGCATATACCGCAAAGTTTGTTTCTTTAAAGTCTTAAAAAAAACTCATAAAGGGACGATTGGAAGCCACGGTTCGTTTCCGATGGCGTTGATTGACTTTTTGAGGGAGAAAAAGCGGAGTCTTGAGAGGCCCTTTTCAGCCTCATAAGTGCTGATGTTTTGACAGGAAAGCCTGAGTGGGCACAAAACAGCGTGAACAGGATGTTAAGAGTGTGCTAAATCAATAGTAAGTCTCTTTCTGACAACATCGATGAGACATGTGTGCAATATCTTGACTTGTTTTGCCTTCTAACTTTTCAGAGTACCTAAAAAAACCAAACATCTGCGTAAAGACGGCCATTTTGCAAAAAAAAAGATACAGAATATGGAAAGGTGGGTATCGTCTTATTCCATTGACTTGACTATATGCGACAAAATACGGCCTATACGAGAAAATATGGCCTATATGCGAGAATGTACGGCCTCTATGCGAGAAAATACGGACCATATGCGAGAAAATATGGCCTATATGCGAGAAAATACGGCCTATATGTGAGAAAATATGGCCTTTATCTGAAAATATGGCCTATATGTGAGAAAATATGGCTTATATGCGAGAAACACGGCCTATATGCGAGAAAATACGGCCTTTATGCGAGAAAATATGGCCTTTATGCGAGAAAATATGGCCTATATGTGAGAAAATACGGCCTGTGTGAGAGAAAATATGGCCAAATGTGAGAAAATATGGTCTAGCCGAGAAAATACGGCCTATATGCGAGAAAATATGGCCCCAATGCGAGAAAATATGGCCTATATGCAAGAAGATATGGCCTATATGTGAGAAAATACGGCCTTAATGCGAGAAAATACGGCCTTTATGCGAGAAAATTTGGCCTATATGTGAGAAAATAAGGCCTATGTATGAGAAAATATGGCTTATATGCGAGAAAATACGGCCCATGTTCGAGAAAATACGGCCTATATGCGAGAAAATATGGCCTATATGCGAAAAAACGACCTAATGCAAGAAAATACGGTAAATTGTGCAACATTGTACAATATTAACATTGAAACAGATTCATAGCATAGCGTACATTATATTTTTGTAATGATTGTTTTTTATCAAGAATATGTGCCATTAGCTTTAGGCACAAAAATCCATTAAGTGTGTGAGCACTGCCAGCCTCACATGATGGAGATTTTTTTTTAATACAGTCAAATTGAACCTGCTGTAAGAATTAATAACAGCATCCGTCAGAAATTAATTTTGATTGATTTATATTTGGAAGAAGAGGCAAGACAGCCTGACTTATCTCCGACGAAATAGGCAGATTTAATCATAAAGAGCAGAAAATATAATCGTGATGTTCATTCTGTCGCCTGTCATATGAGGGAGATGTATAATTTGTACCAGCAGAAGAGGGAATTATTATTAATATTCACCACAGAGTCAACTAAACCAAAAATATGGAGAGTTACAGCAGGCATGGGAAATACAAACTTCACACAGGAAGGCCACAGATGAGTTTAAATCCTTAAAAAATGTGACATAATCATGGAAACTAACCAGAAGGCAAAATGTGTGGCTTTGTTGAACAAGCATGGATAATTTCTATGTGACTTTTGAGCTTGTGGACAGAAAAAAATGTCAAGTTTTCAACATTTGTCTAAATCAACGTCTAACTAGACTATATTTTATTATTTTGACAGATATTCACGGTACTCAACCATCGTAATGTTCAAAGAAACACCGCCATCTAGTGGCTAGTATTAGGATGTAAATGTTTTTAAGGCGTATTTTAATCGTAAGAAATTATTATATCTACTTTGAACTTTTATACTTCATGAAGTGAGGGTAATTTTATTTATATTTTGTGTAATTGACGAAACAATTTCATAATATAAATAAATGATGTAACTAGCGCTATTTTATATTTATTTTATTTTTATTTAATTTTGTATAATGCCAAATAATGGATAAAAAGCATTATAATGTACTGTTATTATCATTATTTAGACTAAGAACAGTAGAGTAACGGACTTAACAATATTTTTAGGAATGAGGTTAGTCTGGTATCGACATTTTTCAAGGGTATTTATTTTATTTATTGTACTATTTCTACTCTATTCTCATTATCAAATTTGGCGTTTAAAAACGTCATTTGTAAGAAACAATTTCTCCGCTTTAAGGCGTGCAGTAAAGCCACATAAAACATGGGAGTTATTTTGCCTTGTTGTGGTTTGAAAATTCTTCCTTCGCCATTTTAGGAGAAAGTCTCATTTATTATGCCTTAGTTTTACCACACTTCAAAAGTGTGTTTATAATAGCGAACTGAGTTTTTACAGCTACACGGAAGTGTAATACATATTTGCCTAATCTTCATTTTGAGACAAAGTGGGTATGAATTTTGTTAATATATGAGTAGGCATGTGTTTCTTTTATTTAATAATTACTCGATATATGTTTGTTTGTTTGTTTTCACAGGTGCTAGCATAAACGGAACGATGTTAGCTACCTGCTAGCTTACTTCAAGGTTTTCTAAGGTAAAAACGTTCTTTTTAATACACTAAACTATGTGTTGTAATAAGTAAATAAGGCAATAAGTCTATAGTATTTTGGTGTGTAATGTGTACATTTGGATACTGGTAAGTACTTTGATATTTAATCGTTGTTTTCTATTTTACTTTAGCTTTACTTCCGGGTAGCACAACATAAATGTATCTCGAATGCAATAATAATATTAATAATAAGCACCTTAATATTGTTTGACCGTGATAATGCTAATTAGGAAACGGCAGTAATTTCCATTTTATATTAATTTAATATGGAAATTTCTATTTGAACTTTTTTATATACATACATATATAATATGTATAAAACTCGCCAATATATTTGCTCAATTGCATCGATTTTGATTCTTCAGATTGACATAAAATCAATGCTTTTTATTAAAAATTCTGACAAATCTTAGTGGTAATTGTCAAAACTGAAAATTTGGTTTGTATTCGTTAGGTTAAATGTAAATGTTTGTTTGTTAAATGTATACATTATATCCTATTAAATGATCTAAGGCTCTTGAATTTAATTGTGGCAGACTAATATGGTCGATTGTTTATTATTGTATGTCAAACTATTGATATTTCTCCACTTTTGCTGTGTCTTTTTCAGGAACAAGGACTTCTGCTAGAGTTTATTCGTCGTTTAAGCAAGCTAAGGAACATTGCTGTGCGAAGATGAAAAAATTTCTGGTCAAAATCTCCAACAAGATTCGAAAACAAAATGGCGAAACGGTACCAAGGAGTTGCAGCGCACAGATACAAGGCTTCAAGGAGAAAACAATGAATATGGATATACTTCACAAGGCCGCTTCGCAGGGGGAAATGTGTAAGATGCAGCTTAGTTCCTTATGCGGCGATGTCAATAAGCCTGACAAGAACAACAGGTGAGTAAATGAAAAAAGATAACTTTTTTTAATATCTAAATATCTACTGTTTTCAACAGTACTTAGATATTCAACAGTAGATATTTAGATATTAAACTCTCTCATGAATCTAATTTTGAGAGCTGGCTTCAACACAGTACTTAGATATTTCACAGTACTTAGATATTAAACAGTACTTATATATTAAACAATACTTAGATATTAAACCGTACTTAGATATTAAACAGTACTTAGATATTAAACAGTACTTAGATATTAAACCGTACTAAGATTTTAAACAGTACTTAGATATTAAACGGTACTTAGATCTTAAACAGTACTTAGATATTAAACAGTACTTAGATATTAAAATGTACTTAGATATTAAACTCTCTCTTAAAAAAATTAAACAGTACTTGGATATTAAACCGTACCTGGATATTAAAGAGTACTCAGATATTAAACAGTACCTCGATATTAAACAGTACTTCGATATGAAACAGTACTTCGATATGAAACAGTACTTCGATATGAAACAGTACTTCGATATGAAACAGTACTTCGATATGAAGCAGTACTTAGATATTAAGCAGTACTTAGATATTAAACAGTACTTAGATATTAAACAGTACTTAGATAATAAACAATACTTAGATATTAATCAGTACTTAGATATTAAACAGTACTTAGATATTAAACAAAAGGGACCAAAAGGGAGGGAAATTGTCAAATTCAACCATTTTAAGGGTACAGCTTATATGGGAATGCGGCTTATATGCGAGAAAATACGGTACTTCTTTTTCAGAACTGCTCTTCACCTGGCCTGCACCAACGGACATGCTGAAGTTGTCCATTTCCTCATTGGAAAAAAAGCCAACATCAATCTATGCGACAACCAAAATAGGACGGCCTTGATGATGGTAAGAACAACACATGTTATGATTCCCGAACGACTGTAGATTGTTTCCTCACCATTTATCAGGCGGTGCAATACCAAAATGACGTAATTGTGAGCATTTTGCTGGAGAACGACGCCGACGTTGATCTGGTGGACGTAGACGGAAACACAGCTTTACATTTGGCCTCCAAAATCCCGTCCATGGATTCCGTCATCTTGCTGGTGAAGAAGGACGCTAACATCAACGCTAAAAATCTGGTGATTCTCGATTACTCGCCGAGTGACATTGAAATGTGGAATAATTTGAGGTTGTATCCAATGACTTTATTTCATTTTTTAAGAAAGGCCTTTCACCCTTGATGATGGCCATTCGAGGTAATCAAACAACAATGGCGGAGTTTCTGTTGAAGAAAGGTGCTGATGTCAATATCTTGGACAAATGTCAAAGGTTAGAGACAAATTATTGATCTTTTTATAGTCCCCCTAAGAAATCTGGGACTATGGAATTTAATAGAGATTTAAATGTCTTTCCCAGAAATCAAAATAATTCGGGGAATACAGGGCGAGGTGCAAAATATTTTATTTTATTTGTGGTTAAATAGCGCCAGCCACACACCCCAAAAAATTAAAACAATTGTCTGACTGAATATTTTCATTGTTTATGAAACAACATCATTTTTATTAGTTGGAATCATTTCGTTGAGTGCATTTTTATTTCATTTTTTTTCATTTTCCTCACTTTGTTTACATTTTTTTTTTTCGGTTAGCAATGATGCCAAACCTATCGTTTAGTATGTCATTTCATTTTCTGAACCGCTTTATCCTCACTAGGGTTGTACTACATTTACCTTAGAACTGTTTACTTTAATATTGTCCGTGGAAAAACATCTTTCTGACTTAGGATTCCTTTGGGGCTAATTATTACAGACATTTCAAGTATTTAAAAGGCTGACATTATGGCTTTGTTTGTCTGTGTTCTCCAAACAAACTAACAGATCACCGTTAATGATAGCTGCTGGCAATGGAAATATGGACATGGTACAAATCCTGCTCAAGTTTCAAGCAGATTTTACACTGAAGGATAACAAAGGACTGTCGGCTGAAGACTTTGCTTTGGCAAATGACTATCATCAGTAAGTGCATTTTTTAAATTTTTGGTTGTAATATGGAGAAGCACCACCAATTTAGTCATACGCATTTTCTGGGTATGATGACAATTGGGCTTTTGTCGAGTCAATGTTGATGACAAAGTCCGGTTGTGATTGATTGTGATTCTGATTGTGATTCTGATTGTGATTCTGATTGTGATTCTGATTGTGATTCTGATTGTGATTCTGATTGCGATTCTGATTGCGATTCTGATTGTGATTCCGATTGCGATTCCGATTGCGATTTCGATTGCGATTCCGATTGCGATTCCGAGTGTGATTGTGATTGTGATTCTGATTGTGATTGTGATTCTGGTTGTGATTCTGGTTGTGATTCTGGTTGTGATTCTGGTTGTGATTCTGGTTGTGATTCTGGTTGTGATTCTGGTTGTGATTCTGGTTGTGATTCTGATTGTGATTCTGATTGTGATTCTGATTGTGATTCTGATTGTGATTCTGATTGTGATTCTGATTGTGATTCTGATTGTGATTCTGATTGTGATTCTGATTGTGATTCTGATTGTGATTCTGATTGTGATTCTGATTGTGATTCTGATTGTGATTCTGATTGTGATTCTGATTGTGATTCTGATTGTGATTCTGATTGTGATTCTGATTGTGATTCTGATTGTGATTCTGATTGTGATTCTGATTGTGATTCTGATTGTGATTCTGATTGTGATTCTGATTGTGATTCTGATTGTGATTCTTATTGTGATTCTGAATGTGACTGTGATTTCGATTATTTTCTCTGATTTTCACCCAACTTACAATGGTGGAACAATTTGGTACACAGTGAAAACTATTTGAATACAAGAGTTACACATTAGGCAATATACATGGTGAAAATGTCATTATCTTGAATGTTTGCAGCTGTGCCCAGCTTATCAGTGAGCATGCTGCCAAGAGGAACCTTGCGCCTTACCTGGCAACACCACTTCAATGTGAAGAAATTATCAAATCAGAGCCAGAAAGCCCACAAGAAATCCCCGACTGTTGGGACAGACCTTCCACTAGCATAGATGGTGATTACCGTATTTTCTAACATCTTTATTTGTGCTTAAGGAATTTGACTGGATACTTTATTTTTTCTTTTTTTTGACACACCAGACATGTTCAAATCTGACAATACCAGTCTGGAAAGTCTCCCTGAAGGCAAGGCGGAATTTCAGGCTGAGGAATTCCCTCAAGCAAAGATTGCATCTGTGAAAGAAGAGATGGCCGACGTGTTTTCAAGCGCACCTCTTGCGCCTCGAATGGCAATCAGGCCAAATGCTAAAACTGTCTCCGCCTTGCCTCGTCCTTTGCCATTGGATCACTATGGCGCTAATGTCCTTTTTCAGGAAAGTGATGGTAAAACCAACAAAATTGCACTGCCTAAAAATGCACACTCGGTTAAACGTGACTAATGTACACCATTGTTTTTAATTGTCTCTTCTCATTTAATTCTTCAGAATCCGATTGGGACCAAGACAGTTCTATTTCTTTTTGTAATAAGATCAAAACACCCAGACTTCAGACAGCTGTTCAAGAAGGTAAAATTATGGCACCATTTCTTATTGTCTCTGCAATTTTTGTTTATTGTATTTTGCCGTTTAATATACCCAGGTATATGAAATGATTTTTGCTTTTTTTGAGCCTGATGTTTGTGCGCCATTTAATATACCCCTGCCGTTTAATTTACCCGGGTATATTAAACGGCAACTCAGCTTTTTGGGCAAGATTTGTATGGTGTTCAAAGGGGCATCATTATAGATACTTAAGTTCATTAAAATTCCAAGTCAGACTTTATTCAGTATTAAGTAGTTTTA
The DNA here is from genome assembly GCF_051989575.1 of Stigmatopora nigra. NCBI lineage: Eukaryota > Metazoa > Chordata > Actinopteri > Syngnathiformes > Syngnathidae > Stigmatopora > Stigmatopora nigra. Next base: position 2,350,768 of record NW_027551604.1, read on the forward strand.
ACCTGAGAAGTAAGTAGTTTTAGTCTGCAAAACGTTGATGCACTCGGTCATGGCATAAAGAGTGCGTAGTGGATTGTACCTTCCCGTTTGTGTGCCATTTAGTATACCCCTGCCATTTAGTATACCCCTGCCATTTAGTATACCCCTGCCATTTAGTATACCCCTGCCATTTAGTATACCCCTGCCATTTAGTATACCCCTGCCATTTAGTATACCCCTGCCATTTAGTATACCCCTACCATTTAGTATACCCCTGCCATTTAGTATACCCCTGCCATTTAGTATACCCCTGCCATTTAGTATACCCCTGAAATTTAGTATACCCCTGCCATTTAGTATACCCCTGCCATTTAGTATACCCCTCCCATCTGCCATTTAGTATACCCCTGCCATTTAGTATACCCCTCCCATCTGCCATTTAGTATACCCCTGCCATTTAGTATACCCCTGCCATTTAGTATACCCCTGCCATTTAGTATACCCCTGCCATTTAGTATACCCCTCCCATCTGCCATTTAGTATACCCCTGCCATTTAGTATACCCCTCCCATCTGCCATTTAGTATACCCCTGCCATTTAGTATACCCCTGCCATTTAGTATACCCCTGCCATTTAGTATACCCCTGCCATTTAGTATACCCCTGCCATTTAGTATACCCCTGCCATTTAGTATACCCCTGCCATTTAGTATAGTATATTAAATGGAGGGTATATTAAACAGCTAAATACGGTACCTGTTTAACCTAGCAAGTTGTTGTCTTTCTTCAGGTTCTTCTGAAATGTCAATGATCGAAAGTGACGAGCAAGGCAGTTTTCATTCGAAGATGGAGCAAATCAAGGTGAACACAGATTTCAAATTTTGATTCAATTGCAAAACACATCAACATACGAGTGCCCCGACATTGTATTGTGAGCTAAATATTATTCAGATCATGTTGAGGAAAAATATCAACCTATTTTATTCGTCAAATCTGCTGTTTTGTTTTTCCACTCACCTTTTTATCAGAAGAAAGTTTCGACTGAAACTTGGGATATAAAACCGGAGGACGAGGGTGAAGAAGAGGAGGAGGAGGAAGAGGAAGCCGGCTTCAATGTGGTCGTTCGGAACGTTATGATACGAAACCAGCCGGCCCAATCGTATAACGTAAAGGAAGAAAACCAGGATGAATCTGAAGAAGACTCGGCTGGAAAAGAGGACATTGGCTCCATGCGTTTAGTCGATCAGGCCAAACGATTGGACAGCGAATCAGAAGACTCTATTGGGGACTCTTCTGAACCGTCGTTAAAGGGGAAGAAATTTGACGATTGTCACTTGGCCCAGAAGACGAGGCTTCAAGGTAAAGAAGAAGAAGAGGAAGAAGAAGAAGAAGAATTCATCCCCAGTGAAGCACCGCCGTTGCACTTAACTGAAATGGAAAACCGTGGAAAAGTTGTTCAAAACACATCAGATGAGAGCAAGATTGGAGCGTCTCAGAGCATCAAACAAGAACAACCTGAGGTAAGATGGCCGACGCTTTGTCTGCTTTCACGCTCAACTGTGGAAGAATAATTGTCACAATTTAATTCTTTTCAAAGGAGTGATCATTTCTCTAATTGAGGTTACTGTTGAAACCAGCTCTCAAAATGCTATTCATGAGAGTGAGTTTAATATCTAAGTACTGTTTAATATCTAAGCACTGTTTAATATCTAAGCACTGTTTAATATCCAAGTACTGTTTAATATCTAAATACTGTTTAATATCTAAGTACTGTTTAATATCAAAGTACTGTTTAATATCAAAGTACTGTTTAATATCTAAGTACTGTTTAATAGCTAAGTACTGTTTAATATCTAAATACTGTTTAATATCCAAGTACTGTTTAATATCTAAGTACTGTTTAATATCCAAGTACTGTTTAATAACTGAGTACTGTTTAATAACTAAGTACTGTTTCATATCTAAGTACTGTTTCATATCTAAGTACTGTTTAATATCGAGGTACTGTTTAATATCTAAGTACTGTTTACTATCTAAGTACTATTTAATATCTAAGTACGGTTTAATATTTAAGTACTTAATATCTGAGTACTGTTTAATATCTAGGTACTGTTTACTATCTAAGTACTGTTTAATAACTAAGTACTGTTTAATATCCAAGTACTGTTTAATATCGAGGTACTGTTTATTATCTAAGTACTTTTTAATATCAAAGTACTCTTTATTATCTAAGTACTGTTTAATATCTAAGTACTGTTGAAACCAGGTCTCAAAATTATATTCATGAGAGTTTAATATCTAAATATCTACTGTTTTCAACAGTACTTAGATATTAAACTCTCTCTCTTAGATATTAAACAGTACTTAGATATTAAACTCTCTCTTTTGAGTCCGATTTTTGTTTTGTTTTGTTTTATCAAAGAGGCAAAAACGTGATTTAAAGCTGCCTATTTTTACTTTTTTAGACACCACCCGAGACTTGTGAAGGGACTACGGAGGAGTCGTCAAATGATCAAACGGAGGAAAAAGTGTCGAGAAACATTAAAAGCAAAACATGTGTGAGGCCGTCCGAGCAGTCGTCCATTGAGCAAACTGAGAGCAAATATTTTTGTCTCAATGACTTGCCTAGTGCACCTTCACAAGTACACCAATTTGTCCCCCCTAGGTAGACACTTATTATATTTCTTTTTCAACACATTAGAAGTCTATACAGTTTGTTTTTATTCCACTTGGCAATGATGTTGTTAATCCACTGTGTGATTTGCTATATTTGTAGAATGCTGTTGGAATCCCAATTGGCACAAGCGCCGACTTTCCCCATCAGGCCCACCGCCACCGCCGCCGGTGGCGGCCACTCAGAGGACAGCTCGCAACTTACTCCGGTTAGAGAAGCGGTCGGCCTCCGAGTTCCGCAGAACAACAGTGGAATCCAAGATCTGTTCATGCTTGACAGCGTTTTAAGCGATCTCTTAGAATATGATGGCAGGTAAATAAAATGCAAGTTTACCGTTTTAGAAGGAGAGCCAAAGATTTCACCGGGACACATTTTCATTACAACTACTACTACTACTGCTACTACTACTGCTACTATTAATCCTCCTCCTACTACTACTAACATCACCACTACTACTACTAACATCACCACTACTACTACTACTACTACTAACATCACCACTACTACTACTACTACTACTAACATCATCACTACTACTACTACTACTACTAACATCACCACTACTACTACTACTACTACTACTTACATCACCACTACTACTACTACTACTACTACTACTACTACTACTAACATCATCACTACTACTACTACCACTACGACTACCACTGCTCCTGCTACTATTACTCCTACGACTACGGCTGCTGCTACTACTACTACTACTACTACTACCACTATTACTACTCCTAGTACTACTACCACTACGACTACCACTGCTCCTGCTACTATTACTCCTACTACTACGGCTGCTGCTACTACTACTACTACTACTACTACCACTATTACTACTCCTAGTACTACTACCACTACTAGTACTACTACGACTACTACTGCTCCTGCTACTAATACTCCTACTACTGCTGCTGCTACTACTACTATAACTACTGCTGCTTCAACTACTACTACTACTGCTCCTGCTACTAATACTCCTACTACCGCTGCTGCTACTACTACTGCTTCAACTACTACTACTCCTACTACCACTACTCCGACTACTACTGCTCCTGCTACTATTACTCCTACTACTGCTGCTTCTGCTACTACTACTACTACTACTACTACTAATACAGCAGCTCCATCTAGTGAACATATATAACACAATCCTTTCCTACTGTACTACCACCATCACTACTACTGCTGCGTCTTATTATGAGCCAAACTTTAAGTCCAATAATCAAAGCTGCTGTGGAAAATACGGTACTTTGCTCTTTATCGCCAACAGGTATAAATCTGCAGAATGGCTTAAAAGAACAAGAAATACCATCCAAGTAAACATTGTTTTAAGATGTCCTCATTTTATCCGTAATATTTGTTCAATGCCGATGTTCAAGTTTTCAAATAACTTGGCCATTTCTTTTATCAGAACATCGACGGCAGTGAGATTTCGGAAGATACCGATGGGCTCCTATCAGAGGACTCGGATATTGCTCACAATATTCGAGGACTGGATAGCGCCTCTTCAGGTACTACTACCCATGGGATTGCCTCATCACATTTATCTTTATCTTGTAAATAAATATGTGCTTTCTATTCCTCAGACTCAAGAAGCGAGAAACATTTCCAACACAAAGTCGATCAGCAATTTTTGAAAGCTAAATTCTATCTCGGTCCCGAAGGGGACCGGCTCAGAAAATTGGAAGTTGAAAAGCGGAACTTAGAAGAACGCAATTTTGAGTTGCAAAGCGCTAACGCAAGCCTCAGGTAAGGAATGCTTCATTTTCTTGATTTAAAAGTTTCAACCATTTGATCCACCGTTAAATACTAAGAATACTAATACAACCACTTAACATATTTTCTCGCATACCCGCCGTATTTGTCACTCAAAAAAATGATGACTGAATCGAGCGTACGGCTTATATGCGCATAAATTATCTTATCTATCTTTTTTTAAAATGACATTTGACTATTTCTTAATACATTCCTTTTTACTTGACTTTGTACTTTTTAGCGTTTACTTTAATGATGAGTATGTTAATACTTTAGTCCTTTTTTGTACTGTTAACGGATGCACTTTTTTATATGTATCGTATCTTGTGCTGACCCCGCCCATTTGTCAAATTTTTAAAGTCAATGTGGCCCCCCGGGACGAAAAGTTTGCCCAACCCTGGTCTACATGCAGGCAACACCTTTTAGGAATGTCCATTCCAGCAATCGTTTTATACCAGGGGTGTCAAACCTCTGGTCTGCGGGCCGAATACAGCTTAATTTGAGATCAAGCGGGCCGGACCAGTAAACTCATTGCAAAATGACATAGAACTAACAATAAGCCCACTTTTTTCCACTAATTATTAGTCAGTAATACTAATAATTAGTGCAAAGAATGAGTAAATTATCAAAATGTTTATTAAAAGAATGTTCCTTTTACATTATGAACAATATATTATGAACAACAGAATAACATAAGAACCTAAATAAATATCAATTCATGTTGTCTGCACGTACTAAAACCCTGCACCCCCTAGCGGATAATACAAGAACTACACATTTTAAAGAAAATTCATATTTTTTTTATACAATGCAGCTTTCTTCCCCGGGCCGTACCAAAGCACCAGACGGGCCGGATCCGGCCCGCGGGCCTTTGTTTGACACCCCTGTTTTATACAGTATCCCAAAAATACCATGTGCGATGATTTTTCTTAAGATTTTACCCTTCAAAGTAACACATTTGTACTCCGAATTAAAACCATGAATATGGAGGTGAAAATTATGAATCAGGGGGCGGCTTATACGTGGGTAATTGTCAAATTCCACTATTTTAAGGACATTTTAAGAGTATGGCTTATACGCGAAGGCGCGAGAAAATACAGTTAATCCTATTTTTTTGTATTATTAACTTGGCATAATTGTACAACAGAGTTCAGCTGAAAACTGCCAATGCGAACATCAATGCCTATGAAAGCACCAATAATAAGGTGAGGAAAAGCAGTTTAATTTGGCTTTTTTTGTCACATTTTCTACATTTTGTTGGTGTGGGATTTCTGTCCAGCTAAATGAAGACCACAGAAAGGCCCAAATGATGTTGGTACAGAATGAAAATGCGCTGAATCTACTACTTCAGAACGTCAACAGTCAGGTGGTCAAGCAGAAAGAGATGGAAGAGGAGTACAAACGAAGTAAAAATAATGAGGTCATTGTCTGGAAGTTATCTGTCATCTTGTAAAACAGGGGTGTTAAATCCAAGTTTGGTTGGCGGGACACATTCATGTGGGCCGGACTATTTTAGATATAATATTTAGATTTTTTTTTATAAATGGATTAAATGAACTGGATTAAAAGACCTGAAATTCCGGTTTTTTATAGATCTAAAACAATGTTTATTTGAGCTTTTTTAAACATATTTTTAGATATTACAAAATGATTTTTGGACTAAAAACACAGAAAAAAGGATTAAAAAATTACTATTATTCATTTAAAAGGGGCAAATTGAATATACATCTATACTCTTCATTTTAATTTGATCCTAAATCAGAAAGTCGGCACTCATTTGAATATTTTTTTATATAAGTTGATTAAAAGAACTGGATTAAAACCCTGGAATATTCAGTTTTTTATAGATCTAAAACAATGTTTATTTTAGATTGTTTTATATATATTTTTAGATTTTACAAAATTATTTTTGAACTAAAAACACAGATTTTTTTAAAAAAAATTACATTTATTGATTAAAAAGGGGGAAAATCAGGAAATTTAATAAGAATCTATACTCTTCATTTTAATTTGATCCTAAAACAAAAAGTTGGCACTCATTGAATTTTTTTTAAATAATTTGATTAAAAGAAATGGATTAAAAACCCTAAATATTCAGTTTATTATAGATCTAAAACAATGTTTATTTTAGCTTATTTTTAAATATATTTTTAGATTTTACAAAATTATTTTTGAACTAAAAACACAGAAAAAAATGATTAAAAATTGACAATTATTGATTTAAAAGGGGGAAAACCAGAAAGTGTAATATACATCTATACTCTTCATTTTAATTTGATCCTAAAACAGAAAGTCGCCACTCTTCATTTACTTTCCCGGGCCACAAAAAATGATGCGACTGGCCAGATTTGGCCCCGGGGCCGCCACTTTGACACCCATTGTAAACAGTCAGATCGGAGTCAACAAATGAAATTATCGACGGCAGGAGAATTGATCACGGCCATCTTGTTTCAGGAACAACTAAGATCGGAACTGGAGGAACTGCAAGCCAGCTGCAACATCAAACAAAGAGACCTCTCCGAGGAAAACGAGACCCTCAAAGATAAAGTGGAAGATCTACGCCAAGATCTGAAAATTCTATCAGACAACGAGAGCCAAGACTGCTTGATCAGAGACAAGGAATTCTCCTTATTAAAGTACGAGCTTCAATTGGCAAACGCACAACTTGACAACGAACGGCGGGCCGGGGATCGTTTGGAGGCCGACTTCCGCTCCTGCCGTTCCCGCCTCGTCGAGACGGAGCAAACTCGCTTGGAAATGGAGAAAACGCTGCTCTTGGAGAAGGAAGAAAACCGGCGACTTGCAAGTTGGTATTCGTACGTCTCTTTTTGTGATAGCTTAGTACAGTGTTCCCTCGCTTATCGCGGTTAATTGGGACCGGGACCACCCGTGATAAGTGAATTTCCGCGAAGTAGGGATTCCCCTTCAAAAATGTTCAATTTGAATTTAATACCCCCAAAAAATGTATTTTTAAATTTTTTTAATTTTTTATTTTTTATGTATTTTTATTTTTTACCCCCCTGTATACAGTACACCATATAGAATACAGGTAGAGAGAGTGAAATTCATGTTATAACAAAAAAAAAACTGTAAAATATGTTGTTTCAATGTAATATTTGTATTTTTTCCCCAAAAAAATCCGCAAAGCTCTGAGTCCGCGATAGCTGAACCGCAAAGTAGCGGGGGAACACTGTACTTATTCTCACTAGGGCTGTGAGGGGTGCTGGAGCCTATCCCGAGATTCCCTGAATGAGTGGCCAGCCAATTGCAGGGCACCAGGAGACAAACAACCAATTACTCTTAGCTAGGGGCAATTTAGAGTGTCCAATCAGCCTATCATTTATGTCTTTGGATTATGGGAGGAAACCGGAGTACCCGAAGAAAACCCACACAGGCCCGGGGAGAACACATGTGGACCGACCTGGATTTGAACCCATAGATCTCAAACAATGTTTATTTGAGCTTTTTAAAATATATTTTTAGATTTAAAAAATGATTTTTTAATGAAAAACAGAAAAAATGAGTTAAAAAATGACAATTATTGATTTAAAAGGGGGAAAATCAGGATATTTAATATACATTTATACTCTTCATTTTAATTTGATCCTAAAACAGAGAGTCGGCACTCATTCGATTTTTTTTTTGATAAATGGATTAAAAGAACTGGATTAAAATCCCTGAATATTCCATTTTTTATAGATCTACAACAATGTTTATTTTAGCTTTTTTTTAAAATATATTTTTAGATTTTACAAAATGACTTTAGAACTAAAAACACTGAAAAAATGGATTAAAAAATGACAATTATTGACTTAAAAGGAGTAAAATCAGAAAATGTAATATACATCTATACTCTTCATTTTAATTTGATCCTAAAACAGAAAGTCGGCACTCATCATTGACTTTCCCGGGCCACACAAAATGATGCGGCGGCCCAGATTCGGCCCCCGGGCCGCCACTTTGACACAGTTGTGTTTTACATCCACTAAGTGTAGTTGTGGTAGTAGTGGCTAAGAGTTGTGTTATACAATACAATATATGCTTTTGCAGTTTTTTAGTTTCATCTTATAGTGCGTAAAATACAATATGTAATTAACCACTATCTATTCCTCTCAGGCCAAGATGTCCTCCACCTGGAAGCCATCAACAAATCGTCCCAGAAGCTAACGAAATTAAAGGCGCATGCAAACACCCTGGAAAGCGACGTCCATCGATTCGAGCTCCAAATCGCCGAAAAAACGGCGCTGCTCAGCAACGTGCAACGCGAATGCGACCAATCGTCCGCGAGAGTTAAAGAACTGGAAACGACTCTTCAAGCCGAGAAGGAATCCCTCGCCCGGGTCACTTCCTCCCAGGAAAATACTCAAGGGCTTCTGAAACAGGCGCAGAATGAAGTCACGTCGCTACGGCAACGCCTGGAAGAAGCTCAAACTAAAATGGTGGCTAAAGATTATGCTTTGACGGACGCCAAAAATAGTTTCAATGACTCTATGTTCAAATTACGCACCGAGTGTGAAGAAAGAGTGCAACAAGCTCAGTCTACCTGTAAAGACCTCACGTTTAAAGTTAATGAACTTAACACACTGGTTAGCAAACTAGAGAAGGACAACACAGAAAAACAGGTAAGCAAAAAGAGGGGGGGGGGGAGGAATAGTAATATAAATACAGGGTGTCTCAGAAAAATGTACCGTATTTTCACGACTATAAGGCGCACTTAAAAGTCTAAAATTTTCTCCAAAATAGACAGTGCGCCTTATAATCCAGTGGGCCTCATATATGGAAAAAACAGAAAACCAAAAACGAAAAACAACCACTGTCGGATATCAAAAAAACACAAATGCCTGAAGTGAAACAATACTGTTAAATATGCAGATCAGCCATTTTGGTTTACAACATATGCCATCATATAGCTCCTCCCCCACTGCAAGATTTTATACCAAAAAAATCCAAAACATCAACAATGGCTGGCTCTAGAGGTGACTGTAAAGTAGTGAGTGAGTGCTTCATACCTGAAAGTCAATAGCAATTACCGTATTTTCACCACTATAAGGCACACTTAAAAGTCTTAATTTTTTTCCAAAATAGACAGTGTGCCTTATAATACAGTGCGCCTTATATATGGAAAAAAATGTCATTCATTGAGGGTGCGCCTTATAATGCGGTGCGCCTTATTGTCGTGAAAATATGGTACTCACTTTTAGAATAAAATGTACTCACTAAAGGTTTTCTGGTCATTCTAAAAGTGAGTACATTTTATTCTAAAAGTGAGTACTTATTTTTGAGACACCCTGTATTAAATGTTTTTCTATTTTTATTTTATTTTATCCTTTATGCAGGTTTTCAATCTATTTTTTATTGTTTTTTGGGAACCCTAATTTCATTTGTTGACTCCAATCTGACTGTTTACAATGGGTGTCAAAGTGGCGGCCCGCGGGCCAAATCTGGCCCACCGCATCATTTTTTGTGGCCCGGGAAAGTAAATCACGAGTGTCAACTTTCTGTTTTAGGATCAAATTCTAATTATATATAATTAGAATATATATTATATATTCTTCAAGTATAGATGTATATTACATTTCCTGATTTTGCCCCTTTTTAAATCAATAATCGTCATTTTTTATCAATTTTTTCTGTTTTTAGGTCAAAAAACATTTTGTAAAATCTAAAAATATATAAAAAAGCTAAAATAAACATTGTTTTAGATCTATAAAAAACTTAGAGGCATTTTTGGACTTTTATGTGCACCCTGTTCTCCGATATAAAGCTGAATATTAAGATTTTGGATATTTTTTTTTTGGTTTAGGCTAGTCAGAAGCAGATGCAGCAGCAATTAGACGACTCAATAAAGAAGTTATCCAAATGTGAAGCTTCGTTAGAAATCACCACTCGGCATCGCAGTGATTTGGAAGAAGAGAAAACAAAACTTCTACAAGACGTTGACAACCTCAAACAAAAGGTAAAAATATTTTATTTTATTATTTAGTTTTTCTTTGACAAGATCTCCAGTTTTACACTATGAATGTCCAAGAAAATACTATTGGGAGACAAAAAAAACTTGAAATTGTGGCTAATGTTGTCATTCAGCTTTCAGAAAAAGAAACTCAATGCATCCAAGCTGAGAAATTAATAAATGAACGAGTCAGTCACTTGGATGAAAGAGAAAGAGAACTGAGCTTTGCCACAAGGAGACAAAAAGAATCTCAAGCGGCCGTGGACGCCTCCGATTCCGCCAGTAGACAGCTGGAGGAGGATTTGCAACGGTAACTACTACTGCACTTCCATTTTTTTGCTATTTTGATTCATATGTACACATACTGATGTGGCTTCAGGTTGGAGCTGGATAACATCAGGTTGGAGACTGCTGCTAAGCAACATTCCAGCAAATTTGAAGCTCTTCAAAGGGCCGCTCAGGAAGACGCCAGGGTGAGTCACAGCTGCTCTTGGTACTCTATCAGGTCCATCTTAATTAGTCCACTATCAAAATAGTACATGTACATGTACATGTACATGTACATGTACATATACATATACATATACATATACATATACATATACATATACATATACATATACATATACATATACATATACATATACATATACATATACATATACATATACACATACACATACACATACACATACACATACACATACTTATACATATACACATACATATACATATACACATACATATACACACACACATATACACATACATACACATACACATACACATACATATACACATACACACATACACATACATGCATATACACATACATATACATGTACATATACATGTACATATACATGTACATATACATATACATATACATATACATATACATATACATATACATATACATATACACATACACATACACATACACATACACATACACATACACATACACATACACACATACACACATACACATACATATACACATACTTATACATATACACATACACATACATGCATATACACATACATATACACATAAATATACATATACATATATTTCAGCAACACGCTTATTTATTTATATATGTATTTATACATTTATTTATTTACTTATTTATTACCAATTTATTTATATCTAAAATGTCTTTTGCTGTGTCTGTATTCTCACCCTCATGCTACTGTGACAATGAAATTTACCGAATACAGGAAGTAATAAATTTATCTAATCTAATAGTAGCTAAATTTAGTGGGAAAAAATCAATTGCAAAATAGTTCTTTTTTTCATTTAGGTTAATCCTCACAAGGGTGACGGGGGGTGCTGGAGCGTATCCCAGCTAACTATGGGTGCGAGGCGGGTTGCTTTAAACTAGTTTTGTGCATGTAAAATATATGTATTTTTTTTTATTTCTAAAAATATCCTTAGATGAGAGTTCAACTGGAGGAACTGGTGACCAATCTTCAAAGTAAAAAGCTTGCATTAGAGGAGCAACTCAACAAAGAGGTGCGTTAAATGACAAACTGAAATGACAAACTGAAATGACAAACTGAAATGACAAACTGAAATGACAAACTGAAATGACAAACTGTAATGAAAAACTTAAACGACAAACTTAAATCACAAACTGAAATGACAAACTGAAATGACAAACTGAAATGACAAACTGAAATGACAAACTGAAATGACAAACTGAAATGACAAACTGAAATGACAAACTTAAATGACAAACTTAAATGACAAACTTAAATGACAAACTTAAATGACAAACTGAAATGATAAACTTAAATGACAAACTGAAATGACAAACTTAAATGACAAACTGAAACGACAAACTGAAACGACAAACTGAAACGACAAACTGAAACGACAAACTTTAACGACAAACTGAAATGAGAAACTGAAACGACAAACTTAAATGACAAACTGAAATGACAAACATGACAAACTTTAATGACAAACTTTAATGACAAACTTTAATGACAAACTTTAATGACAAACTTTAATGACAAACTTTAATGACAAACTTAAATGACAGACTGAAAAGACAAACTTAAATGACAAACTTTTCCTTCACTGTTGTCACGGCGTTCATTTTTCAGGTACAAAAGCACACGGCTTTATCCAACGGCGCCCAAGATGCTCAGTTTATGTGGGAGGAGGAGTTAAAAGGACGTTCCAAATTGGGATTGCGTTTAGCAGAACTGGAAAAGGAGAAAGATGCCATGAGCACGCAGGTGATGATTGAAACGGCCTTGTTTTAATTGGTGGGCAAGTTCAACAAATTACGCTTCAGATGGAGACGGAAAAGAAAAAAGGGGAGGAGTTAGAAGAGCAAAAAAAGTCCATGGAGTGTCGTCTGGAACAAGAAATGAAGAGAAATTCAGAGCTTCAAAAAGAAATGTACAGGTGAGTGCAAAGTTACATTTTGGCAGTTATTAGGTAGAAAATAGAGTTATTATGACAATGACCTTTCACCTAAAATGTGATATTGTTTTTATATACTACTATAAATATTTTAGCAATACACATTTCCCATCCAATTTTTCATTTTAGTATAAATGTGGAATAAAATGAATGCTTAAATTGTGGATTTGTTTTACTGTTTTTCCAAAGTATAATTAGAAGTAACAGTTTTGTTTGACTGAATTTTGCTCTATTTTTGGAATTTCTTGGTTATATAGCAATTATTTTTTTGGATTATTTAATCTACATCTGAGTCAAGTAGGCCTGAACTAGATAGTTGTATTTTGTTCCTACATTTTAGATTACAATCTCTCCTTAAAGCTGCTAAGAAGAAAATGACGGAACAGCAATTTAGCCAAGGAGACAAAGAAAAGGTACATTTCCTTTATTACACAACTTTGAGTTTGATTTATTTAATAAGGGACAGTACATATTAATAAACATATTCATGTTAGGTTCAGAGACCAGAGTTCACGTATGCTAATTGCTATTGAGTTCCAGGTATGAAGAGAGAATTTGCTTTAGCTAGTTTAGCACTCTTTTAGAAGGGAACTACACAGTCACCTCTAGAGCCAGCCATTGTTGATGTTTTGGAGATTTTTTTTGTATAAAATTTTGCAGTGGGGGAGGAGCTATATGATGGAAGATTTTGTAAACTGAGATGGCATCTGCATGTTTAATAGTATTTTTCCAGTTCAGGCATTTGTGTTTTTTTTTTTTAATACTTGCACTAGGGTACATGTGTCAAAGTGGTGGCTCGGGGGCCAAATCTGGCCCGCTGTATCATTTTGTGTGGCCCGGGAAAGTAAATCTTGAATGCCGACTTTCTGTTTTAGGATCAAATTCAAATAAAGACTATAGATGTATATTAAATTTCCTGATTTTCCCCTTTTTAAATCAATAATTGTCATTTTTTAATCCATTTTTTCTGTCAAAAATCATTTTGTAAAATAAAAAAAATATATTTAAAAAAATCTAAAATAAACATTGTTTTAAATCTAGGAAAAAACTGAATATTCAGGGCTTTTAATCCACTTCTTTTAATCCATTTATTAAATAGTCCAACCCACATGAAATCAAGTTGACGTTAAAGCGACCCGAGTCTGACACCATTAAATCTTTTTTTTTTTGTAGTTAAATCAGCAGTTAAATGAACTCCAAGCAGAGTTGGAGAAGGAACAATCTTTCCGTAACCAGTTGGAAAGAAGTAGAAAGCAGCTAGAAGACGACTTGTTGAGTCTGAGACGGACACAAGTCCCCACAATGGACGGAGGCTTTATGGGTATGGCTCCAAATCCGCAAGGCTACCAATACCGCTGCCTCTGCACAAAATCCCACAGCCCTGTGAGGGAAAGCCCCACCTACAGCGTTCAGGACTACCTGACCAAGGTTGGTGGTCACCAATGTTTTGGTGGAACAATGTTGAGATCAACAAATGCTATTTGACGACTTATAATCAAATTTATCATTGTATTGCAAGTAATTACTGTATTTTCTTGCAAATTAGCCGCCCCGCGTATAAGCCGCACTTTTTAAATTGCCTTAAAATCGTTGAATCTGACAATTTTTCTCGTATAAGACGCCCACTGGTTCATAATTTTCTCTTCCATATTTGTGGTTTTAATAGGGAGTACAAAATGTGTTACTTTGAAGTGAGTTTTTTTTTTTAGCAAAGAATATGCCGTAAATGCGAGAAAGTATGTTATTTAACTTGGGGTCACTACCTTTCCAGTAATAAAACTGCGAGACCGGACGTTTGGTCGCAGGTCTTTTGGTCGCCAGTCTTCTTAAATTCATGAGAGTGAGTTTATAATCTAAGAGAGAGAGTTTAAAATCTAAATACTGTTTAATATCGAAGTACTGTTTAATATCTAAGTACTGTTTAATATATAAGTTCTGTTTAATATCTAAGTGCATTTTAATATCTAAGTACTGTTTAATATCTAAGTACTATTTGATATCTAAGTACTGTTTAATATCTAAGTACTGTTTAAAATTGAAGTACTGTTTGATATCTAAGTACTGTTTGATATCTAAGTACTGTTTGATATCCAAGTACTGTTTAATATCCAAGTACTGTTTAATATCCAAGTACTGTTTAATATCCAAGTACTGTTTAATATCTAAGTACTGCTTAATATCAAAGTGCTGTTTAATATCCAAGTACTGTTTAATATCTACATACTGTGTAATATCTAAGTACTGTTTAATATCCAAGTACTGTTTAATATCCAAGTACTGTTTAATATCCAAGTACTGCTTAATATCCAAGTACTGTTTAATATCCAAGTACTGTTTAAAATCTAAGTTCTGTTTAATATCCAAGTACTGTTTAATATCTAAGTACTGTTTAATATCCAAGTACTGTTTAATATCTAAGTACTCTTTAATATCTAAGTACTGTTTAATATCTAAGTACATTTGACCGGCGACCAAAACGAACCAAAAGACTGGCGACCAAAAGACCGGCGACCAAACATCCGAGCACCATAAAACTCTATGGCAATGAAAACATGTTTTGTATGGTGTGTGAATTTTGTCTCTTTGTCAACCTTTTCAAAATCCATTTTGGTTTGTTACCATTTCATATTTAAGCTTCACCATGTATTCCTTCGGCTTTTATCTTTACAGATGCGCCAAGACCTGGACGTGGCCATGTCAAGAGAGTTAGGAAACCGTAAGTAGGCAGATGAATGACATTGATGGAGTTCTATGGCGGATAATCAGGGTGTGTCCTCTGTCCTTAGCCTCCGTGCAACTGGACAAAGTTCCGACATGTTTGTCGCCCGTGACTAAAGCGCGCCAGCAGTATGTGAATGTACTGAAGAAAAACCGGGAGCTGTGACCAGTTTGGAGGAAAAAAACAACTATTTGGATTGATTTCAAGCCTAACTTGGACTGATGTTAGTAGATGACATGAACTATGATTGTGGCCCCCGGGAAAGGTAAAGGCTTTTAATCCAGTTTTTTTAATCGATTTATTAAAAAAAATCGAAATATTATTAGTTCTGGAACCAATTCATTTCGTAAGTAGAGGTACGACTGTATTAAATAGCTGTAATAAAGGAAAACAATTCTAATAGTGAGGGTAGTTTATTAGGATTAGTTTTTTACATTACTGACATTTCAGATTTTTTATTATGTTGAAACAACATTGTAAACCAGCTTTTTTTGTGTGTAATTAAAAAAAAAAATGATGTAGTCTTGGTAATGTTCGTTCTTTATTAAAAAAAAACACTTACATTTTGTGATAATTGTACTATACTACTATAATGAAGAAAAGTGTTGGGGTGCTCTTAATTTGTAACAAATAAGTATAAAAATAAAATACAATTAAAAAAAACTGAAATAATGGCACATTGTGACAACAAACCCCGATATCCCCAATTGTAGTAAATAATAACAACAATGACTTCACTATACGTCCAATATATTTTGTAAACTGTCAATCTAAAATATTCATTTTCAACCAGTCATGTTAAACAGGTCGGCCGGAAAAAAAGTACACACAAAAATGAGAATCATATCATTTCATAATTTTCCGGAAGTGCCCGAGAAAGTAAACAATACATTCCGGAAGTTGAGGTGAGAAAAACCGCCGTCCGAAGGAATGATGTAATGAAGACGTGACATCACAATGACGACCTTTTTCTTGTTAGCAGGCAGCCGTTTCATCGACTTTTTCTCCGTGAAAACAGGTGAGCAAAGTCAAAAAGCACAGTTTAAACAAGTACTTGATGTTTGGTCAATATTAACAAGTTGGACAGTGCGTCCATAATGCTAATGAGTAGCATTCTGACTTCCCGCCCATTAGGGGAGAAAAGTTGACGTGTTTTGATGACGTCATACGGTAGAGGCTACTAGTAATAATTTAAATGCACAGACGAATATGACAACAAAGCCGTCAAAATCAATGACCTCATGACGCGTCTGAGATTTTCGTCCTTATCTGTTCAATTGCAATTGTTGTAAAAAGTTGGATTAAAAAGCCCATCAAAATAAAAACGCCTCGAAAGCAACAAAAGTTGTTGTGGCTCAACCCGAAAATGGTCACATTTAGCCCTCGTTTGGGGCTTCATTATCGCGACGAGCCAACTCACTTTAAGAAAGTGTGGGTAAGTACTCTTTTTAATATTTATATTTTTATATTTACTACTGTAAAGTAGCACATAGCCGATTAGCTAAACAGCGTCGCGTTTTGGCTTCGGTACCGCCTGCAATTAATTATCCAAATAATTAGACATCTACTCATAAAGACCAAACGAATGCAATTTTACTTCAAATATTATCGTTCTCTTCGAATATATAAGTGTAAATAAAATGGTGTAACTTTGACGACAATAGACGTCCAATTCATTGAAAATGGCTGTTATTGAACGTGCTGGAAATGCAATCTGTTTTATATTAAGGATTGAAAGAACTGCCAACCCTCCTAGTTCATCAAATTGGTCCTCAATGGTTTTAAAAATGTTAGATTTAAAGGCACCCACATTTTTTTGTGTGACATACATGGATTTGTTGGGTATATTTTTCAACTGAGACCCATGAAAAAGGCTTTCAGCCATGTTGATTGTGTATTTAATTGTTGGTAACTACTGTATTGATGGGTTTAAAATGGCAGTTTTTATGTGTAAGAACTAAACCAAGTGAGAAAGAAATGATAATTAGCCATGAGTAATTCTTGCTATGTTTCTGTTAGGTTCATCAATAGTTATACTTTAATATAATTATAAAACAATACAGACAGACATCTGATTAATTAAGGACATTTTATTAATTTGGCATTTCTGATGATAATCTTGCAAGAGAGAAATACATTCTGACATCGTCCACACAAATTAAAACAATTACAAGGTTATTGATTAATCCAATTGCATAAGCAAAAACAACAACTGTAACAATCATAACATATCAGGTATTCAATAATAACAATTAAGGTCGAAACTCAAAAAAAACTCCATTGGAAATTAAACAAACAAGCCTCCATTCGGCAAAACAATCCCATAATCAAGCGAAAATAGCGTCACAATTTATGACAATATGCGGGTTATCACGTAGGTTGTTGGATAGCCATCACAGCAATTTCGTAAGCGTCCTTCCAGGTCTGCATTCTAGTAAACAGTGCTTGGATGGAGGAATCGCCCCAAATTGAAGAAGCTCTTATACAAAAATGATTAAATGCACACATATATATAATAGTATTACAGAATAACAAGTTTCTTAAGTGGAAAGTAAGTGATGGAGTTGATCTTTTGTTGTTTAGGGATGAAACCCACCGCCGGTGATCCGCTAACCGCAGTGAAGTAGCAGAGAGTGGCGGTGCGTAAGCATCACTTTACTCCTGTGTGAGGATGAAGAAAATATTCCAATTATCCAGGAGGAGGGTGTCAAGTGACACCGCTGACAGCGCCTCCATTGCCACCGCTGCCAGTGACAAAAGACAAAATAAGAGGGGCAAAATTCACAAGGCTGCCTTGTATGGTGATTTGGACAAATTGGAGCAGCTTGTCCAAGTTGATAATATCAATCATGTTGATAAGCAGAACAGGTTAGTGAGGATAACATTGTAATATTTATCACATCATTTTATGTATATCCTAAGTATTATAAAATTACAATTACCGTATTTTCACGACTATAAGGCGCACTTAAAAGTCTTACATTTTCTCCCAAAAAAGACAGTGCGCCTTATAATACAGTGCGCCTTATAATACAGTGCGCCTTATATATGGAAAAAATGTCATTCATTGAGGGTGCGCCTTATAATGCGGTGCGCCTTATAGTCGTGAAAATACGGTAAGCCCGATAAGTGAATTTCCGCCAAGTAGGGATTCCCCTTCAAAAATGCTTAATTTGAATTTAATTAAAAAAAATACATTTTTTTTACATGTTTTTTACTTTTTTTTTTTTTACATTTTTTTACATTTTTTTGTACATTTTTTTAAACATTTTTTTAAATTTTTTAACATTTTTTTTTACATTTTTTTTTCTTTTTTAAAATTTTTATTTATTTATTTATTTATTTTTACCCCCCTGTATACAGTACACCATATAGAATACGGGTAGAGATAGTGGAATTCATGTTATAACAAAAAAAAACTGTAAAATATGTTGTTTCAATGTAATATTTGTATTTTTTTTCCCCTAAAAAAATCCGCGAAGCTCTGAATCCGCGATAGCTAAACCGCGAAGTAGCGAGGGAATACTGCACAACTATACAAGTTGTATATCAAAATGTATCTTAGTATAAATATTTCCTCCAAATTTGAACTCTTATCTCAAATTGCTCATATGTCAAGGTACCATTTGACATAGAAATATGCCTCTCATATTACAGATCAGCACTTCATATCGCATGTTCCCGTGGAAATGAGGAGGTGGTGAGATTTCTGATCAAGAAAAACATCCAGATCAACCTATGTGATAAGCAGCATAAGTCTGCTTTAATTACGGTACTTTTGGAAACATTTTAATTGTTGTCATGACGATGCCGTTGATTTTTTTTTTGTCTCATTTGGATCAGGCAGTGCAAGCACAGCAAGAAGGTTGTGCCAACATTCTACTGGAACACAAGGCCAATACCAATCTGGCGGATTCGGACGGAAACACGGCGTTACACGCCGCCTCGGCCATACCGTCCATTTCTGCCGTCATCTCGCTGGTTAAGCACAATGCTGACATCAACGCCAAAAACCTGGTGATTATGCGATAATCTAACAAAACTTGTTTCTGGTTGGAATTTAATATTTTTTTAGACGTAATGTATTGCCAAAATTTTATTTTTCATTTTAAGAAGGATATTTATTGTTTATAGTCTAACTGAGAGTCAAATTGAATTGAAGACTTTACGTTAAAAAATGCAATGTGCCAAATTATTTAAAAAAAAATATTTGTTTTGATGGGCTCTGATGAATTTGATTGTTTTTAGAGAGAATAAAAATAAGAGAAACATAATATGAACCAATGAGAAAAGTATATAGCAAATATGATTAACAAAGAGCTGCATTTATTTTGGCTGGGAGCCGAATGCGGCTCGAGAGCCACGTGTTTGCAAGCTATTTTGCTAATAATGCTTTAATCATACTTGAACTTTCAAAAAAGTAATTCCATAAGTATTTCTGATAGAAATATAATCATAGAATTAGATTATATAAATTATAATAATAAAATAAATTTAAAAAATGATGTTTTTTTGTATTTATGGAAATCATAATCATACTTTTTGATGTTGAGTGTTCAATAATAAAAGTAAAATATTGCCATTTGTTGAATTGCTACAATTTTAAATATTTTTATAATTTTAATAATTCCTTCAAAATCATTTTATTTTACTAACTTATGATACTCATGGAAATCATAATCATACTTTTTGTTTTAATTTTGACTCTTTAATAAGTTAAAAATAAAAGAAAATTATTGGCTAAATCATTTTTTTCCCATATTTTTTGCTACTCATGGAAATCATAATCATATTTTTTTATTATAACTTCAATAATAAAAGAAAAATATTGCCAAACATCAAATTGCTACCATTTTAAATATTGTTAAAATTTTAATAATTCCTTCAAAATCATATTTATTTTTCTAACTTATGATACTCACAGAAATCATAGTCATACTTTTGTTTTACTCTTCAATAAGTAAATAATAAAAGAAAATATTGCCAAATCATATTTTTTCCATTTTTTTGCTACTCATAGAAATCATAATCCTATTTTCTTATCATTACTCCAATAATAAAAGAAAAATATTGCCAAACATCAAATTCCTACAATTTGAAACACTGATAATTCCATTAAAAAGCCAATAGCAAAAGTGCTAATGACCAAAAAAAAACACCAAATAATCACCCCAAATGACCCAAAAAACAACAATAACATATTATCAATATCTTTTAAAACTTATCAAAGCTACATTTAAAAAAAAAAAAAAATTGTGCTGGCTTTTTCAGGAAGGCGTTTCACCTTTGACCCTGGCAGTAAAAAAGGACCATATTCACGTAGCCGAGTTTCTATTAAAAAAAGGTGCCGACGTGAACATTTTGGACAGTCACCGAAGGTCAGAAAAAAAAAAACACAAACAATGCTAACATTTTTCAAATTTTCCAACATTTTTTAATATAATAAATTCCGCAGGACGCCATTGATGATCGCCGCCAACAAAGGACGTCTCCAAATGGTCCAAACGCTCTTAAAATTTGGAGCCAATCCTCACCTGTCGGATTGTAAAGGACAATTAGCCACAGACTACGCCGAGATAGCATTTCAAGATGGGTTGGTTGATTTTTTTTTTTTTTTGCAGATTTTTTTGGTCAAAAAAACAAACAGGTTGATTTTTTTGCAGATTTTTTTGGTCAAAAACAGATTGGCTTTATAATTGTGTCTTCTAGTTGCAGGAAAGCGATTCATGACCAGATTAAAAAGCAGATGTCTAACATTACGCTCTTGCCGTGTTCAAAAAAGAGGTCCAAATCATTGGAACGTTTTGCCTGCAAAGATGGTAATTATGCTTTAAATGTCTTTTATTTTTTAGTTCATTCTTGCCTTTTTAAAATATAGTCGTACCTCTACTTATGAAATTACGGTGTTTTCACGACTATAAGGCGCACTGGATTATAAGGCGCACCCTCAATGAATGACATTTTTCCCATATATAAGGCGCACTGGATTATAAGGCGCACCCTCAATGAATGGCACTTTTAATTTTTTTCCATATATAAGGCGCACTGGATTATAAGGCGCACCCTCAATGAATGGCACTTTTAATTTTTTTTCCATATATAAGGCGCACTGGATTATAAGGCGCCCTGTCTATTTTGGAGAAAAATATAAGACTTTTAAGTGCATGAAAATACAGTACGTTTTTTTTTAGGATTTTTGTTGTTTTTATTCTGTGTGGAGGCCACTATTGGTTGAAGTACTATTGTTTATTCATTATATTTTTTTGCATTTATCATTGTCAGTACAGATTTTATTGTTTTCCAGACTTATTCTATTTCAAATTTGACTGTAGAAGCTAGATACCGTGTTTTCCAAAAATAAGGCGCACCACATTATAGGGCGCATCGCATTATAAGGCGCACCCTCAATGAATGGCACTATTTTTTCATATATAAGGCGCACCACATTATAAGGCGCACCCTCAATGAATAGCACATTTTATTATTTTTCCATATATAAGGCGCACCGGATTATAAGGTGCCCATCCATTTTGGAGAAAATTTAAGACTTTTAAGCGTGCCTTATAGTCGTGAAAATACGGTAGTAGTTCCAGAACTTTTTTGTAAGTTTAAACTAGTAGAGCTGTAGCTTTTTTCTTACAAAAATGGAATACATTAATGAATTTATAAGTTCCAATCCCTATAAAACTATTAACTAAAATTATAAATTCATACAAAGATTTGACTTTTTTGTACAGTCATACCTCTACTGGTAGCAAAAAGAAATCTTTATTCAAATTCTTACTTTATTCTTCTGTTTTTTACTGGCAAGAATCGGCATTAACGCCCTGCATCTTAAGTGTTCTCAATATTTTTGTTTCTGTGTTAACTGCAGTTGCTGTATGTTTTGATCGTGCCAGTACACCTGGTGGGCGCAGGGAGGACCCAAAACGGAAAGAGGTAGGCCTAACATGCATGTGTCGAAGTGGTGGCACGGGGACCAAATCTGGCCCGTCACATCATTTTGTGTGGCCCGGGAAAGTCAGTGATGAGTGCCGACTTTCTGTTTTAGGATCAAATTAAAATTATGAGTAAAGATGTGTATTAAATTTCCTGATTTTGCTCCTTTTAAATGAATATTTGTCATTTTTTAATCCATTTTTTTATGTGTTTTTAGTTCAAAAATATTTTTGTAAAATCTCAAAATATATTTAAAAAAGCTAAAATATTGTCTTAAATATATAAAAAAATATTATCCAGAGCTGTTAATCCAGTTTTTTAAATTCATTTATTAAAAAAAAGATCTAAAATGGTTAAATTTCTTGATTTTCCCCCTTTTAAATCAATAATTGTCATTTTTTAATCCATTTTTTCGATGTTTTTAGTTCAAAAATCATTTTGTAAAATCTAAAAATATATTTTAAAAAAAGCTAAAATAAACATTATTTTAGATCTATAAAAACTGAATATTCAAGGCTTTTAATCCACTTCTTTTAATCCATTTATAAATAAAAAAAATCTAAATATTATATCTAAAATGATCCAACCCACATAAAACCGAGTTGACGTTAATGCAGCCTGCCAACCAACCCTAGTCTGACACCCTTGTCCTAACATAAAGAAGACTAACATTTATTCCCGATTCTATTCACTCATTCATTCATTTTCTCTGCCATTTCTCCTCACACATTCTTTTCCTTTTTGTTCACCAGAGTGAAATGAGCAATCTACTAAAGGCTTTCTGCTCTTTTGGTAAGTGCACAAACATTAATAAACATTATTTGACTGTCTTTTCACTATTATTTTCCTCTTATTGCAGATGAAATTGATTCAGGTGAGTTTGACACATTCATTTTATATTTCTCCGTATCTTACTTATCTGACATTTTTCTTATGTTGGCATCCTGACAGATTGCGACAAAGCCAGTTTCGGCAGTAAAAGAACACGAGCCGAAGGCTCGGTGGTTTCTCAGAAGTCGGAAGAATTCCCAGATTGCTCGGCTTCTTCTACGGAAGTCCGAGAGACGCAATTAAAATTATCCAGAAAGATGTCTGATAAAATCCTTCTCAGCCCGCAAATGATGCGATCGCATTCAAAGAAGTTGCTTCTTCCGGACAGTGACAGTAAGCTTTAAAAAATATATATTTCAACTTTTATTTGAGTTTTTTTTTTACTAATATAGTGTTCCCCCGCTACTTTGCGGTTCAGCTACCGCGGACTCAGAGCTTTGCGGATTTTTTTGGGGAAAAAAATACAAATATTACATTGAAACAAGATATTTTACAGGTTTTTTTTGTTATAACATGAATTTCACTCTCTCTACCCATGTTCTATATGGTGTACTGTATACAGGGGGGTAAAAAAATAAAATACAATAAAATACAATAAAATTTTTAAAAAATGTAAAAAAATGTAAAAAAAATATGTAAAAAAGTATGTAAAAAAGGATGTAAACAAGTATGTAAAAAATGTAAAAAAAATGTAAAAAAATGTAAAAAATGTAAAAAAAATGTAAAAAAATGTAAAAAAAATGGAAAAAAAATGTGAAAAAAAACGCCAAAAATATGTACAAAAAATACAGGGAGGTAAATTTTTTGTTTAAAAAAGATTTAAAAAAATAATTACAAAAAAATTTTTTTTTGGGAAATAAATTCAAATTAAGCATTTTTGAAGGGGAATCCCTACTTGGCTGAAATTCACTTATCGCGGGTGGTCCCGGTCCCCATTAACCGCGATAACCGAGGGAACACTGTATATGTTCATTAATATGCGCTGTCCCTTATTAAATACATGAATATTTTGTCTCAGGCTCCCCTGCCATCTCACCAAGAAGCATCAGATGTCAACTCCATTCTGACAAGTCACCAGGCAGACCGCATAAGGGCAGAAGTTCTGAGGTAATTAAAAAAAAAATCATTTTTTATCAAAATAATCATACGGTCAAGTGGTTAGCTCGTTGGCCTCACAGCTTTTGGGTCGTGGGTTCGATCCCAGGTGGCTCCTCACTGTTTACGTGTTCTCCCGGGGCTTGTTTAGGTATTCCGGGTACTCCATTTTCTTCCAACTTATGCTAAGCTAGCTGATTGAACATTCAAAATAACCTAACCCTAGCTACGATTGGTCGCCCTCTATTCCCTGGTGCCGATTTCCCGCGTCCCACAATCGGCTCCAGCACCCCCCCTGCGACCCTTGTCAGGATAACCAACTCAGAAAATGAATGAATGGGCTTACTAAGCAACTTCCTCCATGTGTTGTAAACCTCCGCCCCACCCCCGACTTAGGGGCGGGGCATAATCAAGGCCAATGACATCATTAAGATGATGTCATAGCTGTTTACCAGATCCCATTTTTCCATTTCTTCTATCAATTAAAGCACTTGAGATCCTCTACGTTGAAGCGTGAACGCCAAACGCATTTGCAATTTAGACAAAAAATGTGTTTTTTTCGCGAGCTGTCCAAAAAATGTGTGTGGATCTCCCATCTGTGTCAGCCACCACTACATCTGTGTTCAACCTCTGTGATGATCAAGATGTAATGTATTGAAAAATCCATTCTATTTATTGCACACTTCAGCAACTATTAAAATGGCTTAAAAAAACATATTTCCATGTCCCCCAAAAATCACCCTCAAAATATACAGTGCTGTAAAAAAGTGTCCTCGTCTTGATTTGCAGACATTTTTTTAATATGACACAATATAAACCCAAGGAATTAATTAAAAAATGCAATTTTCAAATTATACTTAATATATGAAGGCTCTAAATGAAGAACGGTAGTAATTTACATTTTTTGCAATCATTTGTGACAAGTTTTA
Organism: Stigmatopora nigra; assembly: GCF_051989575.1. NCBI lineage: Eukaryota > Metazoa > Chordata > Actinopteri > Syngnathiformes > Syngnathidae > Stigmatopora > Stigmatopora nigra. The sequence goes on from NW_027551604.1 coordinate 2,376,087, forward strand.
ATGAAATTGGGAGTTTGGGTCGACCACTACAAACCTTTATTTAAAAAACAAAAACAAAAAAGTATCATTTTGAGGTAGAATTGATGTGTTTTGGGTCATTTCCAGCACCATGGATCAAGGGTGCTTGAGTTTTAGGGTACATTTTGGTGACTGGACCTTCTATGTATTGTTTAACCAATCACTGCAAGGTTGTCCAGGCCCTGAACTAGCAAAGCTTGCCATTTTATCACTACTATGCTTAAGTTTTTGGTATAATTTTCTTGCCACACGGCTTCCAAAAAGTTTTCGGACATTTAGACTAGCATTTTAATAGATTTTTTTGGCCAACAAATGTGGTGGCAATCAAATCTGGGTGTGGCCTAGTGAACTATAACTCATCTTTCCCCAAATCTGCCTAGCAACTGTTCAAGGGGGAGGAGCGTTTTGAGATACTCATATTGGATTGGTTAAAATTTGAATTATTTTTCAATATTTATGTTTTTCAAACTTTTTAATATAACAAACAACAAACATTCCATTTATTTCACATTTTTAATATCTACTATTTTTCAATATTTATATTCCTATGTTCTTCAAATTGATAAATATGCAAGAATTAAATAGTAAATAGCATTTAAACAAAATTTGTCGTTTTTAAATGATAACGGATTAAGCGTTAAAAGGAATTTTAGAATATTCCCTTTTTATTTAACTATTTTGTAGTAATTAATGGATTTATTTTTAAAAAAAATCATGTTTTTTTGTGTCCATTTTGAAGAACATGGGAATATAAATATTGAATAATAGTACAGATATTAAAAATGCGAAATAAATGAATAAATGTTTGTTGTTGTTTATATTAAAACTGTCATGGAAAATACTGGCTTTTATTTTTCTTCACTATGCAAAAAGAATATCCAAAAAAAAAGGATTTCTGTGTTTTTCATATATTTTATTCAACCATATTCAGCACAAATGGTGTCTTTTTCCTTCAAATATTATTTTCTCCATAATCAGACTTGGCCCCCTTTTTTTCCACATAAAAATTCATTTCCACCAGCTGTTGTTTATCGCTTTAACTCTTGTATTTGAATGAATTTTTTTAGCATTATCTTTCGAGGAAGGACCACCAGAAGACCATGTTTTCATTTTGGTAATCCAACTACTTTTCCAGATTTAAGTATGGAAAGAGTGTTTATTTTTTTGATTGATATATGAGTTTAGAATTGTAAATGGATTTTTAAACGAAAAAAACAACAAAAAAACTAAAAAAATACTCCAAAAACTGTCTTTTTTTTTTTTTTTTGCAGTGGTCATTTCAGGTGGCCAAAGAAGATGCCCGGGTGGTTTCCATGAAAAATCTCAGTGAAATTGAGAGAAGAGTGTCGGAAGGGCATGCAAGCGTGAAAACGGAAAGTTCACTGAGCCGTAAAGGGAGTTTATTGAGAAGCAAAGAAATGATGAATCCACCTGAAATCTGTTTGCTTTCAAAGAAACATCTAACCCCACCGCCAAGGTAGGAAAAACCTACATACATTCTTAATTTACATTACAAAAACTAGAAGCCATTTTTTTGCTAATGTGATTGTACTTTAAGTGAAATATTTAAATGTTCAGATGTTAGGTTTATACCAGGGGTGTCAAACCTCTGGTCTGCGGGCCGAATACAGCTTCATTTGAGATCAAGCGGGCCGGACCAGTAAACTCATTGCAAAATGACACATAGAACTAACAATAAGCTCACTTTTTTAAATTTGTATTAGTCACTTATACTAATAATTAGTGTAAAGAATGAGTAAATTATCAAAATGTTTATTAACAGAATTTTCCTTTTACATTATGAACAATATATTATGAACAAGAGAATAACACAAGAGCATAAATAAATGTCAATTCATAAATGTCAATAGCAATTACCGTATTTTCACCACTATAAGGCGCACTTAAAAGTCTTACATTTTCTCCAAAATAGACAGTGCGCCTTAAAATACAGTGCGCCTTATCATACAGTGCGCCTTATCATACAGTGCGCCTTATCATACAGTGCGCCTTATAATACAGTGCGCCTAATATATGGAAAAAATGTCATTCATTGAGGGTGCGCCTTATAATGTGGTGCGCCTTATAGTCGTGAAAATACGGTAATTATCTTCTAATTAAAAATTGTTCAAGCCATTTTTCAAACTTGAATCTTGAAAAAGAGGAGCGTCGTCTTATATTCGGGGCCTTACTTAGTATTCTCGTATTACAATTTGATTCAGATCAGAATTTTGAATTGGAATACTGTTGTTAACTTGGAATTGGGAGCAAGAATATGACTTTTAATGTGCTTGACTTCCATGTTTTTTTAGGAAAATGCTGGGGGAAACGTCCCTCTCGCACCAACGGTTGTCCATGGCGAGCAAAGCCGACGAACCGGCCATGGAGGAATTCTCCATGTTGGCCGTGGTTAGCAAGTCCAACTCCAGCAGAAATGTTCTGAACAGCAAAGATCCCACGGGGATCGACGAGAGCACATTAAGTGATGTGTCGGACGATGAAGGAAGGTATCGTTGGTTTTGAATCTTTACGTCCTTTTACTTGCTAATTCGCGGGTGTTAAACTCGTGGGATATTTGGCATGACTCTTGAAAGTCAAGTTTCTCACTAAAAATGCCTCTAATTCTAAATTTTCATGTAAAACATGCTGTTAAATACGAAAAATATAAGAGTGGACAGAGCTACTGACATTGGTTGCCGTGTAAATGGCGCCATCATGTGGACAGGGGTAAAAATATATATAAATAAAGTTTGGATTTTATTTACTGCGCGCCATATTATTGCTGCTGCGTAGAGAAGACGAGAAATTTGATTAATTTAAATACAAAAAAATTGAACCAAAATCTTTTATCCTCTAAAAAAGAGCATAATTCCACCTAATAAACTCCAATATGTGATGGACAAGATATGTTTTTTTACACTTTCTCTATCTTGGCAGGTGGCAAGCCAAGCAAAAGCCAAAAAAACAGGTACGTTTTGTAATAATATGTCTTTCTAATCTGTCCTTTTTAAAAATAACATGTTGTTGTTGACTCATTCAGCGCACCGATGAAATTGAGGTTTCCGAAGAGCTTGACGAGATCACGTCTTCGTCAGATTTGACTTTTGAGGATTGCGAGCTTCACTGTTCTACCCATCAGGGTACGTCCCATATTCCTCCAAACCTGAATTTAAATCCAAGTTATAGAGCTGGGCGATACAACAAAAATCATTTTATTGAAAATTATCACCAAAACATCTTGTTTCATATTTGAAAAAAAAACGTCACTCATAATCGCTTATTTTGGCCATATTATTGTCCTTTTACGTTCATGCCACCTTTTAGCCTCTATGCTAGCATGCTAAAAACACGTTTTCTCCTTTTTCTTTGAGTGTTGGTCTGGAACTAGCGTTCATCTCGCAACAGCGCCCCCATTCTCCATTGCGGCCGAATGGTGTAATTACACTTCAAATAATACAATTTGTATCGATTTTTTTTAAAATATGATTGACAAAAATTAGTTCACGATATTTTATCGTTTTATCACCCAGCTCTATGTTAAACCTCTTTTTGGTCCTTCGTGGGAATAGCCACGCTCCTTGAACGTAACCAATGTTATCATTCTCAGAACGCCCATTTAAGGTGAAGATGGAGGACATCCCGCCACACAAACTCGCTAGTCTGAGGCCAAAAGACCATCACGCCTGCGCTGTCAAGATGAATAAACTGAAAAATGAGAAGGCCGATTTAAAGACCAAAATGGAGGAGGTTAAAGACGGTCAATGTGCTATGGAGCACAAACACATGCAAATGGAAACGGAAATCACCAACCTCAGGTATCACCTTATTCTGGAAGTCATTCAAAATAGTCATCTGTCCAATGTCAAAATTAATGTAGACCAGAGATGGGCAAACTACGGCCCGCGGGCCAAATCCGGTCCACTGGCCCTTTTAATCCGGCCCGCCGACGTTGTCCAATTAATGTTTTTTTTCCCCCCAAGATGGCGCCGTCACACGGAAGCCAATGCCAGTAGCTTTACCACTCTTATTTGTTTTTTTCTGTTTTACAGCCCCTCTATCTTTTTTTAAATGACATTTTAATACTTCTTAATACATTCCTTTTGACTTGACTTTATACTTTATACTTTTGAATTTAATGATGAGTATGTTAATACTTTAAAGTCCTTTTTTTCAGTTTACATTTCATATGTACTGTTAACGGATGCACTTTTTTATATGTATCCTATCTTGTGCTGACCCCGCCCATCTGTCACATTTTTTTAAGTCAATGTGGCCCCCGGGCCCAAAAGTTATTAATATTAATATCAGTAATATTTAGATTTTTTTAAATTGGGTTAAAAGCCATAAATAGCCCGTTTAATAGATTTCAAGCAATGTTTATTTGCTTTGTAATGGAACATTTCTTTTAATCATCTTTCATTTCAAATGGAAACCATTTTTTTCATAATTATATCCAATATTAAAGTGGAAAACAGAAAAAATACCAATTTCCCCCAGAAAAAAAATCCACAATATAATAAACCCGCAAAAATGGAACCACAAAATGGTGACAAATCACTCTATTCTAAAGTTGTATTTGCTTTCCTATCAACATCAACAGGCTATCATCCAAACAACAACAAGAAGATTGGCTCAATACCATCAGAATGGCCCACCTCAACAATGAAAAGGTGAGGAACCACGGTAAGGTTAATGAGACTTTTGGAATTCAATTACACATTTGTCCATTATGTAACATGAAATTTCTGTCTTTTTGTTTTTTTCACCCAAGCTGGAACAGGAACTCCGACACGCCCACGACCAGTTAACACAAGAACGTTGTACCAACGCACAGTTACAACAAAAGGTCAAAAGTCAAGACTGCAAGCAACAAACCATAGAAGAAGACTACAAAAGGGTCAAAAACAAGGAGGTATTTAAACTACCATTTAATAACGACTAAAACTCAATTGCCTTGTCAATTAAAAAATGAAAATAATTCATCCCATTTTCAGGATTCACTACGAACAGAACTTGAGGCAACTCAGACGTACACAAGCAAAAAGCAGAGAGACCTGGCAGAAGAAAATGAAGACCTCAAGGAACAACTTCAAGATGTCCGCCAAGAAATCAAATTAGCCCATGATAACCAGACTCAAAGTGCTATGGAATGGAATAACATGATTACGGGGTTAAAGTGTGAGGTTACGCTTCTCAATGCCAGGCTGGAGGCTCAATATCAAGCTCATAATCTTCTGGAAACCGAGACTCAGACAGTCCGAGCCCGCCTGGCCGAGTCGGAGAAACTTGGCTCGGATGCACAAAAAGCTCTGCTCCAAGAAAAAGAAGAACAGCAGCGACTAAGAGACAATTTCGCAGGTTAGTTTTGGTGGAATGGAACTGGGTTATGTGTGGGTTTTTTTTTGCGTGTTAGCATGTTTTAGCATTGATAAGTAGGTGACGATATGACTGACGTGTTGATTGCAAGCCAGCTAATTTCATCCTTAAACCGCGTTTTAGCTTGTTTTAGCTCGTTTTAGCAATGGCGGCAGCTGATTACATGATTAGCATATTTGTCGCGAGCCAGCTAATTTGGTTCCAATTTTGCAAGAGCATTACCAATAGTTAGGTTCCCTCACTCAGTGTGTTAGCATGTGTTAGCATTGACAGCAGCTGATTACATGATTAGCATGTTTGTTGCGAGCCAGCTAATTTGGTTCCATTTTGCAAGGGCATTGCTAATACTTTGGTTCCCTTAAACTGTGTTTTAGCTTGTTTTAGCATGTTTTAGCATGGGCGTTAGCTGATTACATGATTAGCATGTTTGTTGCGAGCCAGCTAATTTGGTTCCAGTTTTGCAAGAGCATTACCAACACTTAGGTTCCCTCACTCATCATGTTAGCATGTGTTAGCATTGACGGTAGCTGACAATGTTTATTGTGAACCAGCTGATTTGGTTCCAATTTTGCAAAAACATTGCTAATACTTTGGTTCCCTCAAACCACGTTTTAGCTTGTTTTAGCTCTTTTTAGTATTGACGGCAGCTGATTACATGATTAGCATGTTTGTTACAAGCCAGCAAATTTGGTTCCAATTTTTCAAGAGCATTACCAACACTTAGTTTCCCTCACTCATCATGTTAGCATGTATTAGCATTGACGATAGCTGATATTGTTTATTGTGAACCAGCTAATTTGGTTCCAATTTTGCACGTTTTAGCTTGTTTTAGCTCTTTTTAGCATTGACGGCAGCTGATTACATGATTAGCATGTTTGTTACAAGCCAGCAAATTTGGTTCCAATTTTTCAAGAGCATTACCAACACTTAGTTTCCCTCACTCATCATGTTAGCATGTATTAGCATTGACGATAGCTGATATTGTTTATTGTGAACCAGCTAATTTGGTTCCAATTTTGCACGTTTTAGCTTGTTTTAGCTCTTTTTAGCATTGACGGCAGCTGATTACACAATTAGCATCTTATTTGTGAGCCTGCTAATTTGTTTCCAATTTTGAAAGGGCAATGCTAATACTTTGGTTCCCTCACTTAATGTCTTAGCATGTTTTTAGCATTGACAGTAGCTGATGACATGACTAGCATAGCTTGCTCGCCAACTAATTTTTTTGTTTAAGGCTCGGATGTAAGCTCATGCTTATTAAAAAAGTAAAAAAAAACAATTTAGATTCTTCACAGCCGCCATTTTAACAATGTGAGTAAACACTTGACTAATCTGTTCAGGTGAGATCGCCAATCAACGAGAGCTTGTCGCCAAACTCGACCAAAAACTAGCCAAAATGAAGGCACACAGCAAAACTAAGGAGAACGAGCTGCACACGGTGAAAGACCTACTGTCGGATAAAAACTCGCTGATTGCCACTTTACGCCGTGAGAAGGAACAAACCAACTCACACATTAAAGAATTAGAAGCCGAACTACAAACCGAGAAGGATTTGGTTAGCTGGGCCGGAGCTCGGCAAGAGGCCACTCAAGATCTCCTGGCTCAATCCCAGAGTGAAAATGGCTTACTACGACAAAAAATGGAGGAGATCCAAAAACAATGCGTGGCCAAGGAACTGGCTTTGGCCGACGCCCAAAAATGTTTCAGTGAAATTTTAGCCAAACTTCGTTCCGACTGTGAGGACAAAGTACAACTGGCCCAAGATAGGAATCAGGATCAAGCCGCCGAGAAACATGAGCTTCGAGAACATATCCATCTTTTACAGGAGGAGAAAAATGAAACAGAAGTATGTTGTCGTCGGGCAGATGATTTGATGGTTCGTCAATGTTTTTTTTTTCTCTAAAAATGGTCTGTCTTTTTGTGGACTAGGCTAACCTGAGACAGTTACGGGCACAGTTAGCCGACTCTATGAAGAGGCTGTCCAAGTGTGAAGCTTCTTTGGAGCTACACATACGATACCGGAGTGAATCTGAGGAGGAGAAAGTTCGACTCCACAAAGAAGTGGATAGGTTTAAGAAAAAGGTATTGGAACGATTTTTCTTTCAAAAAAAAAAAATATATATATATATATATACCATATTTTTCCCGACTATAGGACGCATCGTATTTTTAGCCGCAGTGTCAGTAACGAGTGCTATTTCTGTATTTTAAACACAAAGTATGCAGTCAGGTATGGCAAAAATACACGCTACATGCTATTAAAGTATTTTTTTTATTTTTCATAATTTTTTTTTTATTTTTTATTTTTCCCAAAGATGGCGGTGTCACGCAGAAACCAGTAGCAGTAGCTCTGTCTACTCTTATTTGTTTTTTTATGTTTTACAGCCCTTCTATCTTTTTTTAAATGACATTTTAATACTTCTTAATACATTCCTTTTTACTTTACTTTGTACTTTATACTTTTTACCTGAATGATGTGTGATGAGTATGTTAATACTTTAGTCCTTTTTCTGTTTATGTTTCAAATGTACTGTTAACGGATGCACTTTTTTATATGTATCCTATCTTTTGCTGACCCCGCCCATCTGTCAATTTTTTTAAAGTCAATGTGGCCCCTGGGCCCAAAAGTTTGCCCGCCCCTGAGCTAGCTAGTAGCTAGTATTGGTCCATATATAAGGCGCACTGTCTATTTTGGAGAAAAATCTAAGACTCAAGTGCGCCTTATAGTCGTGAAAATACAGTACGTTTTTATTTTTTTAGGATTTTTGTTTTTATTCTGCGTGGAGGCCACTATTGGTTGAAGTACTATCATTTATTCAATATATTTTTTGCATTTATCAGTGTCAGTACAGATTTTGTTGACTTATTCTATTTCAAACTTGACTGTAGAAGCTAAATACCATATTTTCCATATATAAGGCGCACCACATTATAAGGCGCACCCCTCAATGAATGGCACGTTTTATTATTTTTTCCATGTATAAGGCGCACTGGATTATAAGGCGCCCTTGTCTATGTAGGAGAAAATTTAAGACTTTTATGTGCGCCTTATAGTCGTGAAAATACGGTATACACGTTTGTTTGGTACATATTTCGCTTGCTAATGAAGATTTGTGCTTCGTGTCCTGTAGATGGATGAAAAAGAATGTCATTACATACTCGTTGAGAAGCAAGTGTCGGAACTAAAGAGTCGTCTGGATGAGAGAGAACAGCAACTCTGCATTTCTTCCCAAAAACACAAGGAGGCGCTATCGCTTGTAGCGGCCGGCAATAACTCTGTCAAACAGCTGGAAGAGTCAGTGCAGAGGTATCGTATTTTCTCACATATTTGTGGCTAAAAAAATGATGACTGAATTGAGTGTACGGCTTATATGCGCATAAATATCTGGTTGATTGTTTACTTTATTGAATATAGATTAACGGCATACTGTATTTTAACATTATTTGTGCTTGTTTTGAATACATGAAGGCATCGATCTCTACTCAAGGCTGCTAAAAGGAAATTGCGAGATCACATAGCAAGTGAAATAGAGAGAGAAAAGGTTTGTTTTTTTCTCGCTTGACCACGGCACCCTTTTCAATCCCCGTCTAAATCTGTACTTGTAATGAACGCCCGCAGGTGAACGAGCTACAGGCGGAGCTGAATAGGCAACTGTCATTTCGAGGGCTTTTGGAAAAAGGTAAAAAAGAATTGGAGGAGGAGGTTCAGATCCTCAGACGCAAAGTGGAAACCAGCACGGTGGAGAACAGGCACGTCGAGCAGTACCGACGTGAGGTCGAGGAAAAGGCCCGGCAGGAAATACAGAAAAAAATACACGAGGTCAACCTTTTCTTGCAGGTAAGTCTCTTGCAAAAATATATAATAATATCTAAGTACTGTTTAAAATCCAAGTACTGTTTAATATCCAAGTACTGTTTAATATCGAAGTACTGTTTCATATCGAAGTACTGTTTCATATCGAAGTACTGTTGAATAACCAAGTACTGTTTAATATCAAAATACTGTTTAATATTTAAGTACTGCTTAATATCTAAGTACTGTTTAATACCTAAGTACTGTTTAAATATCTAAGTTTTGTTTAATATCTAAGTACTGTCTAATATCTAAGTACTGTCTAATATCTAAGTACTGCCTAATATCTAAGTACTGTTTAATATCTGTGTACTGTTTAATATCTGTGTACTGTTTAATATCTAAGTACTGTTTAATATCTAAGTCCTGTTAAATATCTAAGTACTTTTTAATATCTAAGTACTTTTTAATATCTAAGTACTGTTTAATATCTAAGTACTGTTTAATATCTAAGTACTGTTTAACATCTAAGTACTGTTTTACATCTAAGTCCCGTTTAACATCTAAGTACTGCTTAACATCGAAGTACTGCTTGACATCGAAGTACTGTTTAACATTTAAGTACTGTTTAACATCTAAGTACTGTTTAACATCTAAGTACTGTTTAACATCTAAGTACTGTTTAGTATCTAAGTACTGTTTAATATCCATGTACTGTTTAATATCCAAGTACTGTTTAATATCCATGTACTGTTTAATATCTAAGTACACTTGACTAGCGACCAAAAGGGACCAAAACACCGGCGACCAAACATCCAGTCACGGCGGCTTATATGTGAATAAATACAGTACATAAGTCACATGATAAGCATTTATGCGATCTGCTCTTCTAGTCTCAGGCAGCTACGCAGGAGGCTCAGGACCAGATTAAAGCCACCACGGAAGTCAGCCTACGCTCCAAAATCCAAGAACTGGAAGGAGAACTGAAACGAGCTCGGAGCATTCAGAACGACGCCATCACGCAAAGAGACGCCTTGCACAAAGAGCTCAAGCGCTATCGACAGATGCACCGAGATGAGCAGTGGCTACGCAAGTCTCTCTCCAATGAACTCAAAAGGTCAAAACATTTTTTTTCTGCTCATGCAACCTTTACTTCAAGACTTAAAGGGGACGTTTTTGTAGATTTTGAGGGATTGGACATCGAACTTATACTAAAAGTAAAAGTTAGGGATCCACGTTAGCTCATTGGCGTTAGTGGTCAGTCGTTAATATAAGCAAATTGTAGAATTTTTCCAATAATGTAATGCATATATATATTTTTTTTTAGATTTTGCAAGATGATTTTTGACCTAAAACAGAAACAATGATTAAAAAATGCAATTATTGATTTAAAAGGGGGAAAAGCAGGAAATATAATATACATCTATATATTATATTTAGATATAATATTTAATTTTTTTGTGTAAATAGATTAAAAGAACTGGATCAAAAGCCCTAACTATTCCATTTTTTTATAGATCTAAAATCATGTTTATTTGAGTTTTTTTCTTAGTAAAGGAAAATCTTTTAATCATAATGTTCCATATTAAAGTGGAAAACAGAAAATAATTTTATGCATTTTTAGATTTTACAAAATGATTTTTGAACTAAAAACAGAAAAAATTATTAAAAAATGACAAATATTGATATAAAACGGGGTAAAAATCAAGAAATGTAATATACATCTATACTCTTCATTTAAATTTGATCCTAAAACAGAAAGTCGACACTCATCATTTACTTTCCCGGGCCACACAAAATGATCTGGCGGGCCAGATTTGCCCCGCGGGCCGCCACTTTGACACCAGTGATGTAATATTTACAGTACCTTGTTTACTACCTGTAGTTAGCTGGGTTCGGGGTTAGGGTTACCATCGCAACCTTAGCAAGGATAAAGATAAAGGAACGCTAGGCTTTTGAAAAATGGCTAACTTTTGTTTTTCTCTTTCGTCCAGGAGTAACAGTCGACTTACCGAGGCCAACACAAAATTGCTGAGCGAGCGCTGCAAAACTCTAGTCAACTCCGGCCCCCCGAGTACCCCCACAGGACCTTTAGCTTCCACTTCCGGCGCAACCACGGCACCCTACAGGATGCGCAACACCCGAATTCTGAGTCCTGTGGCCGAAGGACAAACAAACATGGAGGATTACCTGTGCAAGGTTTGTAATGCGAATTCGTCTCACTTTTTGGTGTGAAACGTTGTCCAATTTTTTCTTCCCCCAAAAATGACTAATGGTGTTTCTTTTAAAATGTCAGCTACAGCAAATTGTGGAGACAGTTAAGTCTTCCCTCGTGTATGTATTCATCCTGTTCTGCTCATTACACCAACACAGACAACTCATTGCCTTTCATCAACTCATTTTAAAGGTTTTTTGGTCGGTAATGTTTGCTTCGGGTATACGAATGCATAGTACAGCCTTTGAAAGAAAATGCAAGCCAGACAGTGTATGTTTAATTTAGATATTTTTATCAAAATCTCAGTCGAATTTTAAGTCTTCTTTAAGGCTCGGTTACTATTGTATTGGCCCGATTATAAGACGATCCCGAATATAAGACGGCCCCCCTCTTTTTCAAGGCTGAACTTATAAAATAGATAAAACATTGTTACCATTAAATTCAATTTTGGGTGGGTTAGTGGTTAGCGTGTCGGCTTCACAGTGGGAGACCTGGGTTCAAATACAGGTTGGTCCAACTGTGTGGAGTTTGGGTTAGGGTTAGGGGTTAGGGTGTGTTTCAATACAAAATGGTGAGGGTTGGGGTTACGGTTAGGGTGTGTTTAAATACAAAATGGTTAGGGTTAGGGTGTGTTTAAATACAAAATGGTTAGGGTGTGTTTAAATACAAAATGGTCAGGGTTAGGTTTAGGGTTAAGGTTAGGGGTTAGGGTCAGGATTAGGGGTTAGGGTGTGTTTAAATACAAAATGGTTAGGATAGGGTTAGGGTGTGTTTAAATACAAAATGGTTAGGGTTTGGGTAAGGGTGTGTTTAAATACAAAATGGTTAGGGTTAGGGTTAAGTTTAGGGTTAGGGTGAGGATTAGGAGTTAGGGTGTGTGTAAATACAAAATGGTTAGGGTTAGGGGTTAGGGTGTGATTAAATACAAAATGGCCACGGTTAGGGTTAAGGTTAGGGTTAGGGTCAGGATTAGGGGGTTAGGGTGTGTTTAAATACAAAATGGTTAGGGTTCGGGTTAAGGTTGGGGTTAGGGCCAGGGTTAGGGTCATCCCGGGTCACCCCGGTCCTGTGTGAGTTTCCTCTGGGTACTCTAGTTTCCTCTGACATTCCAAAAACATGCATGGTAAGCTGATTGGACACTCTAAATTGCCCATGACTATCACTGTCAGCGTGAATGGTTGTTTGGGTCCTTGTGCCCTGCGATTGGCTGGCCACCAATTTATTCCATTCAATTATCCGTCAGTGTTTTGCATTTGGTTTAATAGTATCTGGCACCATCTAGTGTTGTGAATGAGTACAATGTCTAGACCCCGATTTTAAGACTACTGACACTTTTCCTGTATTTCAATGCAAAAAACATCGTCTTATAATCGGGCCAATACGGTACATACAAAATTTAATTGATCAATAAACACAAATGTAGTATTCGTGTTGGGAGCAGAACTAGAGTATATTTTTTAACTTGATTGCTTTATTTTTTGAAAAAGGGGGCGGGGTTAATGTTACTAAAAAAATACTGGACTTAACTTTGATTGGCTCTATTTTTGTATGACAGTGAACTGTCGTCTAGTGATATTTCGTGCAAAGATAAAAGCGACAAAAGAAAGTTTTACATTTTAAAATGTATATATATATATATATTTTTTTTTAATGTGCATTGTACTTTTGTATTTTGAAGTATTATGTTTTTTAAAACTCTTGCATTGAATGAACATTTTTTTTCTGGTGAACTCTAAATGATGCAAGTTTTTGTTCTTGTATTTTACATAAGAAATCAAAGGAGAAAAGTAAAAACTCCTGCCCCCTTCACACGGATTCCCTGTATGTACCTTAACTTTAACTTAAAAAAACAGAAAATGAAGAAGAAACTGCATTACTCAAGTTTTTCTCTTTCTGTCTTCATTCCAGCGCTGAGCACAGAAAGTACACGTGGAAGTAACAGATTCCAGAAAGTGGAAGAAGACGAGAAAAGGTGAGAACGGCGAATATAAATTTTGTGACGGCGTGTCATCATTCACGTGACCGGACGTTTGGTCGCCGGTCTTTTGGTCGCCAGTCTTTTGGTTGCCGATCAAATGTACTTAGATATTAAACTCTCGCTCTTAGATATTAAACAGTACTTCGATATTAAACAGTACTTCGATATTAAACAGTACTTAGATAATAAACAGTAGTTAGATATTAAACAGTACTCAGATATCAAACAGTACTTGGATATTAAACAGTACTTAGATATTAAACAGTACTTAGGTATTAAACTACGTAGATATTAAACAGTACTTAGATATTAAACAGTACTTACATATTAAACACTACTTAGATATCAAACGGTACTTAGATATCAAACAGTACTTAGATATTAAACAGTACTTAGGTATCGAACAGTACTTGGATATCGAACAGTACTTAGATATTAAACAGTACTTAGATATTAAACAGTACTTAGATATGAAACAGTACTTAGATATCAAACAGTACTTAGATATTAAACAGTACTTAGATATTAAAGAGCACTTAGATATGAAACAGTACTTAGATATTAAACAGTACTTAGATATGAAAAAGTACTTCAATTTTAAACAGTACTTAGATATTAAACAGTACTTAGGTATTAAACAGTACTTCGATATGAAACAGTACTTAGATATGAAACAGTACTTGGATATTCAACAGTACTTGGATGTTAAACAATACTTATATATTAAACAGTACATAGATAATAAACTCTTAGATATTAAACTCTCTCATGAATATAATTTTGAGAGCTAGTTTCAAGAGTAAACTCTCTGTCACCAAACGCCCGGCGACCAAACGTCCTAGCACCCCTCACTCATTTGCCATTGATATCCCTAACTTGCCCCATTTTCAGCCAAAGAAACCCCCGCTCATGTATATTGGGCCCACATTCCTCTCGGGTGAGGCTGTCGGCAGAAGCCAAGACCAGATTTCGGAACGGCGGGGTCCCGAACAACAAGCGTGAGCCGTGCTACAGCGGTCACCAAAAGCTCAGGTAGACCCGACTGAACAACTTCAGAGGCATCGATCGGACTGATCAGAAGACGCACACAGAGTGCTGGCCGGTCGGCTCTTTTTCATACGAGTGGATCCGTAAAAAAAAAAAAGGGCGGCGCTGGCTGGCCCGTATTGATTGCTCTTGCGATTTTGGTGCTACATTTTGAAGGAAGAAAACGAAGAAAACTCAAGGCGTTCCATTGAGGTTGCTATTCCCATTTAAAGGAGAATAGTCCAGACATACTTATGCACATTGCACTTAAATACTCACACCATCAGCCAATGCTTTGGCATGTGATGCAATACTACTATAATTGTTGACAAAATTCAAAAGATCTTAAGTAGCCCGTTTGACTCCGCCCACTGACAAGTACAAACACAATCAAACTTTTTTTGTATTACCTCCCTTGACGGTGCTGATCTTAAACAACTGTGGAAAATGCGACATTTATGTTATAAGTAAATTGCTAATGTGGCTAAAAGTGGCTTATTGGTGTGTTACTACCATGATCTTTATATGTTGCGTTGTAAAAGATTGATATTTTTTTTATAAGCAATGTATAGGACAGGTTGTTTTTTTTATATTTAATCCTGGTTTGGGATTTTTATTTGTTATTGTTTTTTTTTTATTTGACGCATTTATCATAATTGTTTGATATGTGTGATCATATTTGTTTAGACTTTTTTTTTTACGGAACAAGACAATGCAACTAAGATATTGCTGCAATTTTGTGTGTTTTGTCCTTTGTATTTATTCGTGGTTTAAGTGCTAGATTTTATGTAGATATCTTTTGTTGTAATTATGTAAATAGCAAGGAATATTGTAAATCATGTACATTTTCAGAAAGTTGTAAATAAATGAGAGAATCACTCTAAAATGGACATATTAAATCAACATAATTGTTATTTGTTAATAATACATTATTAATTTTATTTTTCAATACTTTCAGGTTTATGCTTTGTTTGGTGATCACCGGTCCTTAAACTAGGCAGAAAGGGTGTTTTTTAATATTGTTTACTTTTTATATAATTATAAAATCGTTAGTTTAATAAAAGTTTTTGTTTACTATTTAAATTGTAAAAGTTAATTAGTCGTACTACCGTTCAATTGTCAGAAGTGCAAATGTACGGAAATGACGTAGATTCACGGAAGTGTACATTTCAAAATAAAACCAAAACAATGCTTCAGATAATCCAAGGCGTTTATTCCCAATCCAAAACGTTTATTCTGAAATGTACACACGACGCTACTTCCGCATCACGTGTGACGTCTGGACTGTGGTTAATGAGACTGTCTGGGTTTATTCATTGTAGCGTGGCTTCGGTTTGTTTTGTTAAATCGGCCGTATTTGATGGCTTTTCAGTTTGAAACGTGTGTATTGATGGCGTCCAAGTGGTGTGCTAATCCCTCGGAGCCACCCAACCGCTTCATTTAGTCGGTAAGGAACGCCTTCTATTTGAACAAAAAAACTTCCATGTGTTACCTCGACTAATAGAACGTGAAATATATGATGTCGAAAGCAACTAAAAGACGGGTTGGACTAAATGTTTTTTGGGCTTTATGGAGCTAATTCGTAATGAAACAAACCTGCCAGACAAGGTCAAACTGAGTTAGCATGCTAACGTTAGCTTCTGAGGCTACTTTGTACGGTAGGAAGCAGATGAGCGTTCACTGTCTAAGCAAATATTTCTTTTTAGGTCTTTAAAGTAAGGGAATAAAATATTAGCTAGTAATGTGATGTTTTAAAAAGCGTCTAGAGAAGTCTTGATAAGAATTTTGTATTTATTATAGGTTAAATGACGATTGTTTTAAGGGAAAATTAGGATTTGCCTGGTCATGTAAGGTTTAAAAAAAAAAACAAATAAACTTTTTGCATCTGTTATGAAAACATAAAACATCTGAAATTAATTTTAATTAACGTTGCTAAAATTATTGAAGGGGCTAATAACAGCTAAAATCTTTTTTTTCAAATTTAAACCGGTGTGGCACCAAATTACAGTGTAAACAGTCAAGTTGTCAAAAAGAAAAATTAAAAGAACAAAATATGAATTTTATACGGAAATGTAGCTGCATATCATTTGACTTGCTGTTGATTTTGACCTTTTATAAAACAATTTTTAAATTTTAATTCTTCCATTTGCATTTTATTGTGACACTCTTGCATCAATCACAGCATGCGTGTTTTTAGCGGCGTAAAATATGATGTAGGTGTGTTTTTCAGGTGGGTGTGTTCAAGTAAACCAGTTTGGAATTCTTTAGTACTATACAAATTAAACTTGGCATGCACAAAATGCAAGACTATGCAGCCAATGTGGTCATCTATTTCAAAATAGAGAAAAGATAAACAGATGAAATGCTAAACAAAATTTATTTTGATGTCTATGAATGTAATTCAAGGAAAAAATGTAGCGTATCTTGCATAAAATGGGAAAAAAACTCACTTGCTTATGGCGCTGAAATCTTATCTAGGGACGATAAACTAGATCGCTATGGAGATACTTCCTGGTTGTACTGCTCACGTGACTTCCTTTTGGAATTTGTGCTGACAACACCCTTTATAGAACATGTGTCAAAGTGGCGGCCTGGGGGCCAAATGTGGCCCGCCGCATCATTTTTTTGTGGCCCGGGAAAGTAAATCATGAGTGCTGATTTTCCGTTTTAGGATTAAATTAAAATGAAGAGTTTAGATGTATATTAGATTTCCTGATTTTACCCCTTTTAAATCAATATTTGTAATTTTTTAATCCATTTTTTCTGTTTTTAGTTCAAAAATCATTTTGTAAAATCTAAAAATATATTTTAAAAAAGCATTTTTTTATATATACATCAATAAATATATGAATAAATCAATACTTGTCATTTTTTAATCTTTTTTTCAGTTTTTAGTTCAAAAATCATTTTGTAAAATCAAAAAATATACTTTAAAAAAAGATAAGTTAAACATTGTTTTACATCTATAAAAAAACAGAATATTCAGGGTTTTTAATCCATTTAAAAATATATATTTTAGGGGTGCGGCTTATATGAGAGAAAATACAGTACATACTGAATTTGTATTTCTTCGACTCCTCTGGATAAACTTTGATGAGTGACTATAATTCTAATTTTAGTCAAATAATGACAATTTCCAAATTGTGATGGATCTTTGGCAGTATTCCATCCGTGTCATTGACATGGCGGCATATCAGCTGTTCCCAGCTGCCGGGCTCGTTTGACCTGTTGCGGTAGATTTTAGCTCTAATTTCGTCTCCCATTTGGATGTTTCACAGTCCCCAGGGAGGAAGGAAGAAGATAAGCAGCCTCAGTCAGCCCGACCCGGCCGAGCCATGAAGCTGGAGGCTCGGAAAAGCTGCGCCACGGCCGTCTCCGCCACCGGACGATGCACCCCGGAGCCGGTCGGCAACGCCACGGGTGACCCCGCGTCGTACCCCGAGCTGGGCGCCCCGGGGCTCAAAGCTAAAGTCAGCAAGCAGAGCTCCAGGGAGAGTTTGCAACGAAAAAACACCGAGTGCGAAGTTTACGACGACGGCACCAACACGTTTTTCTGGTGAGTGCGCTCTACTAATGTCAGTTGTTCTCCATGTTTAAAAAGACAAAGACAAAAAAAATAACTGAAGTTTTAGATTGGAGGTTATGAAGGACAACGCCCATTGTTTTGTTTTTTAAGTACTGTATTTTGCCGTTTAATATACCCAGGTATATGAAATGATTTTTTTTTTTAGCCTCATGTTTGTTTGACATTTAATATACCCCTGCCGTTTAATATACCCCTGTCGTTTAATATACCCCTGCCGTTTAATATACCCCTGCCGTTTACCGTATTTTCACGACTATAAGGCGCACCGCATTATAAGGCGCACCCTCAATGAATGACATTTTTTCCATATATATAAGGCGCACTGTCTGTCTATTTTGTAGAAAATGACAAACTTTTAAGTGCGCCTTATAGTGGTGAAAATACGCTAATTGCTATTGACTTCCAGGTATGAAGCACTCACTACTTTACAGTCACCTCTAGAGCCAGCCATCGTTGATGTTTTGGAGTTTTTTTGTGTTAAATCTTGCAGTGTGGTGGAATATTTCGTAAACTAAGATGGCATCTGCATATTTAACATTATTGTTTCAGTTCAGGCGTTTGTGTTTTTTTTTTAATATCCGACAGTGGTGGTTTTTGGTTTTCTGTTTTTTCCACATATAAGGCGCACTGTCTATTTTGAGAAAATTTAAGACTTAAGTGCGCCTTAAAATCGTGAAAATACGGTAATATACCCCTGCCGTTTAATATACTCGTGTATATTAAATGTGGGGTATATTAAACCGAAAAAATATGGTACTATACATAGTCATTTTTTAAAAGTAAAAAAGCCCTACTATACTATGTTGTTTTTTAAAGATAAAAACCTTACTATACTATGTATTATATTTTTTCAAAACAAGCCTTACTATACTATCGTTTATATGAATAAAGTTATCCAATCCAATAAAAATAAAATACCTGTCAACCTATACATTTTACCATTATTTTTTACATTTTTTGTTCCCCTGACCCCCCCTTCTCTTTTGACAGGCGGGCTCACACACTCACTGTTCTGTTTATCCTGACGTGTGCTCTGGTTTACGTCACACTTCTGGAGGAGACGCCACAAGATACCGCCTTCAACACTAAGAGGTCACTTTTACGCCGAAAATTCACACATTGAACACAGCCAGTCTTCACTAAACTGTATCAATAATACGTTTCGTATTTGTTTTTTAGGGGGATTGTGGCCAGCATACTAGTTTTTCTTTGTTTTGGGGTGACGCAAGCAAAAGATGGACCCTTCACTCGACCACATCCAGGTAAGAGCAACACTGTTAGCATCACTACATGTACAATAGATATTGAAATTTAATCATTTCACCTCTTATTATTTTGTCTCTGCAGCATATTGGCGTTTCTGGCTGTGCGTGACGGTCGTCTATGAGCTCTTCCTCATCTTCATCCTCTTCCAGGTGAGTTCAATAAGCATTTTTTTTTAAAACCTGGTTCATAACAAACGGAATATTTAGGGCTTTTAATCCAGTTCTTTTAATCCAGTTCTTTTAATCCAGTTCTTTTAGTCCAGTTCCTTTAGTCCGGGTTCTTTTAGTCCGGGTTCTTTTAGTCCGGGTTCTTTTAGTCCGGGTTCTTTTAGTCCGGGTTCTTTTAGTCCGGGTTCTTTTAGTCCGGGTTCTTTTAGTCCGGGTTCTTTTAGTCCGGGTTCTTTTAGTCCGGGTTCTTTTAGTCCGGGTTCTTTTAGTCCGGGTTCTTTTAGTCCGGGTTCTTTTAGTCCGGGTTCTTTTAGTCCGGGTTCTTTTAGTCCGGGTTCTTTTAGTCCGGGTTCTTTTAGTCCGGGTTCTTTTAGTCCGGGTTCTTTAAGTCCGGGTTCTTTAAGTCCGGGTTCTTTAAGTCCGGGTTCTTTAAGTCCAGTTTCTTTAAGTCCAGTTTCTTTTAGTCCACTTCTTTTAGTCCACTTCTTTTAGTCCACTTCTTTTAGTCCACTTCTTTTAGTCCACTTCTTTTAGTCCACTTCTTATAGTCCACTTCTTTTAATCCGATTTGGGCGAAAAAAAATCCCAAATGTTTCTTGTTTCCATTTTTATTTTTCACTGTTAATAAACCGATTTTCCAAAAACTCAATATTTACTTTTTTCTTCTAAAAACACAAAAAAAACTCATTTTGATATAAAATGAGTTCTCTTCTGATTAAAAAAAAATGTAAATACATAGACGAAAAAATCTTCTTGTATTGATTTTATTGTCCAAAAATGAAGCTGTCAATTCATGAACAGATTAATTTTGGCATCTTAATTAAAAGACATAACGACCATCGGAATGAAATGCGAAAAAATACCACGTGGCCCGCCCGACTGCTACAAAAACTGAGTTTGATTCCCCCTTGATTTAGACGGTGCAAGACGGGCAACAGTTCATGAAGTACATCGACCCCAAATTGGGGGTCCCCCTTCCTGAGCGCGACTATGGAGGGAACTGCCTCTTCTACGATCCGGGCAATGTCAGCGACCCATTACACAACGTCTGGGTACGTCACTTTTTCAACAAAAAAATGTGTCTCCCCCAAGGAATGTCCTTTTTAAACTCACCCTCTTTCCCAATCTCCCGCCCGGCAGGACAAATTGGATGGCTTCGTCCCGGCTCATTTCCTGGGATGGTACATCAAAGTAAGTATCTTCAGTGACCAGGTGTCAAAGTGGCGGCCCGGGGGCCAAATCTGGCTCGCCGCATCATTTTGTGTGGCCCGGGAAAGTCAATCATGAGTGATGAGTTTCTGTTTTAGGATCAAATTAAAACGAGTATAGATGTATATTATATTTCCTGATTTTCCCCCTTTTAAATCAATAATTGTCATTTTTAATCCATTTTTTTCAATTTTTTTAGTTTAAATAATTTTGTGAAATTTAAAAATGTATTAAAAAAGCTAAAATAAACATTGTTTGAGATCTATAAAAAACTGAATATTCAGGGCTTTTAATCCAGTTGATTTAATCCATTTAAAAAAAATAAAATGACGAGTATAGATGTATATTAAATTTCCTTTTTTCCCCTTTTTAAATGAATAATTCTCATTTTTTTAAAAACACTTTTTCTGTGTTTTTAGTTCAAAAATCATGTTGTAAAATCTAAAAAAACATATAAAAAAAGCTCAAATAAACCTTGTTTTATATCTATAGAAAACTGAATATTCAGGACTTTTTAATCCAGTTCTTTTAATCCATTTATTAGAAAAAAAAATCTAAATATTATATCTAAAATGGTCCGCCCCACATAAAATCAAGTTGACCTTAAACCAGCCCGCGAACTAACCCGAGTGTGACACCCTTGTTGTAGACGCTGGTGATTCGCGACTGGTGGATGTGCATGATCATCAGCGTCATGTTCGAGTTCCTGGAGTACAGCCTGGAGCATCAGCTGCCAAACTTTTCCGAATGCTGGTGGGATCACGTAAGTAAAAAAAAAAA